>NW_024387444.1:191148-791148 GCF_900408965.1 Simochromis diagramma | reverse complement strand
TCACTTTCACCCAAGTGTGAGGTGAAAGTAAAAACATATGAAACATACGAAATAAAAGCTGTTGTTGCTGCTGTGCAAATGTAGCTCTGTAGTGTGAAATGTCTCCCAACTGCTGTCCTTTTACTGCCAGCTTCCTCCATGCTATGTTAGCACTCTGGCTAACAGCCAGTACTCTGCTGCCGTTGCATGGTGTAGTTAACTAAATAGAACTGAATTGAATAGAAATGCTGTAGATCAGTGCACTGTCTCCAGTATCTTATCCAGCTATTCGGGATCCAACCAGTATCTGATCCAGATATCAGACTGGCACATCCCAAGTCAGAACAACAGATGGACAGAGTGGAGCCTTTTCTACGAGTCATAAAACATTTCATCTTTTGCAACGATATAGTGGTCTATGCTGTCTATGTGTCTGTTTAGAAGCAGATTGTATTCCACATCTCTTAAACACTCTCTTTAAACAGGCTGTAATCCTCTTCCAATGTCATTATTCTAATAGCCTGACTATTGATCCCCCCCCTCCCCCTCTGCTCTTCTGTCTCTCAGCTATCTCTCCCTTGTGCCATAACCTATTTGCCCTGTACGATGAGCTCACTGGCACTTGGTATCCCCCAAACTACGAGTTCGAGGTCACAGATGAAACCAGTATCAAGTTCCACTATCGCATGAGGTAAGAATGATGTCACGGCAGCAAATGAGCGCTCTGGAGTAGGGATGGGTACCGATATCCGGTGTCATTATGGCACTGGTTCTGACATAAACGGTAGTAACCAGACCGAAAAGCAGCGCACATTTCGGTGCTTTATTTCGGTGCTTGTTTTTTTTTTTTCCTGAGATGTCATACACTTTGGATTCTAGCCAATCATTTTACCTTTCCAAGGATAGTAGGCAGGCCCAGGTACGTACGTTCTTTTAGAGCAGAGCTACAGATCAAAAATGCCCAAGGCGATGCGGTCAAAAGTCTGGCTGTACTTCACAGCAAAAGATGCAAACTCAGCAGCCTGCAACAAGTGCTTTAAGGTGATACTGTGCAAAGGAGGTAACACCTCGAATCTGATGAAACACCTGGCGACACATAGCGTTTTTTTTTTAAAGCCGAGAAATGCACCGTATTTGATAGCTTGCTACAAGACCTCACACCGAGCACATCTACTGCGGGTGTGGTAAATCTCCATTAGTGAGTTAGTGTGGATCGCCTCGTGCGTGCGGCTGGACGGTGCTTATCATTTTGCAGAAATAAAATAAAACCTAAACGATACCCATCCCTACTCTGGAGTTGAATACTCTAATTTTCTATCATTTGTGAATTGTTTCCTGTATTGTATCAGAGGGTGTACATTTCGTGATACCAGAAGAGAATACTGCAAATAAATTTAAACACTGCCAGGCTTTCTTTGCCTTAGTTGACTTGATAAATCTAAAACCCCAGCAGGAAGCAACGGTTTTGACATTATAAACTTTCTCTGTAAAGCAGCACAATTGGCTTCAGGCTCTGTGCATACTCACATAAAAAGGGGCATTTCATGGGTCATTCATGTTAATTATTTTATTGCTGAAAGTGCACTTGGGGCTATTGGGGTTTTTTTTTGTTTTTTTTTGCTAAGGTGATGACTGCACATTAGAGCTCTGAACTGGAGACATTTAAAAATGAAATATTATTGCCCCATACCCTGACAAAGAAGATATGGAAATTGCTTTTGCCTGTAGGCAGATCAAAGGGAAATTATTTTTATTGACTGAACAGGTATTCTTAGCATGTGTTCTGTATTATGCAGTGCAACACAGTTTGTAATTAATTCTATGGTTCTATTAAGGTACAGCTTAACAGTTTTCACATATAAAACATATTTCCCCTATAGCAACTCGACTGTATTTAGAACGTGCCGTAAATGAAAGAGTCAGCTTGTGCTTTCAGCTGATTTTAAACCGTAACTGGTCAGGGGCAGGTTAACGTGGTCTTTCGCGACACATAATACTCTGACTTTAAGCTCGACATAGTTTGCTAAGCTGTAATCCCTCCTAGCTAATAGGAGGGACTTGGTTGGGTCCCCTGACAACCCCCCTGATAATCAGCTAGGACAAGTTGCATACTGTATGATGCTCCGAGCCCGATAAAGCCTGACTCAAGAGGTATGGGCTAAAAAGCGAGACTATAGCTTACATCTCAGAGCATCATGCAGTATGCAACTTGTCCTAGCTGGTTATCAGGGGGGTTGTCAGGGGACCCAACCAAGTCTTTACAGGCCAGACAGAATATTAGGTGCTGGAATCTGGGCATTGCAACTCAGGCAGAAATTAAAGATGGGAACCTTGACTTGCCTCCTCCTAGCTAGGAACACTGTCGATTAGGTATGGAATCTCTCCTCGCTTGTTGGGATAGAGCAGTGGTTCAAACTGTGTTAAAGCAACCATGTCCCAAAAACCCAAAGACACTATTAAGACTAAATTATTTTGTTTCACTTTTGTTTAGCACAAGCTAAGAATCCAGACTTCTGGATAGGGCAGAATTGCTTCCTTATATGGTTTTTTCTGTACTTGTAAGCCATTCTGTGTGCTCTGATTTAAAACAAAAACTTGTCAGCATCAGACATTTTTTCATAAATACGAGTGCTCTTTAAATAAGATGATAGGATAAGATATTTCATAATAATAGAATAGAATAAAAATGTCTGGACCAAATGATATATTTGTGATTGATTGGGGAGTTTGGTCATTTCTGGATTACAGCTTTAGTTTTTGCAGCGAGAATTTGTTGTTACTGTGGCGTGTTTTGAACCCCAAATTGAAATGAAACATTTGTTAGACCTTATTTAAAAAAAGACAAAGGAAAGCCAACACAGGACTCAGCTGAAGGTCAAGGTTAGTGAGGGAGTTGTTTTGCTGCTCATAAAATAATATAGTCTTACAACAGCTATAAAAGGAACTAAAAATAGGAACAGAAAGCAGTTTGTTCTACCATTTCGCATGATAATGGCAAAGTATTTCACCAGACTTAACCCAGTGAAGAATACTTCAGTGAAGAGTTTATTTTGCCAGTTTTTTAAAACCAGTAAAATAATGCCATATTTGTACTTGACTCTACTACCCCACTGTACTGTGCTACTCACAACTTGAGTAGCATGTCATGCAAAGAGGAAAAAAGAACACTGTGGTGTCAATTACACTTCCTCTTTATCTGTGCTCTGTTTTGACAATAGCTAGTAGAGGGAAAATCAAGTGTACATAGAGCCTAACTGTGGTGCATATTTTGTGTATGAGCTTCTTGTATCAAAGTGCAGCCACCTAAAAACAACTGAGTTATTATGATCATATCATGATATGAACATGGTCTAAACAAAGCACACACAAAGATAAAAATACCATCAGGATAGATTTATATAAGGTCAGAAAGTGGCAAAACAGAGCGTAGATACAGATATTTTTTTTTAAAAAGTCGTAATATTAGAGAATATCGGATGGCATATTTGACAGTATTAATATATCAGTTTGATCAGGTTTTATTAAATTCATGACCTTTTATTGAGCCTTCATTATTTGTTTCATTACTTCTTACTCTTCTTTTCATTCATTTTTCAGTGTTGCTTTGATTTAGGTTACTACTGTTTTGTGCATTGCCCTTTGTCTATTGTTGTTCTTTGAAGGATGTAGACAGATACATGGTGTACACGTATTTCCTCTGTAAAGCACAGGCTAGCTTTAAAATTGCTTCGTTTCAGAGAAAACAGGAAAACGGGTCAAAAAGTAAAAGAAAAAAAACAACAACCAAAAAAACCAAAACCTCAAACCTGAGATGGTGGTGTCACTGCCCAGCACTGAAACGCTAACTGGAAAGTCAAATGGAGATGACAGATTAAAAGAGTAACAGAGTAAAAGTCAGCATGGACAGTTTTACATTTCAATCATCATCAGTAATGTGATGCAGACCCACATAAAAATAAAAACGAAGAAACCAAAGCCATAAATTCCCTCATGTGTATTTATGCTGTGCTGTTAACCAGTCCTCTATCTCTCTGCTGTCAGGTTTTATTTCAGAAACTGGCATAGCTCCATTGAAGGAGAGCCGTATGTCTGGAGGCACTGCATCAGTAAACTCAAAGGAAACAGCCCACAGAAAATACCAGAGGGAACACCGTTACTGGATGCTGACTCCTTGACTTACCTGTTTACTCAGGTTTGTGCTTGCAAGGTTTAGTTTAGACCCTGAATTATTATACTGGTTTTTGTATACACAAGCTTTTACCCATTCATTGTTGCATGTATCAAGAATATAATATCTCAGATCACAGAAAGATCCACTTTGACTCGACTTAACATTTGAATGTTTTTGGTGTATTATTTTCTTCTTAGTTTTACTTTAAAATCCCATGAAAACACATTATCAATGAAAGCTCATTTTAAAACAACATCAGCTGGTACTCATGTTTTGTTTTTGTTTTTTTACAGTGTGTACGATCAGTTTTCCATTAGAGTTCTGTTATGATCAGATGTGTTTGCTGTTTGTCTGATTATCTGCTAAGGATAAATGTATATTTGTTGCACAGAGCCAAAATGACTTTCAGACTGGCGTAGTTCCACTCAGGAGCCCCCAGTCAGAGGTAGAGCAACATGAGATAGAAAACGAGTGTTTGGGCATGGCTGTGCTTGCAATCACTCACTACGCCATGAATGAGAAAATGCCTCTGTCCACTGCTTCCCATGAAATCAGGTAACACAGCTTTTTGATTATTGCCAAAAAAACGACACCTACTACTAAAATACAGACAGCAGCACAGTGTTTTATTGTATTGACAAAAATGTTTATGCATTCTGTCTTGATCCCCTCCTCTCCCCATTTCCCAGCTACAAACGTTTCATCCCAGATTCGCTGAACCGCAACATTAAGCAGCGTAACATTCTGACACGGATCCGCATCAACAACGTGTTCAAGAAATTCCTCACTGAATTCAACAGTCGCACAGTAAAGGACAGCAACATCACGACATACGACCTGAAGATCAAGTACCTGGCCACGTTGGAGGGCCTGGTCAGCAGCATGGGCAGCGAGGTTTTTGAGCCTTCTTCACTTAGTGTAATTCAGGAGGGAGACTTCTGCAATGGAAGTTACTACGGTAAGTAACTGGAGTGGTGAGAAGGTGATAATCATGATTTTAGTTTCCCAGGGAGTGTTCCAGATTTGTGACATACAACAGCTCAGGTTGTAGAAAAAAGCACCCTGGCATTTTATTTTTTGACTTCCAGCATGACCCAAATTTTTCAGAAGATTTTGAGTAACGAAAGATTCAAACAGTTACTGAGTTAATCCCTGTTAGAGTTTGAGACCAGTCAGGGAATAATACATATAATGAGGAAAACTGTAATTGCTACTCTACCACAAAACTGAGATAACTGCTTGTCTTTACTGTCCTCTGACAGTAGTTTAATTAGCTGCATTGATCTATAGTTGGCAGTGGTTTGGTATGTTTACATGTAGGCTCCCTGTGGTGTCCCACTAGCAGATCTGCAAGAGAGAGAAAAAAAAGGTTTGCACCTTGTTGACATCCAAATATACCCAAGACACAGTGAGAACTTTTGCAATGGCTAAAAAACAAAAGTGAAAGAGGATGTTTACACATTGTAACATTAACCCACTTATTACTTAGTAGACCACACCCCGTACTTTTCTAAATAACGTGTGAAGATTACAAACAATATAGGGCTGATTACTGAAAGTAATCCGGGGATCTGAGTTTGTTTGTTTGTTTTTCCCTTTCAAACATAAAGTCACCATAGTTAATAACAGATTATTTTGTAAACAATCTTTGTGTAAAATGTTATGTTTCTATGCAACTACTGCAATATACGTTTGCTATGTTTACCTGTTTCCAGGATATTATAATCAGAGTCTAGGACACGCTCAGAGTCAGAACATGGAGGCAAGCCCTGACATGCAGGTCCTGGTTACCGGCACCACTGGTATTTCCTGGAGGAAGAAACCCACTACAGTGAGTAAAAACCTCAAGGGCCTTTAGTTTCACAATGGTAAATTGAGTAGCAAACAAGTAGTAGACAGATCTCTAACCTGTTATTTGAGAATCCCAGAGACGGCGCACCCATTTAATCTGGCCTTAATTTATAAACAAATGAGGAAAACTTAACTTACTGGTGGGTGTTAACAAGTTCATACAAACTTCAGTAAGTTAGGAAATGTGATAAATGTAATCAGTGGCTTTAATAGAAATATTAGATGTTAAACATTGTAATATTTAAAGTATTTTAGTAAAACATTTTAACATTTTATTTTAACATCGCTTAATCACTCGATACATCTCTGATGCACTGAGATCTGTTACAGAATGTCATTGAGACTTTGAAAAGGTGATGCAGCATTTTCAGATTGGCTAAGAAAAAATTATATCCGTGTGTTTGCTTTGTAAACAGTCGTCTGTGGCCTGTAGAGAAAAAGGAAAGTCAAAGAAGAACAAACATGATGCAAAACAGAAGACTGACAAAAAGAAAGATGCAAACGAAGGCTGGGTGGTCTTCTGTGACTTCCATGAGATCACGCATACTGTCATCAAAGAGGCGATGGTCACCATCTATAAACAGGACAACAAGAAGATGGTGAGACGTGTGTGTGTGTTTTCCTAAACTTTTCATTTATAAGTAAAACCCGAAATTGCAATTAAAGTGTTATTAATAATATCTTAAATAAGAATTGTATAAGGATTCATTGTTGAGAAGCCCTGTAGCTTGTTTCTTGCATTCTCTACATTGGTTGTGTTTTTGTTTTTGTATTGTTTTTTTCACCTGCCAAATCAAAGATGGCGCCTCGCTACATTTTATTAGCCATGACAAATTATTTTATCATACTTAATTGTGAAATTAAATTTGAGTTTGTCATTCATCACTGCTCATACTACAGGGCTCGAGAGTGCTGTGGAGTGTTTGTAATAGCTGCTACTTTGATCACTTCTTCCCTTCCTGCTTTCCTTTATCACTCTTTGGATGTCTCTGCACTTTTCAGGAGCTGCTGTTGGATACAAGGGCAGAGGCTCTGTCCTTTGCAGCCCTTGTGGACGGGTACTTCAGGCTGACTGTGGATGCCCATCACTACCTGTGCAAGGAGGTGGCTCCGGCTTCAGTGGTACACAACATCATCAATGGTTGCCACGGACCCATCAGGTTTGTACTGGCAATTTTATTTGAGGAGGATGAGAATGTGCCACATGCAGTTTTATCAAACAAATTCATCATTTGTTGCATGTCATGTTACTGGACAAGGTGATTAACTCACATCGCAGGCTGAAAAATGTCAAAGTAGAAGCTCCTATAAGAACCTCCATCAAATTTTTCTTATAGCTTAATATTTCTGGGATATCTTGATTGAACAGCTGTCTCCGGTCAGGTCAGTTAAATCAAATGTCTCGTTGTTTTTCTTTTTGCAGTACGGAGTACGCCGTCCAAAAGCTGCGCCAGGAAGGCAATGAGGAGGGCGCCTACATCCTGCGCTGGAGCTGTACTGAATACCAGTACATCATCATCACTGTGGTTTGCAGTGAGGTACTATAGATCTACTGATTAACTGACAAATTCACAAAACACTACTTACCTAAATTTTATTTACTAATTTTTAAATGAGAGCAGCAATCTTGGGTTGAGGGGACCACTGTAGACCTCAAATGTATTCAAGCACACAACCATCTTTGTTGGTCTCTGTTAAATTTCTACAAGCCTGTTTGCCATTCAAAAGCTTTGGAAAAATAATTGAAAGCTGAAGAATTAGCGATTGTTAAATTCTGGCGCACTTTTCCATAGTTTGCTGGGGGGGGTTCTCTCTGCTTTCTTCTCTTTTCTCTCAATCTCATGCGGTTGCAGCAGATGGCTGTCCTCCCTGCTCCTAGTTCTGGCTGAGGTCTTCTCCTTTTAAAAGGGAGTTTTTCCTTCCCACTGTCACCAAATGCTTACTCATAGAGGGTCTTTTGGTTGTTGATTGTTGATAAAAGAACTACTTGTTTAAAATGAAAAAATTGTTTATTGTTCATCCAGATTGACTTGAGGGAGTCTCGTCCTGTGCGCCAATACAAGAACTTCCAGATTGAGGTTACCCCCAGTTCCTTCACTCTACACGGCACAGATACATCACAATCCACTCTCAAGGAGCTGCTTGAGCACCTGGAGGGCCAGAATCTGCGTAGCGACAACCTTCAGTTCCAGTTGGTCCGCTGCTGCCCCCCACAGCCAAGAGGTAAGCTTAATGAAAAATAAACAATGGCATTCACAGTAAATGAAGACAAGCTCACAGCATTGCAAATTTACATTATTATTTTCAAGACAAGAATAATAAAACAAACACACGAATAGGAATAGGAACTCTGCATTTTACATCCTTAAATTGACTATTTTTAATGCACAGTCTTACTGCATATGGTAATTTTAACAGTGTTGAATTAATGACACAATAAAGTAATTTCACTGGTTCACAGCAGGTTTTTTCATACATATTGTACATGTAAAACATGTGGCACAGTTAAGCCTATGCAGTGTGTTCTTTTTTCCATCATCATCATCATCATAAAAGACAAACTCCAACTTTAATACTGGGTAGGATCAGACATACAACAGTCAACATTCAACCTATAAAGCTCAGGGAAACAAGTCATTCTTTTTCAGTGTGATATAAAGCTAGATTTATATTTGTTTTCAGGATATATTGGCATGATACCGCAATTATAAAAACTGCGTGTCATCTACTGACAATAGACAAAAATATGAGCGCAGACATGAGTAACGATCAGTCTGTTTTACCAAGATTGGTGCAAATTAGCAGGTCAAAAACTTAATTAGACCTTAAGAGAAGCTGGTGAAAACACAAAAACAATGTCAGAATGTTTGAAATTTATGGAGACTTCATGTACGATTGGTGATTATTGCAGCTGGTCTCTAGATTAAGCTGACTCAGGATGTGAAGAAGAACACTGAGCAGTCTTGAGGAATGGCAGCCCGGAAACTTTACCAGTGGGACACATCGTTGTGTGCCTCAACTTCACAGGGTGTTTCGGTCTTTTATCACAAGCTATTCTGGCATTTTTAAGTTTCTTTTTACCTTACTTGGTTATGTTTCGGGATTAGTAATCTGATCTAGAATACAATATAAAAATTGTGGGACACATAATCAGCAGTGGACCTTGGATTCATTGGGTGTTTCGGCCATTATCACTAGACACCCTCATCCAAGGAGGTCCTGCCCGAGTTATATCAATAATTCAACGTGCATTTCCTTTTTTTTTTTCATGGGTGACTCAGCCACCTTTTGGGCAACAAATCATTGTAAGATTGAGACGTAATTCTAGCTCATTCTGAGTCATAATAATGGCTTAGCTTGAAAATTGGTTTCGGATGTTTCAGAGCTCTGTGAGTGTGCACTGCTGAGGAACAATGAGCAGTGGCTTTGGTGCTTTCTGACACGTTCTTCATGGACTACTCTTTAAATAGAAATACTTAATTACTTAATTACTTTAATTTGAAATTTGTCATTGCAACTTTATAGTGAATCCCAACAGTATTTTTTTTTTTTTTACATCAAAAGACAGTTTTGCACTTTGTGCAGACTCTAAGTTGTGGATTGCTGTTGAAGTTTAGGTGACTCACTGAGAGTGAAGGGAAGCAGGTCTGGTCAGGTGTGTGTGTGTTTGTCTCTGTAAAATGGTGTCAGAGAGGAAGAGAGTTGTAAATGTGGGTTTCCGGAGCCAATCTAGTGCTCTTGTGTTTACTTCACTCAGGGAAAGGTAGAGCCATTTATGCATGGATGTGTTGGGCTGCTTGTGTTTGTTCAGGGTGTTGTGGTTCTGACAGTCATCTAAATGCTGGCTGCTTTCGGTTAGTCTTTGGTCGGGATGAGCTTTAGAGGAAGACAATAGACAGAAGTGCTGTGTTGTCTCTGCTAAAATATTTATCAGGTGTTGCACAACGCTCTGTCTACCACAATAACACCCTTATATGCTCACTTCCTGGGAATAGCATGCAGTTGACTTATTTATTGTTATTTTGGCTCTATGCAGGTTTTTGTTTATCTGTTCTGACAGTAAGATAAATTGTGAAAAATGCTGCAGGGTTTAAGAGTGGGTGAGTATGTGTTGCTTTGTAAGTATCTAGATTAAGGCGAGGTTTTAGAGGAGTATATAAAATATCTGATGGGACATGTGGGTGCAGGCTGTGTTTGGCTTTTAGCATGAAACCCAGATTGCATGTTACAGAATAGTGCTCGAGATGCTCTCCGAAATGATGGAGCACAGATGCTGGGTTTTTTCTTCCCCCTTAAACCACAGTGCGTTGGTTTTGTCACAGCAGTAGACACCCACAAACACACATGCATATAGGTAACAGGCACAAAGATACATCTTCACTTGTTCCTCCCACATGTCTCTGTATACGCAAAAAATAAACTGAATCAGTATGGTAGCCAAATACGAATATCTGTTCACGTCATTGCTACATTGACGTAATTCTTGAATGCCTGTTTTACCACATTTAAACACGGTTCTTCTTTCATTCAGAATGCCAGGGCCCATATGATCATCTGTATATTTGTAAAAGACATTACTTCACTGTAAAAATCATTCTTGCTTATACTTTTAATGTTATTGGATATTTGTATATTTTGATAATAAAGGCATGGTAGTTTTATCTTATTAAATATCAATAATATGTAATATATTAAATATATTAAAGCATCTACAGAGGTAGATTTAAAGTTTTCTAAACAGAATTTAAAATGATAAACACAGAACAGACAGACAGGCCATTTTTATAGGAGGGGACACAGTTGTTCGCAAAAATAAGAATCTAAAGTATATCTTTTTAATATGTAATGCTTACAATCAAATCTGTTTTCTTTATGTTACAGAGATTTCAAATCTCCTTGTGGCCACCAAAAACAGAGCAACAGCCCCTAAGAGACACATGCCAGGCAATCAAGTCAGCTTCCCACGCATTCTCAAAGAGGACATTGAACAGGTACTCCTTCTCTCTTCTGTGTTAGTTTCCTTTTTTGTTTATTCTTTAAATAAACCAATTAATTATACTTTTTTACATTATTTTAAATGCATTCCGTCGCATTTTATAGTCCGGGCTCTGTTTATTTTGTATGTGGAAATGAGAGTTACGATGTTTTTGAAAAACCTGTAATAAAATGCTGCAAAAACCTTTCTTGTAGGAGGTATACTTTTGCTTTAATACTTTACACTGTAATCTTTTGGGCTCTCTGTTGTGTCAACCAGGAGGAGCACCTGGGTATAGGTACAAAAACCAACATTTACTCGGGCACTCTGAAGGTGAAGGGTGAGGAGGAGGATGATGCAGGATATACATCCTTCCAGGAAGTCAAAGTGGTCCTAAAGGTGCTGGGTTCTGGACACAGGGACATCTCCATGGTGAGCTCCTAAAGATGTGGAACATCCCAGAAAATTCCATCAAATTGTATCTATCCTGTAACATCTAACCATACTGAAATGTTTCTCTTTCTGTTGAAAGGCTTTTTTTGAAACGGCCAGTAAGATGCAACAAGTGTCCCATAAACATATTGTGCTGCTCTATGGAGTGTGTGTCCACCACCAGGAGAGTAAGTGCATATTAGAAGCGGTGTGGTTGTGTAATGAGGTTCTTATTCCTGTGGCTAAGGTTTTTGACACCTTTCTCTTTGTGTACCATAAGATATCATGGTGGAGGAGTTTGTCCAGCTGGGACCACTGGATGTGTTTATGAGGAGACAACAGACTCCACTCAGCACATCGTGGAAGTTCCAGGTGGCCTTGCAGTTGGCATCAGCCCTCAGTTACTTGGTAAGAGAGGAGATGTCCATGAAAACTTGTTTTTAGCCATGGATTAATGTCGATATTAGCTTCTTTTATTAAATGTGAAAGCGTATCCTCTTGATTATGGACGAAAATGTGTTCTGTCCCGTGTTTGTTGTAGGAGGACAAAAAGCTGGTCCATGGCTTTGTGTGTGCTAAGAACATACTGCTGGCCAGAGACGGACTCTGTAATGATGAAGGAGGGCCATTCATTAAGCTCAGCGACCCAGGAATACCAATCACAGTGCTCACTAGAGAGGGTAAGTCCACATACAGACAGGCTCAGTTTGGATTACTAAAAATGAAACTTAAATGGTTACAGAATAGCTGCCATGGAAAATTTCACAGTAACTTCCACTTTTCTAGTCAGCTGTAACTGAAAGTAAAACCAGTGGATGAGTGTCAGAAAGTCATTGTGCAATCTTTAAAGAAAAAGGATGTGTAGTATCTTTCTTAAAAGTTGTTTATGTAGCATTTTCAGTCCGAGAAACATTTCACTCAGCCTCTCATCCAGGTGACTAATATAGTAATACAATAGTATAGCAGTATAGTGCATGCTGCTAAGAGCCAATGATGTGAATTATACATTGGGGAAATCAAACAATCTCTGGCTAAGCACAACACAGAAGGAAATGGCCATCTCTGATCTGTGGAGGGGGCCATCTTACAATGCTGTGGTTGTGGCCATTCCCCAACTCTCTGTGAATGTTAGTCATGACCTTTGATCAGTGGTCAGGACAGTTTGCATATTAATGATCATGAAACTGGCCTCACGTCGGGGGTGTTAGTTTCGGTCATTCTGCAAATGTAGTACTTATGAGCTTGGGGAAATCTGCAGTCAGCTGAGGCTGAGGAAATCACTGAGGTGAGTTACGAAACGTTTCTCCCACAAAATCAACTTTCTGGTATTTCCTTACGTGGATGATTGAGCGTGCATCAAGATGGATACAATCTTTGCTCGCTGTGGGGACAAAGCCTCCAGTCGTGGCCAAGTGGGTGGAATCACAAGCAGTAAGGAAGTTGACACAAGAGGGCGAGGCTCTGTGCTAAATACAGGCACTAGGAAGCTGGCTCTGGGCCATCTTGCTCTAAGTAATTACCTTAGACCCTCCTCATCCTCATCCATTATCGTATTTACTTTTTCCATTCATGACAACGTGCTTTTCCGCACGACACTGATGTCAGACCGTCTTCTTACTGTTAGTCTTGTTACTACAAACTGTATGTTTAAGCCAAAATAATCAGGATTAAAACTGCAAACATAATTAGATGATGTTTAATTTGGCATTGCAACTAGTTTAAAAACAAACCAGGACACAAAGTTTATGAAAACGACAACACATCAATGTTGGCTTGCTTGAGTGACACTTTATCTAATAAACAATTTTCACTTAAATGTGGGGTGACTACTGTTAGCTTTCTCTCTTTTTGCTTCTGTCGTGCCCTCATTTTCTTTCCACTCAACATAGAAAAGACACAAAATGAACATATTTCTGATGAAGCACAGGTAGTTGACCGCTTCTGTCAAAGACCATAATTTAAGGCTAGGTATTGGATCAGAGAAGACAGCGCAACTAGGATATGTCTACTTTCAAATGACTTATGTTTCTGCTTTTCTGCAAGAGCTATAAGTTGCGTGATGACCCAGTGCGCTTGTATAAACCACAGAACAGTTAGAACTGTTTCTGCACAAATACCCACTGCCATATTCTCCTGGGAAGGCTCCTCCCTCACCATTTGTTCCCGGAACTTTACCGTTTTTCCCCCATGTCTCCATCACTTTACTGATCAACTGGTTTTCCAGTTAGACATCGATGTTCTTGTACATGGATTTGATTGAACATAATGGATAAAGTGCTCAGAAACCCACTGGGAGCAGTCTTCAGTGCTTCCCAGCAATTTCAGATCACTTTGCTCAAAACCCTCTAATCCATTGTCCCCCCCCCCCCTCCCCCCCTCAATTATGTAATTTCCCGCTCAGATATCTGTTCGGCTCCCCCGCCGTTTCTTCCCTTCTTGACCTCTTAGTACTTACACTGCTCATCTATCTATCTAGTGGAGGTCAGCCAATCATTTAGCCCGTCTTCCAGTCAAAGCCGAGCCGGCCAATACAAAGCCTTTTTTTAAAAATTTACTTCAAGCAGCAATTTAACATTTTGTGTCGGCTACCTGCCAGCTGGCTTGTCAGAGCTAGACTGTAATAAATTTTTTTTCTTTGAATTTGGGGCATCGTGAGTGTGTAGGCGCATAACCTGCCCTAAGATGTCTTTTACAGTGTGAAAAGTCCACACACACATACACACACACACACACACACACACACACACACACACACACACACACACACACACACACACACACACACACACACACACACGCACGTGTTTTGGGGGTTTTAGCCGTTTATTAAGAACAAACTGGTGATGTTAGAGCCTGAGGATGATAACATGATTTGATAATTAAGTAAAAACATGTTGTTCACGGTTTCTTTTTTGCTTTTACTTCATGAAACTTGAAACACGAAGGCTTAAACCTGTCTAAACTGATTTACTTGCAAGTGCAACTTTTAAACAAAGTGGAGTTTGTTTGTGTCCACTTTGTGCAGAGTGTGTGCATCGTATCCCGTGGATCGCTCCAGAGTGTGTGAGGAATTCCTCGTCACTGGGTGTCGCAGCTGACAAATGGGGATTTGGTACTACTCTGTGGGAGATCTGCTATGATGGCGAGGTTCCCCTCAAAGACAAGAAGCTTACAGAGGTAAAGAGCACACACAAGCACTGATGATCATCCAACCAAGTGTCCCTCGGTTTCTTTCTGTTTTTTTTTTTTTTTTTAAACCACCTCTGTCCATCCATATCGACAGGTCAGTTTTCATGCAGCACCTTGTTCATACGTGTTTTCATGTCTGTTCTGAGCAGAAGGAGAGATTTTATGAAACAGAGTGCCAACTGGCCACCCCGGACTGCACAGAGCTAGCTGAACTCATGACCCACTGCATGAACTATGACCCCAAGAAGAGACCTTTCTTCAGGGCTATTGTCAGAGAGATGGATCAGCTCATAGAAAAAAGTATGTCCGAGTATGTCTGCACGTCATATAAAACCAGTTTTTACACTTAATAAAGAGGCTGCACATATGAAACCTGAGCAGCATTAGATTTCAGTCATCGTATTGCTACTGTGTCCAGCTTTTATTCGTTCTAGATGCTCAGCGTTGAAAAATGTTTAATTTAAGCCAATAACACTGCATAAGACTACAAAACAAGTGAAGTACAAGTTAAAACATTGTGATCTTTTTTTGTTTGTTTTGTTTTTTAAATATCGGCATGGTACCTGAATGTGAAGCATGCTTTGTATATCATGGAGTAGCAGGCTGTGAACAGACTTGTTTACACTACTCAGAGGTTCTTGAGGAAGTTCACTGGGTGCATTGTCAGAGATCAGCCCCTCAAATGGGCCCCATGGCAGGATATTATACTCTCTTCTTCCACCTGCTGGTTAGAATTGGATACTGCAACCCATTTTACTCAAGCCAGTTTTATCATATAATGAAACCCTAAGGGACAAAAATATTTCAAGCTACTATAATTCTCACTGTTTGTGAGTATTTTTTGTTTGTTTGAATTTTTTGTTAGAATTAGGTAAATATTCAAAATGATGACACGTAAAAGGTTTTGCCTGAGTGATGTATTGTCCTGCCAGAAGTAGCCATTTTTGTGGAAACATGAGTAAACAGGTAATTACATAACCACACCGAGTTCTAGTGAAAACGTCGACACTATCGACCACAATGGACTTCCTATGACACAAGCGTGCATGTGCTGTGGGAGGGATGTGCTGTACTCAGTGTGCCTAATGAATTAGCCTCTTTTTGTTCTTTCAGACCCTTCTATCAAACCCCAGCCAACACCAGATGTTGACCCCACCATGTTTGAAAAGAGATTTCTCAGGAAGATCAGAGATCTGGGAGAGGTACAGTGCTGCTGTGTCTAGCTTCATTCGTGTTGAGCCAATCATAGGATTCATTTTGTTAGTGATTAGACTGACGCACAAAAAACTTGGCACCAGACAAATGGCTTTATTAAATATAAGTCTATTTGGTCCAGTGGGTGTAAGCTTACAGGTAAATATATATATTGCAGTAGCCCCTCTTTTTAGGGGTCACCACAGCAGGTCATCTGCCTCCATCTATCCCTAGGACCTTCAGAGCTTCCCTGTGATCTGAGCATAACAGAACTAGATGAACTAAACAAGCCAATGGATGAAGTTTCCCATGTAGTTGTTTGTCTGCTGTTCAGTACTTAAAATTTGTTTCATGTTTCTCGTGCAGGGTCACTTTGGTAAGGTGGAGCTATGCCGCTACGACCCTAGGGGGGACCGAACGGGCGAGCTGGTGGCTGTGAAGTCGCTGAAGCCCGAGAACCGAGAAGAGCAGAGCAACAACCTCTCCAGAGAGATCGACATCCTGAAGGATCTCTACCATGAAAACATAGTCAAATATAAGGGCATTTCCCAAGAAGAAGGTATTCTGTCCACTGCATGATGATGATATTGAAGATTTTGAATGTGTTTTTAAAGTTAGTTTTTGAGAGAGAAACTGACATAACTGAATATTAGAAATTAACTTTTAGTTTGACTCTATAAATTGAGCGAGGACATACTTGTTGTTGAAGACCATAAATAGATTCTGGAGTAAACCTTCAGACCAGCAACGAGTGTTTCAAATATAATATCATGTATACACAAAGTCTGACTGCATGTTTTTATGAATCTATAGGTGGTCAGGCTATTAAGCTGATCATGGAGTATCTTCCACTGGGCAGCTTGAAGGAGTATCTGCCCAGAAACAGAGCCAGGATCAGCATCCCCACCTTGCTCAGCTACTCTGTGCAGATATGCAAGGTAATGCACCTTCTCTTCAGTTCCTTCAATTCCTTTTGGTCACTCTGAACCTGATGAAACATGACACTGTTTAATTCATTTTAGGGAATGGACTATTTGGGATCTCAAAATTACATCCACCGTGACCTGGCTGCCCGAAACGTGCTGATGGAGAACGAGACGACTGTGAAGATTGGTGACTTTGGCCTCACGAAGAGCATCAAAGATAACGAAGGTTATTACACAGTCAAGGACGAGAATGACAGCCCTGTTTTCTGGTAAGTCAAGAGGACAACAAAGAGATAATAGCTGAAAACCTGTGTGTGTGTGGTGGGGGCGGGGTGTCAGATGGTAAATGAAATGGATTGATAGGATTAATATAAAAAAGGCGCATAAGGGCTCTTCTTTCTAGCAATATATTGACTCTGGTGTCAGCTGGCAGATAATTAAGCCTCAAGGATGTGTTTGCACTAAAATGACAGAAAAATGCACAGTATGTCAGTCAGAGTTGTTTTATTCTATGAGGACATTAATTTCTAAAGCAGCTTTAATTATTATTTTTTAAATAAGATAACAAATAACAAGAAAACAGTGTTTAATAGTGGTGAACTATTACTGTTGTCCAACTCGCACACACGTCACCAAAAGTGACGTCACATCCGTTGGCACAAGCCATGCTTAGGTGCTGTTTGGGCCGGGTCTGCGCCTCTCAGGTTTCGTAACCCTGTGACGGTCCCACAGCGACACAAGTGTTAGATTTAGCGCTGCTGTTAACATACAGCTGAGGACACTATATGTTGCTCAGTAACCTCTCAGTATAGTGGAAGGATGAAGAAGGAACTGTCACAGTGACTGAGCCTTTATGCTTTTTGTGTTTCAGGTATGCTCCAGAGTGTCTGACTCTCTGTAAGTTTTACCTCGCTTCAGATGTTTGGTCCTTTGGGGTGACGATGTATGAACTTCTCACTTACTGCGACTCTGCCAAGAGCCCGATGAATGTAAGTGTGCAGCACTTTCATTACTAATATTTCCTATCTGCGATTCTGCATTAAGTACACATACTGTGCCAGTCGTGTAAAGTAAACAGCACACACATATTTGTATGTAGCAGATGGTGTTGGTCTTTGGCCAGAGTGGCAGATGATTTAAAAAAAAAAAAAAAAAAAAGATGATAGACTCCACTGTGAGCTTTCCAAAGTAGCTTGAGCCAGTGCTAAGAGCTCATTTTATCATTAACATCTTTTTACATCAGGCTTTTTGCTGCTACCAGAAGCACTAACTAATAAACCTGCACAGATTAGAAAGACTGAAGAATTATGGAAGCTAGAAAATAAAAGCCATTAAACCTGCAACACAGAGTGCGCATGTTCAACACTGCTATGACTAAAGTTGTATTTCCATGGCCCACATCTAAATGAAAGTAGAGAAAGTGTAGCGTATTTTCCTTTTGTAATCTCCCCTTGTCCTTACCCTCACAGTGCTTCCTCGAAATGATTGGTAAAACTCATGGTCAGATGACTATCATCCGATTGGTGAAGGTGTTGCAAGAAGGAAAGAGGCTGCCGTGTCCTAAAGACTGTCCTGACTCTGTAAGTATTACCAGCGGTAATGATTTGGCTTTTTTTGTTTTTATTTACACAAATTCAAATACAGCATATTGAAAGAAAAACAACAGCCACAGTAGGCTTCAAGAGAAGGTAAATATGGGCCTCTTAATGTGTGATGCGTTGTATTCATTCATTGGGAGTTTTTTTACCTTAAATAGTTGACATTCATCTGTGCATTGCTGGGTACAAAATTGAGACGTTCTTACTCGTAATCCAGTCATTTTTACTGCAATCACCAGTTTTTCACTCACAAACTGTGTTTCTTTCATAACTTCGCTCTTTAAAGAAGAACCGTTAACCACCGATGCTGGTTTTAGATATCTTTTTCAGACATTTCTACAGAAACTGCTGATGTCGGTTTCTGTAGAAATGTCTGATTTACACGAGATGTGGATTGACTTCCTGAAATATTGCTAATCATAGCAGTATCTTCACTGTGCTTTTATGGCATACTTCAGTAAAGGGGCACTCATTTCTTTCCTAACCTTCTTAAGCAGAACTAAATAGTGAACAATTTTAATTGTAATCTTTGGTTTTATGTTAAATGAAAATGATTCAGTGAGTTTTAACATGCTGTCAGGTCACACTGAGGTTGCAGGCATTTAAGCAGCCGTCCAAGGAAACCTGACAGCATCAGATGTAAAAGTGTAGCGAGTCAGAGCTGCTGCAGTTTTGTTAGATTTTTAATTTTTAACAAAACTTCTTTTGATTGCCGTTTCTTTTTCCCTGACAGGTGTATGAGCTGATGCGAAGATGCTGGGAGCAGTCACCCGAGAGGAGGATCACCTTCAAGCGCCTGATCGAGGAGCTCACCACCGCTCAACAGCTCGCCCAACAGCAGCAGCAGCAACAAAACAGCCAACCAACTTTCTGAGGCGCTTGCAGTGAAGCTGACTTTGCTTGCCAGTCTGGATGCAAATGGAGATCCTGACCCCCGCCCCTCCTTCAGATCAGCATCTGCTTGTGCAGCTTTATTGTAAAGTCACGCTCCTTCATACTCACGTTTAAACTTTTAACTACCATGCCATAGTCTGCTATATTTTTTAAGATTTTTATTTCACATATATTCAGATTTTGTGTTTTCAATTAAGAGTATTAGAAAAAGTATTTTAGCCCTATTGTATACTACATGACCTGATCGCTTACTTCCAGCTGTCTTGAATATTATAAACGATTTGCACTGTCTTGTGGCCCAAAGACCTTCGAATTATGCAGGACTCTTGATGATGGACAATGGAAAGATTTTTTAAAAAGGTCAAGGAAGGGACTCTTTTATGCCTGCATTTAATGGTTACATCACAGCCTTATTTGGGATGGATAGCTGGCAAAATCACGCTAGAAAACCTCACGTGGATGGATGGATGGATGGGATAAAGAAGATGGAACATAACCACAGATATCCAAGCTGTGGCTTCAGAGTTTTGTGCCACTGCTGTTTTGTTTTATGGACTCCTCTTTTTGGGAGAAACTTGCCAGATTTGAGCCTAGGAATTATGTGTGATAAACATCTGGATTTGCTGTTCGTGATGTGCACATGCAGTCACAGAGAAGTGGCATGTCATTAGAGCCAGTAGTCAGTCAGCATTTTTCCTTCCACCCCACTGTTGTGACTGTTTTACAGATTAAATATTTGCACGGTTAAAAACCATCAGTTCTTACTTGTAATTTCACGTTTTTTTCCTGATTAACAAAAAAATTAAACAAAATCTTTTGAGTGTTTTAGGAATTTTGTGGACCATTTGAAAAAAATGCAAGCACTGCGTTTGCACAAGAACAGAAAATCTGTTATTTTATGTGTTCTTTCGATGTAATGGATGGATCGGTTATATCTTAACAGTCGACTGTTATTTGTGAGTACAATACTTGCGAAAGGCACTTGAGGGCAGTACAACTATACTTTTCCTTTTCTCTGATGTTATGGGGCTTTTAGTCTGAACCACAAATATTATATATCAAATACAGACTCATTTTAGAGCCAATTCTCACTACTGTGGATTGTCTGTGAAGGAAGTTTAGATGATGTAACAAAAGCAAAAGTGGTGATTTTATACATTGTGTGCATGCCTTTTCCCCCCCCCAATTTGCTAAAAAAAGTATAATTTCTCCAACACTCATATCGTCTGTGCATTTTCCAGTGTATACGTGCATTTATCCATGTGTATGTTGTATCATTTGAGCAGAGGGCTTTAGATATGCAGCCAGAAACTTTGCGCTCAGTCATGTATAACAACCCCAGAAACAGAGTCTACATAAAGGCGACAACAACAGGAGAGGGATGTGCTTCAGCCCACATTTTATTTAGGAATGTAAAAGACAATTCCTTCTGCTCTAAATAAGAGAAAAGAAATATATATTTTTCAAAAAAAAAAGATGTAAGTATGACTTATGGAATTTAAAATGATCCATAAATACACCATGAAAAAATAAATAAAATCAATGTTTGTGTCGTGTTTTGTCTGTCAGTCCAAATTCAGTATCATCACCTTCTGAAAACAGCTGGTTCTGTACATTACAGTTTGCAAGTAGGCATGCTAAGATTGCTCTAGAAAGACCTTATTCACAGTAAAACAATATCAATGTAAGTGTGATATAAAATTTTTGCAAAATCTAATGTATATTTCAGGTCAGAAAAAAACAAAACAAAATAAACTCCACATACTTAAAAAGCAGAAGCTGTTTACAAAGCAATAAGCAACAGCAAATTCTAGATTCATCTACAGCCATTAAAATGTGTTAGAAAAAAACCCTCAGAAATACTTTAGTATTGCAAAGCTTTGTGATCAACACACACACGCAGTCATTCACTATTGCAAAGTCCAGCATCAACGCTGGTCTTGTGTAATACGCAGGATACATATTGAGTACAGAGGCATCGCACCGATGCTGAGAGGGAGCTCGGTTTACACAAGAACAGAAAGAAAGAAAGAAAATTGTGGATTTGGCTGTGTTTGTGCAAATTCTACAAACAAATAAATCACAATTCAGCTAAACTGCACAAGACACAACATTTTCTATTCTAATGGAAACGGAGCTCTCAGACAATCAGCCCGACTGTTTTTTCATGTCATTTATATATTTCCAGTCTATTAACAACTCCTTTTTTTTTGTTAAAGTTGCATTTGCACATAGTTTAGCCAGAGCTCTAAAGTCTAAAAATCAACCACACAACACAAGACTGGAGAGCATCCTTTAGTTCGCATGTACAATCGTCAGGAGGCCGTCACATGTAGCTGGTGGTACAGAGAGGCACAGAAAATAAAGAAACTGCCCTTTATCTTATCAATCTAACCCATATAACAATAATCAATAACAAAAAAAGGAACTGGAACTCAACATTAGTGAAAGCCTTAAAAATTCTATTTGTACTGTGAATGTTGGGAGGAAGATTATAATATTGCAACACAGGTTCTTTTTTTTTTTTTTTACAACATAGAGAAAAGAGAAGTGACACCAGTGAATCTTGACCTGTAGGTTGTGATGGGAGGCAAATGTTGAGTTACTACACTGCACCAAGCATTTGAATGCACAAATTAAAAACTCTCCAGAATGCAAAGGTTTGGTTCAGGCACAGTGAAACCAAAAGCCTGTAATTCTCCCTAAAAATCCTACTGTTAGCACAAATCATTAAGTATTAACAATGTGCCTTTTGTCTTATTTTCCTCACAGTCTTCCTGTTAAAGGGGAGTTTTTCCTTCCCACTGTTGCCAAAGCTCTTGCTTATATGGGGTCATGTGATTGTTGTAGGGTCTTTACCTTAATATAAAGCACTATTTGTATAAATAAAAGTTAATTGAACAGAGCCAGCACCACAGCACCCCCTGGTGTATGTGTTTACACAGACACAGACTGCATTCACTGCAGTGTATCATCTTCAGCTGTGTGAAACTGCCAGACATGTCACGGTTTCTACTTTCTGTTTGAAGGCTGAAGGCTACTGAGTATTCAGTCATGCCCAAGTTACGTCTCTGAGTCCACAGTTAAGGCTGCTGTCGAAGCTTTGTCAGAGCACATAACTGTTTTTCTGGGTTTGTTGAGGAGGCTGGATGATTCACTCGACAGGCGATAAAATAACACGCCTAATTATATGAATGTCTTATTATGTCTTCATCGAGATTCAGCTCTAAACAGAAGAACTGTGCCAGAGCGAAGGGGGGAAATGGTGTTCGAGAGTCCATCTAATACTCATACTCTACCAAATGAGAGGAGACATTTTCCAGTGTGCTGGAGTATGAGTATGTGTGTGTGTGTGTGACAGCTCTACAGGTACATGCAACATGCAGGAGTCTGGCAGACAGAAACACTTCACTGAGCAAGGAGACAGAATCTAAAAAAAAGAAAAAGATATTCCTGCAGGCTGAGTAGCTGAAGGCAGCTGGAGTTGTTTATCCATCGC
The DNA here is from genome assembly GCF_900408965.1 of Simochromis diagramma. Lineage (NCBI taxonomy): Eukaryota > Metazoa > Chordata > Actinopteri > Cichliformes > Cichlidae > Simochromis > Simochromis diagramma. The sequence continues at coordinate 768,440 of NW_024387444.1, read as the reverse complement.
TCTCTTTCTTTCAGCCTGTCTCTTCTTACTCCCATTAGCTGCCAGAAGCCCATTTTTAGAGAGCTCCAGCCCCATAAGCGCGTACACAGCGCCAGCTAAATTCACCCCGCCGGCTCAACTCATAATGTGCAAATTCAGGAACGTTAAGAAAGCTTCGAAACAAGGGAGGTATTTACTGAAGGGATGACAAATGGAAGTTTGGAAGCTGTGGCAAACACAGTTTAACGATGCATATCTGCTATTGGTAGATGTGCGATGTTCACGAACAAAGCAGAAGCGAAGGAAGAGCTAAAAAAATAAAAATAACTCTGGGCTTGAAGTGAGGATGGTGTAGCTGTTTCTGTAGCAGCCCCAAAGGACAAAACAGAGAGAGAGGAAAAAAAGGGAAAAAGCCTAAATCTAGACATCCCAAAACAAACAGGTGAAGCGCTACAAAAACAGACACCAGCACACAGGATGGACTCTTTGACCTGCGCAGACAGGTGAAGACAGGGAAGAGGAACAACTGTACACTCTATATTAAGCAAACAAAAATGGATGCTGTTTTGTGGGATAGCTTTCACAGTTTAGTGAAGCTGCAATCATATCCTGTTTTTTCATGTCACTAAAAAAAATAGAATCACTCTTTACTAAAATACACACACTGAAGACGACCTGAAACAAGACAGTGACACCTCAAGAGCAAAAAGTAGGATCGTTTTCTTAAACCAGAGGAGTCGCCCCCTGCTGGCCATGAAGATTTTAAAAAATGCAGGTCGACTTTTCAAAGGTCCATCTTTTATTTACAGTTTATGAGCCTGATGGGCCTTGTAGCACTGCTCCTTATTAGTGCCCTTTAAAGATCCTGGGACTGTAACAATTTCTCTTGTAACCTTTGTGTTTTTGCATGTTTAACTTCATTGTTGTGCTTTCTCTCACTTCTGTGCTTAGTCTAAAGGGGCCTCTGCACACTTCCATTAGATGCAAATGTAATCAATAACTAAAAACACTTCTTACAGAACACGTTTGCTCTGTTTATCCCCAGTGGCTGACGAATAACAGCTTGAATAGTGGAAGGACAAGGTCTGTGTGAACTGGGCAGAGAAGGATAGCGGGGTGTGTTAGCTCAACAAAGCCACCTGTTTAATGTTACACCGGCTAACATGGCTAACCCTGAAATATGAGAAGAAGAATAGAATTACTGCCAAGTCTTAATTAACCAGTACATTCAAATAATGGTACTGCACTGAATCTCATTTCTTCACTTAGATTATTGGGGGCTGAGTTCCAAACTATTCAGACAATTCCCTCCTGAATTTGAAAACATTTTCTGGGAAGTTTTATAAATAAATAAACATGTACTTTGTTTATAGGTACTTCTGTGATAGAAAACGAGGTCTAAAAGATCCAAGCTTTATGAAATTGAATGGATTTAGTCCACAGTTTTCAGACGTTCTGCAATATTGTACATAGTAACGACACTACGCAGATAAAAAAGATGACACAACTGATGAAAAACCACTAAAATAATTCAGGCGTCACTGACTTTAGTAAGAGGATCCAGACTGGACAGACAGACAGACAGGAAAGCAGAAAAGCAAACAGTGCATTTTAAAGTCTGCTGCCTCAGCTGTTCATCTACAAAAGGCCCTGCTCATAACACACACATAGACGGGCGCTTCTAACTTAAAAGAGGTGAAGGTGAGAGCTGTCACCTAACAAAAAAAGAAGAAGAGCAGAGCTGGAGTCCAGCTGGCTGCCTTTATTTTATTTTATTTTAAAGCACTCTGTGCTGGGAAGCAAATCAAACTGTGGCCCCGAGACAGGCCGCACAGCCAACTAGTCCAGACGACCACATCGCCATAAAATCTACTGAAGCACTTTGAGCTGATTCGCAGGAGACCCGAGCAAAGCACAGTACAGCAGGTCGGAAAGTAATCTATTAAAAGAAGTGCTTGAAAGGGTCTCGTGAAAGCTGATTTGACTGCTGACACAGACTTCATGGGCCAAATGAGGTTCACTCTCCTTAATTTCTAACAAACGAGCCGTCTACGAGAACAGCTCAGCAGATAATGAATTTATCTAATGTGCAAATTTATATTGCTGCTGTGCTTTTAAATGTACAGGTATGTAACGGGGAGGTACTGGGACAGATGGTGTGAGAATGCTCACATGGTTTCAACTGCTCTACTCCTCCACCTCTGTGCCACGCAGCTCTCCACGTGTACACCTTTTGTTTCCCAGAACCGGCCAATCAGAAGGGAGGGTAGAGTTTTTAAGTCGGTGGATGAAGCCTAGTGTAAGCTGAGAATCATGCAAAGCTACTCTAGAGTCCAAGATCAACAACGTGGAGGTATGAGCAGAATAAGGGCACTTTAATCATTTGGATGATGATTAGGCTCCATGAGAGGTGTTTTGAGTCCCAGCTTTAGTTACAAGATTTCTGCCTGGTGACTTTTCAGTTTGTGCAGGTATATAAAGCTGCTGCTGTATTCAGGGTTGCACCCATGTTCTCAAAATGAACTTCAAAGAGAGGTTTAGGGGAATGTTTTGGCCCATCTTAAAGTTTCGTAGCCTTTAAATGGCTAATAAAATAAAAATAAGAAGAAGAAAAGAGGCGGTCTGATAAAATGGGGCGGAGCTGTGAGATGGGGAAGTTGTGCGACAGTTTTCACTGGCTTCACTGTAATCTGAAGACCTGCGACATCACGGAGCACATGAGAGTCCATTTATTGCAAACCACAGAAAGCAGACAAAGACGGAACGGAAAACAGGAAGGTGAGCTTGCGTGTTTATTGCCCTTAATTTACCGTTGGTTTTTTTCCCCACTGTAAGAACAATCCTGACATTCGGCACACCCGTCACACAGGCGGCAGCAAACTCACACCAGATTACTTGGACTAAACGAGTGTGTGAACATTATATATCACCAGTCACTGGTGTTCACACTAGTTGGGAGCGTGTGTTTTTCGGTGTGGCTGCAATAACAACATATGTATTTTTCTGCACAGGAATATAAAAAAAAAAAAAAATCGATTTTGAGCAGAACGTGAAGACAGACAGGAAAGAGGAGAAAAGTTTCACTTTGCGCTGCGTGAACGGCAAAATTGTTTACACTGCAAACTTCTGCACAAGTTCTACATTCAACCTTCCAGCAGGAGAAATGGGAACCTTAGTTATTGCCAGTTTGTTAGACACAGAGGGCCGCATGCACAAACCTAAAATCCAATGAATCCTAAAATTATGAATAAAAAGTAAAACCTCTCCTCTGTAATGAACACTGCACAAATTGCCTGGATACTGCCTGTGCCACAAATATCTCACCGGTAGAAAAATGCACATTAAAGTGGACCTATTATGGTTTTCTTCATCACATACAGCATCTATGCTGTGACAATAGTGTGTGCTCATATGAAATATGAACACATTTTCAAATAATGAGGTATTTTGTTTTTGAGGACCAATCAGAATAAAGTCGATCTAAAGAGGGGGCGTGGTCTTGTTTCAGTCAGGGGATGAAGCCCAGTGTAAGCCTGTAAATCATGCAAAGCTACTCTAGCAGAGTCCAAGATTGTCAATGGTGGTAATGAGCAGAATAGGTCCACTTTGATAATTTACCCCAAAACACACACATAAAAAAGACCCTCCCTACAAGCATGAAATTAAAGTGCAGAAACTCACATGCAAAGCAGCATGTTAGTAGCATCTCGTGTGCAAAAAAAAGAAAAAGAAAAGAGCTGAAAACCGTACAGACCATCTTATACAGCATACAATCTTACTGTTTTATTATAACAGCGACTTATGCAATATGCACACCATGCAAATGTATCCAAAATGACTTTCAAATGTCACTGCCAGTTAAATCTCTCAGTAATGACTAAATGCTTTTGTTTTCGGCTAAAAACAAACCGCTTATATTGTTTTTTTTAAAGGTGATCCTGAAGCTGTTTCACCACTGCCAGCCATCAGTTGATCATTTCATCCAGCTAAGATTTGCTACTCACGAGAGAAGCAACAGCACATGTTTTTAACAGCGATTTGAGTACAACTTTATTCGCAAAAGCAAACACACTCGGAACCTGCTTTGATTAGTAAATTACTTGAATTGCCTTGTAATATTATTATATTACAAATATATAACAGTATAGGTATAAACAAAACAAATCAGACACTAAAAGGTTTTACCTTCATTCATGTTGTACAACAGGCTCGCAGAGGAGCTCAGAAACATCCATTGTATGTGATATTGTCTGTTACACATGGCTTTATATATTCTGTATTACACTGCACTATTTACACCAGCCTTTTATTATCCATCCAGTCATTGTAAGAAAAGTCCATTCATTGAGGGAAGCTTTAAATTAAGGGCTTTGATTGGTTTAGGCCCTTTTTTTTCCTGATGTGCTCCCAAACCTTGGGATTGAAATGGCTGACATTTCCTACAGATACAGCAGAGCGGCACACACACACGCGCATAAATACGCACACACGCGTACTCTAATTCTCGGGGGGGGGGGGGGGGGTTTAAAGAGTAACCTGGTCTAATAAAAAGAAAAGAGAAAAAAGAGGGAAGCGAGAACAAAAAGATGTCAGACTGGCTGACAAATCAAAGGGCGAGTGTGCGACATCAGACACGTTCAGTCTTTTGAAAAAAAAGGGAGACTGGGATGGGGGGGGGGGGGGGTAGCTGGCTGCATGGCCAGTCCTAAGACAGTTTCAGAGGCAGACGGCGGGCCGCCCTGCTTGCAAATACAAAAGCTGCTTGTACATACAGATGCAATATACTTCAATTTACATGATATATTAGAAAAATTGTACAAGATAATAGTAGTTAAGTACAGTTAACACACTGACTGTGAAACAACAGCTTAAGTTAAAGAGTTAAGGCTTGAACAGGACAAAAATAACACTGTGTGTATATATATGTGTGTGTGCGTGTGTGTACATACGTGCCAAGATCAAAGAGCACTATGGCTTCATTTCACTCGAGCCATCTGCAAACCTAAATCTTTCAAACTCAACACTGACTTTTGTAGGACTGCAAAATGGCAGCCACAGAAAGGCCACTAGAGGGAGCTGTGACATCCAGCAGACATCCAGCTGTTTGCGCCTCCCTCCCCTAAGCTTTTAGGCTTCAAGGTGGTTCGGTTCAAACTAGAGCCTCTTCCTCTTAAAGTAGTCAGCGTACTGCCCCCCCAGGCCTTGCGAGTGCTGCCCGATGTAGGCCGCATCGGATGCCGTAACTTCCTGCACTGCCAGCTGAGGATACTCCCTCTTATGGCCCCTCGTCTGGTTCTGATGGGTTAGAAACAAGAAGAGAACGGGAGGCAGAGGTGAGGAGGGATTATGGACGTTTGACCTGGACGTGTATGAAAACACTTATAGTTGGAAAGTCACCGATAAAAACCATATATTTCATTTTCAAATACTAAGGAAATCTTTTTTTATTATCATGAAAGGGTTTATTGTTTATCCCGGGAATATTACTCTTGGTTTCAGACCATTTTACCAAAAATATATTGTCACAACTGCCACTTCAAAGAGAAAATTTTGTTTTATTCATTTAATTCATCTCGGGACTTTGGTTGTCCACTACTATAAGTTTCTGTGGTCAGTGCATTACTTGACATAAAAACCCCAAGTCACTAAACATTTTGTTTTCTGCATCTTACTAAAACAAGTGCAGCCTTGCTAACAATCTGCAGGAGATTAACCCTAAATTACTGAAATGATCAACTAACATAGAAGGTCTGTGACAAAGAAGCGTACAGGTTTGTGCAATTTTGACGAATAAGCAAAAATCCTGAATTTGCATGCATTTGTGTGTAGTAGCACAAACAAATGCAAATCTTTGAGGAGATGACGCTTAGCTCAGACGTCTGGCCCCGGTCTGTTTACGTCACTGTGCACTCTCTCTCGCTCTGTGAATCTCTTCCACCTCCGTGTCTCCTTGAGTGGCTTTAACGGCCTTCAACTATGCAGGGAAAAACATAAATAAAAGCTGCACTGAATGGTAGTCTACTGGTTGACTTAAGAGAGAAAAAAAGAGGAAAGAAATTTTTAGCAAGCAGCCTTTATAACACTGCACTGTTTGAAAGCAGAAACGTGTGGAGCTACTTGCAGCTAATGCAGACCAGCACAGACCTTCAAATGAGAACTGGTATTTAAATCACTGGCAGCACTGACATCAATCTGTACACGTCACACTGCTGCCTGCAGCTCAGCTTTATTGTTTTTAGTCACTGTTTTTGTGTTTGTTTCAGTCTAAAGTGCCTATTTCCTGTTCTTCTTTCACATTAAAAGGCCTACAAGGAAAGGAACGGATCCTAACGTTTGACCCAGTATAGCAGCTTTTAATTTGAAACATCTATGCAGGGAGCATAGCATCCCAGCAATTTCTCTGCTTTTATTGTAAAGCAGTCGCACCCTCAGCAACTCTCTTTTTAAAGCTAACCACAGACAAATACTCCTGCAGTACAGACAATAATCTCTACACATATTTATTATACTAGTAACAATTGCCCTACTACACATAAAGGCATACAGAAAAGGTTAGCACAATATATCACTTTTCAATTCAGCAGGATGAGCAGCAACCCCCTCCTCCCAGATCCCCACTGTCAACAACGAGTGCAGCGCTCTAATATCAGAAGCTGTGGAGGAAACAACAATTCAACATTTCACTTAGCTGCAATATGAAATGTTGAATTGTTGTTATTTGGCCCAAGACGTGTGTGTCATGATTTCAAAAAGAAATGAAAAGGAAGGAGAAAAAAACCCCTAAAAGAATGGAGACAAAAAAATGTGTTTCGTGTCTCATACGGGATCATGGATTGTTCTTTACTTACATAGTAATAGGTGTTCCAGTCCGCAGCAGCGGTGTGTGCGTGTGTGACAGGGTTCGGTGCGGCCGCAGATGGGTGCGGTGCCCCGAGGAAGCCGGGCATTAAGGGCAGCGTGCTGTAAGCTGGGAGCACGGCGGCGGCAGGTAGGACGGCCGGGGGAGGAGCCGCGCCATTACTGACCGCGTGCAGAGACACTCCCAGAGGCTTACACACCTCCACCTCCTACAGGAAACACAGAAACAAATAGTAGTAGCTTATTTATTGATATGATTCAAAGGTATACTCAGGACACCAAGGAAAATGGTTTCTGAAGCTGTTTTTTGTTGCCGTGTTACTGTTTAGGTGCTGACAGAATCTCATAACATGAGAAAATAATTGACAAAAGTGTTTTATTCATGTTAGCTTTTCTGCCCTCTAGTGTCTGTTATGAGGCATATCAGGCAAGCTCATTCAACCGGCTTCCTGTCACAGGGGCTTACTCTCCGAGGCAACCATCCCAAATCAAAATACTCATGCCGACATATACACAGCTCAATGTAACGCCTTTGTCAAATGATACGAAGGATTTCTCAGGCAGAGTTATCAAAATTTCCACGAGCTCAGGACGCCAGGGTCCAAGCCAGCTGTGCAATAAGATCTATGACATCATCTTCTAAGAAAACATCTTACATGCAGTCGTGTTTCCATTACGTCAGAGGACATTACTTTTGCCTTATACTTATTCATCCTGGAGCCTTACTCTAATTATTCCACCAAAAAGCATTTATGATTTACCTCAAAGAGACTTTTAGTCGCCAAAAGGGAGGTGAGTCCCCGATTCATCACAACGTGAAACTGATCTATGTCCCCCCACAGGTAATGCACATATGCTCACATCCTCCAGCAGCAGCAGATAAGCCTGGATTTGGCTGCTCATTGTGTGTGGAGATGGCTGGCATCAGCTGCTGGGTGCAGAGTGATGCGTTCCCTCTAACAGGGTATCGGTGTCGCCGAGAGGTCAACCTCTCCAAATAAACATGCGGATGAACTTCATGTTAGTGCCAGCGCGTGTAGATAGCTTACACTCTGTCTGCAGGATAGGAAGCTGCTTGGATTTTTCAAGAGCTTCACTTTGTATCTGTGTGTATGTCCGTATGGTCACGGACAATCTAAATGAGCTTATCTTACCCTAATATGAATTATTTGTATGTTCTAACTAATTTAAGAAGACAAGTGAATAACTTGTGTAAAAATGCTTATCCCTGGGACACGCTGGGTTCGTTAGCTTTGCTGATACATGCATGATAACTGAAGTGAATGGGTACGGAGGCTGTGTGTGTGTGTGTGTGTGTGTGCTGTGTGTGTTCGTGCGTGTACTTGTGCACAGGATTTTGTTTTCTCTTCTTTTCCAAGCAGCTAGTTGAGGGATAACACCTGGTCAAGGGAGCCATGTGTGTTTCAAAGAGTTTATAGTGTGTGTGTGTGTGAGTGTGTTTACCTTGCTGGCGTAGCCCTGATTGGCTGTTGCTGGCTGGGAGTAGTATTGAGTGACTGCCTGCATGTAGGAACTGTAATCTCCATAGGTGGACACAGCTGGAGTCTAGAAAACAAGATTTCACATCCATTGTAGTTTTGTTGTGGTTTTTTTACACTGCTCAAAAAAATTAAAGGAACACTTTAATTTTAAAAGGAACAAATTAGATCTCAAAGGGAAAAAAATCATGCTGGATAACGTGTTAGGAATAAAAGGATGTGATGGAAATGAAAATATTGACCCTACAGAGGGCTGAATTCAGAACAAAAAAACCCCATTTTTTAAAAAAGTGAAAAAATGGCAGCGGCCAGTAGACTTAGGTTGTCCGTGTTAAGGGCCTTGTCTCTGGAATCTCCTTCATGTTCTTAAGACTGTGCTGGGAGACACAGAAACCCTTCTGGCCATATGCCATCCTGGAGGAGTTGGACTACATGTGCAAACTCTGCAGGGTCCAGGTATCACCTCACGCTAACAGCAGCGACACCGACCCTAGCCAAATACAAAACTAGTGTCAAACAGTCAAAAAAGATGAGGAGGGAAAGACTGTGAGTGACCTCCAGCTGTAAAACAATTCCTGTTTTGTTAGTTGTCTCATTGTTGCTCCTCCAGTGCACCTGTTGTTAATTTCATTAACACTAAAGCAGCTGAAACTGATTAACAACCCCCTCTGCGACTGACCAGATCAATATCCCAGAAGTTTAACTGACCTGATGCTACACTGATTGAAAAGTGTTCCTTTCATTTTATTTTTTTTAGCACTGCAGCTACTTTTTGTTAGTTGCAAAATATTTTAAGTTGCTTGCACAAAGAACACATTTACAGCAAACTGAAGTGGGCAGGACTCTGATGTGAGGATGAAGAAATGAAGGAAATACATTTACATGGAAATACATGGATCAAACAAAAAACAACGCGTGGCACAAATCCCACACGGTCACAAACAGGTGTGTGTTTGCCACCTGAGTGTGCTCCTTGCTGTAGTCTGCGGCCGTGCTGTCCTGTGGTGCGGCAGTGCTGTAGCTGTGGGCTTGTGCCGCCTGATAGTGCTGGTACCACTGCTGCATGGCCTCCTACGACACACACACATTACCAAGCATGAACAGTGCTTTCTTGTCTTTGCGTGATTGTTTTTTTTTTTTTTTTCTTTGCCACCTTTAAATTTTTTTTTTTTTTTATGCGTCTCATTAAGTATTGTTCCTGCTCTCCAGCGTTTCGTTCCTCTGTCTTTGTCTTTCCAGACAAATTAAACCGACCGTTTTATTGGTTATCTAATCATGACTCATTTGTTTGGATGAGTAGAGTGTAATTAACATTTCAAATGGGGTTTGGTACTTGCTGCGAGCATCAGATATGTCACCTACTGCTGGAGGAGGAAGAAGCGCAAAAAAGAAAGAGAAAGAAAGATGACAAACAAGCAGTAGAAGGGCTTTGGGACTTGTTCTGAGTGGAGTGTTAGGCGTGAGAAGGAGAGCAGGGACAGATGGAGACACGCAGTGCTCACTGCCAAATCCACTCTCATTCTGTCTGTCCAAATATCCATACCCATTCCCATCTCTTCCACCACCCTGCCTCCCCTAGTTACAGCTCATCCTGTCTCTGTTGCACCCATCCAGCCGCGCTTTGTGTATCCATCCATCTACTCAGCAACACATGCATCAATAGCATATTTGAGGCCCAGTAATGCCTGTTCACACTAACTGAATGTACAGACCCCAAAATTCAGCATTCATATTTGTGTGTGTGTGTGTGCACACGTGCATGTGTTGTAGGGCAGCACCTGTGTGTATGCTTGGTTGTACTGGCTGTAGTCGGTGGAGGAATCTGTGCTGTACGGGGCAGCGGTCGTAGCTGCTGCACTGTGGGAGTAGGAGCCGGAGCCCTGGGAGACCACAGGAGCGACTGAGCTGTTGTAAACTGCAGTGCTGGGTTGTCCTCCCTGGGCTTTGCTCCCCACTGAGCCTATGGAAGAGGGGAAGGGAGAATGGACGACAAATGATGTGTTAATAATCATAATGATGTGGGTTATCACACAAACTGCCCTTTTTTGTAATTTAGTGTATTTTTATAATATTTCCCCACACCTCTACACAATAAGTTAAATATTAGAAGAATTAGAGACAATTCAGTAAATAGAGACAATTATAATCTAGAACCTGTTTCATGTTGTTCATGATTGAGATGCTCTTGGACACTTTGTACGTGTCTGATATGAGGTTTCCAACTGATTTTATTCATTTTAGTGTTTAAAACTGATCTGATTAACAGAGGTGGTAGAATTGATCACCAGCTGACCTGAATTGCTCTTCTTGAATAAAAAAGCTTGACTAATAAATGAGCACAAAATGCTTTTAAGTGCTGCAAAAGCCAGGACGTGAACTCTGGTGCAAAAGCTTTATGGTTGTTGTGCGATCGTGTGCTCACCTTGCAGAACTACTCCTGGCATTACACTTGCCAGGTTTAGGTAAGGATTAGAAGGCAGCCTGACTTCTTTAGGAGGATCGCCCAACAAAGAACTCTGTCCACTGTTTACCTAAAGAGAGACAGGTGAATATAAAACGTATTATTCACACTGCCACCAACAGGAACTGCAAATAAAAATCAAGTTTTCGTTTTTAGAGGTGTTTGAAGGCAATTACAGCTACTTTGCTTCATCTTTATTCCAAACATGTATCACATTGTGGATTTAATGAAAAATACTGTGCTACACAAATTCTAAAAAATACTGATTATACAAACTTTACATGAGGCTCTAAAGCTGACTTTTGTGAGCTACTGAAGAGCTAAAGTGATGGTGGAAACCTGCGAGGATTGTCCTCTCTAGTAATTACACTTTCTCTCTATTAAAGGGACTTCAGAGAAGACAGTACTGGGACTGGAATCGTGTCCCCTAAGAACCTCGGCACTGTGATTATTTCTGTACACAGACTTATAAGAGATAATGATGTTAGTGTAGTCGTACTGTATTTAATCCTGGCCGAGTCTAGGAGATTTAGGGAGGTGTTTTAGAAAGAAAACAGGCAGGTGGGTACAGGTTGCATTACAGGCATTTTCCAAAGGTAAAGCGCTCAAGGGACTGAGGCTGTTTATTCAAAAAGCTCCCTTGATATTGTGTGTTGAGGTTAAAAGCAGACAACACTAATCAGGAATAAATACTCCCTCCCCCCAAGAGACAGAGAGACTGCAGGGTAGAAGGAGTTAGGACCATAACAAGCATTTCTAGAGATAAGTTACAGATCAGTTTCACGGAAAATATCAACAACTTGCATCACAGTTGGAGTTCAAATATTAATTTGTGCATCAACGTACACATAAATATAGAAATTCAAGAATTACACCAATATCTCTAGAAACTTTCACCAAACATTTGATCAGGCGACAATTATGTAATGCTGACAAGGAGGGCCAGGTAATGCTGCCTGGTTTGTGAGTCTGTCAAATTACACATTTTGAAATGTTAAGACTGTATATAAATGATGGACGTAGCCAAGGGGACATCATCAAATGCTTTGTGAGCATTTTGACTGTCGCCATCTCGATATCTTTTTAAAAGCACACATCCAATTAAGGGGACGATCCGAGTAAGCGAGAGCATTGCAAGGTCATAATTTGGCAAATTTTCAATCACAGGGTAGCTCCGCCCTAAAGCATCCAAAAATAAATATCATGTTGTATTAAGTAGGAACTGAAACGGTGTAATGATTAGAACATGTTTTACTTAGATCATACGTCAAATGAGACATACAGGCCCAGTCTAGGTTTACAACTGGACTTCCTTTCAGACTTGGAAGGCCATCTTTTATTTACAGTCCAAGTATTTTGTATTTGCTTCATGCATGCAGATTTTCGGTCGGTGTCCTCACCAGGGGGCAGCTGTCTGAGCTGTTGTGCTGGCCTGTTGTCGTGTAAACTCCTCCAGGGGGTTTAGGCGGAGGCGGGCCAAGGCCTGAGTTACTTATACCCAAGGAATAGCTCTGTCCCTGCGGTTGGGCGCTCACAATCGTCCCTGGAGGAGCTGGCTGCCTGTTGTCACAGGAGGTGGAAGAGGAAGAAGAGGAGGAAGAAGAGGAGGAAGCAGAAGGGGTCGTAGTCACAGAATGGGTGCTGTGGCTAGGTAGGTCTCCTCCTACAGCCCGACCCTGGAGGTACGGCATGACACCTGCTGCTGAAACCACTACTGTGGCATTGTGGGTAGATGCTGGAACTGACTCCTGTCCCAACTCTGTAAGGGGAGATGACAAGAAAGCAAAAAAAACAAAAAAACAGGAGGAAATGAAAGGAGAGGTGAGTGATAACAGAAAGTTGAAATTCAAGAAACAGTAAAGTAAAAACATAGTATACAGAAAAAAAGGAAATTAAATGAAGGGAAATAAAGGCACGGTTGGGAAAGATGCCAGATAAACATGCGAAATGGCTTTCACAGATGACCATCAGTGTCTCCGTCTCCTCAGGACACAGACGAATCGCTCAAACGGCTGGAAACTCCGCCTGGCCGTCTCTGCAGAGCCAGCTGTAATATTTGAGAGCAAGTTTCCCGCTCATACATCACTGCTTATCGTGTTTATTTACAGCCTGCCACTTAGCTCTCCACAATCCCAATATTTCACTCACTCCAGGGTCTAATAACACAAATATGTACACATGCAACATAATCCCATACAAATGTACACAGGCCAAAAAAAAAAAGCACAAACATATAAGTAAAAGATGCACACACACACTAAACGTGAACATACACGCACAGTGGCACTTATTATAAATCCAATATTGCTGTGACAAATGGCCTCCATCGCACAATAAACGAAACCGCTCTAACAAGCCTTGAGCCAACATTCCCCAGCAGACACGCGCACCGACAAGAGACACGCACGTTCGCATGCAAAATTGCAAACTCATGCATCCAATCAAAGAGGGACACACTCACAGTGGTGCACATGGGCATGATTGTTTGTTTTTATGCACATAAAAAGTCTGCGGTATATCATTTCCATTTAAAACAACACAGCTTTTCTCAGCTGGAGATTTGAATTGTAAATCTGCTGCAGCTTCCTGCTCCGCACTGTAACGTACAGCTGGGCGAAATTCAGCAGTCTTTACAGGGACAAGCCCGACACACGGGTCAGAATTAGGAAAAGGACCCACAAAATTTATGGCTTTCACTTTAACATGAACAATATTTTTCTGGGACCTTAGAGCCTTCATTATTAACATGTAAAATAAAAACGATTCTGGATTTGGCAGAGAGAACAGACCAAAAGGTTACACTGTAAACAGTAAATCATTGATTTTTAGAAAACTGGTACGTGGAAAAATAAAGGTGGTGTTGTAGGAGCGCTACCAAGTTAAAATGTTAATAAGACTCTACTTTCAGCTGCTCCCTGAACCAGCGACCTTCACAGACCTTGCCAAGCAAATGTGTAAACCGCTGCACTCTGGAGCCACACAGTTAGTTAAACTATTAATATGCTCCCTCTCAAGAAAAAGACAAAAGTAGTAGAGCAAGAAAACCAAAAGCAAACACTAAATTAGGTATTAACCAAAGCCTGAATGCTTCAGTGTGATTTAATTTGTTTGCAATAATTAAATGAACTCATCTGATCAGGGTGCTTGTTACTCATTTACCTGCTATTAAGGGGTCGCCACAGTGGGTAATTAACATTTTGATTTCTTACACCGGACGCACTTCCTGATGCAACCCCACAGAGATTTGTGTCTACTCTTAAATTGTGGCTGTTTAGCGTGTTAGGTAAATGTGTAAACCACTACATAATGGAACCTGTTTACCTGTAGGAGAGTCTCCCAGGAGGCCTTTCCCCAGCTGCACGAGGCCTGGAGGTCGCAGAGACAAGGCTTTCTGCATGAGCAGTCTGGACGGGTCCCCGAGCAGACTGGAGACCTAATAAAGGGGAAATGAAAGAGGAGAAGGAAGAGTATTACAAAAAAATGGAACAGAAAAGCAAAATCAAAGAACAATATCATAAAAAACAAAATTGGAAGAGCATGAGCAAGATGGTCATTATAAACCAAACAGAATCCACCATGGAGGGCTGTGCTAGCTATACAATGGTGTGTAAAGCAGATCCAGAGCATCCAATCCACAAAGGTTTTAGAATTACCAGGACCTGCTCACAGATTTCTCAGAATATGCAGTCTCATCTTTATAAAAGTCCAAGTAGCAATCTCCGGTACTGAAAATGAAGCCAGCGTTGAAGTTCCCAGAACTCTAGTTCCTCCAAGACCAACACCAAGAACGAGTCAATCCCCATAGAGTTCAAATGCCCAACTTCAGAGATTAAATTAAAATGTCCTCACAAAAAATAAATGAATAACAATTAATAGTGATACTTGGATATTCCACAACAATTACAAAGCAATGAAACTAACTCTTGGGACATGGAACTTCACCTCTTTGGTTGGGGAAGAAGACAAAGCTAACACGTGAGGCTGAGAAATATCATCAGGCTCACCTCAATGTACAACATGGGCTCTCGAGCCTCCTGGACAAGGGCTAGACTTAATGTTCCAAACCGGAGTTGCCCTTGGCAAGAGGAGGTGTGGATAGACTCTTATCTCTTGCAGTCTGACAGAGCAAAGCGGATTTTACCCGTCAGTCAGTCTCCCTACAGGCACATATGGTCACAAACTGGGTAGTGACTGAAAGAACATATACAAGGGGTGCAAATGAGTTTCTGAAGGGTGGGTGGGCTCTCCCGTAGAGTTTGGCCATTCAAGTAGGAGTAGCAGAGCTGCTACTCCTCTATATTGAAAGGAGCCAGTTTATTTTGCTCAGGCATATGACTTGGATGCCTCCTGGGCGAGATATTCTGGGTATATCCTACAGGGAAGAGGCCTTGGGGCAGACCAAAGACATGCTAGAGAGATTACATCTCTGGGCTTGCTTGGAAACACCTCAGTGTCCCTCTGGGTGAACAATAGGAAATAGGACTGGGTTTGACTGCTTAGACTGGAACCTGGACCCAGATAAGCATGTAGAGGATGGATGGATGGACATGCCAATTGAAAGCTTAAAATGGTCCTCCTTGTTAAAGTTATGGGTTGATTAAGTTTTTAAAAATATGTAGAGATAGTATCCAGTATGAATTGCAATCATTCAGCTTAAAAAAGAAAAAAGATAAAGAAAGAAAAAAAAAAAAAAAACATCAAATACTCCAAACATCAGTACCCATGACATTTAACTTTCACTTCAGCAACACAAAAAATATGCAAATGAAAACACAGACAGAAACTCATCACCTCAAGGTCTCACTTTAAACAGAAAAGAAGAAGCAATTAGGTTGCATGATTTCGATGTGGTTTCGTTTTCCTGTGCATTAAGTGCTGGAGATAAAAACATAAGGGCACATATGCACATGCCCCCAACTATGTTTAACCCTCAGCACTAGCATATGCAAATCATCACACACAGACACACAAACAGGTGTCTTACGCTGCTGATGCGTTTGTCTTTGATGTGTAGAAGCTGTTGCTGTGCCAGCTGCATGTGCAAAAGGTTCTGGAGGACTAGTCCATTTCCAAACATAGCATTCTGCAGGGTAAAAGAAAAGGACATCAGAATACGCGCACACACACACTAAACAATTCAGAGATTTAGATGTTAGTGTGACCTGGTGTGCTTTTCCCAGTGTGAGCAGGGCTGTAGTGAGGGGAGGTCTGAGGAACGGCAGGCTGGTGTGACGCCCGTATTTTCCTAAAAACATAGTCAAACAACAAAGAGAAACACCAGAGCCTCCATTAGTGATTTGCTTTTTTTAAAGTCTCCACCAAAGTACTAATCAATCATCATCTCAACAGGCACACACAGGCGAAATTACAAGTCAGACAACCAATCCATCAGTCATTTACAACACATTTCAAGCAATCACACAGCTGGCTGTTTTATAACAAGCACCAGTAAAGCAATACTGGGATATTATGCAAGCACAAAGCAAATTACCTCCCACATAACTGTAACTTTTTTCCCCTCAAAACTTAATTTCTATTTTGGTGTTGAAGACAGATTTTAAAAAGAGCTCTAAAAACAAAAAAATGTAAACTCCTTTATATACCAAAATATTCTAGGGTCAAATGTGAGGCCATCTGTCCAATAGATAAGCTTGGCCCAAACCGGCTGATGCAATAGGACAATGAAGTGCAGCAGCAAATCTGCAGCAGAATGACTGAAGAGTAAAAACAATCTAGTTGTTGTAACAGCCTGACAAAAGACAAACAATTAAGCAGATGAATTTGTGTTAAGCTCACCAATAGATATTTCATCTTGAGTACTTTTGCTCTTGTATGTATATATGCAGAGTATATAGGATTAATTAGTCATACTTCCTGATGATTTAATGTTTATCATCCACTGATATGGTCTCTTGCTGGCATTAGAGATTTACTTTTCAGGACTTGAGTCCAAATCACTTTTGCAATGCTCTTGGTCTTATTATTTTCTGATTTCCAATCTCCAGTTAATTTGTTGTCCAGTACACTTCTCACAGTAAACACCTCCAAGGCCAGCTCTCGCTGTGAAAGTGACACCCCACTTGAGAAGACATCCAGTGAGATGTCTTATCACACAGAGTAATGCATTAACAAGTTTCCTTTTGCTCCCCTTGAGCAATACCTCCTGTAGTTTTCTATACCCTTTTTTAAGGGCAACTACGTGTTTGTGAGAAAAGACATTTGTGCTTTCTTTAATGCACCTTCTTTAAAAATACATCACAAAATCCAGTGCAATGCCAATTTCTACATTCAACAGACTTCCTGTTTGTGATTCATAAAAACAAAATCGATCACACTGATCTGCACCCATGCCACAGATGCACAGCCTTTCTTCTGCTTCTTTTGTGCATGCGTGGTAACACAAGCCTTGGTCATAATAAATGTAAGCGTCAATGCTAATGGTAGCTTCCTCCAGAATAAGTAGAGAAAGTTTAACATTTAATCAAGATCCTAATTTTAGACTTTAATTGTGCATACTCTTCTTTAAGAGAGCTCCCCCACCTCTCTCATTTTCTCTCCTTCCTGTTCTCATTTCTTCCCCTAATGTCACACGATTTCATTTTAATACCTGATTAGCCATTCATCAAATAATGAAGCCACTGCCGAGGTGATTACAGTATATAGGAGGGCCTGGCAGAGGGAGACTCATTCAGCGGAGCTTTGATTGCCAGCCATGCCCTGTAGTCATGATCTAGTTTCTGCCCAGATCATTATCACCAATTTCATCATTTTATATTTGTCTAAATGTTCATATTGACTTGTTGTATAGTGCTTACATTTGTTATCCCACCTCCCAATGGAATGTTTATGCCACAGCTGCCCTTAATTAATAGCATTGCTAATTACCTTTTATGTTCCTATCATGGTTAATCTGCCAGTATGCACAATAGGCTGTGACATCGTCCACAATAACACCAGTATAAATTATTGATGTGATATAAAAGTGTCATATCAAGATGAGCAGTTACATGGTTCAGTTACTATAATTATTAAGTGTTAGCAGTTATTTTATACTTATACTTAAAATTTTCCGGGGAAAATACTGCCTAGGCTATTTTCATGCTTACATTTGAAAATGCTCATCAGCTAGTTACATTTATAAATGCTGCCAACTGCATGCTTTTTCTAAATTGATAGAAATATTGATACTGCATAGCATTCTTTAAATATTCTTTAAATATTGACAAAATGATGAGCTTAAAAATCCCCCACCCATAATGCGGAAGCTCTTAATTAAAATTTTAAAGCTAAAATACCATAATTTTTAAGTTTTATGGTTTTTCAAAAAAGCTGAAAAAATAGTAAACCAACTGCAGAGGCTTCTGAGGCCTGAAGCTTTTCCATTCCTGCTTGATGCAGGTTAGGCCCACATTTCATAATGCCCAGAATGTTTTTTAGATGAATGACAGCTGTGGACTTCAAGCAGGCCAGTTTATCACCTGGAATCTTTCCCTGTGGAGCCATGCAGGTTCAATGTGAGGAGGATACATCTGGCACCATCTTATAGTATTAAGCAAACGTGTATGCACCAAAAAGCTGTTCTAAAGCTGTACATATCATTTCAGCATTAATAAGGCTTTGACAGATGTACAAGCTACCCATGTCATGTGAACTAATGCACCTGTACACCTACAAAGAAGCAGTCTTTTTCAGATTTGATTGGTCAGATGAAAGTATAGTTTTCCCCTTCAACTCACCTCAGTCTTTTATAGTGGAGGATGATGTTCATTTGTTTTTTAATTGCATTATAGAGTTTTAACTTTCATTTTCAGATGCCACAACCTGCGTTCAGTGTTCCTGAGCCAGTGCTTGGATTTCCAATTCACTGTCAGATAATCCACTATCCAGATGTTAGGTGTTTTTTTGTTTTTTTCCCAGATGTACAACTTTTTCAATGTTGCCACAATCTCAGCTAGCATGTAGCATGATATGCTAGCATGATATTTAAAGTGAAACCACTTAAAAAAAATAAAACACCAGTTCTAACTCCTCATATGTTGCCTTTCTTTTTTAAATATATATATTAAAAAAAAATCGAGAAACAGAACTTTCATCATACAATGTTTAAAAATTATTTTGGAAAAAGAATTCACAGGTTTTAGGCTGTAAATTTTGTGACACCCCATCCTCAGGATTTTCCCGGCCACTCAACGTTTTTAAGGAAATCATCATCATGCCAACACACTTAACAGGAACATAGGAACAGCCAGAAATACTTTTTACATATTTCTGTACAATACTTTCGTTTCACAGATTTGAAATGTAGACTATCCAGCATACCTCCTCTTTTCCCAGTGTGGTACGGTCTCATGAGTATCTGCAGAGCAGCGGGGTTCGTCATACTGGTCAGCAGCTGGGCCAAATTTGGTTCTGGTAGCAAACCTTTCCTGTTACTCAGAATCTGGAGACAAAACAAAAAACACAAAAAGCAAGTGAGTGCAACAACACGTGACTAGATGTGTGCATGTGTGTATCTGTGTATGTGTGCAGTACAGTATCTGTTTTGATCTTGTCATTAGGAGCCCCTGATGGCTTAAGTAATCATTACACTAGCTTACATCATCAGGATATGGCTGCAATGTCAGCAGAGGGGAGACAAAAGAAAAAAGGCAAGAAAAAATATAAAAGGACAAAGCTGGGAAACGACAGCAGCAGGAGGGAGAGAAAGGACGGGGGAGAAAAACAAGGACGAGAAAGAGTCTGAAGGAAAAAATGTTTTTTAGAGACTTGGGAAGGCCACTTTTATTCACAAGTTTGTATCATATTTGAAAAACAGCTTTTTTCACAGTCTGCTGCTGTGCTGGAACCTGGCTAAAGACGCACATTATGACACATTACAAGACTGCTGCCTTTCCAGCATCAAATTCTGTGCTGACACAAGATGACAGCTTATAGTGAGATGGCCAATATTTATTTTTTATTTTTAAAGGTTTCAGAGGGCGTTACGGTCGTTTCAAAAGAAACGGACACAAAGAAAAATCTTTCAGAAAATGTCTGTCACACATGTAGTTTAGCTCACGGTTTGGGAGCGTCTGCCTTGAACTTAAATACGTCACTTCAAAAGAATATCTGATCAAAGCGCAGCTTTTTAAAATGTAATCCTGCGTCTTGTGCATGGCTTTCACAAATATATACATAACAAATAAGTCTGATGCAAGAATATCATCCTGTTATTATTTTCATTGAAATTTGTAAAGATGATTAGTAAATCATAGTACCGACAGAAAGTCATAGAGCAATAAAATAAGGGAGAGGGGGGAGTTTGATATGCAATCGCCTAGATTGCTCATAGAAAACTGGACCTGCCAGTCTAAAAAGAAAAAAGAAAAAGAAGAGACTCCATCTTAGGCCTGTGTAGCCTTTGGTGTTTATCAGAGCAGAGTTGTAAAAGAGGTATAAGCATGAGTAAAATGCAGAGAGCAAATTTCTCTACAATAACACACTGACCCCATCACTGACTGCTGTGGAATTCATTTGTTTAAAGTGCAACAGCTCTGCTTTTCCTAATCTTCTGTCATATGTACAATGGTGGATGTTCAACTGAGGCACATGATTCCAGCTGTGAGCACAGAAGCCCCACCCACCAGCGGTTTAGGCCTTCTGTTTAGAAGGTGCAACCAATCAGGAAAAAACGTGATAAAGGGTGGGCTTAAAACAGCTTAGAGGAGCTGCACCAAAGACCCGTGTAAGATTTACGAGGACTGTTTTGCATTACTCAGGTTTTGATCTTTAATATTTTTTTTCATATTATATATATATATATATATATATATATATATATATATATATATATATATAAAAAACCTAACCCAAGTGCTTTTTAGAACATTATGTTTAATTAAAGCTGACCTTATCTCACACACAACACTTCTCAGAGTCGTTTTAAACTCTTGTTTTCTTTCCTATTACCAATAAAGCTTCTATTTAATTTGACATTAAGCTAAATTTCCTGGATCTGAACAGTTCTCTGCTGACTTGCATTTAATCAAAGGAGTTACTGTAAGGCACATTACCCCAAATAAGAATTCAATTACTCATTTTGCTGAGGAAATTTCATTCAACAGACTCAAATGAAATCCTATTGAATTAGACTGCGTCAAATCGAATGGAGCTGCCCGTGCTCTGGTAGATCCTCCTCAGCTCTGACAGTGTGGCGGCAGTACACACTGGCCGCCCTACAGACACGGCTATTTAAAACAACATTAGCAAGGATGGTGATGTTTCCTCTTCGCCTGCCCCGAGCTACAGCCTGACTTGAGCACAAGTCAACGTTGTTTCCTCTCT
This sequence comes from Simochromis diagramma, assembly GCF_900408965.1. Taxonomy (NCBI): domain Eukaryota; kingdom Metazoa; phylum Chordata; class Actinopteri; order Cichliformes; family Cichlidae; genus Simochromis; species Simochromis diagramma. The sequence goes on along the minus strand of NW_024387444.1, from coordinate 747,320 downwards.
GTCGCATCCCGGAGCCGAGAGCTTTACTGACGGGGATGGGCTGCGTTTGACTCCGTCCTGTCAGCAAGTAAGGAAGAGGAGAGTCTAGTGCACACGTACACTATGTGTATTCGAATGTTCCGGTGAGGAAAACTATTGTTTGTGTGCGCGCGCACGTATGTGTGTGTGCGTTGAACAAGGCCAGTCATAGCTGACAGCGTCTTTCAAGGGAAGAGAAGGAGGAGGAGGAAGAGAGCTCTCTCATTTCTTTTCTTTCTGCTGGAGAAAATGTCAGCATGCATCAGTCTGTTTGGCTACTGGCACAAAATCCAGCCACACACCCACACACTATAACGCACACACAGACATGCCAGGGAGGTAAGGAAGCCGCGAAGAAGGGAAAGCGAGAAGTATCGCGTAAGGGAAAAAAAGGACGAAGGGAGAAGAAAGGAGGGAGGGAGGAGGCCATCTGGTCCTCAGCGTTCACACTCACACTCGCATCACACTAACTGGAGAAATGAGAGAATCGCCTCAGACAACAACAGGAGCAGGTCTCGAGCTCTTTCTGAAGATCTGATGTTGCTTTTACCAGCTGCTCACATTCAATGCAATAATGCTGAAGGGGCCTCGGGGCACTAATGTAACCTCACAGTCCTCACAGGATCTCTTTCTGTCTTACCTCTTTTTTTCTTCCCCTTTTTCTGGTCTCCTCCTCAAATCCCCCCCCCCCCCCTCTTTTTGTTTCTTTTACCAATTGCATGTCTTCCTTCCTCCTCAATCGCCCCTGTTAATTTATTCAAAAACACATTTTCCAGCCCATCCGTCACAGCTATAACGTCTTTACGTGCATCTGATAGTTCACGCTCTGCAACAGCTGTGATGCCATCAGAGAAAGAGAGACTACAGTTTTTAGCTAAAGTGGAAATTTAGCACTTATAACAGCTCGATAAGGGCGATCCAAAGTATAGAGGACACCTGTGGAGAGTTTGTTGTTGCGCATCCAAGTTGCAAATAAATATTAATATCATTCAGAGACATAAAAAGATCAATAGATGAAATCTTGATGGAATCTTGAATTACACAAAATATATTCATGAAAACCTACGTGACATACTTCAAACTTCAAATACTGTAAAATGAAAAATCTTTAAGATGCTATTTCCCGATGAGCGCTATTTTACATCTCGTCCCATCATTCCTGTATTTTAAAACGTGATTACGGTTCCTCTGAGAACACTGATGAAAGCCCTGAAAACTCATCTCTCTTCATCAAAGTGACATATGTAGACGTTCAGCCTATGACAACGATCCCTCCAGGTCTTCAGCATGAGCCTCCATTAGTAGGTGCGAATCTGTGAAAATTGCTCCTCACCTCCAGCTCCACCAACGCATCCAATGCCCACCCGCAGCGAAGGCGGTAGCTGCTCACCTTCTATACAAATGTAGGTTTGATGTATTCTGATAACAATAATTATTCTCAAACCTGAGAAAAGAGAAAAGAGAGAACCACCTACAAGCTGACATACGAGGTAGTGATGCGTTTCATTTATCACTCTCTACTACACAGGAAACACATAAACAGATATAAAATATCATCAGTGTTCGTCTTAATGACATTATCAAGAATAATTATGTGTTGCTAATGCTGGATAATCCTTGCTCTTGATTGCAAGCTAGCAGGATACTAACCTGGCTGAGGTTTGTTACATACGAAACTCTCTGAATCAAGTGATTCTGACGCAGTCATTGCTGCACTGCATGTGAAAAACAGTCAGTCACGGTGGTGACTGCTTATTTCATTCACGATATGTCTACTAGCATGAAATAAACACCATCTGGACCGCTCTTTAAGTAGCCATTAACCGCTTCCCTTCTCTGTCCCTAGATTCCTTCCATACCCACGTACACACAAACCTGTCAGGACTCAGTAGCTGTAGTAAATCGAGGTACCCACAGGGATTAGCAGGGACTCCTCCTTTTGGGAACTCTCACTTCTCACTTACTCTCACTCGCTGTATTTACATGCCGTGTGCGGGTTCGCTGGGTGCATCTGTTTGAATGGGTGCACGTATGAGTGTCATAGTGTGTCACTAGCTTGTGGTTTGGTTTATTTCAGGCTGCGGGAGACAGCGGAGGAGCCCAATCAGTCTATAGAACTATAATTATCATGTCAGTGCCTCTCTGCTACCACAGCTCTGTGTAGGAGGGGTATCACAGCTACAAAGACCTTCTCGGCTAGAGGGTGTTCGTGCATGTGCTCCACGTCAAACCTCGGTGTTTCTCAGCAGCGGATGTGCAAGAACCACCCGGCACTGGCATCACAATTAGATGGAAAAGTAGCTGTGAGCATATCCGCTCTTTTTTGTTGTTTTTCCATGAGAAGTCCAGTGTGTCAGTGTTGTAGCATGTGGTCCTCCACGTTTGAGGGAATGCTACAAAAATGAGACTACTGTGACATAACGTTTTAAAATTTGAAAGTAATATTAGGATTTATGATAGGAAATAGCAAAGGGAATGTTTCAATTCATTTACAGTGACGGTGGGTTTGGAGGTTTAGGGGGTGTGGTAAGCTGATGATGATCCAAATACAGCCAAGCAACATGGTAGGAATATTGATTCCTGGATGTGTCTGGAATCAGCTTTAACAGTAACTAAGATTTCTGCTACTGCCGGACTTGAGCTGCGGAGAGACGAGAGTCAAATCAGCGAATCGGATGATGAAATTCAAATGCATCGCACCTCAACGGTCCACCTGTGTCAGCTAAGTGGCAGTTAGTTGCCATGGTGACAGCATGTTATGTAACTATAACCAAGTGTCAAAAAGTGATGTGAACCGAGTTTGGCACTTCTTTTTCAAAACAGCTTATAATTCCACCTGGTTTAAAATCCCAGAGCCCTGATAACTTGCTCTATGCAGTAGAAAGAAAAAATAAATAAATAAAGATTTTTCCTTTAATTTGGTGATAAAAACCATGCCCGTAGATTAATAATTGTTGGCTCAGCAGCAGGTTAGAGATGAAAAAATGTCAGAGAAATTTTCCAGCTTCTGTAGGTTAATTTGTTCACTTTAGCTCTGCACACTTCAAATGGCGTGAAAAAACCGAAAGCTCGCATTTTGCAAATCAGCCGGTCGTTTTGTGTTTAAATTGTGTTTTTATGTGGGGGCTGGGTGAAAACCTTTGCACATTTTTATGTGGAAGATATAACTGTGACATACTGACATATCCACACTAATAAATTGTGATTCATCTCTCATCGATTCTTCAAGTCTGTAATAAATACAGTACGGCTGGGGTTTAGTCTAAATAACACTTTGGGCGGGTATATTACATTAAAACTGGTGGCTAGTGAACTGTTAAGATTGCTACTAAACCAATGCTGCCGCTAATATTAGCCTCTTCTTGCGTTAACAGAAGGCGACATTAAGTGCCGTGTACTGCCGTCTGCGCTCTCTTCAGTACACTCTGTGATGCGTCTGTGATGCTGCTTTCTCCATAACATACTCACCATACCCTGGGCAGCAATGAGTGCAGCCAAGGTGCTTCTCCCTGAGGTGCCAGGGGTACAGAGTGACAGACGGACCTCCTGTCCTCCCACCAGAGTTCGGTCCATCTCTATCAGCACAGCTTCTGCCTGCTCGGCGCTCTCATATTCCACCACGCCAAACCCTCGCACTGGACTGCCCTCATCCTGAGCAAGCTAGAAGAAACACACATAAAAAGACAAAGCATTTATTCAGTAAGTCATTCTTTTAGATTTTTCTTCTGTGGCTGGGCACAGAAATGTGGGCTCTAATGTGAAAAATTATTTGAATTTCTTTTTTCCTCGGGTTTGATTCTTCATCTAAATTCCTAGTTGGCCGGGGAACCGGCAACGTCAAGACATTGGTATTGATCACATCCCACAAATTGTATAAACATGATGAATTGAGCTAATTTGTGCTTAAGGACATCTGAAAAATCCCTATTGACACTTGTAAATGTGGAGCACTACAAAAACCAAAAGAAAAAAAGAAAAGAAAAAGAAAACAACTCGTATCTCGTGTTTTATTTTAGCTTCTTCTTTTCTTTTTTTTTTTTTACATGTCTTACTGGGGCAGAGTAGTCTTCTTATGCTCCCACTTATTACAAGGATTGCATTCATGCCATTATCAGATTTGTGCCTGATAATGGCATGCCTTTTGCAGATGCTCACCTGCTGGAGTGTCTGATTAAAAGCAGGCGCACTCCTGTCATCTGTTTGTTGTTCCTGTTAGTTCACAGGAATGCTCCAAATCTACTTAACAGGCTTTCACTAATATACAGTACACCTTTCCACTTCCAGGCATGCCACATTAGCTGTAAGATGTTAGAACTGTCTGCTCACTGGTGGGTTCAAAACATATGGAATAACCTGTCCTGGTTAAATGCACCCAGCAGGCTGGAGCGAGTTCCTTCAGGAGAAAGTGGGTCGAGTGACATAAGGGAGAAATGCCACCGGTAGCAAGAGCAATAGTCCAGCATAAAACCCAACATCAACTTCTGAAAACAACATAAGTTCTGACACTACAAACTAACGTCACCAGCCCTTCAGACTTCAGCAATTATCTGTAGGAATAAAAAATTAATACGCCACCACTGCAGCATTATCGCCAAGAGCCGTTTAATGAAGTAAATGTATTTTAAAGTGGATTTTTTTTTCAGTACGCAAAAGAAAATTTACTGACTTCTTATCAGCCAGTATCAGCTGCTTACTGCTTGATAGGTGTGCCCCCCTCCCCCTCACCAGAGACCTAAAAATACTTGCATTTACTATCTCTTAATAAATCATCGGGGCAAACAAAGGAGGTCAGACACGTTTTTATATCTGCACGTTCTCGGCACCATCTAGGAATAGCAATATCATTCATCTAGAAGACTGATTGGCAAAACACAATCTTCTCCAGTGGCAGTTATCTGTGCAGCCCAAGCTACCATCATGATGCACTTTGACTAAGAAAATGAGAAGCCAGCATGAGAGGCTGCAAAGACTGCAAAGTTATCCGAATCCTAATCCGCCCAATGTTTTCAGAGCGTTTTAGACTAACAAATGCACAAATTCATGCATGTATGGGTTTTTTTCTGTGCATGACTGACAGACAGGGAAGTGACAGATAACAGTGGAGTGGAGGTAGAAGTGCTTCTCTCAGCTTCTTTTGTCAAAAAGGATAGATAAAGAAATGACATGATGTAAAAGATACATCCTTTTGCTCTTCCTACACCGCTTCAGGGATGTGCACATAGACAGAGATACACACAAACACAACCTAACATAGTGTCTGTGGAAAAGACAGCTCCAAACTACAATAATCTCCTACTTAGGAGCCGGATCGAATAATGGGCCTTTTTCAGCATATAAACTTGACAGAGCATTATTATCATACATTTATGGTCAGCAGTCAATAAAGACATGTCTCAGCGCTAGAGTGTCCTGCTGATAAAGACTGACTTCTCTGTCAAGAAGGCTGAGTCATTTCCATCTTCTGAGCTCAAGCTAAATAATGCAGGCAGGCTAATAGCTTATAGCTAATGGACTTTATCGGATAATGACTATGTCCACAAAGTAATGGCTTGTGGTTAAAACATACCACTTAACGTATTGTTAGCACTGGTTCGATTCATATGAAATACAGCAGGAATAAAAAGGACAGGAACTCAATTTAACTTCTCTCACATTTTAAAGGATGTGTGATCTGTTAGAGACCATTTGAAGGTTTGGTTTGTTAATACTTGCACCATCGCTGCTAAAGGTGCACAATTAGACACCAAAAAGGCAGTTTTCAAATAAATTCATCTTCATTCCAGACACGCACAAACAAAGAGAATTTCGTGGCACTGTTGGAAGTTAAATGCAGCGTTACTTGTAGTGTCTACAGAATATAAACAGCTGTGTTAAAAAAAATCTGCATATTCATAGACTCTGGATATTTCAGCCAAAGAGAAAAGCATATATAATTTCAGGAAGCTGCAACTATATAAATGAACACTTTTATGAGAAACCCTTATCTGATTTCTTATATTAATTTCCATACGGTGAAAGGAAGGTGCACTTTTGCATCCATTCGGTACATATTGTGTGGTTTGCTCCCTCTGAAATGCAGCATTTGTGATAGACTCTGGCCACATCTCCCCACTACTTTAAGCTGCAACCAAGTGATCAGCCAAAACATTACTGACCTTTTTACTCTGAAAAGTAAAGAAGGGGAAAATTGTGCAAAACAAAGCTGAAGAGCTATATTTGTGGTTCTCTTTGCACACAAGGTCGCATAAGAGCGTGTGAGTCATGGAGGCTTTTATATCAATCAACAGTCTGTATCGCACAGGCCAAATGTATTTTGAAAGGTGCAGACGCTGTGAAATACCAATCATGTAGCAAGCAAAACAGCAGACCAATGTGAATACTGGTCCTTAGCCATAGCGTGAGATTTGTCGTGTTAATTGTGGATTAACGTTATTTTGACCAAGTACTTTTACAGTACATCAGCGCAATGTTGTTAATGAGTGAAGTCAGCTTTGGTTTCTTTTGAGAAAGTAGCATAACTGTGAGGTTGGAGTAATTTCTATGGAAGGATGTAATCTGTGGGCATCTTTCTCACCCTCAACCGGTTGCAGCAGATGGCTGCTCGTCCCTGATCCTGGTTCTACCAGGTTTCTTCCTGTTAAAATAGGGAGTTTCTTCTTCTCATTGTCACCAAGTGCTTTTGGGGGTTTTCTCTCTATCCAGCTTTGTCACATCAGCATCAGTCTTCTTGGAATTTTTATTTTTTGAATCTCTACTGGAAGCAGTTCTAGATGTGACACCATCACAACACTGATGGAAAAGCCCTGGCTACTCTCTTATAATGTTGCAATAAACTCTGATCTTGAGGGTATGAAAGTCAATAAATCCAAAGTCCAAGTGACAAATTTCTAATGTGAGAGCAATGAAAAAGTCCTTCAGGGTTAAACAAAGCAGAACGGGACAGAACAACAGAGACATTAATACGAATAATGATCAACAATCAGGCAGCAACAGCAGCGTGGAGCAGCAGGTGGTTTTAATGATACATGTTTGAAGGTAATACTTTCCATGAATTTGCTGCCTGAAATAATGCAATATTAAATACAAGCAGAGCTGGAAAAAAACAAGGAAGAAGGATGATCAACAGAAAATTAGCACCTATAATTTCAACTCATTTGGATGCTCATTGATTCAATTATTCTCAACCAAATGCACCAGACATTTACTGGTTTGTACATTTGGATTTGTAGGTTTTCAGCTTGAAATTCTTAGAAACTGGATGTCTGTTTATTTATTTATTTTTTTTGGGGGGGGTTAGTATTTTCTGACATTTTAAGGTAAACCATTGTTTGAATACTGAAGAAAAACATTATTCAGCCTATTTCACCTTCCAGGGCTAATAAAAGGAAAGCCTTTCAGAAAGTTGAGTTAAACATTAGGAAAACATCTTCAGCAATAAATTAAAAATAAAATACAATCAATTCAACTAAATGCAGCTTTTGCTAATGTTTTACCACTGTTCGCCAAGAGGTGAAGATATCTGAGTTTTCTCAAGTCGCAGTTTTGACCTCTAAGGGCCAGCATATGAATCGAAGTACATGACTAAGGTCTACACAGAAAAAAACCCCAATATGAATAAGTCTTCTGATGCCTCCACATGCAGCATAAAATCAGGGAGGGTATAAGAATTCATACACAAAGGCTTTCACATGAAATGTGAGCAAATCAGAAACTTGATTATTTATTTTCAATTGCTGCAAACAGCTAAGGCATCAGCTAAACTCAGAAGAGTTTCAAACTCTGCATTTACATTGCACATATGTACATACAGTACTGTGCAAAGTTTTAGGCAGGTGTAAAAGAAAAAATGCTGTTTACAAAGAATGCTTTCAGAAATATAAATGGTTGTTTATTGGCCCCAAACGTATTCTGCAGCAGGACAATGACCAAAACATACAGCCAAAGTCATCAGAAGTACTGGAAGTGATGTTATGGCCCCATAGAGCACTGATCTCAACATCATCGAGTGTGTCTGGGATTACATGAAGAGACAGAAGGATTTGAGGAAGCGTACATCGGCAGAAGATCTGTGGTTAGTTCTCCAAAATGTTTGGAACAACCTACCAGCCAAGTTCCTTTGTTGTTGTCGTGTACCCAGAATGCTGTTTTGAAGGCAAAGGGTGGTCACACCAAATATTGAATGATTTAGATTCATTCACTGCATGTTGTTGAAATAAATAACACTTCCATTTTTGTGCTGTATGTGAGTAGTAAACTGTGAGTAGTTTATGAAATGATTCAATTTTTTCTTTCCTTTCTCTTTGTTGTAAAAATAAAGGAATTTTGAATCAGTGGAAAGCAAACGCATTTGTACTTTTTCAGCACGAACACTGACGCCTGTTAGCTTCAACACTCAATCAAGTGGCCCCTCCACTTCCTCCCACCTCTCATTCGTCTGCTGTTCCCTCCAGCCTGAACAGGGGGATGGAGAGATGGATGGTTGAATGAATGCAGGGAACACAAGAGGAATATGCACGTATGTGTGGAGGAGTAGGTCGATAGGCTATTATCATCAGCATATATTAAGCAAACTGCATGGAAATGACCGGAACCACTTTACCACTTGAGATATGGATGGATGGATGGGGGAGAGAGAGTGGGAGTGAGGAGGGAAAAGAAAGAAAGTAAGTGGCGGAGGAAGGGGACATAAAAGTGAGGCAGAAAACATCAGTGATTGATTAAGTGACTGATGGTTGAAGAGAATGAGGGGGGGTGGGCTGACAGAGAATATGAGCCAGAAAAGACAAGAAGAAAAACACATAAAAACTTGCTAACCATTATTTTTGTGTGGACACACACACACACACACACACACAAACACACACACAGAGATGCGCACGCACACACACACACACACACAGACGGGTATTCATAGCTTGTGAATCTAATTCAGCGGCCCCTTTTTTGCGCCACAGACCAGTTTATGTCCCCCAATATTTTCACGGACCAGCCTTTAAGGTGTCGTGGATAAATACAGCAAAATAAAACCAGTACCGGTACCAAAAAAGATTTATTCATAACACACGGGAAGAGACACTGGGAAACTGAGTTAACGATAAAAACCGATAAAAACCCTGAAAACTATAAATTTCACACCCGAGCCTCAACTCTCACGGCCCGGTACCAAATGACTCACGGACCGGCCCGGGGGTTGGGGACCGCTGATCTAATTGACACAATGCTTTCCCTTTCCCTGTGTTGATCCCCACAAGTATAGTAAACTTCCAATTTTTGGTCCCCACAATGATATGAATACACACTCTCACACACACACACGAGTGGAAGTGGGTAAACTGTGAAACAAACATTATATATCAAATTGGATTCTGTGAAAATGGCATTCAGACTGTCATCAACTTGTGTTTGTGCGCGCGTTCGTGAGCAAGGATGCAAAGACCGAGTGAGCTTCTCCCTTAATTTTTTTTCTCCGACTGCACTCACACAACAGAAGACTGGAATATATAAAACATTCAATCATTATTTGAATCTGCACAATTATGCAAATTTAAAATGGGCTTGTGCGTACTGTATCTGAGCCTTGTGGATGCTAGTTGTCATTTAGCTCTCTTTCTCTCTCTGTTTCCATGTGTACAGTCTCTTTAAAAACCCAACACCCCTCCAACAAAGACCATAATTTCTGGATCATGGTTTGAAGATTGAAATGTCCTCTTACTGCAGGAGTGTTCACATTAAGACTACTGTACAGAGAAAGACAAAAAACAAAAATATTTCTGATCTAATGTCAAGTTTCCCAGATTTTCCTTCAAAATTATGCTTTAAATGCCTTTGGATGATAAAAAAAACCCCAAAACAGATTTAAGATGGAAATCAGAAACTGTTTGCATTGCAATGATCCTTTTTTCTGTTTTTTTCCTATCACGTGTGGCTCTACCTTGTCCTCAAGGCAGACTTTGAGAACATTAAAGAGTAATTATATGAGCAAATTTAGCACTTCGTGCTTCATCCTCCAAATTATTCTTGATGCAAATCAAAAACAGATTGGCCCAGAAGAAACTCCTTCTCCTGCAATATGCAATTACCCTGTACCAGTCTAATTAGCACATTTTTTTCCACACGTTGGCCAATAGGTAGTTATGTTTGAATAACAGATTACGCTAACCCACTGCACAAACTCAAGTCCAGGGAAAATATGGATTTTTGAGTAAAAGCACAGTTTTCTTTGAGCGGTGCATAAAAGCCAAACTGTGATGCATAAGCCTTCAGATTTCACTTGCATGCAATACGCTTAAGAGTTTTCATCTTTATGTGTCGGAAATCATCATCACTGCATGCACTGACATGTTTGTTTTGATGCTGTTTAATAAGAAAATGAGGCATACTCTCACCAGTCACTTTATTCGGTGACCCGGTTCAAGTGCTTAATACAAATATCTAATCAGCCAATCACATGATCTTTCTTTTAAGCCACACATTGGAAATCTTATAAAAAACATTCAGATTAAAAGTAAGGTGTGAAAAAACAATTTGTTGCTGCCACCTTCTTACATCACATTGATTATGGTGACATTATTTATTTGAGGGCTCCTGTTAGCTCTTTACAGATGTTGCATGCTGTTTATCATGGAGCAGTGAGATTCATCACAGGATGTCTCTGTGTTTCTTCACTGTTCACATGCAGACTATTGCATTGGTATAGTCTCATCTATATATCAATAATTGGCTTACTACTGCTTCCTATATGTCACTTAAACACAGTAATTACAGCCTCTGCTCACAAGCCTTTAATACATTCACTCTTCCTACAGTACGTACAGGACTTGGGAAAAAGGTATTTTCTTACAATGCTCCTTATACTTGGAACAAATTACAACAGGATTTGAAACTGTGCAGCTTAACTGAACTGAAGGGCTTTAAACCAATTTTAAGGACAACAGAGAAAGCATCATTGGATGTCTGTTCATGTTCTTGTGGTATTGTTACTGTCTTTTATTTTATTTTCAGGTGCAATTTTTTTGTATGAATTGTAACAACTACAGTATGTTTTAACATGTTGTCATTTTGTATGGATATTTAAAACGGGTCGCTCTTAAAAATGAGACCTCGTGTCTCAATGAGATTTACCTGTATAAATAAAGGTGAAAATAAAAAACATGAGAGAAACTGAATTAGGCATATAGGTGCACTCAAGATGACCTGCGTGGAAGTTGATGTCAGACAGGCTGGTCTGAGTATCTCAGAAACAGCTGATCTACTCTCACACAACTATCTATAGGGGGAAAAAAGAAAAAAGAAAGAAATAGGAAAACACTGGAGTGAACGGCCGTTCTCTGGGTAAAAATGCCTTGTAGATGCCAGAAGTGAGAGGAGAATGCCCAACAGATGGTTTTGAGCGAACAAAAAGGTAACAGTAAATCAAAAACCCCTCAGTACCACTAAGTTATGCAGAAGAGCATCTCTGAACCCACAACTGAACCTTGAAGCAGATGGGTTACAGCAGCAGAAGCCACACCAGTTGCCCTCATGTCAGTAACTGTAAGAACAGGGATGGGATTACGGAAAATGAACATCAGAAGACGGGAAACCCGTTGTCTGGTGTGATGATTCTTGTTTTCTGCTATCAGATCCAGAGAGTAGGGTTAACATAACATGAAAGCATGGTTCCAACCTAGCCTTATATCAAGGCTAGTAGCAGTGGTGTAATGATGTGGGAGATAACTTTCGTAGCACACTTTGGGCCCTTTAGTATGAATTGAGCATTGTTTGCATTTCACAGCCTACCTGAGTCTTGCTGACCATGTGACCATATGAGCAGTCTTCTGACGGCTGCTACCAGCAGGACAACATACCACGTCAAAGCTCACGTCATCTCACACTGGTTCACTACACTCAAGTGGCCTCCAGTTACTAGACCTGCAGTGGAGCACCTTTGGGATGTGGTGGAACAGGACATGTGTGCAAAGAATTAAGGTAGTTCTCAAGGCAAAAGGAGGTACTGCCTACAACTAGTAAGGCACACTAATAATGGGACTGTAAGTGTATATTTAAACTACTACGCAACATACAACATATTCATGCGAAAAAAAAGACACCATGTCTAAGCGAAATGATAAAAGGAATATAAATGCAATATGGCTGAAAATCACACTTACAGCATTTTGTTACATGAAGCACTCTCGTCTTATACTCAAACATTCCTTACTAGCCAGGGTTTTGACAGCATAATCAGGCATCTATGCTAAATGAGTCACGCCAAAGTGCTGTGGCACTTGAGGCAACTTCAGTTTCAGCATAATTAACAGCAGCTGATGACTCTTTTTTTTTTTTTTTTTTACTTGTTCAGTACGACAGCAAATTTTCACAAAGATATGAAGCACTAAAGGCTGAGTTTTCAAGTGGGAATCTACATGTAAAGGGATGCTGCTGATTGAGAACAGCATTTTCCATTATGACATGTTGGATTTTATTTGTTCTTGTTATTTGTTACAGATCTTGAGTTGTATTATTGGTGCTTTGTGTATAATAAGGTCCATTACAAAAAACACTCAGTTCTAACCTAAAAAACTCTTCATGCACCTTAAACAACATATCCAACAGGAACAGAAAGTTCGTCCATATTCAGCACGGCAAACTGAAAAACAAAATGTTGGGGGACCTCTGCCCTCTTGTTGCTACACATTGACACTTACGACAGACATGGCACATGTTGTGAATGTGAGCGATTTATGATTGATTGTTAACAAACATGTAGTCTGTTATGTGTTGTGACCAAGTCATGACACACATCTTTGACTCAACAGATCTCTAAAACTTATTTGGATGTACACAGATGTAATGCTTTGGTGCTTCCATGCTGATGGTTTTGTATTTTTTATTCTGTTCTTAATGTTAAGCGCTTTGCTCAGCGCTTGCTTTATAAAAGAGTTGACTTGGCTGGCAGCTCTGCATTGAAGAAGCCTAGAGTGCAGAGAGTTCTGGCAGGAAATTCTTGCTCACTCATGTCTGTATCTCAACTTGCTGTGCTAAACCTTTTCAGTTTTATTTAATTTCATTATATGATGCCAGTTGAAAACTGGTTCATCATTATTCTTACTTTTCCCCCTCATCTGTTGTGTTTTTTCTTATTTGTCTAAACTTTTTTCCACTGTATTTACTGATATGTTGCATTACCAATATCTTACTGATTTTTCTTTATTGACTTTTCAGATCATCAACAGGGAATAATAAACAATCCACATCTGAGTGTGGTTATTTATATATCTATCAAGCGTCGGGTCAGTGTAATATATGGGTTTTGATTAGTCCATGTGATGTGACCATGTGACCAACAACATGTGATTCAAGACTACACTGCATTATTATCAGATGAAGAGCAGAAGTGCTTGAACTGTTTCATCTACCAAAATCAGAATCAGAATACTTTAATAATCTCTGAAGAAATGATGTGGTTACAGTTGCTCCAAGACAACAACAGTAACAGACTGAACTAAATTAAATAATACAATATATCACAAAATATAAGAGATGGCTATAATATATACAAATAGCTCAATTATAATTATAAATGGGCAGCACGGTGGCACGGTGGATAGCACTGTTGCCGCACAGCAAGAAGGTCCTGAGTTCAATTCCACCATCAGGCCGGGATCTTTCTGTGTGGAGTTCTCCCCGTGTTTGTGTGGGTTCCCTTTGAGTACTCTGGCTTCCTCCCACCGTCCAAAGACATGCAGTTAGTGGGGATAGGTTAATCGGTTAATCCAAATTGCCCATAAGTGTGAATGCTGGAGTGAATGTGAGTGTGAATGGTTGTCTGTCTCTGTGTGTTAGCCCTGTGATAGACCAGTGACCTGTCCAGGGTGTACCCCGCCTCTCGCCCTATGACAGCTGGGATAGGCTCCAGCACCCCCCGCGACCCTGAAAAGGATAAGCGGAAGCGAATGGATGGATGGATAATTATAAATATCCAGAAAAGATGCAACAAAGAGGTAAAACTACAGAATGAGAGCTGCTGATTTTCTCAAGGTAAAGACTCTTCACTATTTACGAGAGAAGACCAATCATTTCACCAATCCAAGAACTCCCTTTTAACAGGAAGAGGCTTCCAGCACAAAATGACTCGTGGATGAGTAACCATCTGCTGTTTGGAGTTGGGGTTGAGTGAAAAGAGAAGGAAAAAAATCCCATTGCATTAACATGTGCCAATGGACTGCCTGGAATCTCAGTATCATCAGTACAACAGGAGAAACGGCAAATACGAATTTAAAGCGGATTCACTGAATTAATGCTGTCAAGCTCAATACTGCAAAGACACCTTAAAAACAATTTTTAAAAAAAAGCAGTTGCCTGTCTGCTCTTAAATGATGTTACTATACATGTGACTGTGCATGTGTGTGCACGCATAGCTAGCAATCACTGTGTCCGACAGCTCTTGACCTCCAGTCGTGGTCCCCAGCAAAGCGATGCAGAATGCATCACTGGCAGGGCTCAGGCTCGGGGGAGCACCTGTCAGTTTGTCGGTGTGTGTTTGTGTGTGTGCGCGTGTGTGCATGTGTGTGTGAGACAGTTTAAATGGTCACGTCAGTTGTCGGAACAGAGTGATGAGGTCAGGACAGCCCTGTCACAGCTGTCTTTGAAGAGAGGTACATGGCCTATCACAGTGACAGCTTTAAGTGCAAATGTCTTTATGACGAGTGCTGGACAACGAAGGGAGAGGTGGAGTTAATCTAAGTAAGCCTCCATTAAAAAAAAAGGGAAAAAAAGAACGCTTGTGGTGTACTTCTGCTAAATCGAATGATTTCACAGATTTATCGTCACCTTTGTGTGCAGCGGGAAGACGTCACTGAATGAGATCATCTTTTCAAATAAAACTTTGAAACACTGCGTTTCACCAAAGGGGGTCAAGAATTGTGTCAAGAATCTTATGATTGTACTTGGAAAGATTTAATTAGCTCTACAAAAGCAAGTGCCAGTGATTGAGAGAGTAAAAGAGTACATATTCAAAATCAGCTAAATTAGCTCTTTTTTTCTCCCTTGTTGTACTAAATAAGGCAACTGTCTGGCTCCCGACAGCAAAAGAAAACTCATTATTTTCATTTCCATTTTTCTGGTTGATTGTCAACAAAGCTGAAGGTGCCTTGGGGATTTTTCTTCTAAAAAACAAAAAAGAAAAAAAAGTTAAAAGTGGCCGAAAAGCACAAGAAGTGCTCATATCCATCCTCATAAAACACGTATCATGAAAGCTCAGATCCACGTTCACCGCTTTGCTGTTAACTTCTCGGCTTTTGTTCTGACATTGCTGCACATCACCACCATCTGTATCACTTATACACCACTGATAGTGCAGATTTTGCTCTTTTGTTTTGTTTGTTTGGTGGTTTTTTTTGGAGGGGGGGGGGGGGGGGTTAGGTTGGCACTAGTATGATGCTTTGCTGTGTCCGTACTCATCTAACACTGCTCTGAAGAAATTACTTTTTTGCAGCAATTTATTTCAGCACTGCTTTAAACCATCCATCCATCAATCTTAATCAAACCACTGGAAGTTATATCCTGACCTGAAAGAAAAATCAAAGGTCTTAAAACAGAACTTGTCCACTCTTTGAAAGACATTTTTATGTAACATTTGTTCTTTTTTTGTCTCCTGCCTATAAATGTGAGTATTCAACTTGCTCTTAGTCATCATTATTACATCAATAGTTGCATATATGCCACCAGTCGTCTTCCTTTGATTGGCATCATACGCCTCTTCGCTATTTCACCTCATCGCTCCACGTCTCGCTGTCCTTCTATTATGCCTGACACTGTCGGCTCTCCTCCTTCACTCCATCCTCTCTCTAATAGTTCTGGCATTCTTAGCGCCGTCCTCCTTTACTCCCATCCCTCCTTCCATTTCCAACCTGCCGTCGTTTCCTCTAATATGGTTGACATTCTTTACTTTCTCTTCCTTCCATTTCTCCTGGCTGACTCAAGCTAAAGTGCTGCCTGGAGGGCCCTTTCATGGGTAGCAGAATTATAACGCTCGGGGCCAAGGCCACAGGTTAAGTGCACTCCGAACAAAGAAAAAGTGACATAAGAGCTGAGTTCTACTTATGTGCACAGAGGAGGAGGACGGTTTATGCAAGGTGAACTGGAGCTGCTGGCAGTGAGGCATTAGGGAATCATCTTAAACAAATAAATATGCAACAAACAAAAATGACCAACTCAGAACAGCTCCTCTTCTATTCTGCAGACAGCACTGATCTCTGACCTGTACAGAAACACATTCAGTATATTGATATTATTAAGTATTAATATCTATGTTATCTCTCTCTTGTAGAGTCTCTCTTGGCTCTTGATGGAGGTGGTCGCATCTTTCTCTCTGTCCCTCCCTTATATTTCCTGCTTGGCTTCTTTGTCCTTGTCTAGTCTTGTCTAACTCTTAGAGACTCTCTCAGTCTTGTTCTCTATAAACAAGAAATTATGGATTTGATCAACTGGTCTCTTTTTCGCCCTAAACCAAACCCAAACAACCACTAATTACATGCAGCCTCACCTCACTAGCTGAAAGTTCCAGGGCGGAAGCAGGAACAACAAATTCTCCCAGATCACAAGGCTGTGTATGACCCTGTCCTCCTACTTCCTCAAGGTCACCTGCGACGGCGTGGGGATTGTTGACTTTTTCCTTAAAACTAGGTGAAAGAGCACTCTCTCTCTCAAGTTGGATACAGGATACACACACACACACATGCATGTACTCAGACACAGATATACACCCCACCCCCCACCCCCAAATGCCTTCGAAGCTTACTTCCACCTGATGGAAGTAAGCATTGTGGCGCTGTGCCCTGGCGCTGGTTCAGCTGCAGGACCGGACGGCTGATGTGTACATCGGCTCTCTCCAATACCCCCTCCCCTGTCACAAGTCGCATGTTTTTTATGTTGTTATGTTGTAAAGTGTGAAGATTCATGTGCTTCATTGTGCTGAGGGTTTTTTTTTCTATTCTCAAACTGCTCTCCCATTAGGAGCTCAGTCTGGGTGGAGTTCTTATTTTTCCCTCCTCTTCCCTCATGCATTTATGTATTTCATTGTTTTTTTTTACCATCATACATCTCTCTGACCTGTCTTACCAACGTCATGTTTGTGCAATGTATGTACAGTCAGAAGGGGTCTTATTTCACTCTGTGTTCGTGTAACATTGCTAGTGACAATTAAACGGCTCAATCTCAATCAATTATGCTATGCAGTCAAACAGGGAAAACTGTGGTTGGAGACTGCAGCATGACCAAAATTATGGCAACCGTGTACATGCATACATGCAGTCTCCTTGTGATAATATGACAATAAACAGCGATACAGGTGAAAACTGCACATCTGTTGATGAAAAAGTCCCATTAACTACTTAGATTCAGAGTTTAGCCAGACTGATCGCAATGTGCTGGCAACCTGTCCGCATTTATAGGTTGCCTACCACCAGGTGACCTGTGGAATCACATGGTGATTGAAAGTGGTCACTCAGGTATTGGGGTTGTTGCAGGGCCAATCTCTGGCCAATGAGCTGCTCACCTCACCTGTTTCCAATTGGTGGCTGCGTGTGACATAATTGAATGGAATCACCGGGCAACCGCTGATATTTCTCAGTCAAACGGAGGTTGCCGTCCTATTTCTACTTTAGTGCAAATGAGCTATTATGCATAAACAAGACTAGCTAGCTAGCAACAGGAGCCAAACTAGCTACAGAGATTCTACAACCTTACCATGGTACCACACTAAAGGTTTTATCAGGCATGCAGCATGACTAAAGGCATGGCAATGTCTGTCAACCAGTGCATCATTTACTATAATCTGGTAAAGAAACGCACAACCTAAGTATTGATTTTTCTTGTAACATCACTACTAGGATGGCATCAGAGAACCAAACCTGCTTGGCATTCACAGCTAGGATTGTGAATGTGGAAAACATACCTGTTAAATGTTAAACAGTAACATCACTGCATTTATTCGCATTGCTGTGCCTCAGCAGACTATGACTAAACCACTAATATGACTGTAGACTGCCCAAATCCATTCACCACAGTCACTATAAGCAAAAAAGGATGAAATAAAAATGCCAGTCAGGTTGCAATTTCTATTCATGTGTGTTCTGACTCATATATCTCACAGTTCCTGAGGTTTAGAGTTGAATATCACCGTAAGGTGACCTTATGACCATAAATAAACAAATAAAAGAAAGAACTCTTGGGCGTTCCGATATCTCTTTTGAATATTGAAACAAAGATATTATCCATACAGACAAATAGCAAACACACAGGCCTAATACATGCCCACCTCTGCCATAAGGAAAGAGATATAATAAATACTATCATTAACATCACACTAGCAAATAATGGAATGCACATTTTTCATATTTCTGTACATGTTTTCTTTGCATCCTAATAGATGGTGCAGAGCATTTCATAAGCTCTTATCCTGAAATATTCTGGCGCATACATGGTGAAATGCAATAATACAACTGCTCTGAAGCACATAATGTACTGTACATAAAAAAATGCTGAACTATAGGTCAAAGCCTGCTGGCTTTGCAACAGTGAAGCAACATGAGCTAAACACCCACAAAGCATCATGGGACTAGGATGATGTGGGTGTATTGATTTCTATGTGGGAGTGGGGCAGAGGGGTGGAGCTAAAACTGGAAATGCAGTAGATGACAGATGCCGATTGTGTGAACTTTAAATGGGCATGTGGGGGAGGAGTGGATGTAATGGAGCAGGGCGAACGGAGCAAGTGAAAAAAAAGACAGATCAGAGTGGGATGAAAGGAGGGAGGGATGGAGTTGAGGGGTGGGGCCGGAATCACAGTTACCACACCTCACCATAGAGACGGTTGCTTAGTGATACGGCGAGGCTGACCAACACCGATGCTGACCGCTGAATTTTATGTCAGCACCTCTCACCTGGAGGTGTTCTTGTGATAAAGGTGTGTGTGTGAACCGAATGTTTCATATGTCATAATGAGATGAACATTCATGTGTAAAGTCCTTTCAGCTTCTGCACAATATTAAGCTCTGAGAAAAAAAATGGGGAGATATTGATTTCAAACTCTGTTTACAACTGAGTTGTACTTGCTAAATCAGTTCATGATCAGCACTTTTACACTGAAACAGCAAAAATGAATAGTTTTCTGTGCACTGTGATCTCACCTGGCAGAAAACGGGTTTATACGTGTCGGAAAAGAGCTGGGTTAGCTCCTCAGAGTCACAGAGGTCCAGGGGCAGTCTGTCCACGCACAGACACTTGGAGTGCAGGTTTTCCTCCTGGCTCAGCTGGTTGACGTCCATCCACTGCACCATCAGTGAGCGATCCCCCTGCAACAAGCACCAGTGAGACGCAGAGTCAGACAGTAAGGCAACGCTAGGTCCACTTATTTGCCAAGTGCACATTTGGTGACACTATACTGCAAAATAAAAATGTTTGTATTGTACTCAATTAGTCATGGTTACACTTTGTGGATTGTCCCTGTGCAGTTATCCCACAGAGAGTACAGCGCTATTTGTACATGTCTACTTTACTTTCAATTGGAAAAAAAAAAAAGAGTCTGTTTGTGTTTTTACAACAAATTTCACCTGATTTGAAAAGCTGGGATCCGTGAATATCTTTCCAGCTTTACAGCAGTCACAATATATGGCTCGCTTTTTTGTGTGTAATGTCTCGATCTCTGCTGTGTCTAGGAGTAAAAGGGGTGAAACACCAGCTCAGAGAGTAATCTAATTCATTCAGCATCTGACTGATCCGCCTGTCTGGACACTTGAAATCGGTAGCGGGTTGCCAGGTCGTGGTGAAGGTTGTACAGACTGTGTTTAACCGACAATCTAGCAACTTGGTAAGATTAGAGGAACTAACCAAACATAGGCATGCGTGCATTCCAATTATTCATTAAAAAAAAAATTGGGAGGACACCAGAAAATGTTCTCAAAATACAGAAGAAACCCAGGAAAAACTGGCATGTTGGTGATTGCTTTAAGATCCTCAGCTGGCGTCACGGGCACTTGCTAAACTCTGCAAAGCTTTAATGCGAGATACAGTCTGTGCTCTTGCCGCTGTAAGTGCTGGTTTGAAAGCCTGTCAGCCCTTGAGCTCTACTTCCATTTGCAGATTCTGATTCACTTTTCACAAACAAATGTGAGGTCATAGATTATTGTATGCAATAAACCGATTTTGATGCACTTAAATTTAAGCAATTATGATTTCAGCATTTCTTCCCACAGATAATTTTACTTGGACAGATTTTCTTTGTGTGTGTGTGTGTGTGTGTGTGTGTGTGTGTGTGTGTGTGTGTGTGTGTGTGTGTGTGTGTGTGTGTGTGGTTTGTTCAATTCATAAACTGAAACCAAACCAGGGCCTGCATTTTTACTGATTATATTTTTTTCTCTTCTATTGCCAGTTCCCATCAACCTCAACAAATGGTGGTCGTCGATGGAAACAAGTTTCAGTCGAGCTTTGTCTATATAAACCATGCATATAGTAAATAAGACAAAAGAAATAAGCAGTCTGTGTTGTCTTGGCAACTAGTCTAATCCAGTATAATCAGTCCCTTATGTTGAGCATTTGATGTTTCAGTCCATGTAAAGAAGATGTTTTCTGGCCTAGGCTACTCCTTTCCCATCTCATTACATGTACCTGCTGCAGCAGATTTTTAACACTTGCTCTAACATACCATTGGGCGGCCCAGGAGCTCCGAGCGGGCCCGTGAAGCAGAATCCTTCTTCATGTATTCAACAAACCCATATCCTTTGGAGTGGCCCGTGAGCTCACTGTACACCAGGAAGGAGCGCTCGATGTTCCCATAGGAGCGCACCAGCTCCTCAAACTGCTGGGCGGTGAAGGTGTGGGGCAGGTTGGTGAGGCACAGCAGGGAGTCGGTGGGCTGCAGGGTGACGTTGATCAAACGCCCACGGACAGTGCTGTGGTGGAGGGAGCGGATGGCATCCTGAGCCTGGTCCCCGTTCAGCAAAGTCACAAAAGCTGGAGGAGGGGACATTATGGAGACGGCGACGAGGGGAAAAGACGGACAAGGAACAAGGACACACACAAAGAAAAGGGATACACAGACACGGATGGACGGGAGGATCGGGACAAACACAAACATACATTTAAAGCGGACATTCAAAAAAACGTGCATAAAGAAGTTTGCGGGGGATGCGGGATGGAGACACACAGTCAAAGAACATGCTCAAAAGAACTCACGTGAAAAGCAAAGAAAATGAGCGACAGGCCAAATGTGGCGGGGTTAAAAAAATAGAAAGAAAAAAGAAAAGAGGGGGATGAAAGAGGAAATTTAGGCACAAACAACCAAAACCACAGAAACACAGTCATAAAAGACAGACGGACGCACATACACAGAGAGAAAGACAACACATTAGCTAGAAAGCCAATAGGGAGGCACTATGTAGGGGTGGGGGATCCACTGTGATACACACACACACACACCTCACTCTA
Organism: Simochromis diagramma; assembly: GCF_900408965.1. NCBI lineage: Eukaryota > Metazoa > Chordata > Actinopteri > Cichliformes > Cichlidae > Simochromis > Simochromis diagramma. The sequence continues at coordinate 725,837 of NW_024387444.1, read as the reverse complement.
TTTAAAAACATCAACCTGATAAATGAGAGAACCAACAGCACTAACAAATGCAATGTTAAATGTAGAATTTAATGAGAATTCAAAAGAGCTACCTGATAAAATATCAGCTGTTTTTAAAATAACTTGAAGCAACAGGAGTTCTGTGCACAGAGGCTGTCAGTGCTTTGTTATGTTATTTGGAGGAAGGAGGACGCGTTAAAATCAGAGAAAGTGGCATGTCCTGAAAGTCTAATGAAATTTGAAGAGCTTTTTCTCTCCTATAAACTGTTCAACAGGGAGAAGAGAAAGAAATGCACACACCCACACACATGGGTGTGTGTGTGTGAGAGAGAGAGAGAGAGAGAGAGAGAGAGAGAGAGAGAGAGAGAGAGAGAGAGAGAGAGAGAGAGAGTGAGAGTGTGTGTGTGTGTGTGTGTGTGTGTGTGTGTGAGAGAGAGAGGAAGCAAGAGAGAGAAGGAGAGAGAGGCGAAATACAAAAGGCATAGTTAAAGGGAAGGTGAAAAAAATGAACCTCCAAAAACCAATTAAAGCCAGCATTATGTTAACTGATCTCAGGGGGACTGACTGCAAGGAGTCTGTGCTGCTATTTAACTTGTTTCCAAACGAGGGTGTTTCACTTGTGTATTTTACTGCAGATTGTTTATTGGCCTTGCAAAGCGAAGTGTTCGTCCTAAATGAATAATTATTAAGTTATTCACATTTGAGAAGATAGGCTTGTTCATAAATAGTAATATTAGCTGACTATTTTCACAAGTTACTGACCAGTACTGCTGTACAAAAAACATAAAATCCTAAAATAATAACACAAACTGTTTTGAGTTAGTTCAGCTCGTGAATAGGACCATGCACTGTGATGCTAACAAACAACTTTGTCTAATCTGCCACATTTGAACTGAACTGCTTAACAGATCAAAATAAATGCATGACATTCTTGTAAATGCACAAGGTATACCCCGTCTGGTGCAGCAGAATACAAAAACTGCACGACTTTGCACGCTGAGCCTCGGTCAAAGTTTGATTTAATCAAAATCCAACAAATACAGACAAGTGGGCTTTCCACTCTGAGCTTTTCACCTGGAGAAAAATACCACTGTGCCTCAGGAAAATCCTGCTCTGTTGATGCACTGCCGCCCCTGCGGTCACGCACCTGTGTGAGAACCTCTGGCCTTTTATCATAGCTCATCCTCACCAGCTGTGATCCTGACCCTCAATTCATGCACATGTTATTCCTGAAATGGTGTCTTAGGAGCTTCATGATTGTACATCACCGCCTTCATGTAGAAACTGACTCCTGATGGCAAAGCTACTGCTTTTGTTTTTTGTAAATACAGTCCTATTACATACATCTGCGCTGTCGTCACACTGGTTGAAATGTGTGTTTCTGTTCATAGTTTCAAACTTAATCTTTTCTGCTTTCTTATTCCACTGGGATTGACCAGTACTGTGAAAATAAAATACAAATATAGAATACGTTAATCATTCAGTACCTTGATAATAGTAGTCAGTCTACTATTATGTGATGGTTCAAAATAATTAGAAATAAAAAACAGAGGCAGTCCGAGTCTTATTGTCCCCACACATTTCAAACTACTATGCCCATTTGTACTGGTTTCTGAAGTATCCTTTTTAGGCTTTCTCCATAATAATGCTACATTATTTGAAGTGAAAGTCAAAGCCTGGCATCTGGTAATGTGGAGCATTAGCTGAGTATCACTTTTAGCCCTCATCTCAAATTACTGGTGACAAGAAAGAATCCACATCCAGCCAAGCCGGTGTTGAAATGCAGCCCTGTTGAAGCAGCCGACACCAAAAAGGCTCGAAAATTAGAAGAATTCTACCTGTATTTAAATGATAGAGACTGAATCTAAGATAGGGGTTACAGTCCTGGATCTTTTTTCTTATGAATATACAGGGAAATAAAAGCTAGCCTAAATGTCCTTCAATGCTTTAACCGTATTTGGTAATAAAGTCAACATTAAACCATGTTATCAGTTGTCAAAATCACAGATTAGGTCACTGTGAATGTTACCAGTGATTCAACATCAAGCTGAGGGTGAGCTGTGCTCCACTGGAATGTGTTGTTATGTTTTTACCACAAAAGCACAGTAGTTCTGTTCTCTGGTACAATTTTAAGTGTTAATCGGTGTAAAAACAAGTATGCAAATTTGTGTGCTTCTACAACATAAGTAAGGAAAAACCTGACTGTTTTTCGAGCCCTTCCAGACCTCAAACAGATCATTTACAACCTACACACCTAACTCTGCATAAATATACGCTGCTATTCAACAGTTTCGGGAACTGCTTAGATTATTATCCATCATGCAGCACTGTCAGGGAGGCATCTGACTGGTCCCAAATTCATTTTGCAGCATGACAATAATTGCAAACGCAGAGTCACAGAGAACTAACTTCGTACAACAAGAAAAACAAGAGCTCTGCAGCAGATGGTGGCCCCCACAGGGCCCCTGTTTCTACACCACCGAATCAGTATGGGATTTCACGAAAAAAACGGAAGCAACGAAGTGTGGAAAGTTCCTCAAAATGTTTGGAACAACCTTGAATGACTGCATGCAACTCTACCGCAGAGAAGTTGGACTGCTGTAGGGCCAGAACACATATTAATCACCATCAACGTGCGCAATCACATGTATTCTGTAATCTTTTAATGTCGTCAATTAAAGTAAGACGACAGATTACCGGCTACCGCTACGTATCTTTAGTCACCTTCAAAACAATTCAGGATCAAAAATTGCACAGCATAATGCCAAGTTTCATGCCTGATCTTGAGTGCACAACAAGTAGTCTGGCTCCACAGGAAATGAAAAGTTCAAAGCTGGAGTTTAGGTACCAGGGCCACAAATCACTGAGTGATTGTTTGTTCAATTATTCAAATGAAAACACTGACAGCTGGTGTTTCTGCCACTCACAGGGAGCAAACTCTGACAAGAAAAAAAAAACAGAATTACAAGTGGTTTGTGGTGCTTAAAAAAAAAGGTTATTATCAATCACATCGAACGCTTTCAGTGATTACGCAGTGAAAAGTCACTGCTTTTCTGTGGCTTTCTCAAACCATTTCTGTATTAGCCTCTTCACCTTTAGTGTATGTTTCAAACAATCCTCCCGAGTTTAAATTTCAAGAAAACCTCACGATCCTCAGTGTTCACTCGATCGAAAACCTTGAAGTTTTTTGTGTCGTTTTAAATTAAGACACACTGTTTGCACTTAAGTACTGCGGCACTGAGGGAAATAAGTAGGAGTAAGTAGGTTTATCCTAATTGTCAAAGGTAATCTACAAAAACCCTCAATTTCATTTGCATTTCAGTGATGGAAATAGATACTTGATCATTTCCGTTAGGTGTTTTAAACAACAACAAAAATAAAGCTTTACCAAGCCAGGATTCAGTTTATCTCATATGTACTATCAATGAGTGAACAGTGGGGAACAGCCCCAGAACTACATGCGAGGATCAAGTTAGTGATTTCAAAGCAGCTGGTTAAACATTTGTAGCAAATCACGCCGTAACGGTCTGAAATCCTGCACTGCCTGCAAAGTTGCCCTGCTCAACAAAGCCCATGATCAGGCACATGTGAAGCTGGCCAGTGAACACCTGAAGGTTTCTGATAAGACTTAATGTGTTGTGGTTGAACAATGGGACATCAATCCATTCGCTGCATTTGGGAGGACAAGAATCCTGACTATGACCTCCAAGAACACCACCCAAAACGTCACACAGGGTGGTGCAATCATCAAACTGTTGGAGTGTTTTTGTGCCGAAGGTACAGGATGACAACACGGCATTGAGTGAAAGACACAGAAACAAACACAACAATGTCATGGCGAGACCTAACCAATCTCTGGACCTTAATCCAGTAGAGGACCTATAGAGAGAAATTTAGCGTTATGTATCCAAGTCACAACGTAAAAAACTGGGATTCCAATATCTGCAAAGAGAAGCAGTCGAATATCCCTGATGAGACCTGTGCAAAGCCTGACAGCTATGCTTGCCAACAACAGTTACTGCACCAAGTCCTCACAGCATGTACTCCAAGTAGATCAAATACTTTCCTTCCCCAAAATGCAGATTTCATACATTAAGAAAAAGTTAGTCATCCTTCATGAAAATTATTTTAAATTTAGGTTACACTGTTAAGTAATAAAAATCTAATTAAAACTATTTTTTCAGTGGAAGACCCAAAGACATTTACTTTGCTATATCATTCCTTTTATACCACAGAAAAAGGAATTCCCACTCTTACATACATAACTGACCATCATTAATCAGAGTTGTTCAGTTTCAGCCAACTGACTACCTAGAACAACAATCTTTCTACAAAGGTGCAGTGTGTCAAATATATTTATTCCAAAGCGAAACATGCAAAGGCATCTCAGAGGTGGTGCAAAAACCCCTGTAGTGCAGGACGCCCCCACTGACCTGCTCATGACTTCATCTACATACAATCCTTCAGAAACAGGGCTAGGCACACAGAGATCAGACACAGTCTCGACAATTCTTTCATTCTTTGCTTAAAAAACTCCAAATGCCACAAAACCATATGCAGGCATTCAGGATGGAGTTTATGTGCAGGCCGTGTGGGCACTGAAAAAAAAAATTAGCCAAAAAGAATGCTGAAATGAGCAACAACGGGGACATCTGCTCCACAGACTTCTTTTTATTTATTTTTTCCAGAGAACATAACTGTAGTCAGATCTAATGCAAGGTCAGGATCATTCTCACGCATGAAAACAAAAATCTATCGCAACTTCTGTCTGTCTTTGTGTCTTTGTGAATCGGCCTGCCTGTATTCATCTTTCTCCCTGCACTGCATCAGTATCTCTATTGATCTCTGTGTATTGTCTTTACTGAGCCTGTTCTTCCCACCTCGCTCCAGTCTGACTCCTGTGTTTCTTCACACCTACTGTCGGTTTCTGTTTTTTTTGGTTTTGGTCTCTCTCGCACCTTCTCACCGAGCATCCCCGCTTCTATGTGCCTGCGTCCGACTTCAGATTCCTCCTCCACCCGAATCAATTTCCTCAAACCCCATCTAATACTCTTACACATACACACACGCGCTCACACGCTCAGTAATGGATCTCTTGCACTGAGCTGAAAGCCTAATCTGGTTTTAACCCACTAAGTATGCTACCTAACATTAGGCATTAGGAGGAGATGGAGAGAATATGGTTGAGGTTTTATGCTAAAGCCCTCTCCCTCTCTTTCTATTGCCTTTAATGACACAGTGCAGTCTGACAAGCGGGGGCTGACGTCAAATTCTGCTCAATACTTGCTCCACCAGTGAAAGGGAGAACTCTAAGACTCCTAAATAGCTTAGAAAATAATCTTATAATTCACAGCGTGGCAATCACTGAGTGGGCTACCAAGTGAACCTTTGACAAAAACGAGAAAGCGAAAACATGAACAAAAAAAAAAAAAAAAAAAAAAAAACAGAAAGAAGGAAATCACAAAAGCTCAACGTCTTAATTATGGGTCTCTTTTGAACATGTCGATTATTCCCTGTGTTCCAATGAAAGAGTGTGTACGGGCACAGGAAAAAGAACAGAAATCTTCCATTGAAAATCACCTCGAAGGCTGCAATTCAGCTGCCACCTTCCCCCGATAAAGGAGCTAATTAGAAACAAGGGAGTTACGAGCGACGCAGCGGACCCCCCTTGAAAACACGAGGGGCCGGTTCTCGTGCTGTGTGCCAGGAGGTCCCGCTGTTTCATCTCGCCCCTGAGGCCAAGATGAAAGTCTCAGGTGGAGCGCGGAGGCTCAATAATAAACAGTTCAGTAGGTTGAAAGGAAAAGCTCCAGACTACGTTCAATCCACACGATCATATCCTTATGACAGCTCTTAGGGGCCGTCTTTAAAAAACTGTGATCTTAGATAAATGGCTGCAAATAACATCTATGTGAAATAGTATCAGAGTGGCTAAAAATGTATGAGTAATATGTAGAATGTAATGGAAATGTTAACTAAAAGCAACATAACATATCTTATAATATAATGTAATACTGAACAATAACTACTGTTTCATCTTATTCACAACACTTCTGTTATCAGTACACATATGATCAGGGTTTTTCCGGCCTTTAGCGATGCCGCAAAGGAAACTTACTAGCACTGTGGAGCTAAACCCACTTTTATTTCAAGGTCATTTGTATGGCACATTTAAAACAACCAGAGCTAACCACAATGCTTCACAGGGAGTGAAATTAATGAAAAAATACAATTAATTATAAATGTATAAATTAAAGGTCAGAGAGTAGAAATTAGTCTTTAGCAAAGCCTTAGAAACCGTCCTTATGTGAAATGGCAAGACTTGGAGCAACAACTGAGAAGCTCTCTTAAAGTATGGATCCTGGAATATTGAGGACCAGCTGATTACCAGACCTCAGTGCTCTGACAGGAGCGTGAACATGAATAAGATCAGAAAAATACAGTGGTGTCAGCCCATCCAGAATATTAAAAAGAAACAATAAAATCTTAATAACCAACCCTAAATTGACAGGAAGCCAATAAAGTGAACGTAAACAGTCAAAAATATATCAGAGAAACACAACACTCATATAGTATTGGTCCACATTCTGAGTAATGATACATTCATTCTAAGGTTGTACATCTACAACTTACTGACATTTTCCTGCATTTAAAGACCCGACATGAAGAGAACACATTTCAATCAGTCAGCAATAATTAGCCGGTTAAATGTAAAAAAAAAAATAAAAACGTCTGTTTTGGACCCCTGGTATAATAAATAAATACATAAATGCGATTTTTTCAAAAATGTTAAACTGCAGATGTACAGTGAACTATCCTGCCTGTACGCTCTCACCTTGGCAATAAAACAAGGCTGATATTTTGCATTTTAATCATCTTAGCATCTTGTGTTGTTATTTATTTTAAAATATATAACAACACAAACCCTTAGCTCTTAAAGGCTATCATGTGACAAATTAAAATGTCATCAATTTACTGCGGCTCTTCCCTGCTAAAGATGAGAAATTCTTCAGTAACAGAGTCAAAGATTTGCTTCAGAGATAAAAGGCGGACAAGAGGAAACCAGGGAGGTGATGCCAGTGTTTAGAAACTATACCTTCATTGCTATTTCAACTTAAACTAAAGTCATATTATTTTTATATGAGCTGACGTAAAGGATGAGCTCTTTCTTGATCTGACACACACACACACAGTTGTGTGTGTAAGTCTCTTCTGAATCATCCTATGAATCCCTGAAGGATATTCTTGACTGAACTGAGAAGCGTATAAATCCTCAGATCACAGCACACAGCATCTTTGAGAAGATCACAGGCTATCCCAACATTTACATTGTCTGAAAAACGCACACTACAAAAAGAGATTCTTCAAATAAAGATTAGGGGATGTGACAAGAGTGGGCTACTTTGCCAGATAGTTAAATACCTGTGGTACATCACCATTACTAAGTATGACCACAAATATAAACCCCACACAAAAAAGACACTAAAACAGCCTTCATGGTGCCTCTTAGATCTGTAGCACTGATAAACTCTTGTCATCCTTTTGCATCTCTTCCTCCGTGCCTCTCGCTGCCAGTGTCTACACGAGTAAACACTTCAGACGAGCTGCATCCTCCTCGCTCTCCAGCGCTCCTCACATCCTCAGAGCCCTTTGTCTTCCAACACATCGGCCCTCCCACACACTCCTCTCTGTCTTCAACACCTCTTCTTGTTTTTCTCTCATCTCTCACACGTTTCCATCCATTAGTACCCCTATAGTCTTCCAGCAGATAGCCACTTCCATAGTAGTCTCAGTGGGCTTCAGGGTCTTGGCTCACGTTGGGTAACTAGATTAAAAAACGTATATTTTTTAAACAGCTGATTGTGCTATAATGTTTGAAAAGATTACCAGCATATCAGAATCTCACTAAATTTGAGCAGCAGTGCAATAAAGATCTAGTCTAAGCCTTCTAACCTATAGGTTTTTGCTTCTCTTTGACATCCTTTTATAGCCAAATACGCAGAAAGGTAGATGCTATTTTCACACATGAACTTCAAAAGTGGTTTGAAGATACCATTGAGTGCAGTGGCTTCATAACACTGGCATTAATCTCCCATGTTAAAATGTTCTTCTTCCATTAGCAGATGGTTTGTTTAAAGCCTAATAAAGAGTTCTGGTTTCCAAATACAAGTTCAACCTTCATAAAACTGTACAGAGGGCAGTTCTTTGGGTGGGTGGGTTATTTGATTATTTATTTTTTAAATAGCTCATCTGTTTGTATTTTGACAAGACTTAAGGTTAGAATGTAGCTGCTTTGATTTTCAGGTGTAGGCGCACGTGCAGGTATTTTCCTGGCTCAGTCACTGAACTGGACTCCATACCTTCATTCATGCGCTGGTGTCTTTTCTAGCATTCTTATGGCTCAGTCACACTACATTAAAAAACAGCACAGCAACATCCTTGTGACTAGAGAGGAAAATAACTAAATAAATAATTAAAATTGCATTGAGTTTTTTTTGCAATCTGCGACTGGTTGTAAGTTGCTGCAGCAATCATCATTGCAGAGAAGCTAAGCATGCAAAATTCTCAACATCTAGGCAACCGCTTTTGAACCAACCATCCCCTTAACATTAACTAGTAATGACTTTATGAACTTCTTCACAAATAAAATGTTTATCATTAGAGAACAAATTACCAATAATCATCCCACAGATGTAAAATTATCTACAGCTACTCTTAGTACCATTGATGTTAAGTTAGACTCTTTTTCTCCAATTGATCTTTCTGAGTTAACTTCAATAATTACTTCCTCCAAACCATCAACGTTCTGCCATTAATTAATGCTTCAATCTTAAATATGATCAACCTATCTCTAATGATCAGCTATGTACAACAGGCCTTCAAGCTGGCTGTAGTTAAACCTTTACTCAAAAAGCATCTCTAGACCCAGCTGTCTTAGCTAATTAAAGGCCAATCTCCAACCTTCCTTTATATCAAACATCCTTGAAAGAGTAGTTGTCAAACAGCTAACAGACCATCTGCAGAATGGCTTATTTGAAGAGTTTCAGTCAGGTTTCAGAGCTCATCACAGCACAGAAACAGCTTTAGTGAAGGTTACAAATGATCTCCTTATGGCCTCTGACAGTGGACTCATCTCTGTGCTTGTCCTGCTAGACCTCAGTGCAGCGTTCGATACTGTTGACCATAATATCCTATTAGAGCGATTAGAACATGCTGTAGGTATTACAGGTACTGCGCTGCAGTGGTTTGTATCACCTTTATCTAACAGACTCCAATTTGTACATGTAAATGGAGAGTCCTCTTCACACACTGAGGTTAATTATGGAGTTCCACAGGGTTCAGTGCTAGGACCAATTCTGTTTACATTATACATGCTTCCCCTTGGCAGTATCATCAGAAGACATAGCATACATTTTCACTGCTATGCAGATGTCACCCAACTCTATCTGTCCATGAAGCCAGATAACACACACCAATTAGTTAAACTGCAGGAATGTCTAAAATACATAAAGACCTGGATGGCCGCTAACTTTCTGCTTCTTAATTCAGATAAAACTGAGGTTATTGTACTCGGCCCTGAAAAGCAGATTTCTCCTGTTTTGGCTTCCCTTCATTGGCTTCCTGTTAAATCCAGAATTGAATTCAAAATCCTGCTCCTCACATATAAGGTCTTAAATAATCAGGCCCCATCTTATCTTAATGACCTTGTAGTACCATATCACCCTATTAGAGCACTTCGCTCTCGCTCTGCAGGCCTACTTGTTGTTCCTACAGTATTTAAAAGTAGAATGGGAGGGAGAGCCTTCAGTTTTCAGGCCCCTCTTCTGTGGAACCAGCTTCCAGTTTGGATTCAGGAGACAGACACTATCTCTACTTTCAAGATTAGGCTTAAAACTTTCCTTTTTGCTAAAGCATATAGTTAGGGCTGGACCAGGTGACCCTGAATCCTCCGTTAGTTATGCTGCAATAGACGCAGGCTGCCGCAGATTCCCATGATGCATTGAGTTTTTCCTTTCCAGTCACCTTTCTCACTCACTATGTGTTAATAGACATCTCTGCATTGAATCATACCTGTTATTAATCTCTGTCTCTCTTCCACAGCATGTCTTTATCCTGTCTTCCTTCTCTCACCCCAACCAGTCGCAGCAGATGGCCCCGCCCCTCCCTGAGCCTGGTTCTGCCTGAGGTTTCTTCCTGTTAAAAGGGAGTTTTTCCTTCCCACTGTCACCAAAGTGCTTGCTCATAGGAGGTCATATGATTGTTGGGTTTTTCCTCTGTATCTATTATTGTACGATCTACTGTACAATATAAAGCGCCTTGAGGCGACTTTTGTTGTGATTTGGCGCTATATAAATAAAATTGAATTGAAATTGAATTGAACACAAGGAGATTGTACAAGTCACCTGGTTAGAGGCAACCTGTCTCCAAACAGTTTTGGACCAACTGAGGATTGACTGCAATCAGTCTCAGACAGACTGGTGAAGGTTTGCAATAATTACGCTCTAATTTCTTATATACAAACAAAGCTGAGAACCTAACGCAAAAAAGCAAAAGAGTGAAAGCGGTGGCCCCTGGTTGTCATCTTCAAAGCAATGATATCGCAAGGTCAGTACGTCGTGTACAATAAGTTTGATCATGTAGCCTCAATGAAATTGACAATGTTGCTGTGAGGTACAGATCAAGCTGTGTGTTCCAGTTGTGTTTTTTTCTTGGTAGTCGGTTACTTAGAATGAACTAACAGGTATGTGCAAGAATGGTTAGTAATGCTGTGGCTTCAAAGTACAGATTCCAAAACTTACGCTTGCAGCACAGCAAGAAGGTCCTGAGTTCAATTCCCCATCAGGCCGGGGTCTTTCTGTGTGGAGTTTGCATGTTCTCCCCGTGTTTGTGTGGGTTCTCCACAGTCCAAAGACATGCAGTTAGTGGGGATAGGTTAATTGATCAGTCTAAACTGCCCATAGGTGTGAGTGTGAGCGAGAATGGTTGTCTGTCTCTGTGTGTTAGCCCTGCGACAGACTGGCCACCTGTCCAGGGTGTACCCCGCCTCTCGCCCTATAACAGCTAGGATAGGCTCCAGCGCCCCCTGCGCCCCCTGAAAAGAATAAGCGGAAGCGAATGGATGGATGGACATATTTTATATACAGATCATGAAAGGAGCATGGAAAAGACAGGACATGAGGCACGCTCACTTGCAAATGGACGCTGATGCTGAACGAAATTTGTACTGGGAGCTTCAAATAATTAGTGCAAGACGATTCACATTTTTAGGTACTTCTATACAGCTCGTCAAAGGATTCTGAAAGACAGTCAGGACCAAAGTCCCTTTTTCGAGTACAAAGCATCATATTGCAACCGTTGAGAACTTTTAAAACTTCAAATTTTCCATGATGTTTTGGAGTTATGTAATTCCATACTTATTGGAATTAAATGCACTCTTTTTCTATATCTATTTCTATTTTTTGCGACCCGTTCAGATCTCCAACAACAAAGACCAACAGGAACGAAGATTCAACAAGTTTGGAGCGAGATGCAGGTAAGCATGAGCTGAGCTTAAATTTACTAAGAATAAGAAAAGCAATGGCGGTTGACCAGTGTGAGAGTATCTAAATTCACTTTTTAAATAAGTGATTGTACAGAGGAGGATAAGTAGTGTTTCATCATCAAACCTCGTGGTAAATGCAGGATATCGGTTTCAAAACATGAATATTGAAATTATACAGCAAAGTATTCGAGGTTAAGGGCAGAGGTGGTGTGTTATATAGATGGATAGAGGTGGAAAGATGAAGGGATGGATGGATGAGATGTATGAGTGGCGGTGCTGAGTGGATCTAACACCCGGCATCTCTCAACCAGCCGCCCACTCTTCTGCCCACAGCTACATTGTTCACTCAGCTGCTCTATCCCTCTGAAACATTTCACTCTAAAAATTCAGTCATCTTTTATCATTTGCAAACATTTTATAGTACACACATAGACATTTGCATTTCAAGGGCAAAGATGGCCATGGAAAATATAAAGATGTTTAATTAGTATTTAGTACGATGACTCAAACAGACAGTGCTTTGTGGAATCATCTGCAAATATTGTGGACAGTAAATAATTGAATGAATTTAAATTGTGCCCATTATCCCTCTCCTGCTAGTCATTCCACCATCAGTTCATCACTTATTGATCCTCCGTCTCCATCATTCATTCTGCGGTGTCCAGCCCTCCGTCTGTCTCCTTTATCATTAGTCAGAAAACCTGTCATTTTAAGTCAATCCTAACCTTCAGCCTCTATTTATCAGTTCACTTTCTTCCTCCATGCATACCTCAAAATGTTTCTGTCACTCCTCCCATGTCGCGTTTTGTACCACTTTCTTACTGCTTTCTCTTTGCAGAATAAGTAACAATATAATTTTTAGGTTTAAGCAAGTTTTTGACTGATTAAAATATAAAAATATGTGTGATTTCTTGTTTAATTGAAAGGCGGTCTAATTAAATTGTTAAGCACTGTAAACAACTTAACATTCTCTCAGTGCAAGAAATGAGAAAAGACAATAGTTTTAGGTTATCTGAGGTAGTGCTGTGCTTTTAATGAATTGGCTCCATAGTTTCAATGCTTATCAAGTAGAATTAGGTTGCCATGGTTACAAATGAGAAGTAGGAGGAGCGGTGGTTGAATAAATAGGAAATCTGATGATGATGATGATGCTAAGCAGATGACACTCTCGGCTGCTTTTATTTTATTTTTTTTACTTTTTACAGATAAGAATAATTAACAGATTAACTCATAATGACTATCATCATTCGTAGCATCATTTGTGTATATTGTGTACTGATGTAGCTCCCCCACATATTAGTGACACCACGCAGAAGCACCTGCGGAAACACTGCACTAAACAAACATTTCTTTAAAGAAATGGCCGGTGAAAAAGACAAAAAAGACAACACTGGGACATACAAGAAAATATGAATATTCAAACTACATCCTGACAATACCTCGGGGAGACACACAATGTATACTTCCTCTTTTGTGTTTCTGTAGACAGCTGGTTATCACAAGCTGTTCTAATCTTTTGTGTGCATTTGTGCTCTCAGTGAACAACAAAGCAAGGTTGAGCACCCTGATAACGCCATGACTATAAGTATCAGACCTTATCAGTATGTGTGTGTGTGGGCGTAGCATGTAGCCGTCTTGTGTGTTTGCGTACACACACTTGATTTGTACAGAAGCGTTCCACCAAAGCGAGCGTGCTCATGTGTGTTCTTATGTATGTGGGTGGCTGTGGGTTTTTTTTTTTATATGCATTGGTGTGAGCTGCAGATAAGGCAAACACCATCTCTGCTCAATGAAGATACGAGTTGGGACGGGGGGGGGGGGGGGATCCTATCTTCAGATGTTTATGAATGTTTGTGAATTAAAGTAACATCTGCATTTTTCATATTTTAGAGATGCCTTTTTTTGGAAAGGATCATTTCAAGAGCGTTAATGTTTTTTAAATGATTTGCACCGCAGCCTGTACAAATCATTAGACTCATCAGTATCAGACCAAGACACCATGTTTCTATGTCATGCTCAACCCTGCTGTTTGCCATATGAGTTATTTTCAATATGCTATAATCATTCTTTTTTGGCTAAAAGGGTATAAGTAAGGCCTGCTGGAAGCATAAAAATCTGGTTTCAGTGTGGTAGTGGATAACTTTTTTTTGCTAGCGCTTTGTTGATTCTGTTAAGAATTACTCGACTATTTAAAAAGGTCAGCGGTTGGATGGAATAGCTTTCAAAACCTGTTTTTAATAGCTTTTGTCTTAAAGGCTTCTATCTTGGTATAATTTTGCATTCTTAACATAAAGTAGGAAACAACAACATGAATTTACAAAGGCAATGGGATAAGAGTGAGTGGCAAGGATTTGATGTCAGGCGGCTCCATTGAGATAAAAACTAAAAATACTTTATCTTAAAACTTGGGAAATTACGACGCTACATCAGCCAAAACATGAAAAACAACACGGGTCACGAAAATGAAGAACTTCAGTTAAATCATAAATATAAAAAGTGAACTAAATCAAAATAAGTCACTAAGTGTAATATAATACTATAAGAAGTTTACTGCACGTCCAGTAAGCACTGCAAAAGTTGGTTAGGATCTATTAATTATCAATACCCACCACATTATGACGACCTCTGCGTCAGCTGATGAAGGAATTTAAGAGTCAGGATTCAGACAGCAACCGCAACAGTGACTTTCCTTAGAAAGTAATGCGGATACATTACCACAGCTAGCAGTTCAAAATTCAGGCCATACAGAGGCTTGCTGTCACATATCTGGGATTACACCACTTTCTACTCACAACTACTGCAATCCCTCCACATTTCTTATTACCACTAAGATTAACTTCCCTGCCTGCCCAAAATATCCTGAAGCCAGATACGGTTGTATGGTGATACGGTGAGGTGGGGGTGCCAATGTCTCAACGCAAAGCTGTAATGCTCCAGGAAGCACCCCGTTTCCTCTGGTCTTAATCATCCGTATTATTATCCAAACATTTCACATTCCTCACGATGGTCGCTGGGACAGCTCTAGCACTAAAACCGCCACATTTCCACTGTAACTTCTCAATGACAGCAGGTCCTTCTCAAGTCTGCCAGCCTATTTGCCTCGTAAATGTTATTCACTCAAACGGCCTTTTCAGTTAGAAAAGTCCAACCAAAGTCACCCCAACGTTCATCTTTTTCATCGGGTTAGTGTTTGTTTTCTCTCACTGCACTGTTTGAAATACTACTACAGTTCAGTCGCCCTCACCAGCAGCCACCAGTGGTGGCAAAATAACCGACTTCTCCCCAGATTAAAAAACAAAAAATGACAGTACGAACAAACAGGAAATTGAAGAGCTGGAACCTGAGGATAATAGCTGTGCTCAGTCAGGTTACAGACATTTTCTCCATTGTAGAAACTGTGAAAGACCACGTTATGTCATAATGTTAAATTGTTTAAATTCTAGTCTTGCATCTGTCCAAAGTAGTACTATCTGACACTAGAGAGACAGCTGAAGAATGGTGAAGGAGGCCAAGGAGATACTTGTGTACAAGAGAGGAGCTGTGAGATGAGCCTCCTCACATACAGCAACAGTAAACAGGGTGAACATAGTGTGTTACTTGAGTCTGGCAGGTGTTTTCAGCAAAGGTTTGAAATGAAGTTGGTCTCAAAGCTGCACTCCACATAAAGAGATCCCATTAGCACCAACGGGCCAGTGCTGGCTGTGGCAGTACAAGTAACTCTGTGTACCTCTGTGCCAAAAGTCTAATATTCATTTGCATGTAATTTTTGTTAATGGAGCCACAAGTCCACTTTGTTTGTTTAGTTTTTAGGTGTGTGGCACCAGTTTATATTCTTCTGACAACAGACTAAGCCTAAAAATAATAATAACAATAATACTAATAATGACATCACTGCTTTCTCACATTTGTCCTGGATATATTTGGGCTGCATTACTGTCAGTCTTCTTCTAATGTGATAAAGGAAAAAGGCAGAGACCATTAACAGTGATGAGACTTGGCAATTGAAAGAGAACCATCAACATCAACATCATCATCGTGGTCTCCTTGCTAGGTGTGAGGTTTTTTTTTAAAACAAGCTAAAGTGTGTGTGTGCATGTGTGTGCGTGCGTGCGTGTGCGTGTGTGTGCGTGTGTGCATGTGGAAGAGCTTTATTAACTCATCAACTTTCTACAGCACACTTGGTCCTAATGAAAGTCTAAAGAATTTTAAGTAATTGACACCCAAAACGAAAAAAGTACACAGACAGCAAAAGGTAAAAGGTGCAGTAACACAGTGAGTGCACTGGGGTGTGTGTGTGTGTGTGTGTGTGTGTGTGTGTGTGTGTGTGTGTGTGTGCGCACACACGTACTTGTGCTGTGTGATCAAAGATAACAGTCCAATCACATTTGTGTGGCCTGTGCCGATTTGCAAGTAGTGATTCACAAGGAGACAGATGGACAGATGATGACAGCGAGGGAAGAAAAAAGAAAGTGGAGGAGGAAGAAGAGGAGGAGGAAGGTACAGAGTAGAGGGAGTGAGCCAGAGAGAAAAGAAGGGAGAGTGGTGACAAGCTGCTGTCCAGGGAAGCAATTAGATGGACTCTGCTACTGTCACTTAAGACAGGAGGATGGAGAACAAATAAAAAAGTGAAAAATAAGAAAAGAGCTGTGTTGAATCTTATAAGGTTTCGGTTAGCTCGTCTTGTGTAGTCCTGTGAAAACAAGCCCAGAGATGCACAGAAACAGGCAATGGCTAAGCTTCAAACCACATGCAGTAGCTGTAACGTCAACAGTCCAACTCCCATCTGGATGACCTCTGTTGCACGCGCGCGCACGCACACACACACACACACACACACACACACACACACCACACACACACACACACACACACACACACACACACACACACACACACACACACACACCATCCATGCTTTCTGTCACTACACTGGGAATAAAGGCAAAAAGCCAAAAAATAATCTTACCAAGGTGCATACTTTGCTCTGTCCAAGAGCCAAATGCTCAGCTCCAATTACTAAAACCCTAATATGAATAATTAATCTCAATGTGTGGTAAAGCAGAAGCAGTCACATGAAAAGGCCTCCTCACAACACCAGTCACGTATAATCTTCTTCAACCCAGTCATTACAAAGTAAATGATGGATGATGACAGCCGACTTGCATAACCCTGTGGAAATACGTTTATTAAGTTTGAAGTTATAATTTCATTACACCGATTTTAGAAAAGGTGGATCAACAGTTATGCTCACAATATCATTCTAGAGATGATTTGGCAGGCAAATATTCTAACATTATTTCTGCACAGCCTATTTAAATGGCTGTACCCATTTACATGTTTAGTTTGCTTTTTGTTGGTCTCGATAAGATTCAAAACACTAATGTAGGAACATTATGCCAGATGATCATCAGTTTAGGCAATTTTCTATGATTAAGATTGGGCACTGCTTAGATCTAACTTCTATTCAGTCAGCCAACCTCAAGTTCTTATCAAATCCTGAGTCCAAGAAAGAAAATGGCAAAGTGACGAAGCAAAAGACCTTAAATACACACACAAGTTCACTTGTAACTTTTCCATAATTATCTTATACATTATTACATTATTCAGATGTGCTAGTTGTTGGTTGCACCCATTGTTTATTAACAGGTTCTAAAATATATTTTTTCCTTCTCTCCCTCCAAAGGGCAGAGCTACACTAAAACTTTGTTTTCATAATAGCACACTGATGTCAGCCTGTTATTGTGACATCATAGGACATTGTAGTGAAAAAAAATCAACAGTGTGTTATACAGCTCTCTCCATGTCCTTCCCACTGTCGCCAAGGTGCTTGCTTATCTGAGATCATCTAATTGTTGGGGTTTTCTCTGTATTATTGTATTACAATTATTCACCTTACAATATTAAGCACCTTAAGGTGATTGCTGTTGTGATTTGGTGCTATATAAATAAAGCTGAATTGAATTTATTGAACTGAATATAGTTTCTTAATTTTTCGTTTTTCCCAAGGTAGACTTTGACCTTGGGAGCTAACAATGAAGGTCCAGGTTAAATGCTTAGCCAACCGAGGTAGTCATGTCCCCCAAGGCCTAGTATGTTGTAAACTTTGAAGACAATACATAAAAAGTGTGGGTGATATAAAGTTTATCTGATTTTCACATTTTGTATCACATTGACCGGATTTTCACCAAAATAATATTAGCTTGAGCCATTTTTGGTATCTACTATAATCACACAATATTGGAAAATGATATATTAAAAACTGACAGACTGGCATCCATCCATCCATCCATCTTCATCCGCTTTATCCGAGACTGGGTCGCGGGGGCAGCAGCCTAAGCAAAGAGGCCCAGACCTCCCTCTCCCCAGCCACCTCCTCCAGCTTATCCGGGGGAACACCAAGGCGTTCCCAGGCCAGCCGAGAGATATAATCTCTCCAGCGTGTCCTGGGTCTGCCCCGGGCCTCCTCCGGTGGGACATGCCTGGAACACCTCACCCAGGAGGCGCCCAGGGGGCATCCTTGTCAGATGCCCGAACCACCTCAGCTGGCTCCTTTCGATGTGGAGCAGCAGCTGCTCTACTCTGAGCCCCTCCCGGATGGCCGAACTTCTCACCCTATCTCTAAGGGAGAGGCCAGCCACCCTTCGGAGGAAGCTCATTTCTGCAGCTTGTATCCGCGATCTCGTTCTTTCGGTCACTACCCACAGTTCGTGGCCATAGGTGAGGGTAGGGACGTAGATCGACCGGTAAATTGAGAGCTTCGCTTTTACACTCAGCTCCCTCTTCACCACTTCAGACTGACAAACAAGCGAAACTGATTCCATACTCCGTCCCATCAGCCGGAGAATAATCTGCAGGATGAATAAAACCTTTAAAATGTATCTTTATTCTTATTTTGTTAAATTTTACTTATCATCAATGTTCCCTCTAAGCTGCGCGCGTGCGCAATTGCGCACTGCTGGCACGGTCTCTGCGCACAGAAAATCTGCGTTGCACACAAAAAAAACAAAAAAACCCAAAAACAAACCTAAGCTGAATTGAAATTAAAATTAATACTTTAACAATTCTGTTTTGCAGTGTTAGTCAGTAAGTGACTGGCTGCTCCAGTATGGGATTACAACAATGCCACCTTATCCCATAGTCCAGCCAATGATGCGATTCACATTCGTATATACACAGCTAATCAACGTGGTTGACAGGCTATGACAGCGTCCTTATGTGCAGACACCGGTGTTTTAGCTAGCAAAGCGGCGTGGCTGATGTGGAGTGAAGCCACGTTAATGACAACGTGGACAACCATTGGAGATGTGAGCAGGACAGACGGAACAATTGACGGGAAAAGTGTGGACTTTATACCAGTTTTTAAATTGTGTTGATAGGCCACGTAAAACCAGAGTTATGATAAAAATATATGCAATGTTTGGTTTTCTTCCTGAATACTATCGTTGTTTATATTTACTGTGGGAAGGAACGGTAAAAACTGCGTTTTATAAGGAAAACGCTCGAAAGCCTGTGAGCAAAAACAACGCCAAAAAACCCCACCCTTTCCTATTGGTGGAAAAATGTGCCATGTCGACCAATCAAAAAATGACATGGCAACATTGCATTTAGTTGTTTAGGAAGGGGGAAGTTTTAGGAGTGACGGAGGTGTTTTGAGATGTGAGAGATTTGCGACGTTTAGCGCAAATCCTGTGTAGTTAGTGTGTAGTGTAGTCAATAGTTTTGTTGTGTGTGTCAGAACAATGAGGCGACTGCTGAATGTTACAGGTGTTACAGCAGCGATACATCTCCTGCTGTCAGGCCTGCAGGTATCAGGCTGTTGTTCTCCTTTATCTCATAGTGGACAGAAATTATTTTTTGGAGTGGCACAAATAATTTGTGTGGCATCAGATTTGATGCAGAACAGCTGATTGTTCTGTAAATAGTTTGAAATGTTTATTTAAAAAAACGCCTTGGCTGCATTTTTAGGTAAACAGCTGCAAAAAACTTTGTTGTTTGCAAAACTCAGTTACGTTTTTGAAGAACTACATAATTAATTGCCCAACATTGGTCATTATATACTGTATTTTGCAGACAGAGAGTTACAAGACTCTCTCCCAGACCACAGACTTATAATACAAGTCAGAGCTTTATAAAAAAAGAGAAAAAGAAAGAAAGAAAGCTGTGTTTTCAAAATTGGAGTTCAAGTTATTTTTACTTCCAATAGTATTAATATTCTACACAGGTCATGAACAAGATTTTTTTTGTAATTTTCATTGTAAGTGGGCTAAAGCAGTTAATTAAAAGTAGTCTAACATAAATGTAAATGCTGTAATGTGATTATTTTAATAAACCATGTAACTTGGATGGATTCGATGCTGGCGTGACCACAGTGCACACGTCTGCTGTTGCTCACAGTGGTCCAAGTGTCCACTCAGGGAGTTTGTGTGTTCGCTCAGACACATGAAAAATTAGAGGGAACATTGCTTATCATTGAGAAAATTTGTTGAAAATTAAAAAGTTAACCTTTTCAAGATACACTTATGTTGTTGAAGGATGGGGTAAAACTCATGTTATCAAAAATGGCATAGATACCATTCTTAAAATTCTTCCAGAAACTTCCAACACTTTAAATAAAAAGAAAAAAATCTAAATATCTTTGAAACTGCTGCTGCATTTACTGAGCCTAAGCCAGGCAGTTATCGTTAAGCTCAATGTTCCTGCTTCCAAACTAAACACACCCTTCTAGACATCTGAAGCAACTAACAGCCAAGCTAATCAACTTTCCATTCAGCAACACCATTACCAAACCACACAAACCACCAGCAACACAAGTCAGAGATATTAATCTCTTGGAGGAATGGAGACAAATAAAAGGGAAGAGAACAGATTATGGATGTAAACACTGACAAAAAAAGGACAAGGAAAAGCTTGCTGAGCGTTTTAATGGCAGCGACATCGAAAAAAGAGCAACGACTGCTGCTACTGCTGCAGGACAAGTTACTGAGTACATCCCTTGGCCTATGCATTTTGGTATTTCGTCCATGCTGTCACACATGCATACTGTCAGAGCAGCAATAGGCCAATGAGCTTTTTGCCAGCATGTGCTGTCTTCATCAGTGCAACAACGAGGACAAAAGCCTCCACTGAAAGACAGGGATTCCCTGGATAACCCTCACTATTGTTTTCCAACAGCCCTGGTTCCGCAGCGCTGCCGCATCAGTACACATACCTCAGGATCGGCGGCATCACGTGAAAGCGACGGGCTTACTCTGGATGGTGTGTTGGATGGACGGATTGATGCCTTCAGATTTCTAACAGGCTGTTTAAAGCCTCACCCCATTTGTCAATGGGTGCGTATGTAAATGTGTACAGACCTGCCTCTCTGCCATTTTCACTCTCTGGCTGAAGTTTCACATCAGAGCTGAGTTAAGTTTTAGCAGCAGAGACCTGAAACCAAACTAAGACAAGCCTCAAAGCGTTTTCCATATTTAGTGAAAAGAAATTAAAGTATGGCCAAAAGTCTTCCTGACCTGAAATTGTAATTATATCTGGAACCATAATAATTGTCCCTCTCTCGAGGGACAATATTGAGAAGCTTTTTTTCCCATCCAGTCTGTGTGATCTCAAATTAATTGTCAATATAAATAATAAACAGTGTATTAACAGCAATGACACAAATCATTTCTTTAGGCCTTAGAAATGCACGTGTAGATGCAGTTAATCAAAGACTGACTCAAAAAGATGACAAAGGTCGCCGGGCCACAAATCTGCGTGGAATTTGCTCACACTGTTTTGTTCGAGCAACGGAGCAATGCATTCAAATTAAGCAGGGACAGTGGACAGGCCAATTTAGCGATAAACACATCATCATTTATCGAGAAAGCCTCTGGCAACAGGTGAGCCGTGGCATTCGGGACGCGAAGCCCACCATTTAAATTAAACACCAAATGAGCTGCAGTTCGAATGTGCCAAATTTGCAGCCAGCTCATAATCTGCTTTGATGAGATTTTATCAAGCGCTGGCGATCCCACCAGATAGTAATGTAGGCACCGAGGCTGATAATAATGGAGGCTTAACTTTTAAAATGCAGACCATGGGCCAGCTAACAAGCTGCCGGTAAAGTGCCTCCAATTTGCTAATGGTGAGGAGAGGCTGTAAGGAAAGAAAATAAGAGAAAGAGGGACAGATGGAGAGGCTGAAGGCAGCAAGATGTGGGAAAGCAACAAAGATCAAAGGATGTGAGAGGATTAGAGACTTTTTTAATGGAATATCTCCACTGTAATAAGTAGGAAAATAAGGAGAGCACGAGAGGAAGGGCAGGGAGTAAGTAACAATGTTACAGGTGGGTGTTTAAGGGGGGAATCATTAGCCAAGGAGCTGAAGCAACAACAAAACCACAAATGGAGACACCGAGATACACACACACACACACACACACACACACACACACACACACACACACACACACACACACACACACACACACACACACACACGTACGTGTACTGCAGGACACGCTGACATAAACACTCTCATCAGTATGGCCTAATAAGTCCAACAGTGGAGGCTGGCTCAGTGAACTGATATGGTCATGAGGTACAGATGCATGCCAAAGTTGTTCCAAGCAGCACTTTTCAATTACAACAGAGGTCAGGGGAGGAGCTAACAGAGGCTAACACACAAGCAGTAACAAAAACACCTCATAAAGCTGAGGACCACTGGTTTGTAAAAGCAATCTCTGTTGTTATACCATAAGAAATGAAACTGAAACAAAGGCTGGGAAATATGTCTATTTAGTAGATCTAAAGATAGATCCACAAAGAGTTAATCTTTATATAATCTACAGTGCACGCCCGTTAAAGGTGCGTATGTCCTATCCAATGCTTAACAAATTTGCTCGACCGCCACCCAATGTAAGGGTCCACCTACAACTTACCTAAATTAATAATATTAGTCATTTAAAAAAATCAAATCAACAATGTTTTTAATGGAAATATAATTACTGCTATCCATGAACTTTCAAATGTACTATTTTAACAAAAAAAGAAAGAAGTTACAGTTGCAGTTATTTACCTGCACTGATAAACAGAAAAAATAGTTTTAGTGGTTAAATGTTATTAATATTCTTAATATATTTATGACTCAAATTTGGATATAAAAACAAATAGTTTGAAATGTTTTTTTTAACAGACTTGTAAAATATTTGTATTTTCTTGTTTTTATGACAGGTAGTCTAGCACCTGTGTGTTTTGTTACATAATAGAAACGATGGCAAGTCCGCACAAGCTTTTCCAAATAAAGAGGATTGTGGAAGTGGACCACGTAGGAGTGATGTAAATTTCTTCAACAAACGGTGAGTGCGAAAGCTGCACGCCTGCCAACTGCACACGCACGCACGCGCACGCGCACACACACACACACACACACACACACACACACACACACACACACACACACACACACACACACACACACACATTACATTAAAATCAACTAACTGCCCATGTGCCCACAAGGCGGATTTCCATTTTCATTGAAGTATATCATAGGAATGACAAGCCGGCCATCGTGTCTCCAGCTCTCTAGGCTTGAAATCTACCAGCTAAATACCAAACAAATACACTTAATGTGTGTTGGGATAGAGCTGTGTGTGGTTTTCCTTTTTTAAAACTTTCTTTTAGTGCCTAAAATGTTTGCACAGTGTTGTACATTAATTGGGTCACTTCGGGCACACATACTGTATCTAAAGTGAAAATGAAATAAAAACCGAATCTCTGCGTCTTCTAAAATGACGCAAGGATTGGCTCTCAACAAAGCACACACATATAAAATCAACAGGCTCTCACACTCCCCAGAGACCATCCTGGTAGTGAAAATTATTTGAGTCCTGTGCACACTTGATAGTGTATTTGAGCCTGCATATTTGATACACTCACCTCGGGGAATAAGTCTGTATTTCACACCAATTATTGAAATTCCTACACAGCCATTTTCTGTTCTCCCGGGGACATACATGGTTTTTTTCTTTACTTTCTTGACAGCTGTGTCTGAGCCTTATAGGTCTTTTAAATACCAAAATTGATGTCTGGAGATAGAAATGACTACGGACCAGGGATGACCTGGAGGACAAACGTCTATGCAACATGTTCTTTGTAGAGAGGTCTGAATGTGGCTGTAACCTTGGTGAGTGAGTCATCTCTGCTTCCCAGTTCCTGGATAGCGACTGTTTTGCTTTTGCTTGTGGTTTTTGCTCATTGTTTTGCGCAAATGAGGTTTTGTCATTTAATAACATAGTAACTTTGTGTATTTGAGAGGACCATTGTGAAAGAGAGCAGAAATGTTTTCCCACACTGGGAAAGACATTGTTTAATTAAGATTCATTTATGTGGTGACGCAGACCTTTACGAAAGAAAAAACGAGGTTAACAAAGGAAACGACAGTTTCCTTTGTGTGATTAATATTTCATGGCGTGTTTATTAAAGAGCCAAGGGTAATGATATCAACAGCAGAAACATTCATGAAACCAATATAAAGCCCGTTTCCTATTTTAAGCTAATTTGAGTGATAACTGCTGTGTTCAGTATTAAAGTGTAATGAAATTTGCATTAGGGCTCAATATTTTCTCTGTTAAAATATTCAAACAAATCTCTTTGATCAAAGTAAATTCTTCAGGAGGTCCAGTTCAAACTTGATAAAAAGCATCACACAAGGACCACCCTCCTCGTCCCTCAAGATAGATGAACAGATTACTTAGCCTGGCTGGTCTTGACTCAGGACCAGCAGGAGCCAAGACTGATTATAGCGTGCACCTTCAATTCAATTCAGTTTTATTTATATATCGCCAAATCTCAACAACCGTCGCCTCAAGGCGCTTTACATTGTAAGGTAGACCCTACAATAATACATACAGAGAAAAACCCAACAATCATGTGACCCCCTATGAGAAAGCACTTTGGCGACAGTGGGAAGGAAAAACTCCCTTTTAACAGGAAGAAACCTCCAGCAGAACCAGGCTCAGGGAGGGGCGGGGCCATCTGCTGCGACCCGTTGGGGTGAGGTCCATCACCCCCTCACCTTCAGTCCGTCTCCAAAGTACAGCACTACACTCATCAAAAATATTTATTTTAAAATCATTATTTCAGTAATTTCAGTTGGAAAGTAAGCACATTATTTCTGTCTATATTCTTTTAACTACTGTAAATGTCATTCTGAGTACCCTTTCAAATATATAGATGTATAGTTATTTTTTTTTTTGTTTTTTTTTTGTTTTTTTTGCAAGCCAAAATAATAAAATACTGAACTAGCAAGGAAGCTGCCACAATGATTCACCCACAGGAGCCCTTCATCTGTACAGTGGACTCTCATGAGATGTAATTTGTTTTTTCAATTTTGTGTTTTTTTCATTATTTTAATGGTTTTCTATCTTAAATAGAGAGTGAACACAGGTCACTGACTAATTTCCTCAAAGTCTACAACATTACATAGATAATACTGAGTCTATTACCACTTACGTGTCTCCTCATGCAAAGTGGTTATCAGCTTGTAAAATCCAGTTCCAAGAACCCTATTTTATATTGGCAATCACATAACACATTTACATTTTTAACATGAAAATACAACTGAATATAAGATCCATCTATCCAGTTCCTTACTCAGCTTCTCAAATCAGGATTGTAGCATGGCTGGAGTCACGTGTCAAAAGGCAAGAGGCAGGGTAGGCCCTGGACTGGTCACCAGTCCACGCCGATTACCAGTCATGACTCACCTGTCAGTGGAGCCAGAATCTAGGAAAAGGTCACCAACATGTAGCCACACATCTGAAAGCATATTGATTTGCTCTCTAGATATTTAGACTGTACTAATGATATTTTAACCTTTGCCTTTGATTAAAATGCTATTAACAACTTATACCAAGTACATAATAAGTTGTTGGCATGTAAAACCCTCAACATCAAAATATATTGTCTGACCAACGATAGGAGGATTCGGGCTGTCGGAAAATGAGGGCTGCACCTGAGCTCTACAAGTTTCATTCCCATAAAGAGACAGTAAAGACACACGCGCACACATGCAGAGGCCTTATGAGAGGCATGAAAGTAAAAATCAACAACAGTGAGTATCTTTGTTATACTTTCAGCTGCAGTTACATTTTTGGTTTCTACAGATCCAAACTGCTGATGAGTTTACGATCCTCTCTCAACTGAAAGCTGATGAAACTATAATGTATACACTACCGCGTGTCACTAAGAGTGCGGGGATTCAGAACTTGAACCTTAACTTTGTGACATTTCCTCCCTTTCGCCTTGACATCATCAACCACTGCAGCACAGAAAAAAAGAAAGAAAAGAGGAGCAAAATCTTGTTATTCTTTCTAAGCTGTGAGATTGGAGAGAGCGTAGGTGAAAGAGAGACACAGGGAAGGGAGCAAAAGAGAGAGCGAGAGGAAGGAGAGGGTGAGTCAGACTGTAAACACTCGGTTGGTGTGATGTTATCCAGCTGCCATGAAAACTGATCCAAATGGCTGGCAAGTCTGAGCAACCAAAACACAAAAACAGATACACGCAAGACCAACATTACTCTCACTATAAAACACAGCAGTCCATTTGTTATGACACACACTAAACATATGCAGACATGTAAACAGTGCGTCACCGCAAAAGCATGCGCACACCAAGCACAAAACTACAGGAGCTAAATGGACGTGTGCGTTCAGCTTAAGTGACAAGGCGACAAGCCAGGGAGTTACATGGATCACAGCAAAATATTCAGTCCTTCAGCACACACACTCAGACACACACACACACACACTCTCTCTCACACACACACACACACACACCGGGTAAATGCTACAGCGGCTTGAAATCAATCCTCCACACCTCTAACTGAACACGCACGGACACACTAACACCAGCTCAGGAAGCATTTTCTAGCCTGTCTGCTGAGGCTGCAGTCCACCTACAACAACCCCATTTGTACTTATTTCAATAAGATTACAGAGTTAATGGGCAGAATAACAAGGTTTAAGCTGTGGAGGCTTGTCTACTACAACACGAAACACAAAGACACACCAACAGCCAGGCTCAGCACGACTCAGGGAATGAAAAAGAAAACATTTACAAGAGATTCATTGGTTTCATGACTAACAGTGGTTAGGCCTAATGTCCAAGTTATAATCTGAGAACATCCCCAGTTCCATAAAATCTTGGGACATTGTGCAAAAATGTAAATAAAAACAGAATGCAACGATTTGCAGACCTCATTGACTTATATTCTATTCACAACAGAAAACACAAAGCATATCAAATGTTTAAATTAAGACATCTGACTATTTCATGACTTATTTTTAATATCATGGCAGTATACGGCACGTGTCAAAAAGATTTGAACAGGGGCAACAAAAGGTTGGAAAAGTAAATAGTCCTAAAAGGAAACAGCTGGAAGAAGATTTTGCAACTAATTAGGTAAAGTGACAACAGTTCAGTAACATGTAAAGAGCATCTTAGAGAGGTAGACTGGCTGGGCTTCATCTTAAATTAGCATCTACAAATCATGGAAAAATGTCCAAATAATGTTCTGCAAAAAGAGAAATCTTTGTGTACGCTGAATTAAAAACAGACATGCTTCTCTCATGCAGGTTAAAGCAGATTATTCACAGAACAAGCCATATGTGAACATGATTCAGAAACATCACCAAAATGGGCCAAACCTCATTTAAAGTGGAAAACTGTTCTGTGGACATATGAATCCAAATGGAAAACATTAACAACCCATCATCTGAACTAAAGAGGAGAGAGACCGTCCAGCCTGTTATCAGCGCTCAGTTCAAAAGCCTGCATCTCTGATGGTCAGTAAGTGGATAAGTTCCTAAGGAAGCGCCAGCTTGCACATGTGGAAAGGGACCATAAGTGCTAAACAGTACATGCACGATGCATATTTCAGCAAGAAAATGCTAAACTGGATATGGCATCTATTACAACAGCACGGCTTCGTAGTTAACGAGTCCGGGTGCCTCTTCAAAAAACAAAGCATAAATGCTCAATGACATAAATATGACAACACAGAATAGCTTAAGAAGATAAAACCTACACGAAAGATAGAGCACATTTAAACAGAAATACAAATGAAACTGCTCATGAATGGGAATATTAATATACAACCGATAGGTCACACTACAAACCTTCTTCCACTAACAAACTTACGCTACCATTTTTGTGTTTCACTGAACAGACAACCCCACAGTGGGACGTCCACTAAAGATCCCTGGTACATAGAAAACAACCGGCTGGAAAAATTCAGGCAGTGTCAGAAATGCAAAGATTGAACTTTCAAGGAGACTGCTGCTCTGACCCACATCACAAACTGACCTATCCAAATATGATGTACAAGAACATCAGTGACATAGTAGCTCAGACTCCTTTGGCCAATGAGCTAAAAATGACATGTGATATACTATTAGGTGCTTCATATGTGCCATTTTTTCTTTAAAGTTTAGGGAGAAAAGGCTCAAATTTGAAAAACATTAGAAGCAGCAATGGAAATACAGCGAGCCTTTGTTCTCACATACTAATATCTAAATGTATCACAATGTGAATTTCACCACACGTTCACTCAGTCACTACAGAAATCCCGCTTCTCTGACGAATTAAAAAAAAGCAAACCACACTTTTTTGACCAGCTTCAAGCTAAAACAAAGCTAACACAGGAAAAATAATGTCTTGAGAAAAACTCCTTGCTCCTGCTCCTGCCTTGGAGCAACCTCCTCACCTGCCACACCTTTTCTGCAATGTAGCACTGTTGAGTGCTTAATAAAAATTGATGACAATATTACCTGGGAAAAGATGTTGAGGAAAAAACAAAGCTTGCAACCTTACTTTCACCTGAGGCCCTCAGCAGAGCTCTGTGAGGCTGTGTGTTAATGCTCCTGAAAACATCTTAATTCAATCAGCTAATGCAATATTGATACAACAAAAAGTTCCCACATTATGTTGTGAAATTACTGCAGTAAGCTCTTGAAATAAAACTGAGTGGTGCTTCAGTGAAGGAGAAAGAGACGGAGAAGAGAAAAAGGAGGAAGGGTGAAAGTGTTGGGTTAATGGAAAACACAGACCATGAGAATGGCAGGCGGCAGTGTGACAGAAGGAACGGCAGAGAGAGAAAGAAGGAAAATGGGGGGGCAGGAAGGACATGGTTGCCACTGGTAACATCACTGTGTTTTTTAAGAAAACTTAAACTTTACCTAAAACAGCCTCTGATGCTTAATTCTTATTCCGCTCCTCCCACCTCATCAGTGCCTAACACTACCGCAGCGGCCTAATTAGTACAGTGCAGTGGCCGCTGGTCCGATGAGAGCCTGTGTTTCATCAGGCTCTCATTTGCTCTGAAACACCATTAACCTTTTGGACAGGCTGGTGCTTTGATATCTCAGCTGTTTACAGCTCCGCTCGACTTTCCAAAAGTGTTTTGTTTCAGGTGCTTGGCTGACTGCTGCGACTAAATATAGCCACTATGGAAGATTTCCCTGGAAAGGGACACACTCTAAGGGCAGAGGGTCGTGTGTGTGTGTGTGTGTGTGTGTGTGTGTGTGTGTGTGTGTGTGTGTGTGTGTGTGTGTGTGTGTGTGTGTGTGTGTGTGTATTTGAAGGTCCTCTCATATTTCCTGACTTATGAGGACTTAATGTGGAAAATTGTCATTACAGAAGCTCAGCTTTAAAACAGCAGGAGGAATTTGAATTGTGATAGAAACTGCTAACATATGCAAGAAATATATAATAATTTGGTTAAGTTAGACATGTAGTGGTTGAGGTTTAATCAGTTAATACTTGGTAAAATAACAGTTTTGAACATAAAAACCCCAAATCATTAACTGAATGATAGTAATAGCAACTAATCTATGGACAATCCCCAAGCTTGTTTTCAAGTTTAACACACACACACACACACACACACACACACACACACACACACACACACACACACACACGTAAACCTGTGAAACAGAACTAGTTAGTTCAGTTGCTGAAATCAGACATCCATGAATGTTCTTGACTGCAGGGAGGGTTGGTGCCTATCACAGCTCTCACTGGGGTACACCCTGGACAGGTTGCCAGAGCTATCACAGGGCTAACACAGAGAGACACAATCACTGATGCTCCCATTCACACCTATGGCCAGTTTATAATCACAGCTCAATCTAACAAGCATTTGTTTGAAGTGTAGGAAGAAGCAGAAACTACCTGGGGAGAATCCATGCAAGGCACAAGGAGAATGTGCAAACTCCACGGCTCATATGGAAAAGGCTTTCCAGACAAATGATTGTTTAACAATCAATAGTCAGGGAATAACTCAAAGTACAACTAAACAGGGCTGCTGCATTGACGTCGTCCTATCATGATGCTATAAATACTGTAATGTACAATCTAGTTGTGGAATACAGATGGCGAGCGCTGTAGACTTCGCATGTAGGTTATCAGCCGATATCAGTGAACTTTTTGTGACAGTTCCAAGGACTGTGAATAAAGCCAGACACTAGGGATGGCATTCAAAAAAGAAACCCAGGTTCTCTGGCACAAAACCAAAGGATTAATGTTTTCTAAGAAATAAAAAGAAGCCTGTTGGGTACTGAGAAGACAATGGGAGCACACTGAGACCAAGATACACTTGTCCAGGATTTTTGGCATAAATTTGGTCAGGACTACAATAGTGAAAAACAGTCACAATAGTGAGGCACAGAGGTAGGTTTGCAATGACATGGGCTGCTTGAGTGCAAAAGGTGTTGGGTAGATGACATTTATAGATGGCGGCGTGAATGTCTGTGGATATACCAAAATACTATCTGACAAGATGGTTTCCAGTCTCCACAATTCTGGCAGAAGAAGAATGTTCCAGCAAGATAACGATTCAAAACACAATGACACAGTCAGAGAAGACTGAAGGTAAGAACTCTGACCTGGAAAAATATCTCGCCTGGCTTGAATCCAATCAAACACCTTTGAGGTATTTTTAAGTGAAACCAAGAGCAACACACACCCAAGATCTCTGAAAAGTAGCGAGATCTCTCCAGAAAAAAAAATACTGACTCAGTCAACAGAATAAAGGACATGTGAGATGTTGAAACAAATTATATATTCAAATCTTATTGACAGATGAAATGAGATCATGTCATTTTTTAAAAGTATATCTAAACTATAAATTTTTCATTTTACACAAGAATACACACTCTAGAAATGAACTTGCAAGTGTTAAAGTTACACTGTGACAGGTGATACAAGTTTCAAAATTTGATATTTTGGTGATAATGCACTGGGGTGTACTCACATCTGTTGTATATTCTAACTATAAATACAGATTTACCCGTGACAGATATGGGATAGCTGTGTGTTTAGGGTACATGTACATTTACATGAACATTTACAATTTCAGCCACAGGACAATTTCGTCACCCATTACATCCTGAAATAGCAGTTAAGGGACAGGTTAGAGTTAAGCATTGAGTTGGGGTGGTTATTATTAGGGGATAACTAAGGCTACGTTCACACTGCAGGTCTTAATGCTCAATTCCGATTTTTTGATCAAATCTGATTTTTTTTGTCTGCTTGTTCACACTAAAAATAAAATGCGACAGCAAACGCGCTCTAGTGTGAACGCTCAAAGCGGCTCGCATGCGCAAAAGAAGACGTCACACACAAGGCGCTCTGTTTGGACCCAGAGCAAACAATATTGTTTGACTGATGGCCCTTAATATAAAGACTTCGGACTTTACGTTTCCCAATTTTTGCTTTAAGTTATTTTGTTATTTACATAAAAATGTAGATAACCTAATAATTATCCTTATTGCTGTTTTAGAGGAGCGGTGCTTCAAAGGATAGTTGCAGATTTCTGTCAGAATCTGCAGATTATACAGTACAAATAAAATGTTCACGTTTCTCCAACGCTGTCTTCCCAACAGTTTCACTGACATCCACACTGGATGGCCAGGAAGCGTTCGCAATGTCTTATCGGGCGCTTCTCCGGTGCTGATAATTGGCGTCTGTCTTGTGTCAGTGACGTAAAAGACGGATTTAATGCGACATGACCGTTCAAACAGCAGTCACTTTCTAAAACATCGGATATGTATCGGATTCAGTACCACATACGAGAGTGACTCAGATCGGATTTGAAAATATTGGATTTGTGCCTTTCACACTGTCATAGCATGATCGGATATGGGTGGCATAGGGTCAAAAAAAAATCGTATTTGATGCACTTTCGCCTGCAGTGTGAACGTAGCCTAAGTTGGTTAGGATCTTCAATAGCACAAGTACACAAGTGTGACTTTGTGTGTATGTCAGGTTAGAGTTGAGTTTTACCTGTTCCTTTGTTGCGGTCCACAAAGCAGTACTTCAGTTCATATTCTTTCAGAATTTCATGGACTTCCTATAAAAAAAAAAAAGTAAGGGACAATTTGGTCAAACAGAATGGTAGAAGTCATTAATGTAAAAAGAATAGAGAAAAAAAACTACAAAACTCTTGATTATACAATAATCAAGGTAGTATCAGTAAACCACAATGATCTTAAAAAGCTGTTTTGGAAAAATATCAGAATAAATACAAACACAATGAAAGACTTAAGCAGTGAATATACAAGGGAAAAAAAAGGTTCTATCTTAAATGGAAAAGTAAGCTATTACATTCCAATACACAAACTGTGAGAGAAACCTTTGCATTATTAGCTTGTGACAGATGCTCATCATCGTTCTCTACTGTAGTCTAGTAACAGCTATTGACTCAGATATGTAAGCTGAAATCCATTGACAAGCTAAGAATAAATAAAAAGATGATTTTATTCTTATAGATCCTAAAAACCATCTAATAGAAGATTTAATTTATGTAAGTTGAAAACTTTTTGACGTAGCTGCTTAGTGTTAATGCACTGAATTACATTAGCCAGCAAAGCTAATTAACCTCCAGTGAGCTAACATTAGCAAACGCTAATTAGCATTAGCATTGGCTCAGCAGCTAAACAAAGGTAAATTTTTGTCATATATAATTATATAGTCTAATGTCATAATTGATACAGGGCTCAATGTTAACACAAGTTAGTTATACCAACAACTGAAATAAACTGAAACCCCATTAAAAAAAATCTCCTTTACTCCACAGATGAAGATTTATTCTTTGCATAAGCAGAAGTAAAGCTTTTTTCATTAAATGTTGTGCTTTTCTGGTGAAATTGAAAGAATGGACACTGCACAAGAAAGCAAAAGCAAAGCTTTGAACAAAGTTGTGGGGCTAATGGTACAAAACAACTAAAAATAACGCAAATTTTCAAAATAACTAAGAGCTCAGACAGCACTTACACCCTTTAAAAAACCCTGATGATGTCAGCATGATTACTTGAAACTCACTTTTCAATCGAACAAACTTCTCTGCAAAAATGTCTTTGATGGGAAGTTTCCATATTTGCACTGATTTGTTTTTTTAAACAGGTAATTGTTGTTTTTCGTGTTGTTCAAATGAATAATACTAATACTGTGCTTGACATTCTTCCATCTCGCATAGCTAAGGACTGTTTTGATGTAAATGGACCTAGTATCCTATTTCTTATGAACTTTTCCTTGCTCTCAGGCTGTGTTCCTTTGACTTTTAAGCATGCTGTAGTCCACCCGATTCTTAAAAAAAGAAACTCTGACTGTTATGACCTTTCAAACTACAGACCGATCTCTAAGCTTTCGTTCTTGTCCAAGATCCTGGAGAGACTAGTTCTCTCCCAGCTCCAGGTGTACTTGGACACAAACAATATTGCTGAGAAATTTCAATCTGCTGTTAAGCCATTGCATAGCACTGAAACAGTGTTGGTTAGAGTTCTTAATGATATTCTTGTAATGAATACTACTGGACGCTCTATGGTCCTAGTTTTACTGGACCTCTCTTCGGCCTTTGATATGGTGGACCATAACATTTTATTACTAAGACTTGAGCACACTGTGGGTATTAGAGGCACTGCCCTCAACTGGTTTAAATCATATCTCGCTGATAAATCCTTCTCAGTTAACTTGGGCACCTTCTCCTCTTCCTCCGCTCCGGTCTGTTGTGGTGTGCCTCAAGGACCAGTTTTAGGCCCTATTCTCTTCTCATTGTATTTGCTCCCTCTAGGCGCAATCTTTGAAAAATACAATATCGCCTTCCACTGTTACGCCAATGACATACAGATCTATTTTGAACTTACTGATGACCTTGCTGTGTCCCTGCACTACTTTCAAGAATGCATGCGGGAGGTCAAAGAATGGTTCCTGAGTAATTCTCTTGTTTTAAATGATAAGAAGGCTGAGATTGTGGTGTTCAACAGTAAAATCCCTCATGCCCAACTCTGTGCTGCCCTGTGTTCCTTTGCTAGCTCTTCCTGTGACTATGTCAGTAACTTGGGTGTACTGCTGGACAGCTCGCTCAAACTCGATAAGCAAGTGTCTGCTGTAGTGAGATCTAGCTTCCACCAACTGCACCTTATCTCTAAGGCTAGGCATTATGTTCCACATGAGGACCTGGAGAAGCTTATTCACGCTTTTGTGACCTCCAAGTTGGATTATTGTAACTCCTTGTACTACGGTCTTCCCTCTTCTCTTCTTCTTAGACTTCAAACAGTCCAAAATACAGCAGCCCGCCTCTTGACTGGTACCAGGAAATTTTGCCCTATTACTCCTGTTCTAGCTAGCTTGGATTGACTGCCCATAAAGTACCATATTCAATTTAAAATATTACTCCTACATTCAAAACTATTAATAAATCAGCGCCGAGTTATCTTAGTGAACTTCTCAAACCACATACTCCTGCTAGAACACTTAGATCTGCCACTCAACTACTTCTGATGCAACCTAGATCTCAGCTGAAGTCCCGGGGTGACCGTGCATTTGCTCTGGCTGCCCCGGTACTGTGGAATAACCTTCCTCTCGACATCCGCGCATCTGATTCCATTGCACTGTTCAAATCACGACTAAAAACCCACTTATTCAATCTTGCCTTTCCTTCTAGTTAATATTTCTTTTATGATTTTATATCATGCACTTTTATGCTCATTTAATTTCTTGTTAGCGCTGTACCTGTTGCTTTCCTATGTATCAGTGACAGCTACCTGCTTGAATACCTAGTAGTTGCTTTGGTCCCATTTCTATTAGCTTCCTTATATTCTCTATGTTACTTGTTAAGCGCCTTGGAATACCCTTGGTTTTTAAGTGTGCTTTATAAATAAAGTTTATTATTATTATTATTATTATTATTGGGAGTGTATTCTTAAAAAAAGAAATGATTCTATCTGGTGTTGGGCTAATACAAAGATCAGCACTCTATCCAACTACACCAGGGACACAAACTAATACTAAAGTACAAAAGAAGATTCCACTCTCCAGCAAAATGTGTTATTTGTCTTTTTAGTGCTAGGATGTAATAAAGGTAAGTAAAAGAGAAAAAAAGATCATAACACAATACGTTACAGCCTCTGCTGTCCACGGCTGACTCTGTTAGCCTTCCTGATAGAGTTTACTGATTTTTTCTTTTAAAGATATGCAACAAGCACCCTTGTGGATTTAGTCACTATCATACCTGTCCAAGAGCAGCAATACTGAGGCACTACATAAACGTGGAGGTATTCTCTCCCTCTACTTTTTATGTTCCTACCCAGTTTTATTCAAACGCATAGTCAACAATACAAGCTGGTTTTTAGAAGGGCTTGAGCATGAACAACAACACAAAAGTGGCAACAGTCTTTCATGAATTGATAAGCATTTGTAAGGACACAGCAGCTCTTTATTTTCTGCTAATGCTGCCTATACGCCATGCTCTCCTTTCCTGTCATTTAATGCTGGTTAGTTTTTGTGCTTCCATTGAAAGACAGAAAACAAAGAAATCACCTTTGCATAATTATAACACTGGAGCTCTCTTTAATACAATACTCGCACAAGAGCGAATGTAGCTTTGGCATTTGTGGGAGGTCAGGTGGACAGACACTTCATAGAAAACATTTCCACTTTCATTTATCGCATCAATGTTCAGTCAGACAACGACGGAGGTGATTAGGCTTTCTAATGTGTACAGTCTTCTTTCTTTCTACCCTTCTAACAGCCCACTCGTGCACACAGAACAGCCATGTTTTATATCAGCGAAGGCCATGCAAGGCAGCCCACACAGAGGGTCAGCTCACTCACCCTTAAAATCAGTGCAGAGCGAGCTATAATCACAGAGAGGGGGGAAAGAGCCAAAGAGAGATATAAAAATCTATATACAAAGAGGTATTTTGCTTTGGACTTTTGGTGATTCATCTGTCTTGCTTAAGACAGAAGTGGTTTCAGGGTATTGGCAGCATTATTCTGAAAGTACACTGAAGGGTAAAAAAATCTACCTGAAATTAAATAATTAAACAAATTAAACTTGTTTGATTATTTCTGTTTGTACTGTGAAATAAAAAAAATATCCTTTTCTTAAGCATATTAAGAGAGTTTTCTTCATTAGAATAGACAAAAATAAAATTGTATTTTAGAAAATGCAGTGGAAAAATACACATCGGCATATTTCGTCAGCTGTCAGGAAATGAAGACTGCATCATGCTTTCAAGGGACTCAATTATAGTCAAAAACGAGCTGGTAAACAAAGATTTTTTTGTTTTTTCTTGCATTACAATGCCAACACACAAGCATATCATTACAACACCGGTTACAAGCAATTAAATAACAAGATAAACATGGAATTCAACAGGAAAGCCACCTAAATATGTCATCATTTCAACAAATGATCCCCAAAGCTCTACTTCTTTGTCCTTTGTTTAAGTGCTTGCATGTTTCTAGTCACTTAAAGCTGTCTCACAATTGTTGCTTTTCTTCTACTCTTTTTGGTCTTTGTCTGGCATTAATGGCGTGTTTCTGACAAAAAAGCAGAGCTCTTATATTAAGAAGAACACCAACTTGAAGCTAGAAATCCCCTTGTGTATGTGATGAAGAAAAATGACAAGTAACAAAAACACGGGACTTTTCACAGGATGCGGAGGCAAAGAAAATGTAAAAGTTATTCATTAGTAGTTACTGCTCTGGACAGCATACGGTCAGACACTGCAGTGCACTTTGTGACACTGAGACATGGCTAAATTACACCACTCAGTGACCATCTTTCTCCAAAGCCATTTTATTGCATGGCCCTCTGCTATTCTGTACTTAAATTGAGCTGAAAGTTTGTTTCTCACAGCACTGGCACATCACAAGACATTTAAAGACTATTTTTAGGAGCACAAACAATCCAGCCTCCTGTCTTAGCCGTACAATTTACCAGTTGAGCACACCAGGCTGCTCCTTTTTTTATTTTATGAAATTCCAGTTTGTTTCACCCCATTTCCTTTTACATTCCATGTTTTAATGATCTCTACTTCCAATCATGCTGTTCAATAATGTTGCTCTTTGTTTCATTGAGAGTCCCACTACGCTATTTCAACAGCTTTCTAATTAGCACTTCTGTACGTGTTTCAAAACAGCCACTGGGCTCAGTACAGAGACACAGACAGGCAAACCTACAGACCGGATTGGCAGTACGGCTGAATAAATTTGTATTATTCTGTCTAATGGAGGATTCACAGTTTCAATATTTTTTGTCTTGCACTTCATCAAGAATGCAAGACAAAATAGAATTCCTTATTAAACTGCCCGCCTTTGGGCTATTCAGTGTGTGCTCGGCGATTGGATGCGCATATCACAGTCCATCTGCTGTTAGATTTTTAGCGAGGAAGCTTTGACTATTCCCTGTTGATTATCATCATTATTATTATTATTATTATTACTTCATCAGAGCTCAAACATGGCATTCAGGACAGCCCTAGTGAATAGAGATGGTTTACCTCAATATGGAAATCACTAGTAATCCTCAAGAACAGAAAGACTCATTTTGATTTTTTTCCCCACTTCTGGAACAAGACCCTTTGAGCAAATTAAACCATGAATTGTTCCCACATGATGTGAAGAGAAGAATATGGAAAAGGAGAGGAAAGGCTTGTGATCCAAAGCCTGTGGAGACACAGTGTAATGACATGTCCATGCACGACTTCCAATGGAACTGGGTAGCAGGGTGGATTCTTAAGCATATAAAGGAATGCTGCTCAGATTATTTGAAATGTTGTTAAACTAACAGGAAAGCACTTCATGGCACAGATGAATAGTGAACTAAAGCAGCGCTCCCCAACCCCCGGGCCTCGGACCGGTACCGGTCAGTGAGTCGTTTGGTACCGGGCCGCAAGAGTTGAGGCTCAGGTGTGAAATGTATAGTTTTCAGGGTTTTTATCGGTTTTCAGCGTTATTTTGTTATCGTTTTTATCGTTTACTCGGTTTTCCTGGGTCTTTTCACGTGTGTTATGAATAAATTTTCTTTTTTCCGGTACTAGTTTTATTTTGTTGTATTTATCCGCGACACCTTAAAGGCCGGTCCATGAAAATATTGTCGGGCATAAACCGGTCCGTGGCGCAAAAAAGGTTGGGGACCGCTGAACTAAAGCATACTGTAAAATAAAGCCAAGGGCTTCTCAAGGCAAACTAACAAAATGTCAAATGGCTGAGACGGTCACCTGCCCTCCGCCTAATTGAGCCTGTACAGATAACTGGAGGCAGAAAGAATCACAAGCTGAAACTAAACATGGTTTAGCTTGGAAGTGAATCTACTGGCCTGACTTTTCTCACTTTAGATGCCTGGCAGATGCTCTTCAAGGAGAAAACTCTGTATTTTGTCATCTCCTAGGGTTCCAAAGTTCAGGCAGACTTGCATCCAAGTATTAAAAATAATCCTTCTTATCTTCCTTTATGTTAGTCCAGTTACTGGGATACAGAGCAACTCAAGAGAGAGCGAGTTGTCTACTATTCTGCAGTTCAACGTATCCTTGGGCACGGTACTGAGCCCCAAGTTGCTTCTGATGAGTGTGTGAATGTTGGATTAAAAGCACTCTAAAAGGACACTTAATTAAGCTCATTGTAAGAAAGCACTTTAAGTGCTGAAATAAAGTAGAAAAACACTATAAATGTACCGGTCCATTTACTATTTTACCATATCACCATGCCAAAAAATGTAGTAGTGGGTACAGTGGAAATACATAATTCTCAATTCCAAGTTCAAAGTCAAAGCAAGACAATTATCTCATGTAGTTAAATATAAACTATTTTATTAAAAAGTTGTTTAAAACTCCCTGACATGGTTATGGTTTATTTGAAATCTTAATATGGGCACAAACTGAGTTGTTAGTAGGTTACTTGGCAACCATCCTAACATTACTACACAGTTAGCTACATTAATTATCATCTTACTTTAATCATGTATGTATATATATTCCTCCTTAACAACCCCCGGGCCTCATGTTTGACACTCATGCCTAAGAACATGGTTGATTTCACAACAAAAATGCTATCGGTCTTAAAAAAAACTGATGACATGTATTTCAAGATAACGATGGAAAGTACCTCCATATCAAGTTGTTATTGCCCTTCTTACAACAACATGGGTCGGAGACATCACAGCAGCTGGACTAGGCGTCATCTTTTTGTAGTTTTTCCAGTGGTTGACGTGAGTTCATAAAGAAATTCATAAAGAATTTCTGTCCTAGAGCATACACTGCCTACAGACTACCAAAAAAAGAACAAAAATCCAAACAAAAAAAGAAGCACTATTGCGTTTTCTGGTGACATCCTCAATATAAACGTATCACCAACAAAAGAAAAACACCTCTAGCAAATTTTCCATATTGTACTGTCTGAAAAGAAGAATAGCAGCAAAAGGAGTGACAAAGAAAACTGATACACTTGCAAAGGTTTCCACATCATTTCTGAAATGTCATGTTGAAAGTCTAACAGTGTTCTGTTGGACTGCTGTAGTGGGCTCTCTCATCAGTTACACTTTATTTCAATGTTGTGAGTTTCTGTGCGATATACTTCAGTGTACATTTTAGTTCGACTCTACAGTTTAAAATTAAACGGCACAACAAACACGCAAAGTCACCTAAAACCAAACTTTTCAGCTGCTAGCCACAAATAATCCTGATTTTAGCAGTCCCACTCAGCTACACTGTGTTCTTCTTCTTACTACTACTACTACTACAAAGATCAACAAAGTCAACCAGTTTCTTTACATCCAACAAAACATGCCATCCACTTCATTCAGCGCTGTAATGTTCCCTGTGCATGCTTGAACACTTTAAAACGCTGACATTTCCAGCAAGTCCAGTCAGTACCCAGCACTTGCTTCAAGCCCACGGCCAAATCAGTAAGTGCATGTGTGGGTGTACACTTGGTGGAGCATTAAAGCAAAGTGCCCTGAGAGAAAGAGCTAGATAAAGAATTTGATAGCAGCAACGTCTGAATACTATTAAAGGGAAAATGAAATGACAAGCACCACCTGAAACAGCTGATAATCATCTACACACCTGTGGGCACCGCACTCTGTATGTTCCAGCTGCGTTTGCTGATCAACAGCTCCGGCACAAAATGAAGCACACCGCCCATCACCACAGATCAATCTACATGACGTTCATTTCAAGCTACTCAAACTGGTGCTTGCCAAGATACGAGTAAATGTTGTTGCTTATCTATTGTGTGCCGTGAACGGCGTTAAAGTGAACGGGGTGTAGGCTTACAGGCATACCTTCCCATTTTAACATCTCATACAAAAGGAGCATCAAACCAGCAGACTAGTCGATCCAATCAGTAGTTTCTATAGCAGGTATGTCATACTCATTGTACACTGTGGGCCACATACGGCCCACTTTAACCTCGAATGGGCTGGACCATTGATATCTTCTTTTAAAGGGGTTATCTACTTTTCTGCATAACAAAGAGATGCCGCTCTGGTACATCAAAGAAATCTGTCACTGTAACTTTTTGGGCATAAATTGTAAGAAACAGATTGCAGTAAAAGTTCTGATTTCTCATCGATAAGACTGTCCTGTAATAATAAAACAAAGCTTTTTCTTAATTTTTTCATTATTGTACATTAAGAACTTTCTATATTAGTGAAAAAACAGGAACGTTTCTGTCATTTAACTATTACTAATTACTTTGCTGTAATATAAATGGCCATGGGGGAGGTCTTTATCAGTAGTAAAGCTGAAAAACTTGTGAAAACTACACTTAGAAGCCCAAAAAATTTAGATCCTCTCTCACATTTTTTGTGAGCTGTCCAGTGGGCCGAACTGGAGTCCCCGCTGGGTCGATTTTGGCCCCCGGACCTTCTGTTTGAATCCCCTGTTCCGGAGGGTTTGTGAAACAGGAAGGAAAAACAAGAAACTGTCTCATTTCCCAGCATTAACGGCACATAATTATTCTAAAATATCCTTTCATCGCTTTGATGCCTAACATATGCTTTGGGCTTTTTCAGCACCACAGTTTGTGGAAACAGTCAAAGCGGCCCGTCTTCAAACAGATTACTTCAATTTAGTTTCGGTGACTTTAAACAAGACACCGAATCCTCAGCAGCACTTCTGTGGCTGACACTAACCGCTTCAATGTCCCAGGAGGCAGGCTCAGAGAAATCATTTCACATTGTGGATTAATCACAAGTGTCACAAGCGCTATATTACTGTGATGTCCGTAATGTGAAATGGCATGCTTCATCACTGTTTTTGTCAGCTACTGTCCTTTAAATCTCACCTTCAATCAATCCCAATGTAAAGAGCTAGCAGACGGCAAATTGCTTCCCTGGGTTTGTCTGGGCGAACCCTTCTACTGCTTTCATCTGTCGGTTTAGGTGTTTCCAATTGTCCTGTTACAATCTGAAAGTTGCTGTACAGAAGGTTCTATACAAGGGAAAGTATAAAAGATAATGGAAAACACAAAGGTCAGCGTACCAGAGTAGAACGATTTTTACTCGTCAGACGAGGAATGACAAGAGAAAAATGTGTTTGCTGTGACACCTGTCATCATAAATGAGAAGGCTTAAAAACACAAACAGGACCACTCGGGTAAAGTAGCAGTGGGACATCGCTTCAACTTGGCGTGTCTGTGTGACAGAGAGATTGAGGGATTAGGGGAACAAACGCGCTCTGCCTGGCCTGCTTACCGGCAGTGACTGCGTGATTTATGCCACAGAGAGGAGAGGGGTTGAAGCCCAGGGCCTACCAGCAAACAGAGAGGTGCTCCCACACTCGTGTGTTATCATTACAATGACAGCGTGATTACCAGTCACATTACTGGAGCTGTAATCGGAAACGCTAAAACTTTGGCGCTGAGGTGTGAGACAGCGTAAACTTTGCCCGTGTCTACTGTAACGGCTGCATCCAGCTACAACACAGGCTCTTTGGGGGAAATTAAAAATGGGGCATGTCTAACACATCTCAAATACTTTGTTTTCCATATCTGGTCGGAGATGTGTGTGTGTGGGTGTGTGTGCGAGACAGGTGGCTCAAACCATGCACAGCACGGTTCACTGGCCCATCAAATGGCTGCCAGGAGAGCTTCTTAGAAAACATGCAAACTCACATATTGTTAGCAGACAAGCATAAATACACACGAGTGCACACTTCTCTTTTTCTTTGAGGCTCTCAAACACACTCTTTGAGTTTCCACACCTTGTTCTGGATGCTAGTTCTACACAGTCACACCGCACTGGCACTGCTCAAATTCCTTTGGTTTAACAAGTTTCCTCCTTCAATTCACGTTCAACCTTTTTTCTTTCCCCTCTACATCCAGCCTTTCCACTCCATCTACTTAAAATCCTTTCTTTTTTGGCACTGGACAAAACTTTAGCCCCAGTCAAAATTCCATGCCAAATTAATGTTACCCTTTAGGGAAAAACAACCAAAAAAAAAAGAGAATCTCAAATTTTATTTCTCAATATAACCTCTTCCCCCACCCCCCTCCACATTTGTAAGACAAAAAAAATGATAAGAGTTCACTCTATGTCTTCATTATTCCCTTTCTTACCATTTTGCTTTTTTTGCCTTCTTTGGATGCTTTCTTACTTCCAGTTGAGTAGAGACAGCTGATGCAGGGAAGCAGCACAGCAGGCTCAGGGATTCAAGCCCATCATCAACCTCAGCTGCCGCAGGCACGTGATCAAAGAGGTGCACAGTGCACTGGCTGCCAAACTCTTAATGTGGAAGTGCAGCACACAAATGGAAGTTGTTGAGAATTTTTTTTATTTGCACTCCTCAATAGATGAGTGTATGTAAATAGCTGCGTTCTCCATCCATTCTCTTATCTGCTCATCCAGCTCAGTTCAGTGGCACAGCCAGTTCCAGCTGACTTGTGTTTGGGTGAGATCTCTAACCTTTATTTTACTGGCAAGTCCCATTGAGATCAAAGTTTCCTTTACAAGAAAAGACAAACGTCCCAAAAGTGCTACAAATAAAACATGAGATCGACAAAAATAATACACAATATAAAAACACGCATGACTAAATTCTTAAAAATTAAGTGGCTTCTCAAAAGAAACACCTACAAGTCTCCTTCACTGCACATCTGCTTTTAATTTTGCTAATAGAGGCATGGTTTAATAACTCCATGTCCAAGGAGTGTAGTAAGAAAATGCCGATTTCCCAGATCTGTCCGAACTCATCAAAAAACAACCATTTCGAGAGGCATAACTTGTACAGGGAGTGCAGAATTATTAGGCAAGTTGTATTTTTGAGGAATAATTTTATTATTGAACAACAACCATGTTCTCAATGAACCCAAAAACTCATTAATATCAAAGCTGAATGTTTTTGGAAGTAGTTTTTAGTTTGTTTTTAGTTTTAGCTATTTTAGGGGGATATCTGTGTGTGCAGGTGACTATTACTGTGCATAATTATTAGGCAACTTAACAAAAAACAAATATACCCATTTCAATTATTTATTTTTATCAGTGAAACCAATATAACATCTCCACATTCACAAATATACATTTCTGACATTAAAAAACAAAACAAAAACAAATCAGCGACCAATATAGCCACCTTTCATTGCAAGGACACTCAAAAGCCTGCCATCCATGGGTTCTGTCAGTGTTTTGATCTGTTCACCATCAACATTGCGTGCAGCAGCAACCACAGCCTCCCAGACACTGTTCAGAGAGGTGTACTGTTTTCCCTCCTTGTAAATCTCACATTTGATGATGGACCACAGGTTCTCAATGGGGTTCAGATCAGGTGAACAAGGTGGCCATGTCATTAGTTTTTCTTCTTTTATACCCTTTCTTGCCAGCCACGCTGTGGAGTACTTGGACGCGTGTGATGGAGCATTGTCCTGCATGAAAATCATGTTTTTCTTGAAGGATGCAGACTTCTTCCTGTACCACTGCTTGAAGAAGGTGTCTTCCAGAAACTGGCAGTAGGACTGGGAGTTGAGCTTGACTCCATCCTCAACCCGAAAAGGCCCCACAAGCTCATCTTTGATGATACCAGCCCAAACCAGTACTCCACCTCCACCTTGCTGGCGTCTGAGTCGGACTGGAGCTCTCTGCCCTTTACCAATCCAGCCACGGGCCCGTCCATCTGGCCCATCAAGACTCACTCTCATTTCATCAGTCCATAAAACCTTAGAAAAACCAGTCTTGAGATATTTCTTGGCCCAGTCTTGACGTTTCAGCTTGTGTGTCTTGTTCAGTGGTGGTCGTCTTTCAGCCTTTCTTACCTTGGCCATGTCTCTGAGTATTGCACACCTTGTGCTCTTGGGCACTCCAGTGATGTTGCAGCTCTGAAATATGGCCAAACTGGTGGCAAGTGGCATCTTGGCAGCTGCACGCTTGACTTTTCTCAGTTCATGGGCAGTTATTTTGCGCCTTGGTTTTTCCACACGCTTCTTGCGACCCTGTTGACTATTTTGAATGAAACGCTTGATTGTTCGATGATCACGCTTCAGAAGCTTTGCAATTTTGAGACTGCTGCATCCCTCTGCAAGATATCTCACTATTTTTGACTTTTCTGAGCCTGTCAAGTCCTTCTTTTGACCCATTTTGCCAAAGGAAAGGACGTTGCCTAATAATTATGCA
Source organism: Simochromis diagramma (assembly GCF_900408965.1). Lineage (NCBI taxonomy): Eukaryota > Metazoa > Chordata > Actinopteri > Cichliformes > Cichlidae > Simochromis > Simochromis diagramma. Next base: position 681,367 of record NW_024387444.1, on the reverse strand, counting down.
CACCTGGTATAGGGTGTTGATGTCATTAGACCACACCCCTTCTCATTACAGAGATGCACATCACCTAATATGCTTCATTGGTAGTAGGCTTTCGAGCCTATACAGCTTGGAGTAAGACAACATGCATGAAGAGGATGATGTGGACAAAATACTCATTTGCCTAATAATTCTGCACTCCCTGTATAGCTGGGACAGAGAAGGGTACAGAGGTAAACTGGACATTTGCCTAGAATTGATTTAAAGAAGAAAAAATATCCATGACCCATGAAACAAGATGTATCTGCGGCCAAGTGTGCCAGAAAATCCACCGGGTCAGAGTGAAATGTCAGGACAAGGAGAGACGAGAGCAGCGCACAGGAATGCCAGGACACAACCCACAGACCTCTGTCCCTCCCGGTAGCACCTGTAGCCTCGGATCCAGGTAACGTCACCAGGCAGCAGATCACCCTCCCCTTTACCCGTCGCTAACAGCAAATGAGAATGGCACGGCACGGCTTTAGGACAAGGCTGGGAGTGAAGTTGAGCCACAGAAACCCCCCAGTGAACCCAGGCTCACTGATGATGCTTCCCAGTACATCATGAATAGTTAGTAAGAAATTTTGTTTTATTAGTACTGACTAAGCAAGAAGCCTATGAAGCATTTTTTTTTAACATTAATATCATATTAAACGTAGTCAAAGTTGAAACGTTTGTGCACAACAGCTCAGGCCTCAGCTCAGCTCTAAATGCTTGGTTTGATCTACTTTTGGATGCATGTAAGTTCAAAGAGAGGGGATATCTTAAAGCCCCACCCACTTGCTGTTCAAAGCATCTGTTTGTGAGAGGCAGCCAATCGGGGGGGAACAGAAGCCTTCAAGGGAGAGGAGCTAAAGTGGCTGATTTCAGTGGGTGAGCTAAAGAGTCACACACGATAAGTATTCATCACCACTGCACGGGATCGCCTGAAAAAAAAAAAAAACAGATTCTTTTAACACCTCGAATCACCTACTAAGCCTTAATGTGCTACAATGAAAAGATACTGTCCTTTTATTTTATGTGCAACTTGGGGGTTTCCATGTCGCTTTCATGTTACTTTTATGTCTTCTTTACACAATCAAACAGAATGAATCTGAATCAAAATGTTTGATTTCAAGTAAAACTAATTTGTCGGGAAAACTTTAGCTAATGTCCTTGTTTAAGAATCTTATGTTTGAACTGGTGTTTAGTTCATTTAATGCCATTTTTGTCAGCTTAAAGGTGTTAATGCATATTTATCAACCAAACGCACGGGTTCAAGCATTCTTGTTGTTACCGACTGAAGCTGCGTTTCGAGGACAGAACGACGATATTTAGCCGTCTGCCTCTGTCCATTTCTTCCCTTCACTTTTTCTTCCTTGATAAGCTGACTAATTTGATCTCGGCCAGCGCAGAACCAGTGGGCTGAAGGAAGCAGGTGGCTTGCCCCGAGACAGGACAGATTCTGCTGTCAGCCAGGGTGACCCCGCCTCCCTCCCCCTTTTCACACCCACCCGTCTCTGCTTGTCTCCGGCCCTGAAGCGACAGGGCTCAAATTTGAGGTTATTTTTCCCCTCACCGAGCCCACAGCCACTCCCACTCAACACAGCAACAGACTCCTGCCATCACAGGGTGAAACCGTCATTTAAAAACAGCCATTATTTTTGTTTGAGTTGGTTCGTGTGGCGTTTCCCCACTTGAGATATTATAAATTAAAATGTGCTGAAGCACCTGCACAATGGCGGCGAAGTATAAGTCTACACTTCTAAGACGTCCACAATCAGGCTTTGAGTTAATGTCAGAAAACTGCACGGTACTTAAAACGCATCGTCACGGCAACATAAGCAAAGCAACTGCAGAGAAATGTGAACGCTTGCCGAGAAGCTCTTAGACATAAAAAGCTAAATGGCCTCTTGTACTGGGCTCCAGCAGAAGCACCCTGCACACCAACAGGCTGGATGTACAGCAGTGTCTACCACTGCACACTCTTGTTTTAATCATTGCCAATCTTAATTAATCATAACCAGGACCAACAACCTGGGTTTTGTTGCGTTTCCAGCTTGGAAAATTCCATTAGTGAAACAGTCTGAAACACAGTTTAAAAATTAACGTTGCAATAGATTTACTTTTGAATTGCCGTAAGGTGATGCAATCCCTCTGAAGGAGCGATGTTCACCTGTAGCTGATGCACCCAGTCACTGCTAAAGAATCTGTGAGAGTATGCACGCAGTACTTTTGACTCCAGCGTGACTTTGCATCAGTTTAACAGACACAAAAACAACAACCAGGGGCGATTACATCTCCAGGCTGAATAGAAGTCTAAATTTGAAATGTGCAAATTCCTTCAAAACTGTATAATTACATCCTTTATATAACAGAATCAGTCTGTCAGGTGGACTTCATTAATCAGTGGGTTTTCTTTTCATGAAGGCATGATAATCTTTTGGGGTTTTTTGCTGTTTGTTACAGTATAATTGCAGACGTGGTGACAGATCTCATTGTTCCCTGTGGCAAGATCAAGCCTCCGGAAAGTGATTTATGGGAATAAAGCAGGGATGGATGACTTCAAGCTGTTAATGCACAGAACAAAATGAGACCCATCAGCTCAAGTATGCTTCACTTCCTGCACTCTAGTTGTCACTTGCTGGATTTAATGTGTGGTTTCTCTTGTTTTGGGTGACAGATGTGGAACCCGGCGAGCTTTACAGTCGTTGTCACGAGGCCCGTGACCTTTGCGGCGAGGTCAAACGTGCTGCTCAGACACAGCTCACGTTGATCTCTCGAGTCTCTCGGCAAATCACGCTCCAAAGGCTCGATCACGTTGCAGAGGTTTGTATTAATGCACAGCATCCAGAAGTTTAGTTAAGAGCCTCCGGGACAATGTCAACTGTCACACTTACAAACACACACAACTGTGGCAGCAGTTGTGAACAGCAGGGCTCCTGTGAAGTCCAAACACATGTTAACCAGTGCTGAGAGTTAAGATCGTTTTAGAAGTCTGGGAAATTATAGTCACGGTTCAACCAAGGTAGCCACCTTGCCACGGGACTCCTCAAACACACTCGTTATTTCCCTTTAGCCTTTTATCCTATTAGTCTGCCATCCATTATTCCCGGACTCATCCAGTCAATGCATTTCCATCCAAGTTACTTTGAAACCTTTTATCCAGTCAGCACGAGCCCCGCTTTCGTTGTTTACTCTCAAACAGTTCAGAAAGAAATACCGGAAAAAAGAATCCCCTTTTTAACTTTCAGCTGAAATATGCTATGACATAAAAATAACCCGGCCGTTATCAGTTTACAAAATGCTTTAATGAACAGCTTTATACGGTTTGTTTTTTAAAATCAGCCCTCTCAAACCATCAGTTACAACACAAGCCTTTTTCCTCTCCACCATCTTTTGGACCCGAGCTCGCTCAGCGTCAGATCTCCAGCCAACTCCATTATCTCACCTACATAATGTCACCTTCATACCCGACTCGCAGCCAAACTGTGCCGTGAAACATGCAAAAAACAAAGCTGTAGCATTGTGACAGTGCGCTGGTTGTACGAAAAGTCTAACAGGTGTGTCTTCAGATAACTGTGACACGAACATGTGCAAAACTTCAAGGTGACTAATGCCAGCGTAAACAGCTAATCACAACAGCGCGTTTGCACACTGGCTCGATAAAGGCCGCCCACTGTCAGGAGTGGCAGATTTCATGAACATCTGCTCATGACACAGACACACACACACCACAGCATGCAAAGTAAGGCGAGAAGGTGGGTGGAAAGAGCAGCTCAGATGCATGCTGCTTTGTCATATTTACATGCATTTGTGTTTACCTGTACATATGCAAAACACACACATTTTCATGGTGTTCAAACAAACATATCACCCCCCCCCACACACACACACACCTCTTGTAAAAAAGTTTTGTGTTTGTCTTTAAGCTGATTAATTCAAGAACTTGGCAGAAGACCCTGGAAGTTAACCTCCTCTGTGCAAATAAAACCACACTGCCCCCGTTTATTTTACACTGTTGTGCCTCTGAAAATGATTTTAGACTCGCTGCTTGGAATTATTAAAAGTTGTGTCAACTTCCGGCTGTACTTCCCGCTACTTCCAACTAATTGCAGGTTGCGACTACACAGTATCTGATACAAGATAGTAGCCCTGTCAGATTACGCGTTCATAGTCAAATCTTTGCCGTTGCTTCCCCGTCTTTTACGGCCTACATGATGTCAGTGGGAAGGCGAACGGGGTAGATTTCTGCACACGAGATTGTAAATGAACAATGGCGCATGTGTGATGTTGGCTGTCATGTGCTTTGAAAGGCCTACGAATAGAAAGAGGAAAGCAACTCTGGGACTATATTAGGACTGCACAACGCAGACGCTATGAATTTTAAATACTTTAGCCTAATTTGAGTTGGGCTATCATGCATACTATAATCTGAAACTGGCATTATTCATCTGCATGACTGGCATCTTATTCACATAACCCTCGCAGTCCAATATTAGCAAATCCCTTTTATGGAACCTTTTAGCTCCCTTTACTCCCATTTCCTGGAAGCAACAATGTACTAAACACGGAGGTTTTTCAGGTTAAAATGCCACAGCTAGCAGACGGTTATATCTGCTGTGATGAATGTTTTAAGTGGTAAAATGAAACTTGGGTGTTGTGTGGTAAATGTGTTGACTTTGAGCTGACTTTCAGCTGCGTTCCTACAAAGATCATATATAAGGAAAAGACTGCATCACCATGTAACGCCACCGTGCACGTCACAGCTAACTGTGCATGTGACACCAACAATTAGTTTATCAACTTAATAGTGGTTAACGGAGAAATCAGGGTGTGTGGATCAAGTGGCTCATAAAAAAATAATGTGTTTTTAATTCTGGACAAAACAAATGACTTTCAGAGCGTTGGTCAGCATCTGGAAGAGAGAGCACATCTTTGGTTTTTTAATCCTGCCCAGACCCAAGTGGCGATGTTTTTCAGCGACTGCATGTCTGGATGGGTTCCAAAAGGTGGAAATCTGTCCTGGAAGAGGCATGTTTATAGCCGCAGGGTCAAGGCACATCATCAATTCAACGTTCTCTTAGGACCACTAATTGAATTTATTTTGACACTTGTGCCATTTGGAGTGCATGTGAGCCACCTCTCCAGGACAGGAATGACGCGGGAATGAGGTGGAACAAAAGCTGGCAGGAACTAAAACTGTCAAACATGACATGTTTGAACAATAGAATATGTCTATATGTGGAGAGCAAACCATTACAAGACTACTTGTGTAGGTAGAGTAGTGTGGAAATCTCTCGAGCTAAAAGCCTGGAGAGCTATTTAAAACTTCTGTTTGAGTTTTGTGAACCTGCTCTGCCATCATTAGTTGACCAAAATGTAGGTTTCGGTCAATAAAAAGCGAGAGTATGTAAACATGCCCTCTGGGTTTCACACAGCCACTAGTAGTACTACTATTGGTGCTAGTAGTCCCCTCCACCACCACTGAATATCAAAAGCTCTATTTTTCTGTATTTGTAATCAGATTTATTCATGGACAGCACTGAACAGACACAGCACCCCTAATCAGCCCACGCAGCCTTTCCACTGTGGTGTAGAATCCACCAGGCTCACAAAGTTACATAATAACTGAGTGTCTTCAACCACAACTTAACATCAAGTCAGATGATTGCCGAGTTTCTGTTTGTTGTGAATGTTATGCCGTTTGTGATGCTTGTGAGAGCAGTGGTCTCCTGGTTTTCCCAGAGCGGGCTCTGTGTCTGCTCCAGGCTGTTAACATGGACACTGCAACGAGGTGGCATCAAGTACAAGTGAGGTAAACAGAGTGGCACTGGTCGAAATCTGTAGACAGCTGCAGGTGTTAATATCATATACACATCAAAGACAACCTGAAGGGTAATCAGGATTCAGGATGCCACCCCAAAACTGCAGCGCATCTAACATCGTCCAAAAAACAATGACCTCAAGATGAGATCTCAACCGAGCCCGGGCTTTTAATATATTAGGATACAATGTATACACTGGACGCTTAACCTGCTTAAATTAAAAAGTGTAGTTAGACTTGCACTCAAGGAAGGAGATGACTGAAACCTACAATCCTACAATAACTGCCTTTTCCCCCCCTTTCCTTCTTTTTTTCTTTTTCTTAAAACACAGCACTTGCTGTGCTCTGAAACCAACAAACTTGTTAGATTATTTATACAGCAGTCGAGGCGCAACATTATTATCTGTCTCTCGGTCCGCTAAGTTAATATAAGACCAATTTTCATGCCCTTTTAGCTCTGGTATGTACCAACACCTCAGGGAAATATCTGGCTCTTTAGCTGCTCGCAGCGTGTCCGTCAGCTCGATCCTTGCTCAGTCTCTTTAGCGCTGAGCAGGTATCCTACAGTTGTTGTTTTTTTTTTGTTTTGTTTTGTTTTGTTTTTTTGGGGGGGGGGGGGGGTTGAACAGCTGCATAACAAGAGTGACTTTAAAAGGATTTAAAAAATGCAAAGCAGAAAAACACTGAATTGAAAACTGAACACAGCACCATAAAGCTGATGGGAGCTGGGGCTTTCTGTGACAATTCTCCCCAAGTTCATTACCGCAAACACACTGTACCCTTCCTCTGTTCCTCCCCTTTTCCCTTCCCCCACTTCTCCCCTAAAATGAGGACTGTCAACGGGGCCATATATCTGACACAGTCTACTGTGGACACACACATACACGCACATGCGGCCTGCGATCGAGTGTTCAGTAATGGGGCAGTGGGAATGAGGGGAATGGGGAGATGGAGACGGCTGGGTGCTGCTGGGCCTATCAGTCGGGTTATATAAGACTGTAATGAGGACTTTCCTTTGCCATAAATCTATAACCTCACTGAAGATAAAATACAGTAAACACCAGCACTTAGAGCATCACCGCATCTCTGCACAGGACCGAACAAGAACAGCTGCAGGATTTTATGTGTTGCGCACTAACAAGATGTCTCCGTTTCAGTGCTCGTGGGAGTCCGATTGTTTATTGACTGATTAGTCTTGATTAAGATGTTAATAAACTGCTTAATAAATTAAATTAAAAAATTAGGGGGAAGGGGGGCTCCAGGTGGTGTCTTGAAATCGCATTTTAGCCCAACCAACTGTTGAACAGTGGAGTCCAAACAAATGAGAAAGATGCAGAAAGTTCACGTTTAAGGAGCTGACACAAGATTTATGTTGGATCGTTCTGACAGTCACACCCAGAGGCTGCTCCACACAACGCCATACTCGCCATAATGGGGACAGTATTTATGAGTGCTGCGATGTCATTTGAAACACTTTTGTTTTTTCCCCTCTCCTATGCTGCTCATTTATGAAGATCTAAAGGCCGAGCTCGCGTCAGTCCAACTACATCACCTTCACTTCCACCAGTGGAAACTCACACCGTGTCATGTCTCAGTAAGAGACACTCCTGCAGTGCTCCTTTAAATGGACAGATTTATGTGGCACATTCAGCAGCGCAGGACTTCACGCCACTGAGCTTGGTCCCCCCCCCCAGCACATCACGCTCCATCTGACACGCCGACAATGTGGGGGAAAAAACCACACACACACACACACAGAGAGAGAGAGAGAGAGAGAGAGCGCTTCCAATTTTGCTGCTTCACCTGAGCCAAATGACCCTCCACCACCACCACCACTCTCAATCTTACCTCCACTTCTCATTTCTCACACACACCATGCATTCTCACCCTTCCTCCCCCCTCTTCTTCCACGCTCAGCGCGCAAACACCCGGCCGAGGTACTGGCACTCTTTGGCTGAGAGCCTCTCAAAGAATGTGCGGCGGTACAAGCCTGAAGGAATACACACCATCAGCGCCCTCAACACGCTGCCTCATAAAGGCTCGCGGGCTGACACAAGTGATGGATCACACTTAGCAGGAGAAATGAAAAAAAGAAAAGAAAACACTCTGTGGTCCTCGGTGAACATGCAAAATTGAAATGATGTGCTTTCTGTCTTTAGGAAATTGGGGGAAACTGTTTAGAACGGGCAAAGGTCAGAGATCAGGGATCCACACCTGTCGTGGCCACAGTAGAGTACAGTATTTGTACAATATTACAACAGTACAACTTGCTGTCGATTGCCAGTCTGCAGATCTGATGTTAAACTTTACGCAGCACAAAGCAAAAACGCGCAGAGGGCATAAAGCTAAAAGCAGAAAAGGCCGCATGCATTTCATGATTTAATCAGAGTGTCTGCAGACGACAGACTGCATTTTGCAGCGTCTCCTCCTGCTGAAAAACACCCCACTTTGCATCCTTCTGGCTACTTTCCCAGGAGCTCACCTGTTACACGAGTCTGACTGCACACAAGTCAAATTCAGGCACACCGTTTCACTTATAGCAGCAGCCAAATGATGCACTTCCAGCTACAGTGAGGTGAGACCCATGGGAAACGCAAGTCACACAGCAAAAAGAGGAAGTTCGAAGTGACTCTGCCCGTGGATCCAACCCAATCAGAATCTGACATCATGTTGGAAAAAACATGCAGGAAAGACAAGTAAGCTACATACAATGATAAGTTTACCATGAGCTAGTCGGATACACTCGGAAAGTTCCCTGTAAAGTTTATATCTGATCAGGAGGTGATGTGGTCAAAGTCATGACCTGAGACCGCGATCACACTCGCGGGTGTCAGAACTAAGCAGTGAAATGAAGGTTAAAAGGCTTAAAGCAGGAGTCCGTGCGAGCGTGCGTAAAATGTTGGGGGGTGAGAGAAAAAGAGCTCCACCCTGTTATTTCTCCACCGTAAACTGACATGTATACCTGGTTGGTGGTGTCAGGCGGCAGGTTCTTAATGAGGATTTTCCTCCTGTTGCTCAGCTCCTTGCGAGTTTTGGCCAGCCTCCTCTCGATTTCCTCGGGCTCCAGGTCCGGCAGGTCACGGAGGCTAATCCCGGAGTCCGGGGGTTGCGCTGCCGCCGCCTCCTCGTCCTCGTGCTGCCGGCTCTCGGGGCTGTCCATCTCCGGGGAAAGTGCGCTATCCCGGGCTAGAGAAGAGTGAACGGTCGGCGGCTGGATGGATGAGGCTGCCGCCATCTTGGGAAAAGTGTGAGGAAAGCGAGAGAGAGAAAGAGAGAGAGAGCAGGTGGGAGGTGTGTGTGTGTGTGTGTGTCGGTGGAAGAGAGAAAGATTAAAAAAAGAGAGAGAGAGAAGGAAAAGGACCGACAGCCAACAACACACAACAATACTGCCAAATTGCTCTGAACTATTTCTTTTAAATCTTCGCTTCGCTTCTGTATTTGGCGTCAGTTTGCATTCTCCTGTTTCTACTCTGACCGATGATGAGCCGTGATAAAGAGCGACAACACAGCAGAGCTACAAGGTTTAGATTAACGTTACATTAAACATAGCATTTGTTTAAAACGGGGCGTTTAAGAGTCGCTGTCATCTGATGAATGAAACTTGTATATGGGCACTTTGACGCACACATGGTTCCCAGCGTGTCGGGCTGCACTCCGGACTCCTGGCGACCCCAACTGTCTGTTAACTGCATAGGAGCCAATCATCATTGGTCAGTGCGGATTAGTGCGCTTTTGAATTGGCTTGCCAATGTCGTGTCGTGTGGCACCAACCTGATCTTCCAAACTGCATATGTTTCCGGATTTTTAGGAGGGAACTAAATTATTATTATTTTTATTATCGATCACATATTGAACCTGCAGAACGTTCTGTCGTCTTCACCCTGAACCAAAGTGCTGTATGTGCGCACATTTCTTATTTCGGTGCGGCGGCCCAATTACAGCATTTCTTCTTTTGGTGAAGAAGAGAATTGGAGAAGATCCGCCAGAGCTTTCCTGTTCCCCATGTGCATAATGTTACCATGAATGGCTGTGTGCCTTCCCTACTTTCTACCCAAATGATCCAGTGAATGCCAGCCCAGCCTGCACGCCTGCCTGCCCACCGTGGGTGGAAAGCTGCTCCTGGCAAACACAAGGGGAGCAGAGCTCCCTGCCGAGTCCCCACAATGCCCGTGTAGCTTCCGCAGGCAGAATGAGTCGCTGAAAGACACACACTGTATGCTCACACTCATAAATATGCACTTACATTCACGTAGGCACACAAACATGTCAACAAGCGCACAATCAACCCACTTAGAAAATGTTTAGAGCGCGCTTATTGCCGGGGCCCTCTGAAAGAGAGACGGAGAAATCAACCTCCGTGTTCTCTCTCTCTCGCCATCTGTGTGGAGCGTTTCTTGGCAGATCGAAGTCCAGACAATCACAGTTGTCGGTGGGTGAAAATGATCTCGCATTGCCAAGTGGCTGAAGCAGTGTAACCGGAAGGCAGCGAGTGTATGCAGGCTGTTTGTTGCTTAAATGCTTCAATCAGGCGTGAGCGCAGTCCACTCCAGAGTGGAAAGGCCAAACCAAAAAGAAGGGCAATTTGTGTAACTGCAAATAGAAGCAGTTTATAAGTCTGCATGCACTTCATCTTAAAGGAATGCATGACAGTTATATCCTTTATTTAGCAGATACGAGGCTAAAGAGATCACCTTTTTTAAGAGAGACATAGCCAAGAGAATGGCCCCAAACTACTGATCGTTTTAAATTCAGTTGTTAGTTCCATTCCTCATTGGACACTTATCATCTTAACATCGGATATCAGATACTTCAGCTCAAGTAGGCCTGCTACACAAGCTCAGTAGCTGGCCTTTTTATACCATCTCTGTGGTCTCTCATGACGTTACAGGTGCCCTTAACCCAAGTCAGAAACTTATCTTCATCATGCAGGAAATCAAGCTGAAGCAAATGCCCCTGAGAAGTCGTCCTACATGTAAACTGTGTTTTGATCCAACTGCAGCTCATACAATAGTCGGTACTGGCTGACAGATTGGGGGACATGAATCATTGAGCAGTAGTTCTGTGAAAAGACAGCAAGGACTCGCCTGTCACTTGCACAGGCTGATTTTAGAGACGCATGAATCACTCCACTAAGTGCTAAACAACGTTTTCCATGAGAGAACAATTAATTTGTTCTCTCTGTCCCCCTGGTGCATACACACACACGTGCCAGCACCATCATTTTACACTTAGAGACACACACCGACACACTTAGACATTAACTTGTGTCGGCCTGTAACCTCCTCGCATGGTTACACAAACTCTGTAGCTATCTTTCAAAGCGTTTTACCTAGTCCCATAATAATAATGCGCTCTGCTACACAAACCAAGGGGGGAAAAGAGATGTTGGTTGCTCTACCATCTTAAAAAAATATATAATAATAAAACACAAGAGCCCTGCTGGTGCTTCAGTGTGTCAGCCAGTGATTCACAGCCCCTTTTGGAGTGGGTGGCAGCAGAGAGGAGAAGGAGAGCGCAGGAAAACGTTTGCTGCTGCTCGCTGGGACTGAGAGTGTGAGGGCGTGGGTGGGTTGAGTGGCTGAACAGGCAAAGCAGGCACCTGGGACGAGCTCAGTAGGCGTGAGGATGGATGGGAGGCAATGAGAGGGATTGATGAGGAGGAGGAGGAGGTATCAGGAGAGTGAGGGGTTAACCCCAAATGCTGAAGAGTGCAATGTGATTATGGATATGTCATCCTGTGCTCCTGTCAGTAATGCATGAGCTGATGCAAACAGCTGGCGTAATGCTCTCGTGAAGGATCAGGGATACAGTGTGGTGGCGTGGCTGCTTCCTCTGATGGCATAGGAGAGATTTAGGGACATGTGACCTACTAAAAACAGCTGACCTGAACACATGGAGGACAATATGCACAAGAGCTCCCTGCCCAATTCTTGTCCTAATTACAGTGGTCATAAGCGTACCTCTTCATCATTACATGGGGAGAGTTGCTTTTATGTGGCAAGCAAGTGACTGAGTAATGAGAAAGTCTCATTTTGTTAGCATTTAAGTGCCCCTTGCTTTCTAACCAAGCATAAATGTGCATCTTTATCCCTCCAAAAGCTCCATTTAGATGCAATTTTACAAGCTTGCCTTAAAAGTTGTACCTTTGAGCGGGAGACTGTCATTAAATCCTTAAGATTTTAGTGCAGTGTTTATTTGTGTGTTTAAAAAAATCCATATGCTGAAGGGACTCCAAAGCGTTTTAATTTGCTTGCTCGCACGACTTGAGATGATCACACAGCAGAGATGTTTTCTTGGGGAAACTGGGACTCTGAACTGCACAAAAATATGCTGCAAGTGCATGTCTGCTGTACTAGTTGGCAGAGCGGAGACTGACTGAAATGACCCGAGGGTGCTTGGACACGAGCTCGGTGCTCTAATTCAGAGAGTTTCCCTGGCAGGGAGCAGCAGACAGCTCAGGAGAAAGCAGCACAGCAGAGGAGATACGGTGACAGTGGAAAAGAGATAAAGACAGCCCCATGTAGGAGTGGTGTGAATGAATGCAGACAAACTGATTAGGTTTATGGGACATGGAGACAGGCAGGCAGACAAGAAATGAGGAGGAAGTGCCCACCTTCTTCAGCTCTCAGCACTGCTGAACTACATCCCTGCTTCCCCAGTGTGCACATCTCCATTTCCACCTCAAGGTTAAACAGCATACCTTGCTGTACTCTATAGCCTTCTCTTAAAATAGACAAAACTACACTACCATTAGATGTATCTGGATTTATGCACTGATTGCTCTTGAAACAGGCAAAGTAAATCTGACTGGACTAACAACGCAGCATTGTACCGTTCATGGTTTTTTTTTAATGTTTTCAGACAGTCCAGACATGAAAAAGTAAGTGAATTCACTTCATTCAGTTTTATTTATATAGCACCAAATCATAACAACTGTCAACTCAAGGAGGTTTATTATGTAGGCTAAAGATGTCTCAATATTAGAGGAAAAAACACAACAATCAGGTGACCCCCGATCAGTAAGCACTTGGCAACAGCAGGAAGGAAAACCCCCATTTTAACAGGAAGAAACCTGTGGCAGAACCAGGCTCAGGGAGGGGCGGCCATCTTTCACCATCAGCTGGGGGTGAGGGGAAGGAGACAGAACAAAAGACACACTGTGGAAGTGAGTGGAAGTTTTAAATTAATAAATATTAATTAAATGCAATAGTGTTGTATAAAAAAAAGAAGTGAGTGAAAGAAATGTTTAGTGGATCGTCAATCTTTCAACCATTCTGATGTTGACTGACTTTGGTCTTCTGTATCAGTGTCTTGTATTTATCACCCACCCTTCCTAAGCTTCAGGTCGTGGACTACAGCTTTGGTATTCATCTACAAAAAATCTTGATTAAATTCGGAATTCTGTGTTCCCTCAATGACCGGAAAGCTTTTAGGTCTTGGTGTAGAAATGCCGCTCCAAACCATGATGCTCCCTCCACCATGCTTCACAGTTGGGATTAGGATTTGGTATTAATGCGGGCAGCCCTTATCGCCCTCATTTTCCTTTAAAGTGAGAAATTTCAATTTTGTCCCCACGTATAAACAGGTGTTTATTAAGCAATATTTTAGCTAGTTATTTTGCACGGCTTTTGCTGTTACTCCAGTGTTCTCTTATGTGCATGTTGTGCTCTCGGTGTAATATTTGCAGGATTTTCTCCGTAGTGAGAACAGAAAAAGTCCAGAATTTTCTCAATTTGTAGATATGTTGTTGGGATTAAGGCATGTTTCATACAATTTTTTTTTTTTCATGAACAGCAGACTTTGTCAGAAATCAGTTTGTGTTCTTTTATTAATAGACAATCAAGAAAGCATTAACAGAGGTTTACAACTTCAAGGTCTCATTAGTTTACCCACAATGTGTTTGTCTAGGATTATTCTTTATTAATTTGGTGACTTTAACCAAAAGTATTACTAGTGAAAGGAGCATACACACATAATTCCAGTTACATCTACTTACAGTTACCCAATAATTTATTAAGAGTGCATATTTTATATTTTAATGTAAAAAAAAATCAGTGGTAAACAATGGTGGGTAAAGGAAAGTGGAAATTATTTTGTAAGCAGAAAAGACAGAAAATAAGTTCAAGGACCAATGAGTTGTGATGTGTTGGACATAAATGTTGACTAGTGCTTAAAGCCTTGATTTCTTCATACCGCTCTCCCACCAACCAACCAAAGCAGCTTCTTGTTACATTGCTTTGTTCGAACTCTGTTGCCTCTCCATCTGGGGCTACTTCCCAGATCCCCTGGCAGAAACCACCATATGTATAGAAAGGCCACATAAATAACTGATAGGACCTTCCAGGCAGTACCGCTGTTCTTCTTCCTACAGCCTGTGGCTTGACCTATGACCAGAAGCTTAAAACATATTGAAAAAAAAAAAAAAGCTCCTGCGGAGGAAAAAGCAGATTGTGGCTAAGTCACCACTTTACTTTGCAACGATCGATTTCTTAATGTGGGGGTCAAGAACTGAAATAAATTAGAGCTGAGGTTCACCAGGATATCAAGAAAATCTTTCGATGGAGCTATATGTGCTGTACCTCTGGATTTGTGAGTGTAAAGGATGATACATTTACTAACTAGGTGATGTTTCTAGAATGTACACAGATTTTCGTTGTTTTATTGTGAGAAATAATTGCCATCTGCAGAGCTATGCAGAACAAATGAATCGATTTTTATTCATTATTTAGACTTCCAACTGGGTGCAGGCTGGCTTTCATCCACCTCCGTCCATGTTGAGCAGTCTCTCAAACTACTGGGCTAGACAACAATGCCAGTTCAGACAGTGCTACGTGTCATTAAAACAGGGCTCTCCAAACAAGGCCAAAAAGCCTCTGAAGAGCAGCTTTTTTGGAGTGCCGGTGTCCTAAATGTGCACGCGTGAACCGGAGAGAATAGCACAGGATGAAAAAGCATCAGACAATATTAGCCTGCTGTCAGAGAGTGTGAATGCTGAGCCAGGTATTGAGACAACGCAGACACACACTCACAAACACACACAAAATCCCCTACATATAATCTCCCTGGCTTACTGAGTGCAGGGTGGTTTGTGGATGACCTGTTCCATGGCCTTCTACAGTAAAAAGAAATGGTCCCAGTGGTAATTGAAAAACACAATTAGCACCATTTAGTTCTAAATATCAAAGCTGGGAATTTTTTCTAAGTGCAGCTTTTGTGTTTTGCACTAATTATACTAACTTCTTGCCTTTTAACTGCAAATCAGTTGTCTTTCTTTGCCTTTAGACAACAATTCTGATGGCAAAAGAACCAAACGGGACAGGCAAAAAAAACAAACAAACTGCAAATCAGTTTCATTTTATTATATCTAATCTGTTTTAATACTTGGTTATGGACGTCATTGCTTCGTCTCAGGCTGTGCTTATAGAGATTCATTTCATTGACATTTATCTAAGTAATACTGAACAGCGAACTCCCTTTAGGCCAGATTATGTCATAGCCCTTGATGACTTTGACTCTACAGACTTCACAGTAGCTTCAGTGACGTTATTTCTGACTTCTGTTGTTATTTGGCCTTAGTTGCACCGACAGTCTAGTTAACGTGTTTTATCTTTATTGGAAAAGTGATTTGTATCTTAGTGAATCTACCTGATTAAATGCAATTTAATCAGCTTGGGAGGATTGTGCAATATCAGATTATTACATATGAAAGTGTGTGTGTGTGTCCTTCACAATTTTATTTGACTGCTTGTTATTTATATTTCATGCTTGACAAAACATGTATTGTGACGTGTTCAGTGTTTTGTTTTTTTTTTAGAGCTCTAATAGACTACAACTGTAACTGTACGGCACCTCTTATTACAAGCTAAAGTCTCTACAATATAAGAAGGAAAAGCCTAACAATCAAATGATCTCCTCACTTGGCGACAGTGGGGAGGAAGAACACTCCAGCAGAAGCAGGCTCAGGGAAGGGCCTGACTCCAAGATTACTTACGATCTAACTGGATACCAGGTAATGTCATCCAGAACCATTTCTGGTTAGATGCCATGTTTCTAGGATTTTTAGGGCCAAACAGTAACCTCACTCATTTCTTTGTACTGACTAGGTTCTGTATTTAAATATCAAGTGTCTCATGTTCAATGACAAAGTGAGACCTGACATCTTTGCTTCATACATTGTTTTCTAGCGCCTCTACTCTATGACCACATACACTTCAGCTCAGCATTACTAGCCAGTGATCAGCCTCTAATCAGTAAGTCAGGGAGAAATTAGCTTCCTCTCCTCATGGCAACATGCAATGTTAGCCATGCAGGAATGGCTTCATCAGTTTACAGTCAGGGTAAAATGGCTAAATGGCTAATTTTATGACCAGACCCTTTAAAATCTAAAAGCACAGGTTTACATAGAAATTACAATAACGACACTTTCATTAGAGTTTCCTAAACGATGTCAGCAATTTGTCCCAAAAACTAGGCCACCAAAATCAAATAGAGCCCGTGCTTTTTAATGGTGTCATACACGTCAGAATACCTGCTAAGACAACACTTCTGCACAGCTTTCTGGCTTCACTTCATGACTTCACCAAACAGTGATGACACAGCAGGTGTTTAAGCAGCTGCTAAATCACTTTCCTTCAGGACTTCAAAAGACTGCACTGTTCTCCCATTCACCATTAGCAACTAAAAAAAAAAAAAAAAAAAAAAAGCACTAACCCAAGAACAATGATGAGGCAGGTTTGGACTTACTTACTCTGCTTTGTTTCCTCTGTCAATGAGCATTGTAAATAATTTGTCTTTAATTGGAAATATGTGTTGTGATACTGAGGCATGAAGTGCAGGCAGAGTGCCTTTTCCAGGGAACTCCATCAGTTTATTTTCCACTCATCAAAGTCTGTCCTGAGTGGAGAGTGAAAGTGCTAAAGGCTACAGTACAAACTCCACCCTCCCATGCCCAGCTTTACAGCAGCAGTGACAACATTGAAGGCGTTTCCCCCTTCATGACAAATGTTCCAGAGGTTGAGATACAGCTCGCCACCTTAAATTGTATTCAGGTTCGACTGTGTTATATTTGTGGAAGCAGTCAGTGAAATGGACTTCTTGATCCTGCCTGTGTGCTGGTGATACCAGGAGTATTTTTAAATGCAGTCATCTACAACATACAGTACAGCACTTTGTTAACCAGGCTTGCCAGAAATAGGTGATAACTTAATTAGCACTCCACTATATCGTACACTACCTCGTGTTATCAAATGCACTTGATTAATTGACCATAAGTGTGAGCAGAAGTTTGCAGTTCTACCTATTACCAACTGTTGAGCACGGTGGTGGAGGTGTTGATTTTGGCTCGTTGGCAACCACAGAACGTGCAAATTTGAGACATTTAAGCAAACTATTTAACTATCTGACATGTGAGCTAACCTGACATCTAAAGCTCGTCTGAAACTGGGTCATGCAACAGGACAATGATACCAAACACAGCAGCAAATCTACAGCGACACTGTTAGAAAAGAAAAGAATCGAGATGTTGCAGCGGCCCCGTCAAAGCCTGGACCTCAGTCTGATATAAAGGTGATGGCAGGAGCTGTGTGTAAACTCATTTCAAACTGGGCTATGTGAGAGACTCATAAAATGATTTACTTTCAAGCTGCTGCTGCTAAATGTTGTTGTACAAGCTATTGAATTATGCTTAGTTTTTCACAGCACTGCATGCTAGTAGTTTTTTTGTAGCTGTACAGAGAGCTGCATGAAATCTAATAAAACGACAAGTTTGACTGAATGTGGATCTGTGTGCGACAGATGTGCCGCCATTCTCCTTTTTCTGATGAGAAATATCAATCTCATCTTTTTCCCCCTTTCTTTTGAACCTCCAGCGGAGCAGTGCAGCAGCAGGTTTCCTGAGATGCAGTTTCACTCTATTCACCCATTGAAGAGCATCATAAACACTGAGCAGGAATCAAAATGCCACAAAGTTTAGGTGTAAAATGAACTTTATCACATTCACATTGCAATAAATCTCAATTTGATAACTTTATATGATACATGAGGTGGGGGGAGGGCGGGGGTGACATACACATGTTCCTTCAGTACATTATTTGCATTTTAGAGTGTTCTGTATATATACTTGTTTACAACAGCTGCTAAATACTGATTAAAACTCTCCTGGAAAATAAGCTTTTAAGTGCACTCACTTTTCAGGAAAAAAAAAAACGCACGTTTAAAAGAAAATACTGTTGAGACTGCATTTGTTCTAATAACTGCTATGAGGCTGAACTGAATTAACGTACCGTAGAGTGTTTTTTGGGGGGGGAAGGAGGACAATTTGGAATATCAGTCACTGTTTGTGATCTGAATTCCTTGCAGGTGGGTAAATCCGACGGCATTACGAGCTGGCAAACGTCTCCTGTGATCCCGGTCATGAGCGGGAACCATAAACACGAACACGCACAGAGACAAAACGGGCACACGGTAATGTGTCAACTCTGTCAGAGCCGTCAAATTATTTAGCACTTGTGCAGATGAAAGTGTAATGGGCTCACACTGAATGTGCAAATGTAAATATTCTCCTCAAGTGTCAAATGCGCCAAAACGACTGTAAATGAATACGGGCGAAAGTCTTAAGTAGCGCGGCGTAAACTCTAACCCACTACAAGGCAGCTGGATCGGTCATTAGTGAGTGACAAGCTGTGTAGTACTGCTGTGATGAACCTACACGAGCGCACGAGAGAGAAGTTTTCTTTAGCATTTCCAAGACACAAAACGATAAAACTTTTAAAAACTAGAAGTCTTTTAAACATAAAAAGTGTGTATTAATATCACCAAGTACTGACTTCCATCCAATATGGACCTAAAGAAAAATAAATCTCCCAAAAAAACCCCAAACAAAACACATCCGAGGCATCCAAAAAAATAAAAATGAGACACCATAAACAGAACATATCAACCCAAATATCTGAGCATCATTTGAAGCATACATCATGTCTTAACAACATAAAACGATGGAGTGTACAGGTTATTAATAGCTATTTGTGACTCCGTATTTACACTTCATAGTGAATCTCTGAAGAACAATAAACATTTCGGCACCTGAAAAAGTGGAAGGGAAAAAAAACAAGACACGGATGCCGCACTGACGTGACTCGATCAGCTGAACAAACTCACAAAAGCACAGATCGGGTCATGTGACTCTTCATCTCAATAAAAATAAGTGGATTTCTTGATCAATCATTTTCACCTATAATTCTCTAATACTATGTTGAAAAATAATGCATTCAATGAAAATGTTCCTGGTGGATAGTCATCCTTTCATCACACACACACGCACGTACACACAGAGGCACATGCACACTGAGACACAGTCACGCTCTCTCCAACACAAACACACACTCTGTAAAAAATACATTTTTGAGTGGTTAACCACAGAGGAGCCAACTGATGGGGTGTAACCTCTGTAAAACAGCAGCAGCATCTCCTTTTCCCTCTTTGACGAGGAGACTTCCATCTTGGTTATCTTGGGTGGAAATTTAATTCCGTTTTTGTATAAAAATCCAGCGCGCACAACCCTAACAGACACACACCCAGAGCATTAGCTTAGCCTCAAAAGTGAAAGGTTGTGATAAAACAAGCACTCTGTACTGGTTTTTCTTATTCAGGCAGACAGAGTGGGCAGCACTCATTCTCTGTGAGGGTCTCTGCTAATCCTCACACACCAAATTCCCAGCAGTGACGAAAGCCAGGGATTGTCTATTCTTCTGTTTTTCTTTTGGTTATGGTTTCTTTTTTTGTGCGCTGGTGTCGTCCTCGCCCAGTCCCCAGGAGGCTCAAAAAAGGGGCAGCGAATACAGAAGTTCTACCTCTCGAAAACACGACGAGATCACAAAGAGGATGTTTTCCAGCAAGTCTGAACAGGAGCAGGTCTCCCTACTGGGAGGCCGCTTTAAGGTACGCCAGAACAAGATGGTGCAATTCAACACAACAGCCCTGCTTTAACACTGATCTTTAAAAAGCTGTAAATATTGGCGATGCTTTCATAAAGAAAATACTTTCATCATAAAAGGTAAGGCTCTAGAGTAAGAAGTGTTTTCCTACTTGTGTACATGAGGGGGGAAATGTCACCTTTGACCTCAGCATGGAGAAACAGAATCAAATGAACAGTGAAATGAAGTCATAAAAGTCTAATTTACAGCAGGACTGTTGTGCCTGGACCAGTGTACCTCATGGACTGACCGCTGAGTGCACTTAGAAATGGGGATCCAAAGGAGATTATTCAATTATGCTCCTGCTGAAAGAAAGTAAACAGAACATTTAAAAGAAAATGCAAACGAGCTGCACTGGATTCCCTCGGTCTGGTAAAAAAAGAAATGAGAATAATCCCTGTTATAGTACTGATATTCTTAAAATTCAAAAATAAATTCACAGATATTTTAAGAAAGGAAAAAAAAAAACAGAAAAATAATGAGTCCCAAAAATTAATGCACTGGTTGCAGGAAGTGGGCCGGTGTGTCTGATGCACCCCGACTGCTGTCATATTTGCGCTGCTTTCCTCTCTTGAAAATCTACCTTTAATAAATAGTAGAAAAATAATATTTTCCTCTTTAAAGTGTTTCTTCTTGCGTTTCTGTGAATATTGAAGCCTTTTCTTCCTACTTTGAAGTTCACAAACATTCATGGAAAAGTCCAGATATCGTGCCACACTGCTGTGTGTCAGACCAGCAGCCGCTGCTTTGGATAAAGGCAGCTGCTTTTCAGAGAAAACAAAGAAAAAAAGAATAAAACAAACTCCAGAGCTTCTTCATGGAGAGTAAAGTTGAAATAGAGGCTGTTTTAGAATCTCACTAGATCCAGTTCACTTTTCAAAAATGCAGTATTTTCACTCTCCTTCAGAGATGTCCCACAGTTTCCATAAATGTTCCAACCTGTGTGGAGTTCGGGATTTAGCCCTGTTTTAAAAAGGGGTCCGACATGAGAGCTTGTACTGTAAAAATCCACTGGTCCTGGAGAATAATAACAATCTTTGACTTCCCCCAAGAAGGCTTTTAGCTTCCAGTTGTGTCCCGTCCTCAGTGAAAGCCAAAAAATGGGCTCACGCAGCTTTTCTGTTTGCGTCTGAAGGCTGTTACGTGCTCTTAATCTCGAGTCCTTCAGAAAAATAACAGGAAGTCCCACTTGGTTACATCCACTGGCCCAAGTGCGGCCGCGTACACGTGTCCGCTTTTAAATGTGGTTAAATGAAAGAGGGCTCAAGACTGAGATGTTGGCACAATGAGATCTTGAAGCGTCACTAAGTCTACCTGTGGCGTCTCCCTCCAACTGTGTGTGCTCTCTACTTACACACAACTGTCTTTTTTATGTTTAATAAAAAACAAAAACAAAACAAAAGAACAGTTCCGGTCCTTTCAGGAGGATCAGCACTCTGCGTCCACGCTGTGCACCGTCACCGCCGCTTGCAGGTGGTGCGTATGCGTGTGCAGCGGGTGGTGGTGCGCGTGCGAGTGCCGGTAGGGGTGGAACTTGTGGCTGAGCAATGCCGCCGTCTGCGGGGGAGTGTCCAGGTCCAGGTCGTCGTCGTGGTTGCCAACGTCGACGCCGGCCGAAAGCGGGTCGTTGTTTCCAGGCGGATTCTCGCTGTCCTCCTGCGGGCTCATGGTGCTGTAGCCTGGACACAAAAAGATGTGCAGAGGATGGCGTTATTTCACAATCCTTTCCCTCAAAACTACTGGGCAACTTTAAAATCTTAAGCAAAAAATTCTTAAATATATGTTTCAAAGTTTGAAACTAAATGAAGAAGGCAGCGTAGCAAAGCAAAACTCAACAGTCCCTGCACACGTGGACCTGTCGGTAATGACGCCTGCGCTCCGCTTTAATAGAAATGGGAAGGCACCATAAAATGCAACAACTCAGCTAACTAATGACGCTCTCCGATCGTGAATATTCAGCACAGAAACGTTCCTGTGAGCACACGGCAGCTCATAATGTTTCTGAGTGCAGTACAAGCTATTTGGTGGCATTTGATGGCACATTAACAAGTAAACATTCCCCAGGGGCTTTTTTTTTTACTCCTTATGTTTTCAGCTCAGTTTGAAATAATAACAATTAAAAAAAAGACATGCATATTTATGATCTCATTCTTACACATCTCGCACACACGTTTAGCCCGAGGAGGCAGAAAAATGGGCCGACGTGGCTCCTGGTGCACACTGCTAACTGAACTTAGTAACAGGGAAGTGCAGTCACTGAGAAACCATATGAGAAGTACGTGACAGGCCGAAATACACCGACTCCAGAGGTCACTTGTTGACTGCTTTAAGCTACCATATACTGTGGCTTTGGGTTTATTCATAAAGGATCGTCACAGCAGGCAGCTCTTCATGTTTGATTGGGCAGATTGTTTAGACCAGTTGCCCCAAAGATGATTTGTGTCTCCTCCCTGGGATCAAATCGGGGACCTTTTGGTTGTTAGGTCAATGTGTAATGATTCTCACAGATTGTGGACTGCAATTATTTGCATCCTGCCCAGCAAAGCTTCTACTTTGGGCAATTTCTATAAAATAAATTCTCTTTAGTAATTATTTCTGATTTTTCACCTAAATGGAAACGTTAGTGCAGATCCCATTTATAATCTAAGTGGATTTCACCACCCTGAAGCCCATAAAAAAGCATCTAAAAACACAGTGTGTGAATAAAAATGCTTTTTTAGAGTCTACGTGAAAATAAATCCACATTCCTTAGTCCTTTATCTCCATCTTTTTCAGCTTTTGAAAAGACACCAGCCGTGCTGCTCTGTGGAACACCAATCTGTTATTACTGTTTGAGTAAATAACCCTGTAAGCCTGAGAGCCTCTATGATTATATTTATAGAAAAATCACTGTCATTTTGGATGATGAAACATTAAACCTCCAGAGACACGCGAACGCATCTGTGGCACGCGGGCTGCAGGCAGTGGGGTTAGAAGTATGTGTGTTTACGGGTCTGGCCCTGCATTAAATTTATGTCAGAATAACCCTTTTCTATCTGAAAAACATCTGACACTTGAACATCTAAACCATCAGAGAGCGATCAGTTTTGCAGGGCTGCTGGGTTCATATTTTCCAGGAGCAATCCAGTTTAATATTTGCTATACCAAAGCCCAGGTCCAAGCCTACAATTACTGCTGCTCACAATAGTAATGGTAACCTACTGATGCTAAAAAGCCCTTCACTCAAAACAATAAACCAGTCATGTTAGAACTCTACTAATGCAGTTTTAAAAAGTTTTTTTCATAATTTAATGCAAACGTTCATATCTTCTTATCATTACATCATTATCATTACAAATAAAGTGAAATATTTCAAGCTGTCTTTTGTTTAATGATTTTGGATTATAGCTCAGGAAAACCACATATCCTGAAATAATACCTGTTATCATTACTATTATAATTATTATATCTTCTTTAAAACAAACTCCAGCATCAATCCAGTGTGGCATTAAGGTGATGTTTCTCATCTTCCTCTTAACAATAACCAACAACCGGTTCAGGTAAGGGAATGACTTGTATGCAAGTTTATTTATACTGTTCTTTTCCTGATCCTCCAAAGATTAGCTGGCCTAAGACAACAGACAAAGAAGTTCCAGACATGGAAGGTGCCAACTTTGTCACAATTTTTCCCAGTTTTCCCAAAAGCAATAACCCAGTGCTTCAGGTAAATCTACCACCAACTGTGCACTGCTGACCATTTACAGCTGCACCAGGTAGAGGATATCAAATCCTGCTTAATGTCATGAGATGAAGGGAGGCCGAGCTAAACTACCATGTTATTATGCCTTGAAGATAGAACTGCAATTTTTCCTCTAACAACTTTAAACAGGTGAAAAACTTGGCAAACCTGTTTGCTTTCTTGGTGAGAATTAGACAAACACATTGATACCACTCTCTCATAATGATGTTAAGAATAAAGCTCTAATAACCAATTAGCTTAGCGTCAATACCAGATAGGGTAAAGCAACTAGCCTTCGTGTCATCCAAAGTTTATAAAAAATAAAAATAAAAAATCCATTATGGCTGTCCTTTTTTGGTCACTGCTTCTTATAAAGCTAGTTGCAAAAAAAAAAATCAGATTTGTCTTATGGGGAGTTTGGTGCCAGACTTCTGTATGCAGTGATTAGCTAACTTAAGCTAAGCTACTAGCTGCTAGCTATATAATCAAAAGTTAAATTTTAGATCTTAGCTAGAAAGCAAATTCAAAATTTCAAACTATTACAAAACAACACTTTTTAATAGTTTAATCCTAACTTAAAAGGCTCTATTATTATTATTATTATTAATAGTAATGTTAAGTGAAGTGTCTGACCTGTAGCAACATTTTAAAACTCATGCCCTTCCCTCTTTCAGTGACCAGGTAAACATGTACTTTTAAACACTGTTCAAAATCATATTTAGGTGTAATTCATTAGTAATTAAGCTTTTTTGGCTTATAATTTATAGGTAGATTATACATAATATCAATGTAAACAGCCGACAATTATATACGCGATACCTAATACAGGATGGGGCCATTGCCATTCTGTCTTTTCTTAAAGGTTAAACATTCCTATTCTAGTTCTAAAAGTTTGTTGGGTTACATAGCATTCAAATGTTTGAAGTACAAACAGACTGAAAATTGCCAGGTGTGTGGATTAAACTTGGAGATTATATGGCTATATGCAGCACACGTTCCTTAATGGTTGGTTTGAACCGTTGCCTGGAAGCTTATCCTTAAAGCGGACCACACAGCAAACAGTTTGTGCGTCATTCAGCAGATTTAATGGTCTCTTTTTGGTGATCTGTATATAGGCTTGTGTGCAAGTCTGAGTGACTGAATAATGGTGGGAAGGAACCTTTGACTGATGAGAGACAAGCAGCAGCTTTGAAGCTAGTAATGCTTGTGTATGTGTAAAGTTATATTTGCTAATGGACTAACACCCACTCTTTCCATTATTTCTTACTCATCTTCCTCTCTCTTCCTGTCCTCTTGCCCTTGCTTTTCACTTATTTCCCTCATTTCATCATTTTTGCATCTCCCCATCTCCCCACTTGTTCTCCATGTTTCATTTTACAAACCCTCCCCATCTTCAGCTGCACAAAATATTAAGACTGCTTGTGGTATTAGCCAGTTTACATCATTGCATTACACTCTAATCTTTACGGCAAGAGTATGATAATCAAATGTTGTATCAAATAAATACATCTAATCCTTGAAAAACTGCACGAAAGAGAGGTGGAAGTAGAGAAAAAGAACCACATTCCACTGTTCCTACAATCAATACTGTATGCAGCACACAGCAGACAAGCTCGTTCTGTTACATTTTAGCCCACTCTCCTCTCTTCATATTCATCCCTCTTCTCTCTGGCATCATCAGTTATGCAACATCTAACCGAGACACTCACTGCCAGGAAGTGGAGTGATGCCACATGTAGGTGGTAAGTGCCCATGTGGGTGAAACTGTCCATCCACATTGAGCGTCAGACTTGCGAGTTCTACAAATGTTAACAGTGAACATGAGCAGCTCTTCCAGAGCTAAAGATAAGAGAAAACACGGTTCAGAACTGTGATATAACAAAAAGAACAAGCCAGGAGATGCACCAAAGCGCAGGAACTGAGAGCTAACTGCAGATCTGTTATGACACCATGTAGCTAAAATGAATCATTTTAAGGTTTTATATTCAATAAAGTACAAACTTGATTTAATGTTACGTCGCTGCTTTTAGCCCAGGCCACTGTGACAGACTTTTAATGGGCAATATTTATCCAACATCTTCAAACTCTTGAGCTTTTTCCAAGTCAGCAGAGATACTGTGATCCTCTGTGACCCTGGGGGTCTTCTCCTAGACGATCATATTCAGCAAACCTCCTGATCGTTCCCTTAAACTCTAACCTCCTCCTTTAAGCACAAAGGAGAAGCAGCCTTAGTGGCAGATTACACTGAAGCAGAGCTTGCATGCAGTCTGCCCTTCACTTCCTGGACAAGTCATGCAAATGAATATTTATATGTTATAGCAATATTCAAAATTTACATCTATAGCAATATAAATATAATCTTTGCTGGAGGCAAACTCATGTGAGTAACACTTTATAAAGTACAGTATGGTCCAGTTTTGTAACCAGTGGATGATTCATTTTCCGTAAACAACATTCATTTAGGCTGAGCTGTTATACAAGACTTACACAGAATTAAGGCAACTATTACTTAAATTATCAACACCCACTCATTACAGGCTTCCTCAGCCACCATAATGACTTGACTGGGATCGATTTAGGCGTTTTTGCGCCAACCTTCTTGAAACTGCAACTATCAATAACAATCAGGAACTCTCGAAATAGTTAAATCAGTGGTTTTGTTTTGACACAGCATTGCTGACATTTCAGGTATGACTGACTCAGTTCCGCTTTCCATCAGCAGTGACATACAGCGCTATCACAGCTGCACACAGCTTCATCGTAAATATCCAGGTTTCTGCGTGCCCAAATGGTTCTCTTACCATGGTCACTCTCTGTCCCGGACCGCCCCCAGTACCTCCGTCTCCGCTCGGGAGTGTGAGTGTGTCTCTCGATCACTGCAGCTATGAATCGAGTATTGCTGACTGAAAATAAAAGAGAGCAAATGGGTCTCAAGAAGATGTGCACCCGTGCTGTCAAAAAGTAAGGTTCTACATAAATGTACAAAATGTTGATGATACATTACACTATGTAGCCAAAAGTATTTGCTCATCTGCTTTCACATGCATATGAACCTCCCATCCCTAATTCATCGGGTTTAATATGATGATGGCCCACCCTTAACAGCTTCAACTCTTCTGGGAAGGCTTTTTACAAGGTTTAGGAATCTTTCTGAGAATTTTGACTATTCTTCCAGAAGCCCATTTGTGAGGTCAGAAAGACAGACGAGAAGGCCTGGCTCAGAGTCTCCCTTTAAATTCATCCCAAAGGTGTTTTGTTGGGTTAAGATCAAGACTCTGCGCAGGCCAGTCAAGTTCTTCCACACCAAACCTGCTCATCCATGTCTTTATGGACCTTGCTTTGTGCACTGGTGCACAGTCACGTGGGCCATCTCCATATTGGGAGCAGAGTTGGGAGCATGAAATTATCCAAAATGTGTTGGTATGTTGAAGCATTAAGAGTTCTTTTCACTAGAACTAAGGAGCCAAATTCCTGAATAATAATCCCACACCATAATCCCCCCTCCACTAAACTTTATACTTGGCACAACATAGACTGTTCTCCTGGAAACCACCAAACCAAACTTGTCCATCAGATTGCCAGACGAAGAAGAGTGATTTGTCACTCCAGAGAACACATCCGCTGACAGTCCAGTGGTGGCGTGCTTTATACCATTTCATCTGACACTTTGCATTACGCTGGGGATGTGAAGCTTGGATGCAGCTCCATCATGGAAGTCCATTCAATGAAGCTCTCTATGAACTAACCTTGAGCTAATCACATGAAGTTTGGAGGTCTGTAGTAACAGACTTTGCAGAAGGTTGGTGACCTCTGTGTACTATGCACCTTAGCATCTGAGGCTCTGTGATTCCACCATTTTGTGGCTGACTGTGGCTGTTGTTCCCAGCTGCTTCCACTGTGTTATAATACCACTAACAGCTGACTGTGGAATATTTACTAGTGAGGACTGGATTTATCAAACATGTGGCATCCTATCAGTGGCACACTGGAATTCACTGAACTGCTGAGAGCAACCCATTCTTTCACTAATGTTTGTAGAAGCAGTCTGTGTGCCTAGGTGCTTAATTTTATACACCTGTGGCCATGGAAGTGACTGGAACACCTGTATTAGATGATTTGGATGGATGAGTGAATACTTTTGGCAATATAGTGTAGATCAGTATGACATCAGACAACACTCACTGATTCCTCTGTCCTCGTGACTGTCTTCATCCCTCTCATCTCTTTCATTATCAAGGTTGGACATTCTCACTGACATCTCTGAAGCGACGTGGAGAAAAAGAAGAAGAGTAAGAATGATGAAAACAAACACATGAATGTGTGTGCATGTGGGAACTGTAGATATTCAGTAGGCATTAGGCTGCACCCCAAAAGCTGCAGCTTAAGTTGCCATGTATATGTGTTTTTGGTGAAAGCACTGACACCTAAGTACACAAAGCTGAGTAACTCTGAATCTATGAGCCAAATGCTCAGACTAATACCCCGTGATAACGTAGCCACACTCTCCACTATCTATTCCAGGTTGTTTACCAAACTGCCAGACTGAAAGTGACTTGGACTGAGGAGCTTTAATGAGGTTGTAATCTTGTTTGATGTTTTTGTCAATATTTCTGTGTAATTACACAAATCATACAGAAGCAGCAGCTGCTGCTGTGCTGATGCTAATGTCAGCTGTTTAGCTCCAGCGGCACTCGCCAGTTGCTGTAGCGCTTGTTAATCACATTCCTTTAAGGCTGTGTTTCTGTCTGTTCTTTTTTTTTTTTTTTTTTTTTTTAAGAAATGACATCATTTAAACTAAAATAAACATAACAAACATTGTAGTTCTTGTAACTTTTTTTCCAGTGTTACAAATACAGGCCAACCAGATGCACTTTCACAGCTCTGAGATTCTCCACAGCTTCACAAAAGGTGCGTGACAAAACAAATATGGGAATTTATGCATTAGTCCTACCCTGCGCAGCTAGCGGAGACATGTGCTGGTGCGAGCGCCTGTGAATCTGGTGTCTGTATGCATACACAGCCAGCACCAGCACCATGATGCATCCCATAATGCCCCCAGCGACTGGACCCACAGGGGCGCTCTTGATCATGTTCAAAGAGGCTACCTCCTCATCTGCAGAAGAGAGAACAGACAGAAGATTTTCTTTTAAAGAAGTCACAAAGGATTTCAGATGGCTCAAGTAGAGACAATACAACAAGCCAGTATCAAACAGCTCGGGCTCAGATCCTCACTCCCGCTGAGATGCTGGTACATTTTCTCCCTCGCTTCTATTCTCTCGTCAGTGTGAAGTACCACTGAAAAAGCCTTCAACTGCAGGAAGACGGCCAATTCTCCTTCTAAAGAAAACTACCAGGCAACGGAAAAGTTTCAGGGAAAAATATAAATATAAATAAAACTGTTGTCTTAAGGACCTGAAAGAAATTATTTAACTTTGACTTCTTGTGCTGTTGCTTTTTTCATCACTATGAAGGTGCCCTACAGAGTATTCAATAAAAAGGCCTCATAATGGTTCCTAATGGTGGGCTCAATCTACAACTCTAAAACATTTAATAAATATGTTGATGAAGCCAAGGGTCCAATTTCTTTGGGTAAAGAACTCACCCATAAGCCCCAAGCCATCTGCATAGGGACTTTTGGCACCAACAATGCCGCCGAAACACTCCTTCTGCAGGGCACAGTAAGGCTTGTCGAGGTGAGTCTTCCCATCACTGTCCACCATGCACCACTCGCAGTCCAGCACACCGAAACAGTCACTGGGGACACAGAACACAGATGTCAAGCAGTTGATACATTATATTACAGTTTGGCAATAACATGGAAATAACAGGGACTGACAATAATGAGGTAATAAAGTAATATACACATGGAGCTACCTGATTCTGCAAGCCCTTGTGAATAAGGGAGCAGCTGAAAGTACAGTCGGTACTTGTCTGACTGCGATTCATAAAAAGCATTAATCAGATTCATGAATCTAATATAAGGCTGAAATTTTTTGCAATAGTGTAGTGCGAGATAAAAAGAAAAAGTAATACTGACGAAAGATACTTTGGTTACGATATGGTAAAACTCAGTGCTTCAGTTGTAATAAGGTTATATTGGTGCAATAATGTATTTTATATATAACTATTATTACCCAATAACCTGATAGTAGGTTGATTAGACTGTATTATACAACGCAAAAAAACAAAAGGAAAGAATCAAACTGGTTACTACCTTCAAAATAAGATTTCTCGAAAGGCAAAATAAACAATTACTATACGACAGCCCTCAAAAGCATTCTTTCGGTTGTTTCCAAGTGAAATAAAAACAAAAGTTACAATTTATTCATTTCATCTGTTATCTGGAAAGTCATTTAATCGTGTAAAAACCAGGTGCAATACCCGTTACTACTGCAGTTTCTCCACAATGCTCCAAAACAGATGACGACATAAAGTGTCATTACAAATAATTACACATAAACTGCTCACAATTTAAGGAACACTTAAAAACAAAAAAAACAAACAAAAAAAACACATCAGATCTTACTGGGGGGAAGAAAATTATGCAGCAAGCTGGGCCATTTTGCTAAAATGATACCGCAGCAACTCAAAATGGTACTCTGTGGTTCGCCTGACCCTTATGTGCTGGTATTCATGCCTGACAATGTAACCAATTACACCGGTGCAGGGTCTGACAATCTAGGGTTTCATTCTGATACCTAATGGCAGTCAGGGTGTCATTGTCTAGCCTGTAGAGGTCTGTGCGTCCCTCCATGGATATGCCTCCTCAGACCATCACTGACCCACCACCAAACTAGTCATTCTGAACAATGTTACAAGCATCATAACGTTCGCCGCAGTTTTTCTTCTTCACAAGTTGCCAGTGGTGGACCTGCCAATTCATGTATTCTATGACAAACACCAATCTGGCTCCACAGTGCTGGGCAGTGAGCACAGGGCCTTCCACAGGGTTAAAGGTCTTCCACCTCCCTGTTCAGCTCTCCTGGAGTAACTCCCTGTCCAAGTCAGAGGTTTCCACCTGTAAAACCATTCCTTCTTTTGGGGGTTGTCTCTTGTTGCCACTCTAGTGAATCTTTTGTCAATTGTATCAACACCAAAACAACTGGAACTTATTAACCCCTCTGCTACTTAAAAGTTTAACTGACTTGACGCTGAACTCTTATTAAAAGTGTTCCTTTAATTTTTTGAGCACTATAAATTGCAACCTAATGTCCACTATTACCATGGTTTTTATTTTCCTTTCAGTCGTTCTGATAGCTCCCCAATTAGACTCCTGCTTGATTGCCTTAGCGATGTTAAGTCATGGATGGCTCTAAACTTTTAAAATTTTAATGAACGTAAAACGGAAGCTATTCTGTTTGGCCCGAATCGTTCCTCTGATATCCCTGATGTTGATCTTGCTGCTCTGACCCCTCACCTGAAGAGCTCGATTACCAATCTTGGGTTAAAAATCGACTCTGCACTTATTTTTGAGGGCCACGTGAATGGGGTGGTGAAATCATCATTTGATCAACTCAGGCGTCTGTCGAAGGTTAAACCGTTTCTTTCAAGGCGTGATTTGGAGACTGTTATCCACGCTTTTATAACCTCACGCTTGGATTATTGCAACTCCCTTTTAATAGGGGTTGGACTGGGCGCTCTGACACGCCTGCAACTAGTACAGAATGCTGCGGCACGGTTTTTATCTGGTAGAAGGAAATTTGAGCACATTACTCCGGTCCTGGCCTCCCTGCACTGGCTTCCAATTGAATTTAGGATTCATTTTAAAGTTCTTTTATTGGTTTTTAAATCCTTAAATGGTCTGGCACCTGCATATTTGTCTGATTTGCTGAAGCCCTATGTCCCCACTCATTCACTCCGGTCAGCTCTGGTCTTGACATTAGGCAATCGACATCAGTGCTGGTTTTTGTCAGGTTTTGTATTGTTTATTGTCATTTATGCTTAGAAATATTTAACCATATATGCTTAGAGGTGTATAATCGATTGTGTAGTGATAGGATGTGTGATCCTTAATAGTCTGCAGAGACGTTGTGTGCATTCCACAGTGCTCTGGCATTAAGACCCACACTCTGGGAGCATGGGAGAGGTCGTACCTTCTCTTATTGTTTTATGGTAGGATAAACGTATCTATATCTGTTTTAGTCTAAGTGCCTTTTGTTTAGATGAACTGCTGGACTTCCAGACCAGCAGGTTTAGGGAAGTCATTTATGGGGTCACACACACACACACACACACGCACACGCACGCACGCACGCACGCACACACACACACACACACGCACACACACAGGCAAGGTACTCTTTGTTTGTATGTAGATGTCATATGTTAATGAACCTATGCATATTCATGTAACCTCAATAAAAGAGCAGTGTTATGGGGAAGCGGACGAGAGCGACTGGGGTCAAGCGAAGGAACGGCGTTTGTCCGGTTCTCTCCCGTGCACGAGAAACATGAAGAACTTTGCCTACTCGTGTCTTGTTTTGCTGTGTAGCAAATTGTCCTTAACGTTCCAGCGAATAGGTTTACACTACAAACATATCAGTTTTTAAATCCAGATTGAAAATGCATTTTTATTCGCTGGCTTTGGACTCAGTGGTTAACTGACTTGTATTTACTTATATTTTATTGTTTTTGCTATGTTTATTGTTTTATCGTATTTATTATTCTTATTGTGTCTCTTATATTTCTATTGTTCAGCACTTTGGTCAGCCTTGTGTGTTTTTGTCTATATTGTCTATGTCTGGTTTATTCATTTTAGTAACATTTGACCACAATTAATAAGCATATTAGTGATATTATAAAAGCATGTCATTTTAAAATGCTCTTTATTTATTCATCAGCAGACTGTAACAGACTGTATCACACAGCATCATGATTCCAGGATAAGTAGTTTAAGGAGTTAGTCAAACACTTAGTGATTTGAGAAGTCAATATTTGCTTACCACCAGGTGGCAGTGTGGTGTTCATTTGCATCATTATGTACAAATTATTTTATTGTAAATATGGCCTTTTTCATATTATCTTTATGTGTTCGTGTTGCTACCTTTTGTTGGTCACTGGCTCTCTATCACTGTGCCGTTACACCTGTCAAAGTGTACCAAATGTGAAAAGATGGTGTACGTACCTGCTGGTGTATCTCTGGCTACAGCGGGTGTTGATACACTGGGGCAGTGTGTCGTGCAGGCTGGGATCAATCACATTCAGACTGACAGGCTCTTGATGCACCTCACAGCTGGGATTCCTAAGAAAAATACACCAAAATAAAGACACATTTTCTTGGTCAAAACACAAATCAACTACATTAACTAGACAATATAAACCCGAATCCTACCATTAAATATGATTAAACTGGGGAAAAAAAGATCATAAAAAAATAAAAATCAAAGCACAAGCACACAAAGAAATGTCTTCACCATGTCAATCAGCTCTAAAGAGACACGTCGATGCTGCCAGACAAATACAGAGGGAAAAAAACTGACAGTGAAAAAAATTTAATTGCACGTCTTCCTGAAATAAAGGAGAAATTGGCATTTTAAACATTGACATGCTGTCAAAGACTGCTGATGGCTGATGAAAGGAGGTGAGTGTAATAAGGGAGAGAAATGTGAGAGGCACTGTGAATGATGGATGGGATGCAGAGTGGCTCAAACAGTAAAGGAAAAGACCTGGAACAGACAGAGTGATGCAGCAGGAAAGCAAGAGATATAAAAGTGAGAAAACACCCACAAACATTTGCACGGGAAGCTTTCAAAAAGTTTGAAGCGTCACACGTGCACGTCTGCAAAACACGTTGAGGGAAATATGACAGGAACTCTTAACTTAGAAATGAAGAAAGCAGGTGGCCTTTAAAACACCACATGCAAGCAGGAAGGCTGGAGAAATGAATTTTACAGTCAAGAACCCTTTCGTCCCATTCCTTTAAATCTAAGATCAAAGCAGCGTGACTTTCATCTGGGCTTTTAAAGACCGTTTTGAAGCACTTCTGGCATAAAGGGAAGGGCTATGTCTTACACCAAGCTGCATCACTATTTGACCAAGCAGAAGAAGAAAAGAGGCATCATCTGAAAGTTAAGAACCAATAAAAAAAAACAAGTTCGGCCTCAAGAGTGACTGAACTTAATCCTGATAAGATGTGGGAGGATTTTCTCAACTACCTTGCAAATAGTGTGGCATAGCTCCCTCTAGAATGACTAATGCGCTCTCTGGTGGGTATCTCACTGCTCTGCAGTCACTGGGTAGTTCAGTATGCAAGCCAAGCATGTTTTCCTAATACGGTCATATAAAGGCATCTTGTGTAAACCATTGACTGTTTTCTATGACATTATTTTCAGATTCTGTAAGCGCTGAGGTCAGCTGTAATTTCTTTCTGCTGTCATTTGTAACTCATCTTCGGTGATTATAACTTGGGACAGTATTATCGCAGATGTATGATGTACCTGCAGTAATGTAAACTCGCCGGCTGCTTCATTACGTACATCCATTGAACTGCAGTATAACACAACTATCTAATCTGCCAGTCATGTGACAGCAATTCAGTGGATTTAGCCATGTAGTCATGGTCACGATGATGGTCAAACTGAGCATCAGGATGGAGAAGAAAGGTGGTTTAAATGACTTTGAATGCAACATGGTTGTTGGTCCCAGACAGGCTAATCTACCATCTCTTTGTTTACAGAGATCATCCGAAATAAAGAGAATATCCAGCGAGTGGCAGTTCTCTGGGAGAAAAAGTCTTGTTGAGGTCAGAGAAGAATGGCCAGAAGACTTCTTCAAGCTTGTAGGAATGGAACAGTTTACTCAAATAAGGACTTGTTACAACCGAGGTATGCAGAAGAGCATCTCTGAATAGAATCTTGAAGATTCTTGAGTTGGGCTACAGCAGCAAAAGACCACACTGAGTGCAGCTCCTGTCAGCTAGGAACAGGAAGCTGAGGATGCAATTCACACATGATCAGCAAGATTGGACAACAGAAGGTTGGAAAAATCTTTGGTGGTCTGAGGAGTCTCCATTTCTGCTGCGACATTTATGCTTGATCCATCCTCCACACCCTATCTGAATATTGTTGCTGACCAAATCGCTTTATGACTACAGTCTAAGGATCTTGGAAAACTTGGAAACTACGATAACCTGGATGACTGAGAACCTTCACAGACATATTTATGACTACAGTGTACCAGTCGTCTAATGGCTACTTCTAGCAGGTCAACACAACATGTCACAAAGCTCAAATCATGTTGAACATGACAGTGAGTTTATTGTACACAAATGGCTTCCCAGTCACAAGATTTCAATCTTTTCAAACCCTTTCAGATATGGCCGCATGAGGGATTCACGATTCTGCATCAACTGTGTGATACCATCATGTCCAAATGGACCAAAATGTCTGAAAAATATTTCCAGATTTCCAGAATATTTCCAGAACCTTATTGTGTAGTGGCATGAACAGTTCTGAAGGCAGAAGGGGTAAAGTGTATGTGCTTTAGACAATGTACCCACCTGTTCTCAGCATTGGTGAGGTTGCCTGTACACTCATTGACCTCCAGAGGGCACTCACAGGGACACTCGCACTCATTCTGCTCCATTCTGAACAGCAAATAGTTAAACAGCAGGTCAGTAAGAAACTTGTATTCACAGTTTGATTCGAACTTAATGTTTGCTTAATCTTTAAGCAAATTCCTTGACTGAAAAAGTCACTGTGTGACTCCTGAACCTGTGCAAGCTGCAGCATCACTGCTGCATCAAACTATCAAACTCTGGGTGTTGGATTTGTGCAAAATCAGACCCATTCTCATTTTTCAACAGGAGCATTACTTTATGTTAACAAAGCATTAATGTGTCAGAGAGCTAAACGGTAAAGAGAATTCAGTACTGACCTGTGGCAGTTGAGACACAGCCGGTCTACCGTGCTGCAGGCACAGAACGCCAAGGAGTCGCACGTCTCGTTCACAATGCCAGCAAAGGCGTTGGTGCCGGGGATTCTGGTAAGGCGGTATTTAGAACAATGGCTACCATGGACCAGGTTAGTGAGGTCCCCCTAAAGGAGAAAGAGTTTGAGAGGTCACTCTAATCTCTACATCGCTACACAAATCCATGGAAAATCAATATACTTTTTAATCTTCTTTAAAAAAAAAAAAAAAAAGGTGAGCGAAACTTCAAAACTGCACACACTAAACAGAAACTTTGAAACAGAAAGAGAAGAAGTTTCTAATACCAGCCTCAAAGTGCTTTTTACCCATGTAAGGATGGGCAAGATGAAGACAGAGACTGTGTCATTTCCAACCACACACAGACTCAACAGAGTCACAAATAGCAAACAGAAGTTTGCAACAGCACGTATGACCACAAGATGGCAGTGTTACACTACAAGATTTTTCCATATTGCTATGCGAGGCCCAGAGGAGTGTGTCTGTTTTTGCTACTACAGTATGAATGCTATGAAAGTACACATTCATACCTCTAGTTATGCTACATTTTTATGCGACTCACCACAATGCTGGTGTTGAATTTGTAGAAGCGCTGGACTGTGCGGTCACTGAAGCTGTTGCAGAGGTTTTTCTTGACAAAGTTGGGGTGGTTTAGGATGTCATTGGCCACCAGTGGCTCCTACCAAAGGAAAGAAAATAGATTTCATTAGAATTATGACAATATCATACTCCTAAAGGTTTCTATCCATTCCTATTTCCATGTTAACTTGTGTTTGTGCATTTACCTTGTGTGTGATGTGCTGTTGCTCTGCTGGGGCATGACCTTTGGGGTCAATGAGAGTCGGGTGAGCAACCAGGTACCCTCTGTCCTCCATTATGAAGCACCTAAAATAAAAATGAATAAAACTGGCAGTCAGGATCAACTTAATGAATTCATCAATTCAGTCGGTACTTCGTCAGAACATTGCCATTACTGAGGTTTTCATTCAGAACATTTAATTGCTATTTCTATATTGTATTCCTAGTCTATATAACACAGCTCTGTTCTTCTCCCCACTGTCCCTTGTGTGTTTTTCCAAATCATGCCCTCTTGGTTCCAGGGGCTGATCCTGTTTTTTATGACCCATAAACACCAACAGAGTGAGCATGACAGAAGAAGCAAGAGAAAGTGGAGAAAGAAAGAAAGAAGAAGTGAGGGTTGGTGGGGGAGGCAGGTGTGGAAGAAGATATATGAGGAAAAGAACAGACATAAAAGCTGGGGAAAGTATGTAGAACAGAGGCAGGAGCAACACTACAACTCCAGCAGGAATGTTGTGATAATCAGCTTATGTCTTCCTCTGGCTTTCTTTATTCTTCACGCACAGCCGGCGAGTTTAATTCTTGCTCAGCCGAACAGAAATTTAGCTCCCTCACACAGAAACTGACACTGAAAAGAGAAAGGAAAAACTTGCATAGAGAAGAGAAAAGAAGGGAGCCGCACAATCCATCCTCTTTTTACCTGATCTTATTGCCTTTGTCCTGGTTGCAGATGGGCACCAGGTCAAGGAGGACCTTGTAGAAGTAGCGAAGGGTGAAGTCTATACCCATCACTGCAACAGCGTAGCCAGGTGCCATTTGAGAGCTACGAATAGACAAAAATACACAGAGAAAAAAGGCATTTAGTGGGGTTTGAAATTCTGTGGAAAGGGAAAACAAAATCTGGAAAAAGTCCGTCTTCAGGATACTTGGCACTGTACAGTTATCCCCGCAAGGATCCCTACTTTTCTATAGACCTTTTAAACACACAAAACAAGAAAAAAACATAACGCACTGCTTGATCTCCTAAAATCAGTGTTTACTGTAGACTGTATATTATGCTTACTGAGGCGAGAGTACAACAGCACTAATCCGGCCTTATCTCGCACACACTGACGAGGAATGTTTGTGTATGCTAAACACTTGCACGGACTGTGGTAAACAGCTCTTTTACTGCTGCAAGCGGCACTGTGGCTATCGCGGTGATTTGCATTTGAAGCTCACTGAACTCGAAACAAATACTTTGAGTTCAACCACCGCTGCAGCCCTTTGAAGTCTCTAAGCCTAGGCCTGATTCTACAAAATATTCTGCAGTCAGTTCTGTGATAACTGGCCAAAGGAAATGGTGGAACACTCGATATATTATTTGGTTTTTCCTTTTTTTGTACCACCAGAAGTTGGTAGCACTATGCTGACTTGGCTGAGGGCACTCTGAAAGAAAAGACACTTGAAGACAATTGTGACTAAGCCCAGACCATTTGGTTACAGGATGTCATCTCGCTTGGAAAACAACCCTATAGCACAGAATGGTCAATGGGCTCCTTAAGTTTCCCTCAGATTACTTCCTGCCTTCAGAGATAGTGCAGTCTGGCTAAGCTGACTTCTGGGCCGAGAGCCTAGCTGCCCACAATGATTGTTCTGACTCATACCAACAGTGAGTCTGCTCTCCAATATCTAATAAAAAGAGCTGGCAATTTTTACTTGACTTTTGCTCTGGTGCAGTAAAATATAACACATTCTGTGTTTAACCCCCCACCCACCCACACCCCCGAAAACAAACAAACAAACAAAAAAAACCCCCAAACATAACCAGTGCTCCCACCTGGAGGCATGGATGGTGTGGCTGATTGTGACAACGTATCCGGCCCCGCCCACATCCAGGTACGGCCCCGTGAAGGTGATGAGGCCAGGGTTAGCCACAGCATGCTGGTACCTACGCAAAACAGCACACAGTCATTGGGATACAACATGAAGTGATTCTTTTGCAGTTCCCAACGATAACTCAACTCAACTGTGGCCATTGAAGGAAATGCTACAGGAAACACTGTTCTTATGGGTTCTAAGGGGAATAGTCGTCAACACAAGATCTGCTGCAGTGATTGTGAGATTCAAATAGCTTCAGAATCCCTAAACTTACATCATCTGAGAGCTGGGAGAGACATTTGCAGTCTCTTTGGTCTCTCAGTCAGATGCAAGCAAGTACATTTTGTTTTAGGCCTGTTTTTCACTAATGGAGAACCAATTAACATCACTGTTGACAGGAAATGCACCTTTCTAATAGCAAAACCTAATCTTTCAATGTCCAAACTAACTGAATAAAAAACAAAAAAGGTTAAGACACGAAAAGACAATACTCAAGACTTCAAAAAGAAAATCCAAACAAAAAACAAACAAACAAGGACATCAACACGGGGAATGTCCATCTTTTATGTACAGTCTGATACACAAATCGCCTGATTTGGGGAAAAGAAAACACTTGACCTTTTTTTTTAAAAATAGATCTTACTTTAATGTTTCAATAATGAAAAAAAAAACAACCTAAAATTCTACATTTTGTAAACGTACTAGGCTTATTAATATTGGAAAACATTATCTGACACACACACACACACACACACACACACACACACACACACACACACAAAAACGTCTATCTCATACTTCCTTTCTGCTCCCTAAAAACACATGCACACACATGCCTTCAGCTCTTTTCTCCTCCTCTTCACACCCTCCAAAGTAACCCTCACCATTGTCTGCGGGTTGGGTCGAAGGCTTTGTCCATCAGAGATCCTGGGTAAATCCGGAGCACCCCACTGGGCGTTGCTATGTAACGGCGCACAATGTAGCAGTTGAGGCTACTCATTTCCATTAGTGTCATCCACTCATCCGTAACATGACTAGTTGCCATAACCTCGTTCCTGACAGAGGACTATAGAGGGGAAAGTATAAAGGAAGAGAGAGATGGACAGTGAGGGGCAGGCAAGGAGAGGAGGAAAAAGTGCTGGACTGGTGAAAATTTCATTTGGGTTCGTCTTGAATGCAAAGTGAATAAAAACTCTTGGCAATTTGGATTTCAGTCAGTCCATAAGGAAAACAGAACTACTGCTAATTTTAAAGGCACCCTCCTATGATGTGCCTAAACCTGAAAATATTCATCCCATCTCTGCTCAGGAGTGTTAGAATAGTGGTCACAAGGCCAGAACAAAGCTTAGAAAACCACCATTTAGTGATTAATGCAACTTGATTAGGCCTGAAGCCCTGAAAAATCACATCCCACTTTCAGACAAGCTTCTAAGTTTGAAAGGGGTGATGAGGTCACTGGAGGGGGTCTTTAAGACTAGCCTGGGAATCAGCGTTGGGACTGGGGCCTGGGAGTTCAAACTCAAACTCCCCCCAGGACAGGAATGCACACAGAACGCCAAAATCCATGCGGGAGTTTTGTCCCCTTTTTTAAAGATGCAGCACATCGATTTACATGTTTTAGTTATAGTCCCAGTGTAAGAAGCCTGACAATATGTTTAAGAGTGTGTGTGCTGGCAGGTATGGCACTTTGTGAATGCGTGTCACTCGATTGCAAGGCTGGCTGTTTGTAACAGTAAATGACCGACTGAGAACCTTCACAGACACAGCGGTAAATGACATTCAGTCCGTCCTTCAGTATGAACTGTCTGCGTGTTCTCAGGCTTTTTGTCCTCAGGTACCTTGAGGCCTGGGTTGGCTATGAGCCTGGTGTTATCACTCAGGTAGGCAGTGTAGTGCTCCACCATACGCTTTGTTTCTGGCTGACTGAGGTGCTCATAGGGTGAAGAAAAACTACCAGCTGCCAACATCACAGTTGGGGACTCTGAGAAAGAAACAGAAAGAGGGACAATCAGAGATGATAATCAGTGTTTTTACTTGAATTATCACATTAGTCCAGCTCTGTGCTCTTCCTACCAACGGTGGCAAGCTGTTTAAAGTGCAGGCAGGAGCTGGGCTGACCCAACAGGTCCAAACGATGATAGAGCAGCTTGGAGCTGGGAGCTGTGTTCAGGTTTTTCAGCTGCTTCACTGGAATCTCGGGCTGAATGTACACAATGCACAGGATGAACGACGTGTCCTGAACCTAGAGAACAAGCCAAGGACAGAAGGGAGCTTAATTTTAAATTTAAAAAACAGATTAATAATAATAATAATAATGGATTGGATTTATATAGCGCTTTTCAAGGCACCCAAAGCGCTTTACAATGCCACTATTCATTCACTCTCACATTCACACACCGGTGGAGGCAAGCTACGGTTGTAGCCACAGCTGCCCTGGGGCAGACTGACAGAAGCGAGGCTGCCATATCGCGCCATCGGCCCCTCTGGCCAACACCAGTAGGCAAGTAGGGTAAAGTGTCTTGCCCAAGGACACAACGACCAGGACAGAGAGCCCAGGGATCGAACCGGCGACCTTCCGGTTACAGATGCAATTCCCAACCCCCTGAGCCACGGTCGTCCTCGATTAAGGCAACAGTATTCCAAATAATTCTTTTAAAATCATATTTTCAAACTTCCCTAAGCTTTCTCTGGCTTTCAGTCCTAAGCTTTGTCATCCCACCCAAGAATTAAATTGTCATTGTTCCCAAATATGAAGTTTAAAGCAATGCAGTTTTAATAAGTACTAAATAAATAGGAGTAAATAGGAAATGTGTCTGCTACTACTGTCAGCCTTTAATTAAAATTAATACTAACTGGAAGTGCTTATTTTTGTTAAACTGTGCAACAAGTGCTCGCTAATGTGTTGGTAAGAGTGGGCAAAAAGATGAATGCCTGATTGCACTTAAGATGATCCATTCACTGTTGTTTTTCATGGGGCTGAAAGGAAAATCCGGAGTATTTGATGCTCCAAGCTCCAAACAATGCCACAGACTGCAGAGAGAAGGATGTACTCACTGCACTTTCTCGAATCGGACATAATGTCCAACGCTCGTCTTTTGCGGCCTCGTGAGCTGACCAAAGGGAATATGGTGTCACATCTTTAATAGACTGAAGTCTAGCAGTGGTTGAGATTCTGACAGCACCCATATATACCAGCTCTGTTTTCTGTGTTTCCCATCAGCTGCCACCGCCAGAGATTTATGGGCAGCACACAAACAAATGTGCCCGCTTTAGCAACCGGCTCTAAAGGAATCCCACACAAGGCTAAGCCTGCTCTCATGATCCCCTCCCCTCCCTCCCAAATAAATGATGCAGCACACTCAAATGTACAGTAGACAGTTTTCAGAACCACCCAGGAGATTTATGATTCAAATTAGAGCAAACATGAATAATGATACAATCCAAAAAGGGGCCCTCGTGGACATATTATTTGCACAGCAAAAAACAGATTGTTTGGAGGGAAGAGACAAAAATAAATATATTAAAAAAATATTTTCTGTTTTCCTTTTTTCTGCCTCTGGAAAGCTAATTTAGAAAAAATGGAGACTGCTGCCAAACTCATGGCAAAGGTGACGTGTTGGAGCTCTAATGCCTGAAGAAAAATAAATAAATGTCAAAACCTTTTTAAAAAGCCTAAAGTGAAATGTCTAAAATTAAGTGTGATATTTCTGCTCCTGCCAAAAAAATAATAATAAACAAATTGAAATGTCAAAAAGCAAAAAGACTCGCGTGAGGCATGATATTATTGCTGTCCAGTTCCCCATCTGTTCCTTTAACATGACACTTAAGGGCCTTGTGGGAAACGTGGATCCGAGGGGACAAACAGTTTCTGAGTATGAGAGCTCTTGGTTTCATTCAGACGAGCTCGTTTGAGGTGGGGCTGGTGGAGGTTTGGTGAAGACATAAAGGCTGGGAGCATAATTTCTATGCTGCTTTAACACAATGAGAATGATAAAGAGCTTTGGACCGCAACGGGAGAGACGGGGAGAAAGTAAATGAAATCTTCAGTGCACCAACCATAATAATGGCTCATTGGCCCAGAGCACTGACTGACTGTGTAAGCTTCCCTTTTGGGAGGCACAATCATTTTGCCTACACTCACTCTGTCCTACTGCCATTGCTCTGAAAGTACTATCCTCTTGTTCAATGTTGCATTTACATATTTCTTTCCCCTCTGGCAAGGTTCGAGTATAAACGGAGAGTAAAATGAAAGGGTCTGAAAAATAACAAGACTTCTTCTATATTTGGATGAAATAGCATTTAAACATAAACACGTCTTTTTTTGGGTGTGTGGTTGCAGATGTAAAGGAGT
This sequence comes from Simochromis diagramma, assembly GCF_900408965.1. Lineage (NCBI taxonomy): Eukaryota > Metazoa > Chordata > Actinopteri > Cichliformes > Cichlidae > Simochromis > Simochromis diagramma. The sequence goes on along the minus strand of NW_024387444.1, from coordinate 638,924 downwards.
GAGCTGAAGTTTATTGTGGAAACTAAATGTCACCAGTGACCAGGGGGCATTTGTTTAGCGTCTTTTTACCTTATCCTTTGGGGAACCTACCAGTTTCCAGGCATAGCTGACATTGTACGCATCCTTGCTGTTGTCCCTGAGACGGTTGGTGTGCCAGGACAGAGAGGAATTAAGGGGCACTTCAATGATCTGACTGCCCAAAGGGAGACTGCAAAAACAAAAAGCCACATAGTATAGTGCATATCTATCCACCCATGGCTTTGTTTTGTTTTTAAATTCATGCAATTGTCCTTTCTCACCTGAGGATGTTCTGCCGGACAGCAGGGAACCCTGGGATGTTCTCATAGTGGATAATATCTGTGTGCAGAGGAGGCTCTGTCATCAGGTAGGGCCGTGTCAGAGAGGGGTGCATGAGGGTGTAGCCTGAGAAATTAAACAACCAGTTTGCAGTTACATTACACAAAAGCACAGACCAACACAGTAAAGCAGGATCTGAATATATAATTAGAAATAAATGCTGCAGAGTTAGTAACGATACTGTTATTACTCAGCGTTAAGTCATACTTTTTGCCAAATGAATGTGCAAATCATAGCCTAGATTTTCTTTCCATTTCACAAAACAATAGATGCTTAGACTTTACAGCAGGGATCAAACCAGGGTTGATTCTAAGGATGCGGCCTTCCTGGAGGTAGCTATGTTAATTTCCTTGACTAATAATTTTTGTCACAGACGTCGTCAACAACCAGTTTTCTCCTGATGAAAACAAGACGACAGCTAAATAAAAACTCATGCACGAGCACAAAAACGATGATGCGATCCAATCAGAAGTTATCTCTTTCTGCAGCAAGGTCAGACGCACATAATTTAATCTGATTCCGACAAACGGACTGGGTGAAGGGGACACTCCCATGCTCCCAGTTTCTCATGAAAACGTGTCAAAATGTGAACGCTTGAGAGAAAGAGAAGAGTCCACATATGGACACATTTCGCATATGATGTCAAGGAAAATAAATGCTTTGCAAACCGCGTGGCGCAACTTTCACAGGTAAAAACACGTCAAACCTAAACTAGAATTAAAAGAATTTTGATGTCTAAATTATGACTGAACTAAATGACATTTAAGTCAGAAGTTTGCTGTCAACATTAACACGGGTATTTAGCTGTCAATGCATGAGGGAAATATGATTTATAAAAAGGCTATTAAATGCCAGGAAGACTGAAGACCTCGCCTGTGCCCCTGATATTTATAAACCAGTAAGAATGCTACAGTTTGTGATTCCAGGTGAATCTGGAAACTTGTTTCCATTGATAAAGTGAATACACTCTGAATAAATAAATTATGATATCAAGTAAACTATAGTAAGGCCACCTCCTCCGAGGCTTAATAGAGGAACAATCCAAGACTATAAAGTTAGGAAAGGATCATTTCTGCTGGTTAAGAGAAGGAGACGTCTTTAGTTACTTGTCACACTTTAAAACTTGAAGCACAGCCTTTACCAACATCTTAAATTTCCCTTGTGCAAAATTACAGCATCTAGCCTTGAAAATTGCCCTAGTGGCAAACAGTACTTTGTGGTACTGTGATAAACGGCTCTTAAGAAGCAGTAATCATTCTGGGAGAGACAATAAGCCGTTTTATATGTGCTGGTGCGAAAGGCCTAAAAAAACAAAATCTTGGAGTTTTGTGTTTGTGAGTATTGTATATTTACTGAAAGAAAGTGCAGTGCGTAATTGTAAGATTTACAATTATGCACTGCTACAACTACAGTGCATACAGTATATACGCACTTCTATTAAATCCATTTTAGAAGCAGACGTGTATACTGGTAAACACATATTGCTACACGTTCTCAGATGTGAGAATATTTTAAATGTACTAATCTGTTTTCACCTCTGTACTCCTGGAGCTTTTTGTCAGCTGCATGTTTACTTTAAACGTACTTACCTAAACTCTAATTGGCAGCAGACGATGTGAATGCCAGCTAATAACTTTAATGGGACTCATTTGTCAGCGTTTACAGAGTTGGAGCACTAATAACCACGGCACAGTAATAACTTGTAATTTGATGGCATATTTATTACAATAACAGACATTTTAGATGAGGGGGGCAAAAAAGAGACTCACTGAAAAGCACTGAATTCACAGAACTGCCAAAAAGCTAATTATTGCTAGCTAATTAATAGTAAGAAATATGCTGAACATGTTCATGTGCTTTCCCTCAGCTCTCTTGAATTATTACTCTGCCTACGACTCACTCTTTTTAAACTCCTGAAGCAAAAAAAAAAAAAAACCCACACACACAAAAAAAAAAAAGCCACTTAAGTTATTTTTATTTCTAATAAAAGTGTCTCCACACCCACTTCTATAGGTTAAGAGTTTAGATTCAATTCAGTTGTACTTGGGCATATTCATTTTATTTATTTATTGCCACCAACATATTTAAAACATATTAAAAACAAATTTTTCTAAAGCCTGATTTCTATTCTTCATGTTTTCAGCTTGTCAGGAAGACAAACTCTTCATCAAATATTCCTTGGTTTAAGTAAAAGGTATCACTTCTAATGCCATTTTGCCATCTAGCAAAACGGTGACTGTTAAATGTCATTTCTGTCCAGGCCCACAGAGCACAACCTAGCCATTTCACAGCACCAGTAATTGAGTCAGAACCCCCTCAGCCGAGGCCAAGACAAACCAAGACCGGACATAAGCGCTATTTGTAATGCGGCGTGGCAATCCATTGAGGCATGGTTCGACAAAGTGAAATGCCAAAGGAATGCCAGTGCTACCTACAAGACGCCAGCTAGCCTAATAAAGCGTAATGCCTGTGGAGGAAGCTGAGACACAAAATGAAGTGTAATTCCATTTAGCAGCAAATAAACAACAAAGTGTACTTAAGTGTGCTTATTTAAAAAACTGACTAATTTCCTGATTGATATTTGCTCTGCAGGCGAGGCCAAGCAAAAGTGGCAATGTGACACTTGGATTTGCCCCGCTGCGTTTAGCACTACCTGGGAAAACTGTTATTACTGCACATGAAGAGAAAACGAGTCGAGAAGAGATTTGAGGCAGACCACAACAAAAAAGTCTGGCTGTAGGTAATCCTGCCGATTCTTCTGCGATCATGAAAAGACACGTGTGTGTGTGTGTGAGTGAGTGAGTGAGTGAGTGAGTGTGTGAGTGTGTGTGTGTGTGTGTGTGAGTGAGTGAGTGAGAGAGTGACAGAAAGAGACTGGTTTCTGATGAAAAGGTTTGCACTAAGCTGATTACCACCTCTGTGTGACTCACCTTTGTTGTCAATAAGGAAGGTATATGACGCGAGCGAGTCTTGATAGTATGTAACATCCTCCAAGATGTACGCCAAGTTCACATCCACCCCAACCACTCCCAGGAGCTGGTTACCAAAATAACACGGCCGGCTCACAGTCATAATAAACCCTGTGGAAAGTACAGGCAACTATGTAAGGTTCACTTCAGGTTTAAGCTTGCCACACTAAGCGCTTTTATGAATGGGTGTAAATAGGTGAATGAGGCGTGTTGTATAAAGCACCTATAAAGTCCTGCAGGAGAGCAGAAAAGCTCTGTATAAGAACCAGTCCACTTATCATTTATATAGTGTGTCAAATCACAGCTGCCTCAAGGCGCTTTATAGTGTACTTTATATTGTACTTTATATTGTAAATAACATTAAATAATACAGAGCGTACAATAATACAAGATGATCAACGTCTGTAGACTTTAGCTAGCTGCTCGGCACTGTGTTGGCACATGGCACTGAATTGGATAACAACTTAAACTTAGTTATAGCACTTACAGAAAGACATCTACTGCATTTGCATTTTTTACCCACTGCTTTTTAATCCATTATTGCAAATTTAAATATGCCATATGACAGAACAAAATCTAGAGTGTGATTAAAGTGGTGGCTGGACTGTTTTACATTTTGAGAAGTTGAGGCTAATAAAAGATTAAATGTGGTGTTAATGCCGTCAAAAAGGTCTCAACTGACCTAAATGTGAGGATTTCAAAGCTAATCAGGAATTAAGAGTAACTCAACATGATATTACTTCCTCGTGATAAGTATTGTATCACAATGCAGGGATTTTGTAATAATCCACACAATGCATTTACCTTTTAATTATATGTACTCACTGCACTGTCATATTAATTTTGTTGCAATAGTGTGTGCCCATATAATGACGTGTTCCTTTTTTGCCTTATTTACCACTACCATGAGGGTTGACAAAGCAATGGCTGCCAGTTGTGGTTCAGCATCAGTTCAGTTTGAAGTTTCCTTTGGTGCAGTTCGGGCCACACTACTCACCATCTCCCATCGGGTCGGCGTAGGGTAGGCTGAAGCGAGCCAGGTCAATCATGCGATTGGGCAGATTGATGTAAAAACGCCCCACTGTCGTTTCCAGGTTGCTCAGTTGGTTCAGCACCATCATGCTGCCCTTCACCACCGGCATTACTGAAGCTCCTGCTGACCCAGACGAGCGGTCTCGGTCAGATGTTCGGTCAACGCCGTACTTCAATGAGTTCTGCTCGGCGAGGTCCCTCAGGAAGGCCAGCTCCTTCAGGCCTGTAATTCCCTCTGCAAGAGGAGGGAGCAGTGTAGAATATGAGCGTAAAAAAAAAAAGAAAGAGTAGACTCGATGACGGAATTTGTTTGATTTAATCAAGCAGGGATATTAGGAACAAATCCATAGCAGATGGCTTGGCTACAGGACTGTTGGACGGGGTAATTGTGCAAATCAAAAGAGCAGGGAGTGGTTGAAGCGGAGCTAAAAAGAGTAAACAGCTCTTCACTAAAGAGTGCATGACTCAAATTCCTATTATAAAAAGGCAACCCACTCTTCTCCATGACCCTACTAGCAACAAGACAATTCCTTGAAGGAGTAGGAGAAGAAGTCACATCCTTTCCACCAAACGATCAGTTAATTCAAAACAATTTCAAGTTCAATTTTTAGCGCAATGAATCTTCTGGTCATCAGCAATGAGCTTGCGTCATCTGGATCATAACTAACACTGCCATCAAAATTTCAAACTGATTTGCCATCACCAGCGAGCCCTAACTTGTGATCCTGCATCGTGATCTCTATAAGCTTTTACCCGTACAGTCCCATGCATCTGCCAAGCCCAGCTGTCATCTGTCAAGCTCAGAGATTGTGACATAAACGAATCCCTCATCGCTTTAAAGAAAATATACAATTGAGACCTTAATGCACACTTCAGACCATCTTTCCAGGCCTCTTAAGGTCATTTAGACGAGGACGAATAACTGTGGCTGGCCCTGACAGCTGTGACATGGAACATTTGGCATCTGACAACCTATTGGGAAGGATAGAGCAAGTATCCAATCGCTGAATGGATTACAGCAGAATTCCTTTTTAATGCCAGGGCTCTGCTCCTGTGATCATTACACTGGGCCTGACAAGGGAGCCAATGCAGCCATGGGTGGCAGTTTCAACCAGAGTGGATTTTTTATCCACTTGTATCTGTTCACTTTAACCTGTGAGGGAAAAATGTTTGCAATCCATCATTCTTTTCACCTCCTTTGTCTTTTGTTTGGTGTGACTGCTATGACCTGACATTAACAAGCTTTTTCATTCAATCTGACACAGGCCTGCACGAGAAAAAAAAAAATGAAATGGTAGATGTGCACAATATACCAACTTGCAAAATCAATGCTTCTTTATGTTTCTACCACTACCAAGAGTACCTTTAAACAGCCTAATATTAGAAGAAATTGAGTTTACTGCAAGATAATTCTGTGAAATCAACACTAATGTGCAACAGTAATGTCCCCCTCAGTTCCCATTTCTTTATAGCTTGGTTTCTTGTAATAATCCTTTGAAAGTTATCTTGACCAATAGTTCCAGTAGGTTTCCAGGCCAGATTCCCTTGTTTTGTTTTGTTTTTAAATGCCAAAGATACCACATTTTGACAAGCATAAAATAATACTTTTGAAGAGCAAAGTGACAATAATAAATGATTATATGATGTATTTTCATGTATGTTTGCACAGCAAAACAAACAAATGAGGGGTGTCTCAAGACTTGCATGGTACTGTACTGTGAACTCACTTGTGGGTCTAAAATCAGGTAATGGCTAAAAATATCTCATATTATTATATATAAGTGTATTAGTTGGTTAGTAAAGAAGAAAAAGAAGTGTATTCTCTGTTTTGCATGACTAAGGTTTACTTTCCCCCCCCGATCAGAAAATATGGCGAGCGGTTTATTTTTAAATAGTGCAACTGTTAGATAGCATCAACATGTCCAGTGGAGATTCGAAACCATATTCTAGCTGACAAGACAGTGTTTTGGTCAGAGTATCAGACATTGTTTTGGTAACAGAGGTGGACAACAGAGACAAACACAGGAGACTGCTGATCTCCTTGAACAATCAGCACTTCACATTTGGCAGGGGATGCAGGGAATCAGACTCCCACAGCAGGCCTTTCAGCTGTGTGCAGCAGCATCAGCAACAATACAAATGTTTTTTCTGAATATGCAATGCTAATAAACTCAGAGGAGGATAGATTTCTGCATCCTTTTCATCATCTCCCTTTAAAGAGCCAAGGTCCTCTGTCAGTCACACAGAGAGTGAGCAGCACGCTCTTTGAAGTCTCACTCTCTCTGCTCTTAGATGTACCTCATTTCCATTTCTCGATGCAAAAATAATTTGTATTAATGGTGGACTAAAGCAAGCGCAGCAGACACGGCTGTACGTGTGTTGCAGAGGGAGACGGGAATTAGGAGGCAGATGGAAGGACAAGGACAAATTTAGAGGAAAAGGAAGCATACTTACTGCACAGACAGGCACAAACACAGAAAACAAAAAGCCTTTGAGGTTTTAAAAGCACCTCTCTAACCTTCAGTCCCAGCAGAGCCAAAAGGAATGAAGCACCAGATCAAGAAGTGTAGAGAAACAAAAAATACACGTCCAGAGGTACGGTAAATGGAAAAACTGAATTTCATTAACTGTGTCGAATAGTTCCTTATAACAGAAAACCTGACTAAATTAAATGTAAACATTCAGGTGAAAAAAAATAAAGTTTTCACCCACCATTCATGAGAGCATACGTGAGGATCATGACAGAGTTGTTGAGGTGCCAGTTCTCCTGCCGGACCACACTGAGCGTGGCTCTCTTCACCAGCTCCGATGATTCTCGAGACGTGACGCCAGACGACAGGTAAATGATCACCATGTCTGTGGCTGATACACAAACGCACGTTTGCTACTATCAAACTCAGTGATGAAAACATGCTAAATCTACATTAGTGTCTTCTTATCTGAGACTTACTGCTCTGTTTGTTGTGACTGGTGGTGTTTCGAAGCAGCTGGAAGGCCTTCTCGAAGCCAGCTGCATGCTGCGTGGCTCCATCAGACGCCTTGACGTTCGACACAAAGGTGCTCATCTTCCTTTTCGTCTCGCTGGTGGCTGGAGAGAGCAGACTTTTGTAACACTGGTCTAGAGAGCAGGAGCGAACGGTCTCTGCCACCGAAAGTATGGAGATCTGGGAAGGAGCAAAAGGGCCATCAAACCAAGAATGATAAGAGATGTAAATACAGATGCCTGATAATGAAGAAAAGCGTCCCCTTTCACAAACCTTGTCATGCTCATCTATGGCATTCAGGATAACAAGTGCTGAGTCCTTGGCGATCTGAAGCTGGGTGTCAGTTATGGAGGCTCCGTGGTCGATCATAACCACAATGTGTTTAGACTGTGGACGCACTGCAGAAACGTACACAGGCCTGCACAGGTACACACACAGATACACAATATGGACAGATATCAGTTTTAAATTATAAACATACTCTGTTGCCTAGCAGTTTCATAGTTTTAGAGGAAGTCTGGCACCTTCTTCACTCTATGCTGTCATTACAGAGTTGGTAACACTTTATAATACAGTCTGCAACTGTGACATAACTCCCCTGTAATTAAAAAAGAAATTAAAGGTGTTAAAACACCTGCTTAATTCACGCCATAATACAGCCTGTAAGCCAAAATGCACATCGTATTAACATGCGAAATGGGATAATATTTATTTTCCTTCAAAATTAGGATGAAATTGCACAGTACTTGTATCAATTCTGTGTCCTTGCCTGTAAAATACCTAAACTTAGGCAACATTTTATATTACTCATGTACTACATGAAATTACTTCTACATTACATACAAATTATGAAAACTAATTACAGTATAATTATTTTTTGTTTCTTGCACACACCTGATTTGTTACCCTCTTACTCTAGTGTACATATTTTAAGTATTTGTAAGTAAATATAATTTGCAATTTAAAATAAAATGCATCGAAAGTCTATTTAATTATAGGTGAATTACACTGTTAGTTGTGGACCATATTATTCAATTTTGTTATTTATATAGCACCAAGTCACAACACCAGTTGCCTCAAAGCACTCTATATTGTAAGGGAAAGACCCTTCGATAATACAAAGCAAACAGAGAAAAGCCAGACAATCATGACCCCCTATGAGCAAGCCCTTTGGCAACAGTGGGAAAGAAAAACTCCCTTTTAACAGGAAGAAACCTCCAGCTGAACCAGGCTCATGAGGGGCGGCCATCCTCTGCGAGCGGTTGGAGATGAGGGGATTACACAGTGTTACCCAACCTGCAGCTATATAAAAAAAAGAATCATCCAAAAGTAAGGATGTTTGGTTAATAATGCTTGATTGTGGTTGGGGTTTGAAGAAATATGACAATATTTTGAAATCCAGCAATGTGACCTGTCATCAACCTTCTCAAAACAAAAACACTTCATGTTTTTAAACTCCGTGAATAAGGACTAAGAGTCTAAGTCTCAACAAAACAAAACAGGATTTATTATTTACATCTTACTCCCCCCCCCCCCCCCCCCTCCACACACCAACTGAATTTGTTTTGGAAAAGTGAGGCTACAGTTGTCTGACGACCTGCAGCATTTGCTATGGAAAATTTCACCTCTAAAGAACAACTACCACCGTGTGTGGCTGTTGTCGAGTAATGACATGTTTCTTTCAGAAGCAACTCAAGCAACATAGCATGAAAGCATTGGTTTGGTCTTAAAATACTGCTTACTGCAGCTAAGTTTCCTAAAAAGTTGGGATACTGTGTCAAGTAAAGAAAAGAAAAGAAAAAGAAAGAAAAAAAGAACTAAATGTTTAATTAAAAATAGTCCAAACACAGTAAATCAAATGTTGAAGATTCGGCTGCATACCGCTCATTGATTTGGTGAGACTTGTCATTTGAGGTATCACTGTATGTGTTATGCTTGTATTATAAGCAGGTGGAGCTGCAGAACGGTGCAGACTGTAGGGGGTCAGTGGCTCTTTGTGTGTGGTCTGCTGGACAAAGCGACACTAACACGAGTGATGTACTCACAAAGCCTCATTCATACTTGAAGCAAGCCAAGCAATGTCATTTCTCCCATGGCTGCACGCCAAACTCACTGACTTGAACAGCAATGGGAGTAATAAACAACAACAACTCAAAAGGAATAATAAAAAGAAAACAGAGGCCAATGCGAAATGCACAAGGGAGCATGAGAGAGATGGCTTTCAGCGATGGGGTGGGGTGGGGGGCGGGGAGAAGGAGAAAAAAAAACCCATAACATTGGAGGTGTGAAATTCCAGTAGGCTTTAGTGGTAAAGAGCCACATTCCTACCAATGGCATGTGTGGTCGGGGTGTATGAGGGCAGGATGCCATCAACATGCCCTCTAGGCCACCCCACAGCAACTGGCAGAGGAGGAGGGACGGAAGGCGGGGAGGGGGGTGGAAGAGGGTGAGGAAGATGAAGGCAGGAATGAGCTGCCGAAGCATCACACTTGAACAATCTTTTCCATTATTATGTGTGATATTTGCTGACAAAGTGCAAGTTGTACCTATAATCTTATTTATTTACATTGAAAACAGCTGAAGTACAACAACACGTGTTACAAGCGACAGTGCCTATACCTGCTGCGGTGCTCGTAGTTTCCTTTACAGTGGAACTTGTGGGCGGGGAAGACTGTGAAAATGCCCTCCTCCGAGCTGAAGTACTGCCACTTTATACCCGGGTTGGACTTCAGGTTGTCTGCCAACACTGCAATAGGGAGAGAGCGAGTGAGAACAAGGAAAAAGAAAAAAGAAAAATACATTACTAAAGCTGAATGGGGAAAATGGGAAAATATGTAGTCAGAAAGTAGAGCATACTTGGAAGCTTTTCTTGTTTGGATTTGGCGTGCAAGTTGTGAGAAACACTACATATTTCAGGAGTGAGACTTCAAGTGAGTGACAAAGCATCTACATGAGAGATCAGCCCTAAAGAAATATGCTACATGATATGTTCATGCATCATTGCAGTGATGTTTTACATTTCAATAACACCTCGACGCCTGATGGCGATGATCATAAAGTGTTGCTGGTCATATTGTCCTGTCCATAGTTCATAAGACTGTATAGCTCTTCCAGGCACTGCATTAAAAACTGAGCATTAAAAATACATCTGACCTGATTTGACCTATAGTATCTTGCATGTTTAACACAATGAGAGACATGTGCAGCTGCTACAACACAGGACAACATATCTAACAATGCCAGCGCTGTACAGGAGGGAGAGTAGACAGGAAATACTCTCCAGAGAACAACCCTGGATAATCTAAACCGCTGTTGCATGCCTCTCTCTCTCTCTCTCTATTACAGGCCTCATTAGATATATACATAACAGATAGAGAAATTCATAACAGATCAATAGGCAGGCTTGCTTACATCTTAACATATGACAAGGACAAATACATCTGTTTAGGCCTGGCTACACCATACACAACTGTGCCAGCATAAATTAATGAAGAACAATTTCAAATTGTTAAACTACTGGTTAAATTTCTTGTATTTGAACTCTGGCTTTTGTCTGAAATTAGAACTCTACTTATGTGATACAGTCTGCTAAACATAACCAAGAATCCTGGGACCGGTCACGTCAGATGGCCCCGCCCCTCCCTGAGCCTGGTTCTGCTGGAGGTTTCTTCCTGTTAAAAGGGAGTTTTTCCTTCTCACTGTTGCCAAAGTGCTTGCTCATAGGGGGTCATATGATTGTCGGGTTTTTCTCTGTATGTATTATTGTAGGGTGTACATTACAATATAAAGCACCTTGAGGCGACTGTTGTTGTGATTTGGCGCTGTATAAATAAAACTGATTTGAATTGAATAGAAAAACAGCTAAATTTGCCCCCTTTAGTCACGATTATACTCAATTATACTTACAGGGACAGCTGGAGTCATAATGTTCAAGGAGTCAATCCTGTTATGCTTCTTTTATACTTCTTGGGCACATGTGTAGTCGATTCATTGTAATGTAAATTCTCCAAGGACGAGCCCGCGTTGTCAGGCAGACATGTGGACGCCTACAATTCCAATCGCACTCACTGTCGAACAGCAAACATTTATGCCACCCTGACCCAAGCGGAGCCTCGCAGGCCTGTAAAGCATAGCTAAGGCTTCAGTACTTAGCTACAATACTGACCTATTCACCAGCCTACTGTGATAACACTGTGTGAACTGTGATTATATTTTTAATCAGAAGAAATTAATACAAAATACTTTTTTTTTTTAAGAACATGCTAAAATTGGCTATTTGCATCATTACTAACCCACAATAATTATAAGGTTTTGGGGGGTGGGGGAAGTAAAAAGATACACATACTATTTTATATTTTATATATTTTATGTGAGCATATAAATAATATTAGCTGTTATTATACGTTAGCGGATATATTGTTAGCAAAATATTTTACTTCCCTAATGTCCTCACCAACCCTGAGAACTCCAGTATTGGACAGACTCTAGAAATAACAGCCAAATACAACCTCTGCAGAGGCCTGAAGCCTATTTGTTTAAAACTAACAGAGTGATTTTTTTTTAAACTGGGTCACAAAGTCAACAGTATCTTCACAGAGACCCCATCACAAAGCCAACAACTTCCTTTCCACTGACTGCAACACAAAACGGCCTTTCACAATGAGGCGTGGGGTGGGGGGTGGGATGAAGCTAGTGAGACACAAATAGAAACTTTGGGTCCTTCGCAAGGCAAAAAACAGAGACAGAGAAGAAATAGACCGTAACCATCAAAGTAGGCTTCATTAAAATAATACAATGCAGCTGTTAAAACAGCGTTTGATTGATTAAAATACAGGAATGCAGACCAGCCGTGGTGAATCCAATCAGCCTCAGTGTGCCAAAGGAACTAACAATACTATTATAAATGAACAGTCCTCCTAGTGTACATCTACATTTGGCAGCAGACTGAAGGAAGTAAGTAACACAAATGGCCATTTTGAACAACTACTTTGGTTTTATTAGCCACACAAGACTACAATCCTTTTTGTCTTTGTAAAGACTTTAGTCTTACTGGAGTGTTTACTTTTTTAGCAGGAATAAAAAAAAAAAGATTGTGGTTTTGTTAGCAGCCATTTTGCCATTTCGCTGACTAATTCTTGTTATTTGTAAGATTTTTTCCATGACCTCAAATTGGATTTAAAATTACTTGTTAATTATAGCTACAGTCTTTCCCAGACATGCTAACTACCAGCCATTACATGTCAGCTGGGTTTCTATGATCCCCAAAATGTGGTTCTTGGCTTGTGATCACATTAAATTAATCACCTGCTAAAGAGAACCTGTTTTGACCTTCTCCAACCTTCCAGATACATTACAAACCACAGTTGTTTTCCCTCCTCTAAGGGTGGGATGGAAAAAAAATCCCAAGTCAAATGTTCAACTAACGCTTAAACAAGTTACAGAAAACAGATAAATCAGAGAGCTGCTGTGAAACTGTCCAAGGGTCAAACATTATAAACTTCAACGCCAGGCTACATTTACTTTGCGAGGAACGTCTTTTTGGAGACATAGCAGGTTTGCCAATCATACATCATCCCTGCCCAGCCACTCCATCCGTCTCTCCGGGCTTCACATAAACAGGAACCACTCAGTTGTGTTGACAGTGGAAGAAGGGTTCTGTATACATCTGTCAGGCTACAGTACTCCATTCTGCCACAAATGTTTAGATCTTCCTATTGAGACAAGCTAAGAAACTGGAACTAAATGAAAGCCATTTCCTCCAATCTTACTACTCTTGACTATCAGCAAATGACCTCACTTACTATGATCCAGATATTACACTTCCAGTGGCACTCTCCAAAGTGTATCCTCATTCTAGCCCCACTTTAATATATTTCTTTTTGAGGAGATTGTAGGAGAACTTTTTAAAATGCTTTCACAGCAGCATTTATTTCCTGTGAATTTCTGTTTTCTTTACTTACTTTTCTACCAAATAACTTTTGTATGTAAGAATGCAAATGTTTGACTATAGCACACATTAAATGGTCTGTAGCCTGCCAGTTTGAGTCAATGAGGTCTGAGTGCAAAATCAGCTCCAGCTAATCCAGAAGTCAAGTGATTTCACAACTAGTGACTGCTCCTGCCCAGTTTCCTGTGCTTTTCTCAGGCAGCACACTCCCCTTAACCACACAGACACTTTCTCATTATTGTATATACTAGAATGCAAACCATGCGAACTATGGAAAATGTTTAGATTTCTCCTGTTTAGTAAATATTATATGTACTATGTGTTTTGTGTGAGAATTAAAGTATTTCCTAAAGGTGGGAACAATGACATACAACTGCTGCAAGCAGAGGTGGGTAGTAACGAGTTACATTTACTTACGTTTTAGAAGAACATATTGTTTTACCTTCATTGCACCATACTTTTTACTTTTACTTGAGTACATTTGTGAAGAAGAAACACTACTTTCACTAAGTTATATTTGACAATATTTGACTTACTACTTTTTAAAAATAATTAATTTCACACATTGGATAATACTACTAATAATGGATCATGCCGCCTGGAGGCTACCTGTAACTCTTTCACCAATCAGACGTAGCCATGCAGTCTCATGACCAGATATAAAAGGCAGGCCGAGCAGCCCAAGCCTTTCAAACTAGTGGACACAGACTGAAGAAACACATCAAGAAATTGCAGAGGCAACTGTCTGCACCAAAACTGAAGAGGATGAACACCCTTGGCCGCATATACAAAGCATGTTTTGTTTTAAAGGAGTAAAAAAGAACAGCTATATAATGCAATGTCTTCTGTGTGAGCCAAAACAAACCGACATTTCAGCGTACAAAAACTCAACATCTAACCTGAGGAAACATGTTGCGGTAAGTTTGGTCTAAATGTCTTTTTAGCTATGCTTAAGTGGTTAACACATGAATTAAATGGCTGAATTTGACCTAATAATTTAATTCTGGTGTATTGTGGTGTGGATACTGGTCCCCGAGGACTGGAGCTTTGCACCCATGGGTTATAGGATCACAGTCTTAGGCCTTGTCCGCATTAAAAATTAAATTATTTTTAAAAAAAAATTGTGCATATCCAGAATCACTCCCTTTCTCTCCTAGAAAAACATTAGTATAATAATTAAGCTGGTTTAATAATAGTGACTTTTGTCTTGACTCTTTCTTCAAAGAACTACAGTTATTAAGGTGTAGAAGTTTATAAAGATTATAAAAGGTTCTAAACATTTTTTGAAGCAGAATCTATTGACTAGCACTGCTTAGCCTTGCATATGTTCTTATTTTTAACTTAAACTGGAATTATTTTTTGTGTGTGTGTGTGTGTGGAAACTCACTTAATGTAGGCACGACTTTGGTTTCTCTTCCCTTTCTGTCGTGTCCGGGTCAAATCTGACTGATTTACAACTTAAAACACACACAAATATTGTGCTTTACATCTAATTGCCTCATGATACCTTCCACACTATGCACTTGAACATATAAAAGTGATGATCACCTCTTCATTGAATTTTGAGTGTTTTAATGAACATCTGTTAGGACTTCTATTAGCACACGTGGTGTTCCCGTTCAAAAGTGACCAACATAGAAAATGAATGGGAATCCACCCACTGAACTGAATTTGGTGGTGAAAAATGGTGCTAGTTGAACTCTCCAGTTTCATTCATCCCCCACCCCTTACTGTAGCACTCCCAGACAAAATTGAGTGGTCTGTTTTAACAGCTCTTAAATTAGCATAACAAACATTTTTCACCACCAAATTCAGTTCAGTGGGTCGTTAGTGGGCCATTCAGTAGGTCGTTCAGTGGGTCTTTCATTTGGTCATTCAGTGGGCCGTTCAGTCAATGGCGGTGGGGAGGTGAACACGACAGGAGGGTTAAAAATATGGGAACATTGTTTTTTTTTAAAAGTGTATAGAAATTGCTTAGTCACATGTAGTTTCATGGTCTATTTTTTCTGCCAACAGAGGGTTCACGCCACCAAAATGAAGATGTATACAGAATTAATGGACCGCCACAGAAAACGAAAGTCGTCCTCTTCTACCGAGCCACCTATGAAGAATGCAAAACTTACAGATTCTTTCACTGGCTCTAGGCGGGTAACACAAGCAACGTTTGACAAGCTTCTGCTTACGTTTGTATGTGAAGCCAACCAACCATTTTCTATAGTTGAGACATCGTCCTTCAAGACTATGATGGAAACCTTGCAAACTCAGTGTACAGTAATGACAAGGAAAACATTGTGCTCAAAAATACAAGAAGCTGCAAAGAACATGAAAAGCATAATCATAATCATTTCTGTAATATACTTACATATCTATATTATTGCTAATATATATTGTAATATATCTATATCACTAAAGCACTTCTGGATGGATGCAAACTGCATTTCGTTGCCCTGTACCTGTGCATGTGCAATGACAATAAAGTTGAATTCTATTCTATTCTATTCTATCAAAAAACTGAGCACTGTGAACTATGTTGCTACCACAACAGACTGCTGGTCTGCCAGACAGCATAGCTACTTGGGAGTGACTTGTCACTGGATAGATGACATCTCTTTAGAAAGGCATTCTGCTGCATTAACTTGTAGACCTCTTAAAGGTTCGCATACATTTGATGTTCTTGCTGCAGCATTAGAAGAAATCCATTCAGAGTATCACATCAGAGAAAAAGTGACCAGGACGACAGTGGTTCAAATTTCTTGAAGGCCTTTCAATTATATGGTGAGGAGAAAGAGGAAGAAACAACCAAATGGCAGGATGATGGTGGGTCTACCCTTGATGATGCAGAAGACAGTGAGTTAGAGGTGGAGTATCAAGATGTCTTTGCTGTTTTGAATGACAACACAGGTCTGGAGTACCAGCTTCCAAGGCACCAAAAGTGTGTGTGTCATCTATTCAATCTTATATCAACAGTTGATGCCACTGCTGCAGAAGCTACCAATAATACATACAAGAGGCTGTCTCAGAAGAAGCTGAGGAGGCTGGAGTCATCTTGCAAAATGTGTAGACCTCTTGTTGATGCGCTGCGGGACGGGATCCAGAAACGTTTTGGAGAAATAATGAAAGACCCTGAGATGACTGCAGCTGCAATACTTCTACCAAGATTCAGAACATCATGGTCCACAGAGGAAAGCATCTTAAAAGCTGGTATACTTATCCATTAAATTGTGAGCCACTAGATATTGACTTACAATGACTTTCCTTGTTACTGTAACTTGGGATTATAGTGTTAGTTAGAAACAAACATCTCCGGTGTGATAAAAATCTTTCACCAGTAGCTCGGCAGTCTATACAGCACAGTAATGCACAGACCTAACCATACATCTTTCCACAGGTCTGAACTTTATCAGAAATCAACTAGACACAGAGCTGGATGAGGCCAGCACAAACAGCAGCCTATCTGACGAAGATGTCTTCTTTGGATCCATGGGGTCAGGAAAGCCAGAAGCAGGGGAGCTGGAGAGGTACCTTTCATGTCCATTCACTGGAGTGGATCTATTGCATAGCTTTCCTCACATCAAGAAGCTGTCAAAGTCAATACAGCTCTTCCTGCATCTGCAGCCTGTGAGAGACTTTTTAGTCAGGCAGGACTCCTGTTCACTGCCAAACAGTCACAGCTTCACAGCAAGAACCTTGAGAGCCAACTGCTGCTGAAGCTTAACCATCATTTCACTGAGTGAAGAAACTATTTATGGGAAAGTGAGCCCTCTTGTATGTACGTCACATCGTGGAAGTTTGTATTTGTCTTTTATAATTGGTTTTAATCTGATTTTAGTGTAGTTTTTATTTGCATCATTTTATTCTGTTTGTATTGCATGTTTTTAGTGTTGTTATATGACATTGTGTTAATCCACTGTGTATATTGAGGTATTTTAGTATACAAAGAACATTTTATAGTTTTGTTAGAATTGTGTTTATCTATTCCTGGTGAATTTTAGTGCAGATGTTTGTTTTGTTTCTTGTTTTTAGAATTATTGTTTTATTCCTGCTGTCCACATTGGGGAATAAACTTTTCCTGATTAGACCTGTCGCATCTCTGTGCCCTGTGTTTCTGATTCGCTTGCTCCCTCTTTGTATTTAAAAGAACCACCCCTAGTCTGACATTCTTTAGCTCTAGTGTCTACACACATATGTTGAAGTTGCCTCGTTCTAATGTTTTCTCGGAGGCAACCATTTCCATCTTGTCACTGGAAATGGTTTGCACTGTTCATATATTCATTTACTGTAGGTACTGGTTAAAAAAGCTTTGTTGTTAAAAACTAATCTGGAAATTAGAATTGTTGTGCCTTATTTTGTTAATGGTTTTACATATATTCTATTTGAAAATACTAAAATTTGTGCATTTCTTTAAACAAACTAAAAAAAAAAAAACAGACATTACAACCAGTTACTCAGTACTTGAGTAGTCTTTTCCAATCCAATCAGCTTTAGATGGCGACTTTTCACTTTTACTTGAGTATCATACTACATGCCGTAATTAGTGTCATAATTAGTTTAGCTAAAGTCATATGAATGCTATGTAAGTAGAAGAAAACTGTTATTCGCCAGCTTGTCAAAGATGGCAGATTGCCTCTGGCATGCTAAATATGAGTCAGTATATACAGTTGCACTTAAGTTTAAAGAGAGTTAAAGGTGCTGAAAGAATATCGGTATGTACAAGTGTGCATATACTTCAGATTGATGGATGAATTGTTGTCACATAGCATCTTTAACCTAGACAGTGGCTATAACTTCTTAAAAGACAGCCTACAAAAAACACAATTCAGACAAAGGGCCGAAAATGGATTACTCCAACTTGTTGGTACTGATATCTCCAAATCCATCCACCATCTTTCCCTTCAATTCAACAGAAAATGGAAGGTAGGAGGAGAGAGAATGGACAAAATACAATAAACTCTCCAATCAGCCCTCACTCCTCCTTCCTCTAACTTCATTTATCATTCTCTCCCTCTCAATTATCCCTTGCTCTCACCCACACGGGCCCTCCCTCCCCTCTGTGGCTGCTTGTTTAGACTGGGCCGAGATAAATGGAAGGGAATGAATACACTGAGAGTGTGGGGGTCAATGAGGGCTGAATGTGGTGGTGGCGGGGGGGAGGGGTAACATGAACTTGTCGTGACTGACTCGTAAGGAAAATAAAACCCTGACGATGGTGACGTGTTATGAATGGCAGTCATTATGAATGGTTTACAGAAAAAGTACCAGGGTGGGATATTTGGGGAGGGAAAAAGCAATTGGGTGAAGGCAGCAATGAGATGACGGAGATGGGTTATATCCATGGTTTGACTCAGATATGTGGCTAAGTAAGTTAAGAAGTCCTCAGGAATTTTTTGGGATTTTGCAGCAAACATTAGATTAGAAAATATCAATTTGTAGAGCCAAATCTAGGAAGCTTTGAGTAGTAATAATTATTACTCCCAATTCCGCACGATACTGGCTCCACAGAGTTGTTGCTAACACAGTCGCCTAACAAATAAAAGATCTCTGCTTCAGTTAGGGGAGGAGACCCAAAGCCTTTTGGGGTTGTGTCAGGAAGGACTAGCTGCTAGGGCAACCCGTGACTAAGGGGCATTATGTGGACATAATAAATGAATGCATTTTTAATTTTTTTTTTTTTTTTTTTTTTTTAAATTGGAAGTTAAATTGATCATTACAACTGGTCAACACAACGTTGGATGGCAATATTTTTAAAATACTTGTAAAAATGTCTCTCACTGATCAGTGAGATTTACCTCTAAGGCCAGCAAAAAATGAAAGTGCAGCTCACTGAATAGAGCTGGAAGTGATTTTAACAAGTGACTGAGTAAAACTGTAAAGTTAATAGACATCAGGAAACAGGTTCAATATTCTGGAGTCTGTGCATATACTTCTTTTCTGGAAATAGAGAGCGCATGCTAGGGAGCAGAACTGGGGAAAACAAAGCAGCAGGAGGAAAGTTGCCTTTGCCTGCCTTTAGTCAATTTTGTCCATTTTATTCTTAATCAAATGCAGAAAGACATGCAGTGCAGACACATATGGGAGTTTTACGTGGTAGTATTCTGCAATGTGCTTATGCAATTTGGAACAAGGCAGGGAGAACGCCATAAAACTACTTTCCATCACTTCTAATAGCTACAAGGGGAGTGTCGAGGTTGCGTACAGCATGTGTGCAATTGCATACGATTGCACCCGATTTATGTGAGCTGATGAAAACAAAACTGAGAAGCCTTTTTTCAACAGGATGATAACACATAAAGTGCGAGTACAACTGCAGATGAGAGATCAAAGTCGAACAGAGTACTTTGGACACAGACAGCTTATTATTTTAATCTGACATCAATTATATATTTTTTAAAAACACTGCAGAGGCAAAGAACACACATTCTTAATTTAAAAACTGGGTGCCATGGCAACTGCTGGCAAATGATTGCCTGCTTCAAATAAAGTCAAAAAATGGCTTTTAAAAGTTTGAATGCTTTAAAAGCTGTGTGTGTCTGTGTGTAATTTGTTAAAGCAGGTCAGTGTGTGTGTCAACAGACCTGAGTTGAGGTCCCGTCCGGGGTTGAAAGCTCGGTTGTTGACGGTGGGGGAAAGTCTGTCACAGCAGATGGTCTTGGAGACATTGATATTGAAGTTTCCATCAAACCTAAATGCACACAAACAGGCAACATTTGAGAATTTATAGAGCGTGTGTCCAACTCATTTGTTGGTGGAGCTGTTCTGGCTTTTCTCTCAGCACAGATTTACAACTGCTCCACCACTTTACTTCCTATAAAACGAAAACCTGCAGATGTGCACACAGAGCTCATCAGACTTTAGAGAATTGCTTGTGGGCCTGCTAAATATTGATATTTACCAAGATCTACATAAATTGCACAATTAATAAAAGATATATGGCATGTGGAGACATAAGATCAATGAACATGAAACGTCAGCTGAAACTAATAGATTATGCTTTCTTATATTTGAGCTACACTACATCACTAACTGAATCATTTGTTGCTCAGACCTCACACTAAAGCTGAAGTTTCAGCTAGTGAACAATACTTTCCATGGAAAACTGCTTGATTACCGCTTTTTCCTCTAACAAAGCTAATGCCCAGTTCCCTGAATACATATGAATGTGATTCTAAGAAGGGCCGTCGGCCTAATTGGATGATTCAAAGCATCTGTTAAAGCGCCCCAACGTCTGCTGTTTGTCTCCATGTCAGACGTTTCATTTTTCCCCTCATTCCCCCCCAGTGTAATTTTGAGCAAAACACTACAGTGACCACAGAGAAAATGCAGCTTTTCTGTGGTTGTGGAATACACACTTACCAGCCACTTTGTTAGTTACACCTGTTCAATTGCTTGTTACTGCAAACATCTAATTAGCCAATCACACAGCAGCAACTCAACATGTTTAGGCAAGTAGACATGGTCAAGGCGACTTAATGAAGTCCAAATCAACCATCAGAATGGAGAAGAAAGGTGATTTAAGTAACTACAAAAAAGACATGGTTGTTGGTGCCAGACCCACTGTCCTGGGTATTTTAGAAACTTCTGATCCACTGGGATTTTCCCCACACTGCCACCCTACGGTTTACAGAGAATAATCTGAATAAGAGAAAAAATCCAGAGTGTGCCAGTTTGCTGAGCGAAAATGCCATGGTGACATCAGAGTAGAATGGTCAGACTACTTTGAGCTGATAGGAAGCCAAAAGCAAGCTACAACTTAAGCTGCACGCTGAACCTTGAAGCAGATGAGCTACGGCTGCAGAAGACCACACAGATTGCTACTCCTGTCAGCTAAGAACAGGAAACTGACGCTGCAACTTGCATAAGCTCACAAAAATTGGACAGAAAAGTGTGAAAACATTGCCTGTTCGGATGAGTCTCGCTTTCTACTGTGACATTCAGATGGCAGGGTCAGAATTTGACATAAACCACACGAAAACACGAATCTATGCTGCCAGGCTAATGATAGTGGTCGTGTAATTGTGTGGGGGATATTTTCTTGGCACACTTTGAAGCACTGAGCACCAACTGAGCATCATTTAAACACCACATTCTACCTACATATTGTTCCTGACCGTCAAAACCCCTTATGAGCACAGTGTACCCATCATCTGATGGTTACCGCACTTAAACATGCCAAGTCACAAAGCTCAAAGCATCTCAATCTGGTTTCTTGAACACATGAGCACCGTTGGGATGTGGCATAAAGGGAGATTCACAATATGGATGTGCAGCCAACAACTCCGCAGCAACTATGTGATTCTATCGACTCAATATGGATCAAAATCCATGAGGAATGTTTCCAGCATCGTGTGGCATCTGTGCCAAGAAGAAAGGAAGGCAGTTCTGAAAGCAAAAAATGGGGGGGGGTCTAACACAGTACTAGCCAGGGGTATCTAATAAAATGTCTATGGGAGCACAGTTGGTAAATTTATGTGCATGTACAATGATAAGATTGGAGCAAAGTAGAGTTTTTACAGCCTGAGAGGGTACAACGTTGACTGCTCAAGCAACATGTTTGTTTAAGTCATGTATTCAAATACTACCTAAGATGAAGTAACACTATGCAGAAATTGAGAAATGAACAGGAATCACTTTTTTTCTTTTTTTTGGCAAAGTTAGTTATCGCTATGCATCAGTGCAGTTTAACAAAAACACAAATGTGAAAATTCAAATGTAAATAGGCTTTTAAACTTACAATTACAATGGGTGCACGCTAACAAAACAGTAACGACAGTCGAGCCAATTAACACCAGTGGCTGACATTTCGAGTTCAGCTTAAGGTTATGCTCAACATACGGCATGTGAAGAGATTAAAGTGAAAAAGAATTGTGGGTGGGCTCAGAGAAGAAATGCTGACAATAACCGCCTCCATCATTTACATCAACAAAGCAAACTTCCAAACAAACAGAACCGCAGAAATGTTTGGTCACCCTATTGTTCTCAAGCCCTCGTGACACTTTGTGATACATGTCAACATTTAATGAGGCCACAGAGTTGAACTTTCTCCGCCCAAACCAGACCAAGTAGCTGATAAAGAAGGATGCAATTAACCAGGAAATGTAAGCAGATATGTGGGCCAGACCATCTTCAGTATTTATAGTGTCTGCTCCTTATCTTTTTTGAGGGCCTTAAAAAAAAAAAAAGAAAGCGCTCTAGATGGTGGTGGTGAAAACGGAGCAAGGCTTCGGGGTCTGACTGTGATCTAACACAGTGGAAAAATGAGTGGGAAAAGGGGAAATTTTGGCAAAATTGTGATAAGAGTGCACTAGTGTTCCCAAAATGCAGATTCTTGACTGTTAGCAATCAGGGATAAGACTGATGTCATCAGTCCAAAAAAGGATAAGAAGCATTCTTTTATCTCAAATCACAATGAGCTTTTAAAAAGCCAATTAAAAATAAAAACTCTTGGAATTCATCATTTCCTACACAGCTGCTTGCTTTTTCTTCCTCATTAGGCTCTTTAACAAGTCCCCACTGGAACCTGGTGTGATGCGGAAGATGCGGCTCTACGACGGCACTGTCCTTGAGCGCACAAAAGCCCAAAAGTATTAAAGATGTCAAAAAATGAAACGTCGCACATGACCTATCAGTTCTTTCTCACCTGTTACAGCGCCCAGCGACAGCCTAAAATGAGCTACATGTACTGTTCACTCTAAATGCTGGTTTCTGCCATACCCACAAAACGGGGGGTGGGGGGTATGCAGAGTAGCAGGCTGTTCTGCACCGCACCAAGCTTTGGTGCTTTGATCCATGCCTCCAAGTGGACCTTGCCAACCCCCCCCCCCCACCCTCATCTGGGTTAGCAACATACAACCACACGTGTGCACACATGTAAACACACACTGTGCACACTTTTTGGCTCCCTCTGCTTGCAGACCTGGCACTGGCCGTTGCTGATTGACGGGTCCTGTGATGTACAGGCTGCATTTGAACTCCGCTCATTTAGAGTCCCACAAGGCCAAAGTCATTACTATTCTCCTTCAACGCACTCTGCATAGAAGGGGTGGGCAGAGACGCTCGGCGAAATGTGTGCCAGATAAAAAATACATTTGCAGCTGCTTTGAATTCCACATCAAAAAACATGCGAAAAAGAGAGAGGGAGAGCTGGGAGGAGAGCTCCGAGTCTGATCAGACATCTTAATGAGGGCAGAGAAATCCGTTTTCCAAAAAGGTCGGACACGCACACACATTTTTTATATTTCATATATATTTTAATATGCATGTATACATTTACCGTAAACACACACAAAAACCGACAGTGATAATCTATCAAACTATCACCCAATATTGTTACAAGACCTCTGCACAATCCTTTACATTATTCTTACATTTAATAAGCTTATTAACAAATGCAGAGGTGTGTTCTACAGTTACAAAATCATCAGTAACAATCACCTTTTTTCTTACTGGGACTGAGTTTGTACCAAAACCAACCCTCCCATTTCCCTCCTTCACAGACTAAAATGGGCAGACTCTTCTAAATAAGCCATTTTTTAAAATCTATTATATTCAGGTGCCCCCTGCTCCAAGAGCCACGTATATCCGCAAAGCAGGCAGTCCCAAGCCATTCAAAACGCCCAGTGAGAATAATTACCTTGAAGGGGCTTGCTGTTGCGCGAGCCCCAACGTCAAGAGTAATACCACTCCTAATGTGTTTGCAGTCCCTCGGCGGTAGCAGCGGTAAAGCTGGCAACATGCTAGCAGGAGAATTGAGAGCGTTTGAAGACACGTTCGTGTATCTGGCTCTCAATGGCAGCTCTACCGAAACGGATTCAAATGAAATCTCAATAGGCAGAATTGATTTTGGAGGAAAGTGTGGTGTATAGAAACTACTCTACAACAGGGGACACAGCCTGAAGTGAATTTTTGATGCTATGCATTTGCATTGCATAGACTGCACTAAAGCAAGAGGTGTCTCTGGTGTCCCCCGTGTATGAAAATGAGTGTGGACAAGTATTACCAACACCTCAAAACACACGTGCCTTTACCAAGAACTTCAAAAATAAAAAAATCCCTAAAGTAATGACAAGAAAAACATGAATCTTTTACTACAAAAACTTTGATTTACTGTAGGGTACTACACTGAACTGTATTAGTCTATACAGCTGTATATGATCAATTCATAATTCAGTACAAAAAACTATGAATGTGGGAGAAATGTTGCCTGCAATAATGCCAAAATAGCAGGTTGCATACTAAGTGTAGGCTTATAAAAAGCAGAGATCACTTTTTCAGTTCAGGGAAATTCTGTGTCCAAATGTGGCCTGTTCAGTAAGTAATAGGGTATGACTCGATGAATCCGTTGCCAGTTTGTAATGATTGTCATGCTCCTCTGCTACGCTGCTCACAAGAGCAACTGCTGAGAAATGTAAGTGCAGGGTTATTGTCAATTAGAGCTACATCAGAATTCACATGTTTACAGTTTGCAGCCACCAAGTGAGTCACATCACATACAGGAAGAACCAAAGAGTGGCAGGGGTAAAAAAAAAAAAAAAAAAAGTTTCATTTTGCTTATGAATAAGTTAAATACACTCACCAGCTTACAAGCTTATTTTCCAGCGTGTACTGCGGAACAAGTCAGGACAACTGCCAGACTTAGATGTACTAATATTTATCATGTATACAGGGGTGTGTCCCACAGAATACATACGATCAAAATAGGGATGGGCCGAATAACTGGGATACTGGGGTGTTGATTTAGACACACAGAGTTGGATAACTGAATTTGTTGTCAAAGACTTTTCCTTACACTTCACAAGTGCTTCTAGTAAAATCCTCAAAGCCCAAACGCTCTATTCAACATTTAACGGGAGTGTTTTTTAGGCTGACTGCATAGCTGTGCACCTACACGCATAGTAACTGTTTTTTGTTTGTTTGGTGAAGAGAAAAAAATCTAACCACCACGCCTCTAGTTATTATATGCAGTGATAACAAGGGAAACAGGGTTGTGTCTTTTAGTCATATTAGTTGCCAATTTTCAGTCAACTTGCACGCTAATTGGCTTCAAGGTGGACATGGAAAGTTTTACTAGGCTGTTTGATTTGCTATTGTAAATGAGCTGTTGGCTACAGCTTGGCGCACTACTCCAAAAATGATGTCACATGTGGTCTTTAATAAGCACCAACGTTTAGGAGATTTCACTGCACTACTTTTCAAGTGCTCGGGAATAGCAACACTGACTAAAAACACATTCATATTAGGGATCTAATGGAAAAAGTACTTTAATGATGAAAATATGCACACACACAAATTAGGGGGTTCTATTCTAGTTCTTGGATTATTCTTTTGGTTGGGAGACTTGACGAGAAATGTAAGATCTTGGAGAAAAAGAAGAAAATGATTGCATCTAAGTAGTTTGTCCATAACACCTTTTAATGGTTTAAATCAGGTTTGTCAAACATGGGGCCCAGGGGACAGAAATCAGCCAGGCAAAGACTCAAATATGGGCCACTGGACATCTTTGGAAAATGTGAAGGAGCACATAGATTTTAAATTTTAACTGTAGTTTCATGGGTTTTACAGTTTTTATTATCAATAAAGACACAAAACACACACACACACACACGTCAGGTTTTCATATCTTATGGGGACATCTAATTGACATGCTTTCCCCAGCCACTTACCCTAACCATCAAAAATGTATGCCTAACCTTAACCCTTAGCCTAAGCCTAACCATAACCAATTGTAACCCTGACACTAAAAATACATTTTGAGTCTCAAAAATGTCTTCAAACTCGTGGGGACCGGGATTTTGGTCCCCACCAATATAGTAAACCCCCCACAAAGATATGAACACCCCCCCATATTAACAGGGTGGGGTGTTGGAGATAGAAGAAAGTTATGACAGCGGCCCAGCATTTACACCTGTTAGGGTCACTTAAACAACCCCCTCCTCCCAACCTGCCTGCTGTTTAGCCCTCTCCTTCTCTAACGTGCAAAGAGATATTATGATCTCAGTGAAACCACGAGACTACAAGATAAGCTTGATGTCATGTCCCAGTAGCTGATCACCGGCGCAATGTATCCTCTTGAACTGAACTGTAAATCTGCCGACAGCTCGGATAGTGAGAATTCTCCTTCAGAAAGAGGAGCTCGGTATTAACACCATGCTACCATTGATCCGTATGTTTAATTTATGAGTGCAGGTATTAGAAATTCTGCAGGATCCCCACCCAGCCCCACATGATACGACTACACAGTGTAAAGCTATCCTGCGGAGTGGCCTTAAGAAAGACTTTTGGCATCGTTTTCAGCAATTCTGCAACACAAGAAAAATAAATAATAAATAAATATTAAATAGTAGTGATTCTGCCCTCCAATTTAGACACAATCAGTTGCATATGCCAGTAGAATTAAATATTAAGTCATCATTAATGAAAATGGAGCACCCTCAGCATTGAAGGTAACAATAGCCTTCATAAAACAGCACCATGAGGGTTACGGAGAAAACTGTCTCCTCTAGAAATTAAATTTGTTACAATCTTTGTTTCCATCAAGTGTCATCATCACCTCAGAGTTTTACTTCTCCGAATACTTTGGTGTATACCAAAAAGTGCCAGCTTTGTGTTGTTATACTACAGGCGCTGCTTAAGCTCTGCTCACTGATGTTTGACACACTGCTGTGATGTGGGCATGCCTGAAGGCAGCAGCAGTCTTTAGGGACACACTGCCAATATTTTATTTATTTATTTTTCATTGTTTTACCTCATAAAAGTACTTTTGAGGATCACATCCGTGGCATTTTCTTTGAACGGCTCACTTGCAGCTCATCTTTTCAAGGACTACTGGTGAAATGACACCATTAAGTGCCATGCGAGATGCTCCCGTGCACACTTCTCACTTTTACATCTGCATAGCAGTGAAACTGTTGAAATGAGCACCTGGAGATTGGATGTTAAAAATACAAACATACAGGGGCTCACGCGCACCATTCCAAACAAGCAACATACATTTGCTATTTTCAGGCCGGGCTCGTCGCTGAGACCCAGCGGTGATTAAAGCATACCACTGGCTGCTAAGCGCTGCCCTTGGTGGCCTCCCTCCGCAAAACGATAGCCTGCCAGCCTGATGACTAGCAGACACCCTGTGAACCACCTGATCCCCCACTACTAAACTGGCTGACCTGACTGGAACCCCGAGAAGCAGCTGATGCCCAAGACACACTGAACTGGACCAATTCTGGGCTAACTCCTCTCCGCACATATTCCACAATGTATTTTTGGCAGCAATATGCGTTTTTTGTGTGTTTTGTTTTGTTTGTTCTTTTACATTCAAGATAAACAAGTTTGAGAGTTTGGGAAGTACATTTATCTGTGGCGACGTAACACAAACAGGACGGTCAGGAATAACGGGAAACTCCTAGCCTGGATTTCTCAACATAAAGGAATCACACGAAGGGTACCTTTAAGGAGTAAAAACGGCTTCACTCTGTTCATCCAAGAGGCTTCGTCAGTTCTAAAAACAAAAGCTGGAGAGCTCCAGGTATTTAACCCCTATTCGGGATTGTTCCCTTTGGAGGTGGTCGTTGACCCACTTGTAGGTCATGTGTGTCATCACATGAGCCAAGGTGTGAAAAAAGGTGTGGGTCATTATCATGTTATCAACTGAGGTCACCCTAGGCAAGTTGTGACAGGGGTTTGACGTGCCTGGGAAAGGATATAAAACTGCACTGTAGGCGGCTGAAATACCCAGGTTTAGAGCAAGTAGATGTTTTTGTCAAGAAACGGTTACACCAAAAACTTTGAAGTGAAACTGCAGTGTTGCTTTTTCCTCCCAGTTTGCGCTTGTATCAGATACGACATGTTATGCTGCATAAAAAGAGCCAGTCTAGGCCGTGGCCATTTCCAGCGTTGAGCTATTTGCCTGCAGGCTTTTGCCGTAGCGCTCAATATATCAGGAAATGCACAACATTGTATCGCAGAGACTTCAGTGAGAAGATTGTTAGATCCACGAGCGAGCAGCCAGTTAGGTTAGATAAGCATAAAGTCTGTAAACAGACATAAGCAGCTATCTGCTACTGGTATGACTGAAGCCTATTAAAGTACACATACGCTGTTTGTTGAGCAAGTACACAAAGGGAATTGTAGACGAGCCGCAGTTTCGCTGGAGGTCATAAGCCGAGACGCTTTTCCTGGCAACCAAGCAGAGAAACCAAATTTCCCCAAACCTCTTAATTCTTTCTAGAAGTTTTTAAAGAAAACTTTCATCAGCGAATAATTATTTTCCCCGCATTCAACAAAAAGAGCACCCGCTATCTTTTAGAAGATAAGGCATAAGCCATTTTAGATATTTTATTAAACTGTGCGAGCGCTCAAATATACGAAAGCAAAACAGCTCTCTGCTTCCCCCCCCCCTCCCCCGAGGAAGAGGCTTTGAAGTTAGGGATCCATCAGATTCGGCTTCAGTTTGGTATGTCCACAACCAACACCACAACCCCCCCTGTGAACTCCCGCTGCATCATTCTATTATTCTCGTCCAGGTCTTGCATAATAATTTTTCCTCAGCATTTTTTCTTTCCTGTGTCCACTGTTTTAGAGCTGCATTTTAAGCACGCATAATGGGCTGATAATGCGGCACATTTGCGTGAACGACGGTTACATGTAAGTACAACATGTTACACACATGTTTCATCCTGAATTCAGCTACAGGTGGCAAATGGCCCTGAGCCAGGTACAACCCGCCTCCCCTCCCTCTGCATCACAGGTGGACAGACAGGTGACCTTGCAGTCTGTGGAGTCTGCGGTGCAAAGACTTCAGAGAGCAGTAACCTGTAGCGTCGGCTGATAAAGGGGAGGGAGGCGGACAAAAATGGAGAAAGGAGGGCGGACGGGAAGAGACAGCTGCTGCTCTGTAGATTAGAACTGAAAGCGGCACTTTCTCCCTTTTTCTCCGAGCTCGGCTTTGAACAGTGTTTTCCCCCTGCTCGAGCCGATGATTGGCCAAAAATCTGGTTCTACTGTACGCTGGGCCAATTTGAACCTATCTCAGTATAGGACTTAACTCTGACAGATTTAATCCAAAGCTCAGCTTTAAATATATATGTAGGCATTTTCCCCCAAAAACTTCTCTTATTTGTGCTATATATATTATATTAACCCAGTAGAGCCCGACTGGATTTTTTTGGTCATTACTGCTGTTATCATCAAAGAGATTTAAAAAAAAAAAAAAAAAAAAAAATACAAGCAAAAATTGAAATCGTCATTCAACCTCCACGTTTTTTTCTATATACAACTCCATGCCGTCCTTGGCTCCAGGTCCCATAAAACTTGTAGTTGGGGTGCAGTGCAGAAGAGGTAAAACCAACCTTTTAATTTGTTCCATCTTATGGTTAGAGTTTTAAAAAGCTCCCATGTAATCAGAGCATGACGCTGGCTCAAGGCAGCAAATGATGCGATTTAAATACGGCTATAACTAATCCAAGGATGATCAAAACAAGGGAGAAATGGGGATTTGTGTGTAGCTGGCCCATAAAACAATGCATAGAGAGCTTGAGTGCAGGTGCTAACAGTGGGAGGTGAGTTTACAGGCACAGAGTGAACCCTCCTGCAGAGACTTTGGTGTGCGTGTTACGAGAGACACACAAAGGAAACGAGGAAAAGTGGTAAAGTGATTGTAAAGAGAAAGCTACTCACTCCATCATTGATGCTGGTATGGCGCAGCAGTCCTGTATGGCAGTAAGCGGAGAGGTGAGGTGGGCGGTGTACGATGCTTCCACCACCTGCTTATTCCTGTTCACCACATCCAGGTATCTGTTAAACTTCTCCCGAATCTTCTTGGCCAGCTGCACAAAGGAAAAATGAAAACTGTGTCAATAAGACAAAAACTAATGGTGACAAATAAATAACCCCCGCCCCATTCCCACATGCCTAATCCAACAGACAACTTTGCATTTAAAACTATCAGCTACTTGGTCTGCGTGATTCCAAGTGGCAGTGCAAGGAGAGGCGAATTCATATTAACAGCACGTTTGTGTGGCTCAAGTTTCCCACTTAGGGGCCAAATATGGCGCCAAAGAGGGGAATGTAGTTCAGGAGTATGGTGGGATCCCATTTGCTAAAAATTCAGTCACACATTTCCTCCCCCTGGGATTACAACCCACAGATGTGAGACAATGACATACGGTAAGTTTTGATAGCACTCTTTTTGCTGATAGTTGAAAGAATTCCTTATTTAAAAAGAGCTGCTCCACAAGGTAGAACCACATGTTTGATTAGGGAGACTTTACACCAGGCGCCCTTCCTGATCCCCAAAGGGGATCTTTGGCTTGTGTAAACCACTACATTTTTGTTGATAGTACGAAACATGATTAATGGTGCTAGTTCTCGGATCGCACACATTTGTTTCTTATAACCACTTCACTTTGCAACAACAGAGTGAAAATTGATTGGTCAGAAAAGCTATTCATCAGCCTGATAACAACAATTCACCTTTGCAGCAAATGTGTGGTTTCATACTGCAATGCAAAAGTGTACTTCAAACAGTTTGTACACCTGTGAACGTTTACCTGAAATTGTTCACATTCTCAAGTGAAACAGTCAAACAGAACTTTGCAGTCAAAAACACAGATTGCGGAGCTTTTACAAAGACACAAATACAAGCATACACGCAATGCCTTTTAATATTTTAAATAGTTTATCCGTGTTTAACAGTTTGTGGGAGGTCCAAACAGTTTACTTCCATGTGTGTTTACTTCCATGACTGATTGACTATTTCCTTTTCCCCCTGCAGTGGCATATGCAAGTAAATGCTGCTCGAAGGGAGCCATGAGTTTTTGTGGCTTCTTTCTCACTGAATCTTGTTATCTTTTCTCTCTCTTTGTCTTTTTGCTGCTTTGTCCTTAAAGAAGTTTGTTTGACAATCACCTCAGCTTTCCTCTCAGCCTTCTTTTAATATAAATGGATAACGTCTATGTTTGGCGCTCCTACAATTTATATATATAAAAATAAAAGAAACATCAGAAAAAGGACTGTTCTAAGGCACAAGAAAAGTACTACAAACAATGTCACCCATGTCCTCAGCTTGACACAGCTCATTTGCTTCATTCAGCCCTATTTGTAGGAAACTGCAAATATGTCGGTTGGGGGTGCGGCTGTACGCTGTTGTATAAACGTGTAAACAGGGAATGACACCTCCAAGAATCCTGACATAAAGTGAGCCCCTAAATACACATGCGCGCAGACGTACACAACTTAATATTCATAAAAGGAAGCTGAGTGATATCAAAGCAGCACAGATCTGGAGCTGCTTAAACCATAGCAGAATGACGGGGATTTAAGAACTCAAACGCACTCCACTTCCACTAATCACATCTTGCATAATTTAAGAAGAAAATCCAACTAAAAATACAACAGGTGTGCAACCTAGAGTGAAACGTAGGAGCTTGTGGCAGCTGCATGCAAGTATTTGTGGTAAAGAACAACTGCAACGTGCATGCATTTTATTGCAACACATTTTACGTAGCACGTTTTTTTCTCTCTCTCATCTCCTTATGCTGACAACTTTGCACAATCAAAATCAAATGTTTTACTATATTAAATGTTTTTGAAATATGCATATAAAGATCTCCACAAATTTCCAGTCAGTTGGAATTCTGTTTTAGGGTATAATTTACTTTTAAACCAATGCACAGAAACTGAGAAGCAGAGGAGAAACATGGGGTTTCCAGACAAAGGCAGCAACAACAGCTAATTCAGCTGTGTTTACTGGAGCCCTTCATGCTGCCCCCCTGAACAAGCATACATTATACTTTTTCTTTGAAGGACTAGGTTCTGGTTGAGCACACAAATCACAGTGCTCTTTCAAAACAGGGATCCAGCTCTTTGGGGAAACTAATAACCAGCTCTGTAGCAGCCTCCTGGGGGACATTAATAACCAGCACACCAGCAGCTCTTCACCAGTCACTCCTATTCTTGCTTTTGTTTGCCAAAAAAAAAAAAAAAAACTTGAAAAGATGGGGAATTGTTTGGAACTTCCATCTAACTAATGTGAGGCAAGACATGTATGTAATCTGTTATAAATTGCCTTGTTAACAAGCCTTTTTCTTTTGCTCACTCCCCCTTCAGATCGTCCATAAACCTTTTTCCCCTATTCTGATTGGCTGAATTTGAATGATTGTACATTTATAAACAGTAACTGCGGCTTTTAGTCCCAGGCCAAGGTGAACGGATAGTCTTATGATGCTGGTGGTCATAATTTGGCATAGGATAATTTGGAATCATGTTATTAAAGAGAAACTATTGTGCTCTTAAACCTGGATGTTAAACCTGGCGAAATTTTCCAAAAAATAATGTCAGAGTATGTGCAAGCAATTTCTGTGAGCCAAAAGCTCAGGTTTAAGACCAATCTAATTCCTCATTTTCAGTTTCTTGGCTCCATATGATGCTGAAGGAAGGGGATATCCTGAATGTGTCATCTAAGACACAGAGCCTTGGCTAAGAGAGCACAAACCTGACATTCAAACCTTTCGTTAATCAGGAGCAGCCAATCAGAAGAAAGCTGTCTTGTGGCTCAGTCACAGTAAAGTAAAAGTAGGATGGCAATCCCCTTGTGACTAGGAGAGAAAAATTAAATTCGGTGACCAATTGCAAATAACTGTAACAACCAACTAGTCACCCAAAGGTTTTCCAACACTCTGCAGTAGGTCAGCACCAATTCAACTGCAACACTTCTCTACAATAGGTGACTCGACTCAATCCTCCTTGTGGTTATATTTTTCTATACTATTGTTTTATATATGTTACAGTAAGGTTGTTAAGCACTCATATTGCAGTCACTGTGTTGTAGCAACTATGTCATTATTTGGCAACAGATTTACGCTTTTCCCTATTTGTCACAGTAAACCACCCTATTATCACAAAGCACTTCACCCCATTAAGTTGCAAACGTATAGCAGACTGACTTCCAAAGTCACTTCTGAGAGCAGTCTTCACATGCAACAGGTTGATTGTATACGCCATAATATTTTTGATTGTACCGAAGTCTCCAACCACTGTTTGCTCCAAGTGTTACGGAAGCATTAAAGGACGGCAGAGAGGGATCTACTTAATCGACTTCTTTCATCAATGGTTTGCTGCACAAAGGCCCAGCATGGGATAAATAAGGATCATTTTTAACAGTTTTGGAGAATGCCATGCAAAGTTATAAACAAAAATAATTTTACAATTACTTTCAATTCTTTTGGCTTGTCAAAAGATTTCCTTCAAAATATGAGCTTTTTAAATCTTAAAAGCTTAACATTTTAAATTATGGTGATATACTGGTGCAAAATTGATATCAAAAAGAAAAAAGTCTAACTGTCCAAAACCTTATAGATCGAACTAATCCACAAGTGGCATCTAATTATTTTAGAGAAAATAAAGATAAAATAATGTAAGTAACAAAATCTTCAGATAATGTATAGTTTTCTATTATATGTAAATTTTAAGAATGAAAAACAAATCAGTAAATACTTTCCAAAGTCACTTTGAGTCACCTCAGCCTTGTTAAAAACAGAAAAAGGCTTATTCCCCACAGTACGTGGATCCCTTTGTTCCCGTAATTACAGCTGCCTGAAAAATGGCTGAGATTGAATCCAGGAAAAGGGAAATACACCACGACCCAGTGACCGCTTGTATGCCTAATCAGCTGGCCGCTATTCCAAGGGTTTTAGGAGGGGCCTGAGGCACAGCCCGCAATTATTGACCTTCCACCGCAAGGAACACGAACACCAGCGTGACCACTCATACAGGGGCAAGAATTTAAATGCACACATGGACACACTCACAGTTGTATCCATGCATGAAAATCAGTTGAAGTGAACTATGCAAGAAAAGGAAAAATAGGCCGGTGCTCTGCTAAGAAGTGTTTCCATAGCTGGAGGAGGGAGAGTAGCACAGAAACCAAAGCTCGAGTTTTAACAGAGCGACTTAAAAGAAACCAGAACCTTCTAGCTGTGCAAGTTCAAGCTCATGTTACAGTCTGCCCGGTGCAGCCAAAACCAACCTGTGCTCTGCAGATTAACCACTCTCCCCAAAACATACAACTCCTCTCTCCCATCTCTGACCCATCCAACCAGCATATGGAGGGTTTGCAGCACCCAGTGGGGCTGGTTGCGCCACAAAAGCAGACTGAGTGGAACGGATGTTCGTTGAAGTCTCGTGTTGGACCTAATGAGGTTTGCCAGTCAGCCTTCAACCACAGTCGCTGGCAGCGGCATTTGTGGCAAACCAAAACTTACTTCGGAATGTTGGGGTAAAGGACTTGGTAAAAGCGGGATGCAGGTCTATTCTGCAAACCTCAGCCATTATATAGAAAGTTAACAGTGCATGCGTCGCCTCTGCTTGGATAAACGAACCTCTCATAAAGGACTTGTTGCTTATAATGAGGGTGAGAAGTTTTCCAAGGCTATTAGAGTGCTGACTCGTTCCTTCTTGACATAATGATGTAGGTATTCAGCATGACTGGAGAAAGTACATTTTAATGTGTGGTTAACAGGTCGATTGTAAAAACGGTAAAGTCGCAGCACGTTTCAGAGATGAAGTACAAAACATTTGGCGGCTTAAATCTGTTAACGTGGCGGCGTGGGTGTGGTTCAGTTTTATGCTAATGTTCCGCTCAGCTTCACTCATACATTTCCATAACACTGAAACCAGCCACACACAACATGTACAATAATATGTACTAATATGCACTGCAATAGCCCTGCCATAATCTGGACTTTAGCATAGACTGAGATGCCGTGTGACAGATCACCTGTCTTAGAGAAGTACACAATGTTAGGGTTGTTAGAACCTGACCGATCTTGTCTGGGATAAATTACATTGAAAAAGGTCATGGATGGGTTTTGCTGCTGATTCATCAGACTAAAGAGAAGCTTTGAGGCTTCTGTCAGATTAGGTTAGGCATAGTGAGACAGTGAAACAGAAACTGAAAGGGAAGATTTACATTTTTTTTTTTTTTAAATCTTATTGACATTTAAGGCATTCTCCAAAACAATCATCTTTTAGTAAGCTGGGCACAACTAAAGATATTGAAGATGTGCATTACAGTCATAGTAAACTTGCCCTGATGACTTTTAAAGAACAATCACCAACACAGTTAGCGTGAAATTAACCAATAGGGTTGCACATTAGGAACGGGTTCACAACAGTATTGCAGACTACAACTATATACTATAAATACCATCTGATGTCAAGCTAAAGTTGTTTACATTTATCCTTATATGCCAACAGAAACCCAATTTAACTTTTCTTCTCAGTGTAGGACTATAGTGGCAAGCCAATAAAATGTTAGCAGTTCGCACCTGAAATGAGGGAATAATCCAAACCTAATTTCTCGACTTGAACAGAACCATTTTTAGCTGTCCTTTTACTTTCATTTCTTAAATGTCACATCGCGAAAAGGGCTCTGCCTGGGCTGAGTGACAGCTCCAATGCTTTCCCGAAGCCAGAGTGGCTCACTGAACGGCAATAACATTGGAAAATGTAGTGTGCACACACACTACCCATTTGAGTTCAGATATGCAGATTTAAGGTCATGAATATAGGATAAAGTACTGATCACATACTTTAAGGGATCTGGTACAATTTCATTTTTCTCATTTTCAGAAAATCCAACAGACTTTTGAGCCTTTACTTACTTAAGCCAACAGCTACAATCTGAATCATGATCACAAAAAAACTGATTAAAGAAATTGAGGAAAACAGAAAAGGCTATGAGACACCCCACCTCAAACTTCTGCTGGTCCCCTTTTGACTGCCAAAAAGCCCTGACCTGTCGAGGCATGGACTCCACTACACGTCTGAAGGTGTACTGTGGTATCTAGCAACAGCTCCTCCCTTGTGTTGTCCTCGGGTCAAAAATGACCCGTAGGTGTATGGCAAACAAGTGTATGGGAATCCTGAGGATATTACAAGGGTTAAGACCTGCAAGTTATAGGGCGGGACCTCCCTGGATCTGAATTGTCTACCCAGCACATCCAACAGATGCTCGCCAGGTGTTCCCCAGGTAAGCAAGACACACATCACAGCCATCCACATTATGTTTAAAAAAAAAAAAAAAAGTGACCCATTATTGCAGGCCACCTGATGCTCATATGCACGTTGTTGGCACTTTATGCAGTGGACAAGGATCAGCATGGGCTGATGGGCAGCTCACGACCCTGTCGCTGGTACACTACTGTTCCTTTCTCGGATCTCTTTTGATAGTGGTTCAGGGGGTTGGGAAGCTCATCTGTAACCGGAAGGTTGCCGGTTCGATCCCCGGGCTCTCTGTCCTGGTTGTTGTGTCCTTGGGCAAGACACTTTACCCTACCGCCTACTGGTGTTGGCCAGAGGGGTCGATGGCACGATATGGCAGCCTCGCTTCTGTCAGTCTGCCCCAGGTCAGCTGTGGCTACAACTGTAGCTGCCTCCACCAGTGTGTGAATGTGAGAGTGAATGAATAGTGGAATTGTAAAGCACTTTGGGTGCCTTGAAAAGCGCTAATAAATGCAATCCATTATTATTACTGAGCACTGTTGACCAGGAACACCCCACAAAAGATGCAGGTTTGGAGATGCTTGGACACAGTTGTGTAGCCATCACAATTCAGTCGCTGTCAAACTCGCTCAAATTCTTACGCATGCCCATTTTTCCTGCTTTGAGAACTAAATTTGCACTTGCTCCCCAATATGTCCCCCCCACGACCACGTGCCATGATGCAGAGATAATAAGTGTTATTCACTGTGTATTTTGTAGTTTGTATTGTGTGTGCAGTACTTACTAGTATACCACAATGTTTCGCCCCTGACCCCACCACTCACTGCTGTGACGTCATCAAGGGAGGGAAAAGCAAATATGAATGAGATTTTTTTCCTTAGGGAATCTCACGAATGAGCCCTACAGCATAAACAGCTTCCCTCAGTGAAATTTACAAGCACAGACAATAAGCTAAATATAATATAATATGAACTCCATGGTAGTGGTTAATCTGCTACCTCATCAATGCGTTCTTATTCTATAGTATAACATATTTATAGACATTTTTTTTAATTTTAGAGTCAGCATTAGACAATGTTACATTTTATAGCAAATTTCAGACAACATAATTTTTATACCACGTTTTATATTAACAACTTTTTGTGTGTGATGGGCATTTTTTCTGTTTTTCTTTTTTTGTTGTTTAAAGAAACACATCAAATAAGCACATAAATAAGCAAACAAACAGAGAATAAACATGTATTCATATAAAACAAACAAGGGACCTCTTTGTTTTACTCAGGTTGCCCTGCTGTATATTAAAAAGTAAGAATGAGAGATCTCTGGAGGAGAAAAATCCCTTTGGGGTTGTGTGAGGAAGGGCATCCAGCATACATAAAAATCTGCCAAATCAAACACGCAGTACAACCCACTGCTGTGACCCACTGTGAATAAGACCAAAATCAACTTTTTAGGGCAACTAGAAAAATGTGTCATTTCTTTTGTTAAGAAAAAAAAAATACATTTAGCCTCCTTTTTAGGCAGCATCTGCCACATCTGGCATAGGATAAAACATTAATGGTTGCCAGCATTTTTAATTATTGACAACCACTCTGACAGCATGTGTTCAACATGGAGAACACACTCACAGGAAAGACTGAAAGAAAGCCAGACAGGAAGAGGGAGAACCTGTGTCATCAGAAAGGGACAGACATCTGTGTGCCTGTCTAAATAATACATTTCCAGAGGAGAAACTCGAAGCTGTTAGAGGGGACCCCTTTGCAGCTCCTTGCCTTCCGTCTTTCTTCTCGCTCTCTTCCTCTGTAGATACCATCCTAATTGAGCCCTAGCTTGGCTCGGGGACACGGACACACACAGCTATGCCAAAGCTGTCATCTGGATTAGCTGGGGCCCGACTCAAAAGGGTTTCAGTGAGAATTTTTGCCCACTCTCTTAGCCAGACACAGACATACAGCAGCTACAAATGAGCCCACATTGAGGACCTTTTGTTCTGCGATCGCTTCTTGTTATAGCACACCACATGCAACGCAAGTTGGAAAGCTAAGATTTATTGTTTTTTGTTGGACTTTCTGGAAACACAGAGGTTGGAATTGTGCAACTGAAATTAGCGAGACATGCGTTAAAGACCATAATCGCGACTATCCTTAGCAAGAGGCACTCAAAGATGAGAGACTGCCGTTGGCTTGCAAGCTGTTCAGAAAGGCGGCTTTTCTATGGAGACGAAGGACGAAGAGCGCTTTAAAGCCAGTTTTAGCTGCCTGTGGAATCGTAAATACCTGCAAGGTGAGATAGTATATATTTCGCAAACACATGCATGAGATGACACACTGGAGCACAGACAGAAATATAGTCGCGGGAGAAATGCAAACAAACATCAACCTGTCTGTTCTTGCTGGTGGCTGTTTACCAGTCTGGTGTTTACTGTCACTCTTCCAAGATCCCTCGTGCAGTAGTAAAATACGCACACACACCCAAAATCTTGCCTGATGTGACATAGGATGCCAGGGATTCTGTGCATACTGTTTTTTTTAATTCACGACTAAAAAAAAAGCTCTTGGATTGGGGGATGGTGGGTTCTTTTTTCTTTTTTTTTTTAACAAATCATTCGTTTTCTTTTTTTATTATTCTGTCTGACTGAAAGCTATGTGCTCACATTGTGAGCAGAGGGAGATGGGAAGACAGAGAGAGGGGGGGGGGGAATGAGAGAGGGAGCACAGACAAGTGGAAAAACAGGCAGAGAACTTCAAAGCCAATGAGACAGCAGCCACAGAATTTTAATACACCCCCTTTTTCCTCTGATGGCTGGTGCATGTGTTCAGCGCTGCTGGGCTCAACTCTGCACATGACAGGCACAGTCCATGGCGCGCACAGGCACGCCACGCATGGCCAGGAAGGCACGCACGCACACACACACACACGCACGCACGCACGACAGAGGAAGCTTTTGTTACTCACCTGCTGGACTTCTGTCTCTCCGTTTGATGTCTTCTCGGTGTAAACGAACGAGCTGAAAATCCTCTGTAAAGAGAGGGAACCAAGCAGAGAGAGTGACGTTAGATCACGAGGAACGCTGATCGAGATCCAATAACTCAAATCCATCACTTTAAAGGAAACCTTTTTCATTAACAAACTGTAAAACTCAGTCAAACCAGGACCTGTTCCTGCGTACATGGCATTAAAGCTAATTAAGTTCTCTAGCTCTAATAAAGCCATCACCGCGGCTGGGTGAAGAACTAAATGTGTCCGCTGCAGCCAGAACTGGAAAAAGCCTCAAAAGAATTTGAGGCCAATTCTTCAATCGGAACCTCATTCCCTTTATTTTTTATAATACTTTAAATTACAGTGAGGTGAATGTTAGTCTGCATTTTCTTGCCGCCTGTATTTAGTGCTCCTTGATGGGCTGTTTGTGTTTAAAACTGAAATCAAGAAAGTACACTCTAGAGCAGAATATGCTAGCACAATTACAAAACAAAAAAAGCCACGTGAGAAGATTTTTCTAAGACCAGATATATGGATTTGTCAAACAGTGTCAGCTAAGAATAGTTACATTCCATCCAGCGTTTAGTTGCTGGGCTCCGGCAGCCTGTTGCATATTTTGGCTCCTTGGCTCGTGTGAATATAGTGAAAGCATCATTAATGTTACTTCTCTGAGTTTTGAAACACCTACAAGTTGGATGAAGAAGAAGTTATATGGGGGGGTTCCCGTTGTTGCATGATGATGCTGTGAGACTACACTGAATTAATAGCATCCAGCTATCTTCATCAATCAAGAGATGAGGAGGAAAGAGAAAAAAAAAGACAAGGTAAACACTGGCTGTAGTGCTGTTGCATTACTCTGTTGAGACAAGTGTGTCTGGATCCATTTTATTAGCGGCCCAGAGAGAATGATAAACCTGACTACCTGCCAAAACATAGTCCTGTCAACTGCATCAGTTTCTCAGTTGGGAGGGGAAACGCCTGCCCGAGTCTAGAAGTCAGCCGTAGCATAAAAATGAAGGTTTTTATGAGCTCGAATTGCAAGATGATGTTAAATTTCCCTCCCTTCGCCTTCTAGGCTGAAACATTTTTAACAGTTCCTGATTTATATTGTTGAGCAGAGAGGATGTGGAGTGGTGCATTAAGGCATGGAGAAAATGAGTCCGGCTGTGACCTCAGCACTCAGAGAGCCCCAGAAAAACATTATATGAGCCGCCTAAATACGGACCTGCTCTGACACACAGAAACATGCAGACATTTATTCAGATGGTCTCTCGAGTCTTGTATATTTGCTCTCTCTCTCTTTTTCTCCTACTTATTTACACATACACACTTGTTAAACACAGGCACCGGTGCCATGTGTCAGCTACAAACAGAGTACAACTAATGTTTGTGTTGAGGCAGCAGGCGGGCAGGTGTTTCACGGTAAGCTGCCCCACCGTACACAAAGCCTTAAATTGTCTGGTTTCTACACTCCAACCATTTCCTGATGCCTGTCCACACCTTTTGTCAGACACATTCCAGAGGACACCAATTACCCAGATTGTAACTTAAATAAACTAAACCTGGATTTGTGTTACTATGGACTTATGCCATAGTTAGACATGTCTCTGTTTCAGGGTATATCTGGTGACAAAGTGAGCTCAGTTGTCAAGCAGTTTACGCTTTAAGACATTTTATCATTGGAGATATTGTGCCTCAGCATCAGAGGAACCTTTCCTTTAACACTTGGAACATACAGTACAACAAGAAAAGTATTGGACCACCTACACACAACACCCGCATTAGCTTTTCCTAAAATTCACCCACCCTTTTGTACCTATAACAGCATTTGTTCTTCTGCTAAGGCTTTCCATAAGATTTTGGAGAGCGTGTCTATGGAAAAAATTTTGGCATTGTGACATTGAATACTCCCATTCTCCATTCTAGTTCATCCAAAAGGTGTTTGACAGGGTTGAGGTCGGGGCTTTGTGGGGGTCAGTTAAGTTCTTCCACACCAAACTCATCCAACCATGCCCTCATGGACCATGTTTTATGCACTGGGGCAAAATCATGCTGAGACAGAACTGTTCCCACAACATTGGAAGCAGAAAATCATCCAAAAATGTCTTGGGAGGCACAAAGATTTCTCTTCACTGCAACTACAAGGCCCAGGCCAAAGTCCAGAAAGAAAATGATTACGCGGTATGGCCAAACACTTTTGCCTATATAATCTATGCATGCTTTCCTCCCTTTCTTCCCATTGTAATTGGAACTGTGCTGGAAGTTTCAAGTTAGAAACACAACAAAGGATGATTACAGGATGGGGGGAGGGCTCCAATGCTTATGTACTAATAAAGGGTGTTGGACAGAAGAAGACCAAGAGACTTGTTTTGGGATGGGGGGATTAAAGTAATAGAAAGCAGAAAATCAACAAATATTTGCCACTCTAACTAGGAAATAATGTAATCTAATAAAAAGGACAAATATTGTCAGCCAGTGATGGAGACGCACAAACAGATACAACTGTTCGCTGAAACCTCTGCACAATGCTGTCTTCTGATTCATAATGAGTCTTTTCAGCTTATACTGGTAGATTAAGTATGAAATGACATTTCTGACAATTCAATTATTTCCAATATGGCTTATAAACACTGGCTGGAATAAACACACAATTTCGAGTTTTGAGTGTGTAAATGGGAGTCAGTGGTCCTCGTTACTAGTGATTGCTTTTGTGCATATTCATTTCATTTTACAGAGCAAGTGACTAACACACAAAACACTTTAATTGTGTTATTACAAACACACGAGCACATTTCACTACTGAGTTATTTGCAAAGTGCAACACCAAGCCCAGACAGTCTATAGTTCCACGCCCTTCTTGGGTGGGTGGGGGACGAAGGTCCAATACATGGAACTGTCAAATAAACACGACCAAAGTACACTCAAACAGAGCTTCCGCCACTTAGCAGCAATCACTTTTAAAACTTAAAGACTGCAATAACAAAAGAGAAGGAGAAAGGGGGAGGAGTA
The DNA here is from genome assembly GCF_900408965.1 of Simochromis diagramma. Classification (NCBI taxonomy): domain Eukaryota; kingdom Metazoa; phylum Chordata; class Actinopteri; order Cichliformes; family Cichlidae; genus Simochromis; species Simochromis diagramma. Next base: position 596,658 of record NW_024387444.1, on the reverse strand, counting down.
GGAACTGTGAAGGGGAACTACGTGTTTTTCCATTTAGCAAGCAATCTTGAGAAATTGCGAACAAATCCTGAAGAGAGCAGAGCGGTTGTTGCTGATTAGCCACAGGTTAGCCGGCTTTCCCCCCAGTGCCTAGAGTGTTTGTTGTTAGAGCTGCTTTGCGGTTTTCACAGCTATGGAGCAGCTGGAGAGGAATGCTCAGCTCTGAAACCTGAGACGCCTGAGGCTGCTCGGGCCACCACGGTCCTGTGGCCTCCTGTGACCCAAAATCACACATGCACAAAACTGGAGTACATGGGGACACTCAGACTTCCCTACACACCTTGTAGGTTACTCTGTTGGGTAAACCTCAGCATCATGAAAGAAGACAAATTACAAATACCAGAAAATGACACAAATGTTCATTTTAGATGTCTGACGCACAAGGGGAAGGTTAAACAAGACCTTTTTCAAACAAAGAGCATTCTAGTGGAAACTTTGGAACTGTGTTAATGTTTAACCGTGTGTGTGTTTTTTTTATTTTAATACTTTCATTCAATTGAGTTTTATTTATAGAGTGTTAAATCACAAAAACAGATCCCTGTGTTTTAAATTGTAAGGTGAAGACACTATCATAATAGAGAGAAAAGACCAATGAAAAGATGACCCCTATGAGCAGGCACTTGGCAACAGTGGGAAGGAAAAACTCCCATTTAACAGGAAGAAACCTCTGACAGAACCAGGCTCAGGGAAGACCACCTTTTCCAAACATGCTAGTTTTATTTTGAATGCTTACACTCTTTTTTTTAAATTTGCTTCAAAATTATTGGCTCCCCTGATGCCAATTTTCAGTTGGGTATCTTTTTTTGCTTGATAAGTCATTTGTTTTAAGTTTCATTCACATATCCTGACAAATTCTATCTCTATGCTTCCTTTCACCTTGAGGAGATTGACAGTTCTACACACACTAAGGCTTTCCCACAGCATAATGCTCCCACCCTTGTGTTTCACTGTTTTTTGGGCTGTACACTCCTCCATTCTTTCGCTATATCATCTCTTAGGTCAAAGAGCTCTAATTTTGTCACATTGGACCAAAGGATATGCTTCCATTAAGTATAATCTCTCACCAGGCTGTCTTTAACATTCCTCAGTCTAACTTAAAGGGGCAGCTTTTGTAGGAGTGAAGCTTTTCTTGGTCTGTAACCTCACGGTCCATTCCTGCATAGGGGTCTAATGATTTTCATCATTGAGACTACAATTCCTGACATGGCAAGTCATTCAGTAGTGTCTTGGCAGTTGTTCTGAGGTCTTTAGACACATCTCTCACTACTTCTACTTTCTTCCTCTGTCAGGCTTGTTCCGCGCTGTGTGGCTCTCTTTGATACTTCTTGATATTTCTCACTCCAGTTTGTGACACTTGGAAATGCTGTGATAACTTTGTATATCAATCTCATGTTTTGTGAGCAAGCCTTAACTGATTTATCTTGTTTTTCCATGGGTTGCCTTTTTCAAGTGACAGCTCAAACCTTTGCTGAAGTTTGTCTGTGTGTAAATAAAATATGCCTCAGTTTCAGCTTCATTTCACAAGCTGTGAGCACTACAAAATTAAAGCACATCATTGCACAGCAATGGTCTGTGCTATAGCTCAATAACAGTCAGTTTTGCAGGGGGCTAATATACTTCTCCTGGTCCTTTTTGGTGTTTTGTTTTCACAAAATAATTCTAATTCAAAACACTTTTTTGAATTATCCCTTGGTTAAAGTTCACACAACAGTAAATGTTTTCCCTTGCCACTAACATACTAAATTGTCTTACGTTTAAAATTTGTGATAAAAGAGTTTTTTTTAAATAACATTTGCCTTTAGTGACAAAATGTCATCCATACATAACATTTTGATTTGATTGCACTGCTGCAAGGTCCAAAACGCATGTGTCTAATGACACATCAAAAAGGCTAACCCTGGCTCTACATGGGAAGCATTGCATTCAGATGACTTGTGCATTGATTGCAGAGCTCCAGCCTTCGACTCATTAGGCCAGATTTTAAAGCCATTCACCATGGGGTTAATCCTAGACACAGATGAGTGGTTCCCAGGAATGCCCAAACCTTAGTGGAAGCTCAAACTGTAAGCTTCCACTAACTAAATATCGGGACTTGGTAGCTTTTCAGAGCTATGGTACATTTACTGTGGATAATTCATGTAGGCTGAGACATACAGGGAAATACTGCCCTCACCTATGAGAATATCTGACTCCTTTAAACTTTTTCACTGCTTTATTTATTTTCTCAGTTGCAGAAAGAGAAAATGATTAACACGTCACAGCCTTTTGCAGGTCTAAAGCAGACTCCCTTAGGTTTCTCCTTAACTTTTGCATCCTCTTTGCACCCATCTCATATCAACACTGGACCCATATGTATCCATTTAATTAGCTCTACCACTTCATCTCCTCAGTCAGGCCCTCTTGGGGATGTCAAACTACCATAAGAGGCTCTTCTTACTTAAAGTGAGTCTTCTGTTTCCAGGGATGCAGGGAAGAAAATCCAGACAGAAGACTGATGACACCAACCACATGATGGAGACTTAGAGAGTCATTTGTGTAGGTTTTTTTTTTTTCAAAAAGGAAAAACTAGTAGTAAAGAAAAAGACTGCGGAGAATAAAAATTACGGAAAGGCAAAAAATAAAGAAGATAAGAAGCAGAAGTCGTCAGATTGGGAATGAACATATTAGCAATTCATCGATCTTCAAAGAGTGGGGCTGGAATTGCACAAGCAAGCCTGTATACAAAGATGCGCGCGCACACACACACACACACACACACACACACACACACACACACACACTCTCTCTCTCTCTCTCTAATCCTGTCTTCAGGGCTGTCTTTAGTGGTCCGTGGTTCATCGGTGAACACACTACAGGGCAAACTGGGAGCCTCACTGAGACACAAATTCATATTCACCATGTGCCAGCTGAATCAAATAGGTATGACTGCTTTAAAAAATAGAAACTGCAGAGTGCCTTCGTACATGTGTGTTGCTCAATCTACTGTAAGAAATCTCCATGAAGGTGAAGGTCACATTCATCCACAGACAATTTAAATCCAGCCTGTGTAGATGTGTTGGAGCTGTAGGGCCAGAGAGACTGGTTTCCATATAGCTGACAGATAAAGGCTTAATATTAAAGCCCAAGGGACAGTAACGGCTTCTTCCTCCATGCTGCTGGTACACAGCTTCTCTCCTTTTTTTTACCCTCTCCCTTGCTTCCTCCCTGCTTCCCAGCCAACTCCCAGCTCATGGCACTACAGAGGGCTGGGGGCCGAGGATGCAGCATTAGAGTTCCTCCTCTGATGTGTGTGCATGTGTGTTTGTTTTCCCCCAGACCCTTGCCATGTGTTTATCCCCATCCTCGCCTCCCATATTCTTTTTTTTTTCTGAATGCTACAAAGTCAGGAAACAGGCAACTGGGGGAGGAAAGGCAAGGAAGAGAGAGCAGGAGCCCAATTTTTGTATTTTCCCAAGGCAGCCAAAAAGGGCTGAAATAATTACACCTGCAGTTTGCAGCTCCACAACACACAGGTCAGAAGAAGAGAAGTAGAAAGCCTAAGGACGTATTCATTTCCTTTGGGGGTAAACTTGGTGCACTAACAGTAATGTTTTACAAAATATGACGAAGCTCCTTTTAATTCTAACTATCTGCAGCTCAGTGAGACGCCAAATATTAAAAGCACTTCTCTAGTCAGAGCCAAATGCCGCATATTAACGAAATAAAAGCACTTTGATTTTTATTCAAATCAGTAAAATAAATGTGATTAGATGGGAATTAAAAATAAAATTACACCAAAAATGATCGAACCATGCTGCAAGGAATTCACACCATTTACACAATCACCATCTCACCACACCTGTCTGTTAATCCACAGCCAGATCAGACCAATCCAAGTCCTATAAGTAGCTCCTGACTGATAATGTCACAGCTATGGCTATCCAATCTTCTCAGGTTAAACTTTTCCAAGCTGTTTACAAGGCTTGGGGTTTTGGGGTTTTTTTTTTTTTAAATTTTAATTTTTTTTGTTTAAAAGTATGTTAAGCCTGTCAAAGATCCAGTCTTACTTTTTTGATTCATTTCTATGCATCAATGTAAAAAAAAAAAAAAAAATGCCTTCAACCATGAAAGAGGAGGAGAAGAGGGAGGGAGTACAGTAAGAAAAGGCATGTCAAAGATGGATCTTAAATGCCAGTATAATGGCCATAGAGAAACCAAACCCTCACTAATTAAGTGCGTCTCCATTTCAAACCAGTGGAGCAGGTCGGTTAATTAAATGACTGTCCGTCAGTGTCTGCCAACTGCTTGTTGCTGCATTGGGGTGGGGTTAGGGCCAAATTAATTTGTGTGAATCTAACTAACAGACAACCTGAGGCGATGGCCCCAAAGCCCAAGCCCACACACTGTGTTAGTGTGGGGAGTGCAAGCGTGCACTTTGGCTGCTTTTCAAAGGCTTCTTTGCAGTTCAGCATTTTCGGATTGACTGGGGTAGCATTTTCAATTTTCTCAACATGTAGTTATGTCCTCTGAATGTTTATGTTAGAAAAGTGTGTGTGTGTGTGTGCTGGGAGGACTGCATACACCTAGATTTTATATCTCCATAAAACAGCTTTTTTTAAGGAAAGCTTTCATTCCCAGGATGCACTTGGAACAGTCCTGAAGTCTATTCTAAATTCTTCACATTTATTCAGCCCGGCAGCGCTCCAGGCCCAAGCACTGAAGGTTTATCTCAAGACCAAAGCTTCAGAAGTTAAGTTATCCTTATTAGCCCACTGTTCCTGTTCTACAAAAACTAAAACGAAACAAAACTATGACGAAGAGCAAAGGAGAGTGCAGAAACCAAGTTAATGTGGCTTTACCTGCAGAAATCCATAAATCTGTGGATTGCAGTAGAGATTAACTGTGATCTAGTTCTGTACTGATGAAAGTTCTTCTTTGGAAATGGACAAATTTTTAATTGTTAATTTTTTTTATTTTTATTTTTTTTTTTGGGGGGGGGGGGGGGGGGGGTAATTATTGTTGATATTTTGGTAAATTATATATAGGATTTCTGAGAAACTGAGAAAAATGCCACTTTTTTGCATTAGTGAAAACTGAAACCAAAAAGTAAAACCAGAGGTATATAAAAAAAAATTATCTAAAATAAAATAAAAAAATAAATAAAAACATTATGCACTCACAAAAATAAGAAATAAGATCATTTTCTCATTTTCAGTGTTTATTTAGACTTGGAGTGTCTACATGACAATTTTAATGCTAAGCGTCTGACATGTGAGTCACCCGCTTTTCAAAAAGTGTTGCGTTTGTACAGTAAGACTTGTTCTTCTTAAAAATGCCCCGTTATTGATAACATTCAAAGAAAAACTGAAACTGACACTCAACTCATAAAAAAGGCAAAACTAAACATTTTCCATCTATAAAATCTAAGACGAAATGAGCAAATCCACAAATATGAAAATAAAAACTACTTGGGAAACAAAAGTGTAATAAATCTGCTCTGATCTATTCCAAGAAAGGAAACATAGCAGACATATTTTCAGCTTGAATCTTTACATATAATTCACCTGACATATGCTGGGGTGTGTGAGGGGAGCCGGTGCCTGTACTGATAAATTCTGACTGGACTTTCTCCAGTGTGTCCTCCAGTCTAATGCACTGGGAGGGTGAAGCCTGTCAGCTATAGGGTGCTGTGGTGCATTGAAAAAACAAACCCCCCTTTTTTTATCCAAACAGCATGAGGCCTGAGAGAAAGAGAGCGAGAGTCACCACCGTATAAACCCCAACACTACCCACCACCCCTGGGCCTCCCCAAGAAGCTCTCGGTCTCAGACTGGGAAGTTTGCACTCTCTCCCTCTCTCCACCAGACAGGATATAATGCTTTCCACATGTGAGAGAAAACAAGGGAGGGAACGGAGGGCGGAGGAGTAGAGGAGGGGGAACAAGAAAAGCTAGGAAAAAGTGGGGCTGGGTCAGACTAGAGCAGTAAAGAGAGGAGAAAGATAGAAGGGAAAGAAATGCAGATTGAAATAAGCTTCGAAAGCTAGAGGACATTTAAATAAAATTAAGGTCGCAAAAAAAGATGTCAGATATTAACATTTGATCAACTTTTTTCCTTTAACTTTGGCAGATAATAATGAAGTGGCAGTAATGAGTAACAGAAGACTGGCATGAGGACTTGTTTGTGGAACGAAATAGTTTTGCCCTCATTTAAAAACAATAGCTAAGCTGCATTTCAGTTTCGTTACTTTATCCTCTTTTTCATCAACTTAATGTTGTGCTTTCCCACAAAATCTAGAGGTTGCTATTTCAACAGAACAAACTGGGAGAGTTAAATAAACAGAAAACAACTGCGGTGCAGCCATGTGGTGGACATTGTCTTTGCTATTTCACAAAATGCTTGTAAGTACAGTAGACAAAACATGGCACGGTAAAAGGTGGAAATGTGGCCTAGCACTAGTCCACACTCAAGAACACTGACATAACCTAGCTACATTCAATTCAATGTGACTCAGTGTTATTTATACAGCGCCAAATCACAACAGCAGTCGCCTCAAGACTCTTTATATTGTAAGGTGAGACCCTACAATAATAGAGAGAAAACCCCAACAATCATATGACCCCCTTTGAGCAAGCGCTTTGGCAACAGTGGGAAGGAAAAATTCCCTTTTAACAGGAAGAAACCTCAAGCAGATCCAGGCTGAGGGAGGGGGAGCCATCTGCCACGACCGGTTGAGGGAAAGAAGACAGGACAAAGACAATTATAATCTACATTATCTTAAAGGCAAGATCGGCTGTATCCATGTTTGTGGTTTTCCAGGATCATTAATGTTGGTGGACACCGGCAGGTTTTTTTCCCCCCCACAAATTTTCCAACATTATGACAATATCACAATAACCAGTCACATATAACAATGTGATTGGTCACTTTCAGTTTTGAATATCTGGGACCAACATTAATTATGATTGCCCAGAAACAACACCAACACAGGGATATTGGAAACACCTATCTTAGGTCTGGCAAACAGTGTTAAAAAATTAGGACTCAGTTGTCAAGTGTATTGTGCACTAACCGCTGGCAGAAATGAGAAGGTCTCAGATACAAAAATAAATATTAATAATAATTTTTTTAAAAAAAGAAAAGAAACAGTTTAGGAAACTGATGCAACTACATCCTAGCACACATCACTCAAAGGTTGCAGTTTTGTCCCATTATCCGGCTTCTTCCTCGTAGCACAAACTGTGGGGTGTGCCTGTCAAAGTACATGTGGTATGAGGCTTTGGTCACAAGTCATTACCTTATGGTTTTCACCACACGAGGTCTTTGAAGTCAAGGCAATCGAGTCATTAAAACAAGGCCTCAGGCCACAGCAACCACACACTAACAGCTGACTAATTGGATATACTGAAACCTTGTGAAAAACTAATTCTTAATAAGGACGTTGCTAACTGTTAATAAAAGATTACATAGTTTTAAGGATGGTGCAAAATGTACAATCTTAGAGATTGTACATTTTGCACCCCCCACACAAACTATATTTTATTTTATATAAATATAATACGTGTCTGCAGTGGCATCGGGCCTGCAGTGGGTTATGGGAATAACATCTTGCTGCTAAAGTGGAGCCAATGTGAAAATGTTCCAAAGTCTGATCAAAGCTGCATACCTGAGCACCCCCATTAAGGTGATAAAATCTATGGACTAAAAGAGGGCGAAGACAAAACCACACACACTGTGGTCAAATTAGTTTGAACAAAGGAACACATGATAATGAGAAAATACTGTTTTTAGAAGTGCTTTGATTTTTTTTCTTTATATCAAGACATTCAGAAATGACTTTTGTTTTGTTTTTTTAAAACAAACGAGCACTGTGCAGCCCTGCACAGTGCTTGTTTGTTTGTTTGTTTGTTTGAATGAACAGGGACCACGTTAAGAAGTATACTTCATGACAAAAACACTTGTCAGTTACTGTATTAATCAGGTTATTAAAGGGTTATCTGATCAATACAGTCAAATAATAGTAACGGAGCTGAAAAGTGAGGGAAAGGGCGAGTCCTTTCCTGTTAAGCATCAGCCACACTTACATTGTAGAAGTTCATCATAAGTCAAAAATAAGGTCTCGGGGATTATCCCTTTCAGAAACTACAGCTCCCAGCGAAATGACAAATGACCCACCTGGAGCCAAGAGGCGGCACAGCCATAGAAACCAAGCAGCGTCTCCAAAACACTTCACCTGTGGACCGGGCTTCAACCACCTCAGCTTGCCAGCAATGTCTGGCACCACAAGTCCCAGTCACACCCTAGTGGTAACCCTGGCAGGGCGAAAACTTCATACCGACTCTTGAGCTGAACTTGGAGATCTCAAAAGAGTGTGTGAAAATGCTGAGATTGACAAAGTGTAAGCCGCTGACCCGCATGGCTCAAAGGCCTCATCACGCAGCACTAATAAAATTTAAAACTTAGGTTTCCTACTAAGAACCATCCCCCCACCCACCTCCCTTACAAAAAAGTGAAGGGACAATCAGATGGGGCGCCTGCGCTGTCTGCACAAACTATCTTGGATTATCTTCACATTCCTATGCTGTTCACTCATCTGCAGGCGCTTTCACTTGCAGTTTTTCAGACACTGATGAATGCATTATTAAGGCACAAACGAGCCACAAACGTCGACTGAAATTGTCAACATCATTTGAACCAGTGCTAACTCACTCCCTAGTCACTGTACAATATAAAAAAAAAAAAAAAAAAACATGAATAAACTATAGAGAGGAAATCAAATTATGCAACAGCCCTCACTTATGAGAGTGATACAGAGATTCATACGAATAAAGATACATTTCTAGATCATCATGCGTACCGTAGGCAGGTAAATGTGAGTGGGTAGGAGAGATGGTAAAGAGATAAAGAATAATAAGGGACGACTAGAAAAGAAAAGGTTCCTGGGGTGGTCTCCTCAGGTTTCTGAGCCTGATGTGAGATCATGTCTGGACACTGTTAGAGGGTCTCTATAGTCATGGGGCTTTGTTCTAAATCATGTACTCTAAAGGCAGTTACATGGACTGATTAACCAAAGCGAGGATCGCTCTAAAGGGAAGGTTAAACAACACGACACTGGATTTGACTTTGCAAAGCAAAACTAGCACAGCTCCCTGCTGCTGACACTTGCTGGCATGACTGAAAGTACTGATTAACCCCAACCCGTTTGACAAAAAGCAAACAAGATGTCAAATGCACAACTTTTTGCAAAAGGTATTCATGAAATTGGAGATGCAAAGCTTGATATTGTGTTAATATGGATTTTCCTGGTAACAGCAGTGTTTTAAAGTGGATCTATGTCATACCTGATGTTAAAAGAGAATACACCAAATCGCAATGACAGTTGCATCAGGGCGCTTTATATCCTATGGCAAAATTCCTACAATATTAGAAACCCGAGAAATCACACAAAGCACTATGAGCAAGGGAAGAAAAAAGAAATCCCTTTAAAACAGGACGAAACAGTAGCATAACTAAGGGAGGTTTCAGGGTCACCTGATCTAGCCCTAACTAGAAGGTTTTTTTTAAAAAGTAAACATAATGTTACAATATGACTGTACTGTAAATTTAAACATATCACGACTCACCCATGTTGCAATGCGGGCCCCAGCTGTGCATGCAGGGAGCTGAGCCTGAACAATAAAAATGTGTCATTTCAAATATAGATCCAGAAAGCCGCCACTAGCTACCACTTTCTGCACATTTTGAACCACAAAATGTTTTCAATCTTTGCCTACCGGTGTAAAGCTTCATAACATGTAAGAGGTCTCTGTTCTGTCAATGCATTGATCTTAAATTGAATGTCGTCTGTGTTAAGCAGACTTGGACAAAATAAATCACCACACACACCTTCCTAAAGATTCAGTGCATGTCAAACTAAATGTACAAAACACATTTTCCTGATAAAGCAACAGGTATCAACCGTAACATACAAATGACAACGCGGCCAATGGATTTTTCATAAATGCACTGTTATTAACACTGGAGGTCATTACAGCCTGAATAATGAGTGCTGCAGTGTAACACAACATTCGTCTTTATGGCATGAGATGATTAACTGGATGCAGGATTTGTGTTGGCTACTTTTGCGTGCCAAGGGAGGTAACCTGGGAGCTGTGGTGAGGAAGAAAAACAGCAAACCCATGCTTGGCCAAATTACAGAAATATATAAGGACATTTATGCACAGTCATATAGACGTACACATGAGGATGGAACAAATAACACAGCTTGAGACATCACACGTTGAGAAGTTTGTTCATTCTTGTTTGACACCTGAACGGTTTAAATTGGCAAACGCTCTGTGTCTGTACACGAGCGGATTATATAAAAAGGAGGACAGTTTTTGAGTTGTGACCTTCATTTGCGGCAGGAAACCTCACTGCCAAAGTACACACATAAAATGCACAAACACACAAATTTCCTCTTTTACCTGTTCAATTTGTAGGAAAACTATCTCACAGGATAGCGACCCTGCCTGACAGAAAACGGTGAAGATTAGTCTAGGCCAGGGGTCGGCAACCTGCATGCGGCTCTTTAGTCCTTATAGTGCGGCTCCGCGTGGTTTGGGAAAATAAATTTGTTTGTTTTTTTAAGTAATTAGCTGAAGTGTATTTTATTTATGTTAATTCTTTTTTTAACTTGTACTTCTAAATTGAAAGATTATTGTGATATTGAAACACAAACATAAAATTATATTCTATTATTTTTTGATCGCTCAAAATAAGCGTCGCACTTGCGGAAGCCGGTATACCCACCGAAACGCCGTGCCTTTATCGAGACTTTCAACCCCAGGTAGGCCAATTATGGATCTTCGGATCCACATTATGTCGGCAGCTGTTCTCCACCGTGAACTATGTTAAAAACAAACACCGCTCGCGCCTCACAGATGACAGCTTACAGTCCTGCATAAAGATGAAAGTCACTTCGTACAGCCCCGATTTCCAGACGCTGTGCGCAGAGGTTCAGGAGCAGAAGTCCCATTGTAAACATATCATGCCAGACCCGACGATGTTTGCATGAACAGGCTTTTCAGCATCTCTTTATTGACCACTTTTCACACACGGTTGCTGTACAGCCGGCTGTAGCTTTTCAGCTCACAGCCGCACAGACGTTAAAGCGGCGAGGCGTGATTGCGGGTGCCACTCAGGTGCGTCCGCCTCCCCTGCAGCGCCTCTTCTTTAAGAGTTCAAAATGTGTTAATTACATAAATAAAATTTTAATTTTATTTATGTCATGATAGAGAAATATAGAGAAAATTTTCTCTATAGCAGTTCATGAATTTCATAAGCAACACACCTTAGTTGTTCACACAAAGCATAAAGGTAAAAAAAACAAAAAAAACAATATATACAGTGTTATCTTCATTTTAGATGTCAAAGAGTATTTGCGGCTCCCAGTGTTTTCTTTTGCGTGGAAATTGCGTCCAAATGGCTCTTTGGGTGCTAAAGGTTGCTGACCCCTGGTCTAGGCAGAGGAGGAAGAGAGACATAGAGAAAGAAAAAAATGGAAAGGAAGAGAGGATTAAAGTAGGAAGAGGAAGAAATGAACAGTGATCAAGCAGATGACGACACAAAAGTGACCCATGATAAAAGCAGGGAGAGCTGGTGTTTGAGGTTGAGAGTCTCTGAAGAGATCAAAGGCTGAGAAGGAAAAAGACAGAGGCAGAAAAAGAAATGCAAACAAAGAGAGATTAGACATGTGCACCTGTTGGTTTTGGCACGCGTGGAGTGCAGTCGATAGGCCCAGAAACTCTTATGTAGACCTTTGGTTAGGGAAAGAAATACGACTTACAGCGAGCCCAGTGATTATCTTGGACCTAACATAGACCTTGGACTTAAGATGTGATCAAGTGGTTGGCACATTGGCTTCAAATCAAACCCAAACATGCTGCAAATACTTGTATGTCATATGTTTTCACATCCATTACTCATGAGTAATTAGCAATGTTACTCACCCTTGTTTCTTCAAGTTTGTCTGCTTTTAACCAAAGTTATGTTTGTAGAGTCACTGAGTCGAAATGATTCTACCTTCATAATCACGCCTTTGAGATGCAAGCTCCTTAACTGAACACTTGCACCAACTTTAGCTAAATCAAGGCAGGTGGAAGAAAGGCTTCAAATGCAACATGAAGAGCTGCTGACGGCAGAATTAAAACAGACAAGGGGAACAAATGAGAGCCAAACCGTTTTGTTTTTCTAAAACACAATAAAATATATTTATTAGTGAAAACAAATAGTAGTAGTCAGACTTTAACAATCCTCTCTCAAACATGTCTGACTCTTCTGATTAGAGTGTATGCAGCTCCCATTTATGTCACGTAGCTCAATCTAAAGGTAGCTTAGCTAGATGGCAGGCTAACTAATAAAATAAAAGAAACTGATGACGGTCCATTCCACTTATTCATCTGTGGTGAATAAATGCATTATTTGGCAGTTGAGCATACATTTATTTAACTAGCACAAGTGGAATTATGCTTACAAGCTAACTAGTGCTACATGGTTACGTTAAAATGCTTGGCTTTTTATGTGCTGAGTAATATTAAAGTACATTCAGGTTTATGTTTAAGTTCTGAAAGAACTTTTTCCTTTATGAAATTTCCATTACAAACGCCGCCTCTATAAGTCTGTACACACTGGTGGGAATAACAGCCATAAATTACAGTAGAAAAAACACTATTATACGAGTCATTTCATCTACAATCATAATCTATTTCACAATCTCTTATTTGCCTGAAAACCTGGATGGATGGATGGTTTGAAAGACTGCTTAAGGGCAGTAGGTCTCAAAAATGGTAGGTGGTGAAAATCTTTGAAATGAAAAATATGCATCTGTTTAACTAAACTGTTTTCTCGGTTGGAAACTTGGATTAGATTACCTACTGATATTTTCGTTTTTGTGGTACTTGTCATATTGTTTCAATCCAACATGCAAGCTGAATAAAAATAGAACATTCTTAATTTTTTGTCTACAAAAATACTCAACATATTTTATTCAGAAATTGTCGGTACTAGTTTTTGCCAGGTCAGGTTTTTTTGTTTTTGTTTTTTTAGTGTGGGCTCAAATGTGGGACTTTACAGGGCCGATTATCTAGGTAATAAGATTTGAGATGCAGCTTCATAAGAAGAAAGGGCAGTGATATGTACTATTTATTTTTCTCCCTATGGCACTTCTTACCAGCAGCCAACTATGTGTTTTCTGTTTTGAATAGACACACATATGAGATTCTCTTTAGCTCAGAATTGAAACAACTAAATTCCCGGAGGGTAGCCAGAATGAGTGAGCACAGATGTCGGAAAGGGCTAATACAAAAAAAAGAAAGAAAAACAAAGCAAGCCATCTCCCTTATTAGCCATAAATAAATGAATGAATGAATCATCTGGAACTGGCTGAATAAAGAGAAAATTTAGCCTCTGGCAGATTCTCCTGTCTTTTGTCAAGTCTGTGAAGCAAAGTGTTCTCACCCCAGCAAGTACAGGCCTATTTCCTGTATGGTAATTTAAAGAAACATGACTGCCAAGGTGTTTATTTGTATTTTTTAAATACCTGCAGATACAGATTACTCACATTAAATTGAGGAAAAGGAATTAAACCAATGCATCAATGTCAGTTTCAACATCATAGGACCTACAAGCCTGCAGCAACTTAAAGTACTATTAAGTAAGGGTCCAACCTAGTTCACCTGAAATTTGTGCAAATACAGAATTTGAGTTAAAAACCAATATGAACTCTCCTATATGCAAAGGATATAGATATATAGTAAATCCAAGGCGCGCGCGCACACACACACACACACACACACACACACAGTTTCATCAACATGTCAACTGTTGGGGGGGTGTCAGGGTTTTTTTTGTTTTGTTTTTTCCCTGAGCTGTCTAAACATTGAAAACCTCTCCTATTCAGATTCATGAGTCGATCGCTGGTGTGTGCAGAAGCTCGAGCATGAGTGCTTTCAAAAGGGAGAGAGAGGGAGAGAGCTCCCCAAGGACATTCACAAGTTTCTAGTATGTAAATGGAAAATGGCTTTGCTGCTGTAAAAGCCAGGAGGGGGAGAGACGTGCTTCTTTGATGATGTATGCAGGAGACATATGACGACTCCTCTCGAAGAAGATTCACCCATTTGGCATTCCTGCTGCGGCGGTCAACGTGCTCGGTTTGGCACCTCATTAAACACTGAAATAATATTCACATTCTAAGAATGGGCAGGTAGATTATATGAGTCTATGATTTTACACTTACTATAAAAGTCGGTCTCATTTTTTTATTTGACTGCCTTACTTTTTTTTTTTTTAAGTCAAAATTAGATCCACTGAGTAAGTTAATCATTTTATTTGTTCCTTCATTATCTCATACTTTACAATATACAGTCACACCACTAAAACTAACCCAGTGCAGAGGAGTGTAAATCAGCACGCCACTACAAATGTGGGCACAAACGCACGCAGACGCAGACTACGCCACCAGTGAACACAGATACCTGTTCCCACAGAGCTCAGTATCAGCCTAACAGTGCTTTCACACATAGACCAGGTAACGCAGACAGACTAACGTTTCCGGGAAAGGTAAGAGGTGTTGGCTGGACTCCTGTGACTGGGAGCCATGAAAACAGAGCAGGATTAAAACTCCTACTTGCTTCAGATCAAGGACAAAACGCCATCAAAGACTTTCTTTATTTTGCATTTGTGTGTGTGGTTAGTGTTACAATTATTCTTCAATTTTGCTATTTTTGTTTAATAAGTGTTTAACACCTCTCTGGCTTTGTGGTTGATAACGGAATGATTCTTCTCAACATGATGGCGGCCAAATTGCTAAACTCGAGCTTTGCAACAGACTATTTCCATCTTTTATATACAGCCTGTGTTTTGACTCTAAAACAGGAAGTTCCATGTGGGAAAATGGCTAAAGGAACTCGCATTTGGCAGAGAGCCGTGAAAATGCAAGCCAAAGACAGACGCCTGTATGCAAATTAGTCATGACGCTCTCAATTCAGCTTCACTGAAATCATCAATGGGAGCACGCGGGCACATTTGCATAGACTTGCAAGCATTCGAAAGCAGCAAAACGTGTGAAAAATCTCACGTTTTTGATTGGGGTAGCACGGGCAAGGCTATTTGTAAATCTGAAAGGGATGAACCTCAGACACATTCTGCCAGAGCAAATGAAACATGAGCTCTCGGCTTTGTCCAATTCCCAGGCTACACAGCCTGAGCACATTTTCTGAAAACATGCATTATATCACATCACAATTGTTTAAAAAAAAAACTAAGTCCATAACAAGTGAAGAAAAGCTGCACATTGTCACCCTGTTCGCTTGCCAGCAAGATACCAGCAGAAAACCTAGCCAGCTGACGTACTGATGCCTGGGCTGGAGTATTTGAGAATAATTGGCATGACACCAGCCAACCAAGCCTAAAACAAACCTGGTCTACTGAAAAGTAAAGATCTGGGAAACAGAAGTGTGGAAGTCAAGAGAGGATGAGGAGGAGTGGATGAGACCGGATAAAATGAGACTGTAGTGTTCTTGTAGAAAGCGTTGTAACTGGGCTTCTGCCAGAAAAAACAAAAACTTTAAAAAGAAAGAAATAAAGGAGACAGACCAGCTTGCTTGGCTATTGACTCAACATTAAGACCTCTCAGCTAGAATGCCAGGACTGATTTCAAAAACACGCCGTCTGTCTGTTGGATGAGAGACGTTTTCTTTGTGAACCACAGATTTTCTAAATTCAGGAAGTAACGGGGGACACGATCTATACTGAAAAGCAGTAAAATCATTTAAAGGGATTCTCCACAGGTTACGTCACAGAAAGGATCATGACATTAAGGACTGGCTTGCGGGTTTTGGGTGAGTACATATAAGTGACGGTATAGTCAGAAGAGATTCAGGCTGTAAATTGTACAGAAAAACATGTCAGAAACCTAAAAACAGTCTATTCATACTACACCAATACACATCATCAGTAACAGGTTTGTTGAGCCTGACCACAAGTTGACACACTCAGAAAGCAGGACATGCCAACTGTTTGTTACAACCAAGTCAAACAGGAGGAGATCACATAGAGAACCTGGACAGACGCACTTAAGACAGTGTAAACAAGCATAGGATAACTGGTAAGTTTCTTAAACTCAACGCCTACAAGTGAAATGTGCTGCAAGAACATCTTAAGATGGTCCCCGTGCAACAAGAGCAATATGACTTTATGAGTCAGACCTCATGTGAGACATTATTGGTCATCATTGAGGCACAAAGCAGAGTACACTAACAACCCAAGAGCTCAGTTACCATAGCCAACTTAAATGAGCTCCGTTCTCTGCTAGGGTGACATCTCAGCAGGACTGAAATGGTGTCGAGTGCAAATCCCGACTTGCCTAAAAAACCATTATATTGTACTGGCGCAATTTATGCGAAGTGTACACAGTACGCCTGGATTTTTCATTGTTTATCCAGGGAACAAATATCATTTTGCAGTCTTTATTTCAGAGAGCTGCACTGTTTGGCGATCTTGAGTAAAGCTGGCCATCTCCGTGTCAAACACTGAGGCCTGTTTGGCCTAATGCTCATGTTCCATTACTTTTGAGTCAGCCTAAACCAAATAAACCACTCGTTTAGTAGACACAGTTGTGCATGTAGCTTTTTATGAGTCTCCATGTTTATAAGACTTGTGTATGTGTGTGTGTATAGGCAGACATAAAGATATGGATAGCACCAGAGTGCGACAGTAGGGATTCACACGCATTTGGAACAGTTAAAGTGGTGTTTCGGAGTCTACCAGCATTTCATCTCATGCTCAAAGCTGTGACACTCCTCCTTGCCTCCTAATTAGCGAGCGGTAGCACATTTTCCCCCTTTGCCATTTTCTGTGCAAGAAAAACAACAACGCATTTCTTTTCATCTTCCAACCAGCCTTGTCTTACAGAGACAGACGGAGGCAGAGAGTCCAGAGTTCAACTCATTAGTCCAGGTCACTTCCTGATTCATCTTCAAAGCCAGCAAGCCAGCAGCGTACAAAAGGCAAAGGACATGGTTTCACATGCCACCACCCACAGACACAATTACACCATGAATCAAGAGAAGATGAAGATGTTCGAGAAGATAGGCAAAGAAGAAAGTAGAAACAGTGAAAGCATTTTTAATCCACTGAAACCTGAAGGCATAAAGATCATACTTTTCTTTTTTTTCCTGAGGTATTCCAGCAATGCTGAAACCAGTGCCACAAAAACCCAAATGTCAAAGTATCTCTAGCATTTACAGCATTATAACCATGCACTTTACTGTCTTTTAGCTCATTATTTTTGCTTTAAAGACCAATTGTTTTCATGTTTAAAGGTCAGTCATTGAAACAAAAGGGTGTTGAGACCAAAACAGAGCCAGAGGCCCAACGTTGCTAATATTGCTCTGTGTTTGATGTATGGGGATGGATTGCAGACAGACTCCAATGACAAGTATTTGTGTTCTATGATCGTACTACATATTACTAGATATGTACCACATTTTAGTTCACATTGAGGCATTGTAGTGCAATGGCTTAAGTGGACAAAACTGTGTGGTTACTACCTGGACATCTTTAAATGTAAATGGAGCTGGAGGCAATTGCCCAAAAATGTAATCACTGCTGCTTTTCACAAAATAAAATCAAAGGTTTATTCTGCTACAGTACACCTTCTTCATATTGTGTTTTAGTCAAATTTAAGGTTGCTTACCTGTGAATTCACACATGCACACTATACACGCTACCACAGCTTTACATCGGTGCACTGATGGGCCTTGGGCCTGTAAATTTACACAAGGTTGCC
The DNA here is from genome assembly GCF_900408965.1 of Simochromis diagramma. Classification (NCBI taxonomy): domain Eukaryota; kingdom Metazoa; phylum Chordata; class Actinopteri; order Cichliformes; family Cichlidae; genus Simochromis; species Simochromis diagramma. Next base: position 578,814 of record NW_024387444.1, on the reverse strand, counting down.
ATGTTTTACTGTCTCGCAGTATGTGAATAAAGAAGTTAGACCACCTCCATGACCCTGCAACCCTAGAGTTTGGGAGGCGTCTTACAAATCCTCAGAAACTGAGAGAAGACTGCTGCCACTGTGCTTTTGTGTGTTTGTGAGTGTGTGTGAGACTCCACAATATGAAAGCCTGCCATTTCTTGGCTGCGACCAATTCACACGATCTTTTCTACTCTAGTTTTCATTCCAACCCCCAGCACCTACTTTAGCATTTTCTGTCTATGCTCTGAACTGCACGCTGCCTTAAAGAGGAAGCCCCAAAGCCTGCTGTTACTTATGCGCAGTCAGATCTCCATCCCCCCCTCCCAAAGAAAATGCACTTACCATATACAAAAAACCCCAACAAAAACAAAAAACTGCAACTAGGCATAAAAACATGGGTGAAAATTTGAGACACCCTCAGAATAAGCGCTCCTTAACAAAAGTAAAAGTTGGGAGATTATATATGCGACTCAGAGCACCGAGAAAGAGGCGTAAGCAGAGAAAGAGAAACGAGGGAAAAAAGGCATGCAAAACAGTCTGATCTGCTTCTCCACAGTTGGAGCTCCAACTCTCCTCATCAAGAATGTAAAGCCTCTTCTGCAGGAGTGTGCGCATGCATCCGTGAGTGTGTGTGTGTGTGTGTGTGTGTGCGCATTTTGAGGGGGATGGGGACCATGTTGTCTGGGGGGCAGGGGGAGTGGGAGCTGGTCCCCGTATTCTCTTTGCCCTCCCAAATGGGCATTTTGTTCACTGCCCCCCTTTGCCTTCACCACAACCCCCGCCCCTTTCCTTTCCCCTCTCTCTCTCTTATTCAGGCGGAGTTCATTTTGAGTCTCGCCCATTGTGGCGAATGAAGGGACTGACTTGCTAAAGGGTGGCCTGGGGTCCCCTGGCTCACACTGCCAGGTCATCTCCTGTTGGAGCTAACTAAGTAACACTGGCTGGAATCTAGAAAAAGAAAACACAAAGCTTGGATCACCAATAAAGATCCTCTCTCTCTTTCACACATGCACACATAGTCATTGTGGCTTATGTGTGTGTGAGAGAATTAGTGTGTAGAAAAGAGAGGGCAGAGGGAGGGTGACGGCGAATGGGACATGAAGAGTGAGAGGGGTAACAGAGAAAGAGAGAATCATTAAGAAAAAGTGAGAATGAGCCGATTAAGCACAGCCTGTTAATTAGTTCTTATCACTAATAAGCAGAGGGCCGAGTTAGCTACTTTTGCTAAAAACCTGGAGCGCTGCGCAAGGACAGGATTTAGCTCAGCACACAGAAGATAACGGCGTGGATAATTTCAGTTGTCAGGAAAGTTGATGATGAAACTATACAAATATTATATACATTTGGACCAAAAGTTACTGCTGGATTATTGTGGTCTCAATATCTAATGTATATCTCAGTGTTTTGTCACACTTATTCTGATTTAACCATAGTACAAGGTTACACAATATTGTTACTATTTTCACTCAGTTTGGGAAAGCTCAGCTTTTTTGAGTGTTGCTTTAAAAAAAAATATATAAGCCCAGTCGATGCGTTTCCTACAGTAGATGTCAGTCTGCAATCCCTCCTAACAGAAAAAAGCGCTGACTGGCACAGAAGCCAAGCACTATAGACAGGATCAGCTCCAACAATTGAATCTTAGCCAACCAAAAGAAATACAGATTGAGTGTGTTCTCTGCTTAGAGATCCTTCTTTCTAACATGGGCCCAAAGCCGTTGCAAACTTGTGTACGCTAGAAGGCTTTGCTGACGAAAATAGTAGTTTTATCTTGCACAACACATGAGTTTCTGGTCTACCGCTGCCTCGACTGAGTGGTACATTTGTGTTATTGTGTGCCTCAGATGTTTAGTGGGTTAGCTAGGATCCAAACTTACATTTGAAAAACACAAAAGTCTGTAGCTTTAGACCTACGAGGTAAAAATTGCGAGTGCGATGGATTTGAAAAGAGTTCTTTGTTTGTTTGTAGTTTGCACAAATCAACAAAGTGTGTTAACTGTTGCCACGTGTCATTGTAGCACTAAGTTCACGTATACCCTAGGGTTGTCATGACACTAGAATTGCAAAATCAGTGCTAATACCCAGTAAAGCAGTCCATACCATCTGATACCACGGGATAGAGTTTGACCCCATCCTCCAACAACAGAAGGAACGGCAAAGAAGTTGTTTCTTGAAAAAGCCAAGTTGTTCATTTTTAACACATTTTCCCAAATTATAAGATAGATTTAACAAAATACGCACTTAAGATCAAGTTTAAAGGTTTTATTCATTTCTATAATTTTTTTTGATAAATTCACTTTAGATCATGAAGGTCAAATGTAGGTCAAATGTTAGAACTTATTAATAAACAGAGTACAACAAACAAGACCATACCTAACATCACTGTGAAAGATTGAACTGGTCACTCCCTGCACTTTAAAACAGACCTCACAGCAAAAGAAGAAACAGATTTTAAGAAATTATTGTAAATGTAGAAAAGTTAAAGTTTATCATCTTGTCCACATCTGCCGGCAGCCTCTCTCTCATCCACTGGTCACACTGCTCTGCCTCAGTCTGCAGCTCTTTAGGTGTGAAAACCCCATCTGATTTGGCTGCTCTGCTCCGGACAAGTTTTCAAAACTCAGGACCATCTTCTCGGTTCAGCCACGTTCCTTCACTGCTCTGCACAGCCAGTAACATGTCCAGTTGTCCCCATGTCCATAATCTGCTCCGTCACAGCTCAATATTCCATCCGTGACCTGTTATTCATCTTTTATCCATCTACACTGAGCTCAGCTGCTATGTTAATGGTAACAGATGGCTATTGTGTCCAATGTGACTATTGGGTAATTGCTAATAGATAAATAGTGAAACTAGTTAACATTCATATTTCAGGGCTATACTTCTTTATTTAAGAACATTTAGTTCATTGTTCTGTGAATAATGCCAGATGCTAGCTCTACCTGCAAGTGGCCCACTTAGCTTTATATCAGGTTAAACCGATAAGGACAGTATGTTTACAGCTTCCTAATCTAACTGCTTAACTTCAAAGCACTGCAACAGCAGCCAAGGAAACATTCCATCGAGATTCTTAACAGGAGCTTGGCATTTTAGGAGCAGGTCAGGAGAAAAAAAAAAAAAAAAAAAAAAAAGAGTGTGCAACCAAAACAGTTACAAAAATGTACAGGCTTAAGAGGCTGTGGGGGGAAAAAACAAAACAAAAAAACACAGCAAAACCAATTTCAGTCAAAGCCAAACTGAGAGGCCCTCCTTTAACTAAGAAATGTGGAAAACGGATCAAAAAGCGGTGAGTTAAATGATCTGGCCACGACAGTACAGACAGATTTAAACCACAACAGCTGGTGCAGAAGGAGAAGAACATCAGTTTCATGCTTTGTCCTGACCGCTGTCCAACGGGAGCCAAGAGGCAGTGCAGCAGGCTGTACTTAAACTGGCTGAAAATGTAAAGGGATCTGACCGAAATGATGGAAAGCTGTATCATGTAAACGCTCTGGAAGAAAATATATTTCTTTCCATAAAGCTCTTCCAACAGCCTTGCAGTCCAAAACGACTCAAACACAAAACAATCTACAATTTGTATTTACAAGTCAAATTTTAAAACCTGACATGGATAACTTAGAAAATGTCACTTAAAACATGTGGAAATTTTTCACTTTTATCTGCTGAAGGAAGAAAGTTTTCTATGCTCAACTTTTTGATGTGCCAAGTACTCTGGTAGCCCATCATTGTCTATTATGCAACTTACGCAAGTGTGATGTGGAAATGTGATGTACTAAAGCCTCTAGTGCATACACACTGAGAACAGACAGAAGATAAACTTTTGAAACCAAGAAATGTGCAAATCAGACTGTGGACACCTTTTTTTCTTTTGAGAAAAAAAAGTGTGAATGGGAGTTTGTATGAATCTCAAGTTTCATCAGTGATCTTTCAGCCTAGTGCTGTTATGAAGACATTTTCTTAAAACTACCACACAGTCAAATTAGCACTGATCCAAAACCACAGGCTTTCATATTTGAGCACCATGCATATCTGCACAAATGTAACAACAGTCCACCCAACAATAGCTAGACAATAGGCATTAATCTAAAAGTCTGAACTAATAAACTAAAGTCAACATTCCCACCTCTGGAGTCACATCGATTGTGCAGCTAAATATTGTAAAATACAAAAAATAAAAATAAAAGAAGATGGCCTCCTTGGTCATAATCATATTAAACAGTAGACTCTAATAAGACCAATAGATGCCCTACCCAAGCTAAGAAACAATAAGAAAAAAAAAAAAGAGAGACAAAATTATTAAAAATGACCTCCTTAAATCCAGACAGCTTCTATCTGACAGTAATACCCAACTCCTAGTTTGAGCCAAGAATTCTGGGGACCTCGCAGCGTTTGGTGTGTGCTCTGTTTAGAAGCCAGACACACTGTTCTCAAAGGCAGTTGGTTATAAAGGGTGCCTGAACCCCTCAGTGGCTGGAATTAGGCCCAAACACACAAGCAGCCATTGATTTAATAAAAACTCTTTACTCTATTCTCTCCTGCATTGTAACAGAAGTAACAATCGACAGAGCTGGGCTGCTTCCCAGGATTTTGGACAGCCCAAGAATTTTGAAGACCAATGTGAAAGTCATCCCAAGTTTAAAACACTACAGACGTTGCTGTGGGACCTTGCAGCTGTTGGCAGAGAGCCCTGTTTTTTTCCAGCAAAATGAACAAAGGAAAACAAATTCTCAGTTTCGACTGAACAGTGCAACTTTCAAATTATAGAAGAAAAAAAAAAAAAACTCTTGCCAATAAATGTAGACAGCGTATAGCCTCGAATGTGCACGATGCTCATTTGCAATTCAGCAAGGATAAAAACAATAAAGAACAAAAAAAGAAAACATTAAAGCTGCACACACTGCAAAACATTGCAGCTTGAAGTTATGAAGTATTCATGCATCTTCAGCAACTTGGGAGCAAGAATCTAACAACTATGTTTTAAAAGCAGGTAGTTTTAAAGCAACAGAAACTTTTCTGTGCAATAAAAGCTTGGGGGGAAAAATAGACACTGTTAAAATGGAAAAAGAACAGACAGTCCAGCACAGCCTCAGGGGGCTCATATACCAATGAGATGCATCACAATTTATGGTCAGAATGAAAAAAGAAGAAAAACTTCTGGCCTTGCTATTCAATTCAAGGTCGACTAATTCACAGCACTCCTGGTTCTATTAACCAAACACATAAAAAGAGATCGGAGGGAAAGGCAAACAGTGCATACCATTAATGGGATGAGGTTAGAATCCAATCAAGGTTAAACAAAGTAACCACATGTCACATTAACAGAGATCGTTAAAAACCAGACAGGAAGACTTTTAACCCATTCCCCCATAAATCCTATGGTTGAGCCGCAAACACCCAAGAATTTTACTTTGCTTATAATATTTGATCTTGTGCTTGTTGTTTCAATGTGGATACTTTCTTTCTGTAAAGTGTGGGAAAGCTTAAAGTTGTGGTCTTTAGATAATAAGGATATAGAACAATCTGAAGATTAGGCTGCGACAGTCCATCAATTCTGCTGAGCACTTTTCCAGTTCCACGGCCACAGGGGGACTGCAACTTATCCCAGTTGTCATGGGGCAAAAGGCAAAGCCTATCACTAGGCTAACACAAAATGACAACCATTCAAATTTACTCTGCTTCCACTACTTGAAATTCTGTCATTCGTATTTAGACCTTGGTCTACTAGGGTAGCAACAAGGCAAGACTCAATCCAAATTAGCATTCACTGTCTAGGAACCAAGAATGTACGTACCAACTCACGAGCCAGTCTACATACAAGATTAGAGCTGAGCCAACGAAAGATTTTCCTAGTTGTTCCTAGTAAAATGAATTCATTTATACATTGGTTCACCTCTGCTGGCACCAAATAAAATATTAATTACAGAATATCGGTTTAAATATGTGAACTGCATTTTAATTAAGTGAGACAACTGGGTTAGTTCACATTTGCTGTGACGACTTTACGATCTAACCCTGCTCGGACTCACTCATTTAAATGCCAGATAGAAAGAACAACAAGAATGCTCAAGAGTTCATCAGAATAAAATTTTACTGCAACATCATGCAGAGCTTCTGTTTGAATACTGGCATAATAAACATAGTAAAGATGGAGGAATGAATGAGACTGTTTCCATCAGTGAAACAGTCTCATATTTTGTCATTTGCAGAAGTACACTTACTGAAAGAGAAAACTTGGTCGCATTACATAACCTCTGTGCCCCGAAGAAAGGGAACTAAAAACAGCCCCATTATAGCTGCAACAAGGCAAGAGCAGAGACGTGCTGAAAAGACACTGAAAAGCTCATATTCCCATTAGATGAGGACTATTGAAAATAAAAAGTTCTATAAGACACCTCTTCTTTCATATAATCTGGGTTATAATCAGCTGAAAATGCTCTCAGACTACCAGGTTCCAATCTGAGCAGACAGGCTGCACAGTGGCTCACAAATAAATCGTAATCATGTTGTTAATTGAATGATCTGCTTCAACATGCACACTTAGAGAAGGCTCAAAGTCAAAAGAGAGAGAGTGTGGATGGGGAATAGTAACAGTCCCAGATGAAGCAGTGGGCCTGTGAGGCTCATAGTAACCTTGACTGAGCACAGAGCCATGCAGGCAACGCAGTAAGAGGCAAGAAGGCTTTGAAGCTGTACTGCAGAGAGCCTAGCAGGAATTCTGATGTCCTGCTGTATATCCTCAAACCTTCCTCCTCCCCCACCCTGTCTCTGCAACTGATTCAATATAAAGTGAGGGAACGGGAACACAGGCCAATAAAAGAGAAAGAAGAGAAATGGGAGCAAGAAGATTAGAATAAAGGTAGATGGAGACCAAGAGAGACAGAGGAGTGCATGTTAAATCAAATCAAGCCAAGTCTAGGTTAAAGAAACCAACAAAGTGTCAATCTCAGCTCTGTTACCATTGGACTGAACCCAAACCAGAAAATAGCAGAGTGAAGACATTGCCAGAGCTACCCCAACACAAACCTTCACTACGCTATCAATATTCAATTAGGGGGCCAGGGATAAATGGACGAGCCAGCCTTAGGGGTTCAGCCTCAAACCATACTGTTGTGTGAGGATTGAGGCCCTTGAAACTAACACAGTGAAACTTCCTTTATAAATAAGCAGCCAAGAGTGCATACATGCTTCTCAACGTTAAAAGCAATCAGGCTATGTACGTTTAACATCTCTCTTTACTGCATGTTTACAAGTGATCAAGCCTGTTGCTCCACTTACTGGTCAAAAGTAGCTGCAGTCGTGTGTTTTGTAAGAAAAGAGATTGAATTTCCTATCGAGATCCAAAACTAAACTTGCCATCTTCAGCCTTCTGCTTAAGCCTGCAGGAAATTGAACATGAAAAGCTCTATAGGTATCTAAGACCTTCTCCTTTCACAATAAGCAGTCGTAATGTAGAAATCTTCATCATAAATTATTCAGGAAGATATGAAACGTCTCAAAAGGGAAGACTGTCATCAAGTTTCTGATTGATGCGTCGCAAACCTGCAAAGTCTGACAGATGAGCCAGCCAGAGACAAATCAGTCAGACACACACACTATAAAATGGTGAGAAACGGCTCAACAGGAGCCAAACTGGGGCTGTTTGAATGACTACCACATTAAAACCCAGAGAAAATGGTTTATATGAACTACATTAAACTAATGGGAAAAGAATGCAAATCACTGCTAAACAGTGGATGGCACTCGTGCTAGATAATACACAGATTGAGATAAGAAATGTAAAAGGACAACGTCACCACTAAGTAAACTGTTCAGAGCTACAACATCAGATTATTTTTTCTAATAGTGGTAAGAGCCTACCTACAGTAGGGTTTCACCACTAAATCAAATATATATATATTTATATTTATATTAAGAGCAGACCTGTCAGCGTAAAAGCATCAGCTGTAAGCCCTCAAGTCCCCTGATGACTAAGTCAATGACAGAGTGAACAAGGCTAACCCAGTGACTCAGAAACACCGATGAGAGGCGAGCCTCAAATTACACATCTGCCAGAGAATGAGGGGTGGGGTGCAGAGGGGTACAATTACATTTTAAATGGGCATGCTGGGATGCTCACTTGATGGCAAAATCCTCAGATCTCATCTGAAAAGGCAGCGCGTGAACTCGGCACATAGCTCAGTGGACAAAGAAACCCGAAGAACTCCTTTAAGAGATAATGAGGGCCAGCTGTGACTCAAGAAATTAAAGACTTTTAATGAAAATCAGTGATTCTGTTTGGATACAAACATATGTGGAAAAGATTTTTTTTCTTTTAAAGAGAGAAAGGGACAAAAAAATTAGCTGAACTGGCACATCTCTGAATTTCAATCAGGCACGATATGAGCACCACAGCCGATGTCCTTTCGTGGCCTGAAACAGACCCTTGCAGTTGTGTTTTCACTGGAAAACCACTCTATCAAATCTGTGAAATGTGCCACTTCAATTGAAGTAAAAAAAAAAAAAAAAAAAAAAAAGCTTCACGCCAAGTCAGATTTTCAGAGCTGTGCAACATCTTCATAGCTCAAAACCGTTTTCCCCTGACACGGGGGAAGGATGCCGACTGCTGAACACTTCATTTTGTACGCTGCTGTATGAATGCGAAATTAGTCACGAGAATCTAAGTGAGGCCGACAATAAGCTGAGATCATTTCGTATTAATTACATCTTTGTCACTGATGGAGGCGTTTTACTCTCGTTTGAGGGGAAAACAGCTATTAATTCAAAGTATTCACACCAACAGGAGCTGAAAACAAGAATTGCACAGGGAGAGGGAAAAAGTCAGAGAAAGGGAGAGCGATAATGATGGAAAGAACCAGAAACGGGGCGGCGAGAGCACAAACTGGAGCTCAGGGAGGGGATGAGCGGTGACAACAGCAGATCCGGTGGGATCAGAGGAAGCCCTCAAAGCCGACTCCCAAAGCTGGGATGAAGGCGGCTCAGTGTGGAAGCAGAGAAGATGAAACACCATTTGGGGCCGAGGCCCCCCCGCTGCTGCGCCTCTGTGTTCGGGGCCTGCGAGCTCCTCTGCCTCTGAAGTGCTAAACACCTCCTTCACACCCCTGGCACTGCACCCTCCTGCCATTTGGTGATTTAATGCAGCACTGCACGGATGGATGATTATCATATAGTGCATTTACTCGTCTACTGGGGCTGCAACAATGCAGTCATTCTCACTGATGACTCTGGCTTCTTTTTAGAGTCGAAGCATTTTTTGTTTGGTCACTACAATACTAAGAATGAGTCCCCAAAAATGCTCACTTCAGTATCACACAAGATGAACACAAATCTGCTTGCAAGATGGAGTGATTGAGTTTGGAATTTTTGAATGAAATGACTTCCACTCTCCAAAGAAAGATCTGTCTCCCATGTCCACCGACTCGCTGTTGAATGGGTTCATTTCGGCTGGTATCTCATGAGATCAAAACTCCAAAACATCTGCATCTTTATTTTGACTGTGACGCTTGCTTGGCGGACAACAAACACTGATCACGATCAAACTAATCCCTTATCTTGAAAGCAGTCGGTGGGGTGTCTTTAGAAGGCAATGAAGCACACAGCTAGAAGCACAAAATTGTGACAATTGCAGATTTCCTCCTTTTGGACCTGAATATTTTTGGTGTTTTGGGGCTTTTAAATAGACAGAAGGACTAAGAAGATGTGACCACAGAAATTTCAATTTGTGGAGTTTTATTAATTAAATTATTAGACAAATCTACAAAAACAAATTCTAAAATTGCTAAAAAGATTGCTCATGAAGAAAACATGTATCAGTGGCAGCTTTAGGTGCAATCATTTGTCCTAGAACTGATGCTGAGAGAGTGTGTTTCTATCCACGTGAAATCCAGGCTGTTTGCGTTTAATCATAAACCATCACCAGCTCTTTCTGGGGGAAATATGATTTTCTGGATGAGCCCATATGCTGCAGCAGATTGACTTGCGGGAGATTATTTATCAACCAGGTAAAAGATAAACTCGAGTATGTGCACAATGACATGTGCTCAGGAGCACACAGCGGGACAGAGGGCACTCATTTTTAAGAAATTATGACGTGCATTATGAAGGACACTTTGTCCCGTTTTTTGTTGGCATTTTCAGGTAGCGCACACAAAAAACAAACACACACACAGAGTGTAGTAATAATTGAAGGTATTGGAATTTAAATAAATTTCATTATTACTGGGACTACTTAAGAGCTTAAAAAAAGAATAAAAGGGTAAAACGCCAGCCTTTCAGAACCTCAAACCTCCGGCGTGTTCATGTCCCAGATAAACGCGTCCCAACTTCAAAGAGCCTGTTGTTACACTGCAACATAGAAGCTTATTGTTTCGCAACACTTTTAACATCTCTGTCGACAAAGTATCTTTTCTGCGGTTATGAGAGTATTGTTGTTATTATTTTAGTTTTGCGCTGTGCAGGCCTGTTTTAGAGCTCCTGTTTGCGCCAGAAAAAAAAAAAACATTAAAACCCGCTCCAACTCGCTCGACGTGACACGAGCAGAGGTTATCTGCTTTGCACCCAAACACATTCAGCGGTTCTTCAAACAACTTGGTGTCTTGTATTTGTTTTATTTAATTACCTGCATAGTGAAGACTCCCAGCTCCTGAGAGGACAGCTTTTTCATCTGTTCGGCCAAGACTTGCGCTTCTTCCAGGATGGAAAACTCCGTCTCGGCTCCGCAATATCCACTAGAAAGAGCCAAGCAGATTAACACGAAGCTCCGCGAAAAAGCCATGAAGCCTCCGCGCGAGCCAATGTGTTTATCCCGAAAAGCAGCGCGCGCGTTCGGTCTCAAAAACAGAGGTTTCTCCGCTGACCGCCTCGCCATGATGGTTGAGGGGGTTTACAAACTGGAGAAGCACGGAGTCAGAACGGGTGGTTTTGAGGGGGGGAACTTCAAGGGAAACTACTTTTACAACTTTGCAGCGTAGAGTACGTGTGCCCTTTCTCTCCGGTACAAGTCTCCAGAATTCCCAGCGACACAAATCATTGCACCTCCTTGAAATCCCTCCAGAGAAGAAAGCAAATCCATGCGGGGCAGGGAATATGTTTATTCTTTCTTTTCTGCCCCCTTACGTTGTCGGTGTTCCCTCTTCGATCAGTGGCTCCAACTCCTGGAAGTCTGGCAAAGTGTGTGTGAGCCGGAGAGTCACCACAAAGGGGGTGAAAGTAGTAGGCGTGGAAACACCGAGGAGTCCTGCCGGCGCCTGGATCTGACGATCAATGGATCAGGCTTTCGCGATGCCTTCAGTAGCTTCGTGAAAAAGAACACCGCCGATGTGGAATAACCCTGTTTTATAGACAAATACGATGGGAAGAGTTTTTATTTCTCAGTCCCATTCCTTCAACGTGTGACAAAACAGGTTTATATTTATATATGAGTGGTACATATGAATTACTGCTCAAAAACAGAGAAATCTCTTTAATTCGAGGTTCATCGAAAGCACCATCACGCCTTCAAAGATTTCTTACCAGTCACCAAAAAGGGAAGCGCCTCTGGGGAGTTTCACAATGATTTATTATTTTTAACTCTGTATTTTATTTATAGACTTGAAAAAATAATTAATCTTTTAATGGTTTAATTTCAGCTAAAAGCTAATTTTATCGAAATAACCCAAATCACTGATTTAGGTTGAAAGGCCCTGCAGTGCAGTGTGAGACAGCGACCTTGTATCCATAGGGATGAAGCAGCTTGGATAACGTGCGTTTCTCTCTCTCTCTCTCTCTCTCTCTCTCTCTCTCTCTCTCTCTCTCTCTCGTGTGTGTGTGTGTGTGTGTGTGTTATTGAGAGTTTAAACTGTCAAAATCTGCAATGCAGGTTTGAGTTAATAAGATACTGTCTGACCAATAATCCCTCAAATTGTAGGTATTATGTATTTACTTATATCTTCAGTGTAATATCCACCACAATAGTTTTTTTTAAGGTTAATATTCTTATTATCTTGCATTTAAAACATGATAATCGGGATGAATTAATAAAACTCATGGACTTTGCCTTGCTCAGATTTGCTCCTTTGTGAAACAGGGTCTTGTGATAATTTTGAAACAAAGGTACCATTAATGCAATATATATACTATCATAGGGAGGTTGAGACCTGCTTCCAAATGAGTGTTAACCTCTTGAGCAAGCAAACATAGTAAATTGGTTCCATATAATGGATTGTGCTTTTACATCTCTGTGAATGAACTGGGTATGAACTGGGTACTATAACCGCGGGAGCCTCCACTCCTACAAGAATCCAGTTCCTGTTTTCAGCACAGCTTCAACTGTACTTGGAGCTGAGTTGAATTGAGAAAAAGCAGAGGCCTGGTGTATTTGGGCAATTCATATTTTGATTGCTGACTGCAAAATAAAGTGTGACAGATAGATCATTCGTTAAAGAATGTTGTGGTCGGGTCTGATAATTTGAGGCTTTTGAAGTATAACAGCGCTCCGACTCGTTCAACAGCTGACCTCTAATCATTGCTCTCTCCCTCTTTCTCTGTCTGTCTGCCTGCCGCTCAGCTTCCTTGGACTGCAGAGCCTATTTGATTTGCAGCTGCACAACTGGCCTTTTCCCAGCCATCTCATGGCTGCTTGTAACTTTTCAGAGATTTTCTGGTTAACCAGCATTGCACTCAGGCACAAAATGCCTGCTACATGTCTTTTTGATGAAAAACAACTTCGGCTTACATCGGCTTAATCTCATTTATGGGCTTATTCCAAAGGTCAGTTTATATATTTTCCCATGTAAATTTGAATTCAGGGGTGTTAGTGATGTTTTAAAAAAATGGCCTCAGTGTGACATTTCATTTAAGCATGCCTTTCTGTGAGGTGTTTGCATGTTCTCCCTGTGCCTGTATGGTTTCTCTATGCCCCTCTCTGTCTTGGCTCATGCAACATGTCCAGGATGTATTCTGCCTCTCACCCTATGAGAGCTGGGATAGGCTCAAGCCTCACTGCAACCCTAAATTGGATAAGCGGTTAAGAAAATGCATGCTTTTTACAACAGTTTAAGTGTAATGTCGCTCTGGTAACACTGGCTTGGCAGCCTCTTACTGAACAGGCCTGCTGTAAGACAATAAAGTCCAGGGATCACTTCAAAGTGATCACTAGCCCTGTAATATTAGCAATTGCTGTGTGTCATTTTCAGTTAGACAACTGACTGAGGTTTTGGGTGGGTGAGATGTTCATTGGTGTTTGATGGGATTATTTAATGAAGGAAGATTGCGTGTGTAGATACAACATGTTCATTTTTATATCTCCTCCAGGAACAATTAGGCACTTTCTGTCAAATCAATCCATAATTTTTAGACTGGGTGCAGAGTAAGCTCGGACAGCATAAAAACATTACGTCCAGCTCTCGTGGTCACGTAATAAGGTCCTCAGTGGCAGTGTACCACTTTATAACTCATTCACAAAAAGATTTTTAAAAAATCATCTCTTCTGCCTTTTTTCCTATACAGACTCCATTTTTCATTATTGTGTGTTATGACCTAATGAGAAAAAGGGGTTACAAGAATAAGCAATGACATCAGTTCTGTTACCCAAGAGTATAGAATAGAGGTGTGCAGATTGCTATGGGACTGATACTAGCACAATAGGATCGTTACTTTGTTTCTATCTTCTAAGTTCAGTATACAAGGGCACTTTTACATTCCAGCACTCCAAAAAACCCAGTTTCAAAATATATTAGAAGCTGAAAGGTTTGCTTTGCTGTATTAACTAAATGTTTTGAAAAGAGAAAATCATAGTGATTTAGTAGTCCTTAAAGTGTGTTCAGAATTTGCAAATTAATGATGATTCAGCTGCTCTTCCCAATGTAAGCTTGCTTTTATAGGTTAAAAGTATCGATATTGGTATGGGCAATACTGGTCCTGTTTTCATCACTGGCGAGAGTTTAGTTCTTTCTTTAGTGTTTTTTTTAGATGCGTCACTTTCTAGACAGCTGGCATCTTTAGGTGTGTGCATGCATTTTAGGTTTCAGTCACTCACTCAAACGTGTTTAGTCATGGTTTTGATCACAGTGTAGAATAGACGCGCTGCCAGATGATTTCACAGGGAAGCCAAAATAACTTCAGCGCCTGTCCGCATCTGTCAAGCTAAGAAGTATTTTTAGTTTGGGCTTATTTGAAGAAGCAAAATCAAGACACATTCTTACACCAAATGAAGCGAATGAAAAAGTAAAATTATTTAGGGGGGTAAAGGCAAAATGTTGACACTGTGGTTACTGATGATGCTTCTGTTTGATGACTTAAGTCAAATGGGTTGCGCTGCTTATCAGATGCAAGTGTGATTGATTCATTGGCTGAACACACAGCTTTGCAGGCCGTAGTCTGCGTTAGAAAGGTCCTCGACTCCGGACTCGCTCGCCGTGCTCCTGAATAGGTCGTCTGTCTGTATCTTTGGCTGAGGACTCCGTCAGATGTTTGTGTGGTTGTTGGATGCTTTTGGATACTTACAAACACAAGGAAGTTTGTTGAGAGGTTGTAGTGTGTGCATCGCATACATTATCACTTCCCCAGAAAATCCCAGTGTTCCAGGCTCTGTGTTTTTTCACCTTCATCAGGCAAGAGTTTTAGTTGTTCTTTGCTAGGGAGAAAATATTTAAAGATCCTTGCACAAATACTGGAAAGAATGTCAAAATTAACATAATTTGAAGCAGAACTCAGTGGCTCAGGGTAAAATAAAAAAAATGCCCAAACTATTTAAAATTATTTGGTCAGTTCTGTGCTTCTTCTTCTTCTTCTTCTTTAAAGCCACCAGCAGGGCTAACCTCATCAAAGCTCTAGTGGTGGTGAGAGAAGTGTTTGAGTACTGTGTGTGTGCGCATGTTTTCATGTTCATGTATGTACATAAGTGCACTGCTATGGCAGGCGTATTTACTGCAGTGATGTAGAAATGAAGTTTGTTTGACAACTTGACTTTTATTTTTTCTAAAAAAAAAAAAAAAGGAAGTGATGTCAGGCGTCTGAGCCAGCAGTTATTCAGTTGTACTGATCAGTCCTGTCACAGATTGTACACATTGTCTAGGAAGAATGCTGCAGTTTGTAGTTTGGTAGTTTGGTAATGCACTAGCTGTGTGCAGAGGTCACTCAAACAGCAATATTTTATATTATCGAACAATTTTGGTCTGCTGCACAGGATTCAGTAGCAGACAAGTTTAGCAAACATTCATAGGAGGAAAGAGCAATATGACCACATTTTAGTAGTTAATCTTTAATACAACATAGACAGTGAACATCTCGTCACCTGCCAGATAACGAAGTTCCATGTTGAAGCCTTAAGTGGACCATTTTGACCATCATCATTTTGGTGCTTTGAAGCTGGCCATGATCAGTGAAAGGTGGATCTGACTGATGCTACGTCCACACTAGCCCGGATAAATTTGAAAACGGCGTTTTCATCTGAAAACGCTCTGCGTCCACACTATTGTTTTCAGTCGTTTTTACACAGTTGTGCGCAGTGGTGGTCCTAACCTGTTTGGCGCCCTGGGCGAACACACCCTCTGGCACCCACCACCACACACACACACACACACACACACACACACACACACACACACACACACACACACACACACATTAAGGATTGTCCATTGACATAAAACTGTTGTCGGAACCACACTGAATTTCACCAGAGAAACATACACACACACATATGAAGAGAGAGAGAGGCATAGTATGCAAACGGCTACCAAACAGCCATCATAATTTGTCATACAATGAGAACAGGACAAATCAACAATTGACAATGACTAATTAATATTAAAATCTGTAACATAATGTATTGTTTGGAGTTTAGTCTGTTACTGTTGCTATTTTTACCATTTCTTCTTGGAGCAACTGTAACCCACATAATTTCCTTAGGCATTAATAAAGTATTCTGATTCTATTTGTTTCAGGATGACCTGCCATTATCCAATGACACGTCTGCTTACCTGCATCTTCTCCTCCTCTTCTTTTCTATTTTTTCTAAACTGAGCACCTGATGGCTTTCAACTTTTCTTGTCCATCTTCCACTGGTTTTAATTTTGCACAGTATGAACACCCATCCCCCAACCCGAGGATCACCACAACATAATCTAACACACCTACACCTTAGTTCACAGATTCACTTTGTCTAAGGTGTATTTCTGGGATTTCACACAACCCAGGATTCAAATCATGAATACATAATGGGCTTGGATTTACAACATTATGAATGAAATGTGCTACTTGGAAGCAGCAGGGCCCCTCCCCTTTCGACGGGCTGTGTGTGAGACTTTAAATCATCAAACTGTAAATTATAAATTTTAAATTGTTATTGATCCCTTTATCCCCAGTCCTAAAGTGCATATTTATTTTCTTACTCTTCTTATATATATTGTTTGTTTACTTGCACTGCTGTAACTGGAGCCTCGTCGTCTCGTCTCTCTATATACTGGACTGTATGTAGCGGAGTTGAAAATAAAGTTTTACTTTGACTTCAGCAGCAAGCAGGCGCACCGAGGGCTCTCGCGCTCACTTTTCGCGTACAGAATTTCGAAAAAACATCGGTGCAAATTATAAGTCTGTATTATAATGTCTGGTGTTTTCGTGTTTGTTGGTTTGTTTTTATTTTGCGAGTTGGCTATTAGATGCTGCTCCAGCCAGCCCCGCCCTCTCCTCCCTGTGCCGCAAGCAGCAGGCGCACCTCGCAAACGGAGGGCGCCCTTACTCCCAGCAAATGGGTGATGGAAAACATGAATACGAGCTATTTTTATTTTTTTTGCCGATGCCCGTGATGCCGCCCCCCACCACGATGCCGCCCCGGGCAACCGCCCGTGTTGCCCGTATCAAAAACCGCTACTGGTTGTGCGTCCACATTGAAGCGGCCGAAAACGCTTACGTTCCAGTACTGCGCATGCGTGAAACGCAAGCGGATTCGACCGTTTGCTCTTTGAAACATCCCGGCAAAATGTCGAGGGAAAGCACAGAGTTTTTAAAATGGACTGATAATGAGGTGGAGTTGTTGCTGCCAGTAACACAAAAGTACAAAGTTGCAAAAGCGAGTGAGAATTAAAGAATTTGAAGAAAAGCTATCTGGAGCATGTACAGACTGATATTAATCTTTAATAGGGCTGTAAAATTTGAGAGCAAAGAAAACAACTGCTGTATAATGCCCTCCGCTACCTTAGTTTAATTGGTCACATGACTGCATCACATGACTAAAATGTGTCATGTTTTCAAGGCTCCGGTTCGATGTCCACAATGTGACACAAAAACTGTGTTTTCAAATCTATCCGCTTTGGAGAGCGTTTTCAAAACGCTGCGTTTTCCTTGACCGAAAACACCGTCTCAGTGTGGACGGGAGGCCAAAACGGAGAGAAAACGATGTGTTTAAAAAAAAAAAAAAAAGTATTAGTGTGGACATGGCCTGACTCTGACTCAGGCATCCTTTCCTTTAATGTTGGTTTAATGGCCATGAATTCCAACATGAACAATAATGATGTTGCCAATGAGATAGCATGAACTCATTAAAAAAGCATGTACTGAGGTCACAGTGTAGGTCAAGTGAGAAGTATGGTCATTTTCCTGCGAGACAATCAAACTTCTTTTTGAATCCAGAGGAGGCACCAATGCTCTCCTTGGCTTGAGTTCAATAAAGACTAAATATCAAAAGGGCCACAAATGCAGTGTCTACTGTGGAGCAGTTGCACTGGATTGCACGAGCTGTAGTTACAGGTGTGGAATGAATCGGCAATGCATTGTCAAAAGAAGAAGCCTAAGGGGATGGATCACTCTGAATCTATTTAATCTGGGTTTTGTCAAGCCTATCCCAAGCCCTTTCACCAACCACAACATTTTTCAATTAAAGCAAGGAAAGAAAGTTTGTATGTAACTGTAGCTGTGTCCATTTTGATGGGATGGGACACTTAACAAATATTTGTTTTCACTCGATTCTGGTCGCTGGGGTTTGGATCTTTTGTGTCTCTGATGGTCAGTGTTTGATTTTTCAACAGGTAAAATTAAATATATATTACAGATAGTTTTCTGCCTTTAAATATGGCAGCATTTCGGAGCTATTACAGCAAATTGCAACCACAACTCCAGCTTGACATACTTACATTGTTTCTCTTTTTTTTAAACATTTATCTCTTGGATCGTTTTCAGACTGCAGCTCAGCCAAAAGTGGCCCAGTCTGTCCGTGAAACTGCTAATCCCGACTGGCTGTCTGACTGGCATGTCTCTTTGGAGAGAGCAATGCTGGTTTACTCACAGACAAATATTTCATTACACAAAAAAGCAGTTAGGGGGTCTTCATTAACAGAGACAGAAGGATTTGTTTTACAGGATTACCCCATTTGCATTTTTTTAATTACAGCACAGGCCCACAGAACCACCTGGTTTGGGATGATAAAGGAGGCGAAGAGGAGAAACTGAGGCTGATTAGACCAGGATTCAGGATTTGTGAATATATTAAATTACATTTGGGGTGAGATCCAGCAAAGTCCTAATCACAACAGGAAGACTGTAGGGTTCCACATCTGGCTTCAAAGACTTTGACTGAAATTTCTGTTGGCATATAAACAGAAGGTAACATGGTTATTACCTGTGGAAGGGTTAAACCAAAACCATCTTTGAAACCTTCTTCTGTGAGCTTACACAGCTACATATATACAGAATGGTGTTCTGGTAGAGTAGGTGCCTCGGTGCGTGGGAACTAGAAAATACAACAAATGGATTTTGTCATGCTGTGTAAATAAAGCCAAAGCCAGATTCGGTTAATGGAGCATACACTGCAATCACTAAGCACGGGTGTTGGTAACACAAAGATATTTACAGTGAAAGACTGAAAACAATAAAAGCTTCATATAACACTGGAGTCGTGGTCCACCAGTACAGGACGACAGCTGGACATATAAACAGATCCTTCCTCAAGCGATACTCAGGCTTCCATAAGGTTATAAGGAAATCTGCTCATGTATGATGCAGAATGATTGTAGTTCATTCTTTAAGTGTAGGATGTGGATACAAGTAGAAAGGACTTGTTTGCTGGGTGACAGATGAAAGGGGAAAAGCTTTGACAGCATGGCAAAGAGTTAAGGTTGCTCTGTTTTCCCACTGAAAAACAACACCGAGCGCCTCACCCTTCGAAGGAGACTGATTTCAGCTGCTTGGATCTGTGACGTGACACTAACTAGAGCTCGTGACCATAGTTGAGAGTAGGAATGTTGATAACTTTTATCCTTTCTATCTAACATTGTAATCCTGGCCGGAGTATTCTCTTTCAGGATGGGACTGACCCCAAATACAGGACTGTTGCTGGATGATTTGATGAGTATTAAAAAAATGATCTGAATAAAATGCTCTTTAAAGTCACCAGATCTGAACCCATTTGAAAACACAGCTCAACCAGAGATACATATCAGATGCTGGGCTGACATGTCAGTTGGTGCAAGGGCAAAGCAAAAGGATCAGCAGGCAAGAAGATTACACATCGATGCTGGTCTCCTGTAATCTGTGAGTTTCCTGGCAAATCACAGACAACTCTAGAAATCCACAAACTGCATTTTGTACTTTGTTTTTTTTGTATAATCTACTTTAGAGTTCCTGTTTTTGAAGATTTTTACTTTAAAAGAGGCAAATGTGTCTCTTCTGCTTGCAGTACATCTGCTTAGTAAAGCCAACCCGCTTCTATCTGTGGGTTAATTTACCATAAAAACATGAAAGTGGTGTTAATCTTTTCATCTTTTTCTCCATAGGAAAGCTAATATGTATTTCCTAATATACTCCAATATTTTTGCCAGTGTTGCAGTTTTTGTTCATCTGAAGGCGGAGTCCCATTAAACTAACCAGATGACTGAAACGCAGAAGACATTAGGCAGGTAATAAATTGAATAAAATGAATTTGCATCACGATTTTTCATTTTTGCCCCGGATGGAGCAGCAGGAGATGCCTCCACAAAGATCTCTTTGATGAAGAAAGTCTAATTTAATTTTGACAGTAATTTGGCTGTAATAACAATCAGTCACTGCTGTAAGATATAAAAAAAAATGTAATCATGAAATATGTAAATTAACACTGATGCAGCATCAACCTTAGTTTACTAGTCATGGTAAGGTGACTTATGGGAGGTATGAGGCTGCATGTGAGTGGTTGTGTTACATTGCATGAGTGTCCTTACCGCAGCGCTCTTCCCAGCTGGCCCTGGGTCGCCTCAAACCACTTGGAGGGAATGTTTTGGGTACAGCTGCTCCTCATACTCCTCTTTGCCTCAGACAACAGCATCATCGTGTTAAGGAAAAAAGAAATCCTCATTTATCTGATGTTTAGGTCTCATCAGAAAGATGAAGGGAGCAGCAATGTTTCAGGGTTGGTGCAAACTTCCAGTTCAACTTATGTGTAACACACTGTGGCTCATATTTAGGCTCATAATTTAACTGTGGAAACAGTCAGTAATTAGCACAACAGGACCATTGTAAGACAAAATGTGACACTTGATACCACTTTCTCAAGAACTCTAAGCACCAATTACATTTGATAACATGGAAGTGCAGAGGAGAGATCCTCCACGACTAACCTGATTTTCTGTCTCGATGACCATGGCGCCGAGGTGATTACTCAATTGTAAAAACAGAAGTAATTTTAGACATAAATAACCTCTGAGTTCCAGCTGACATGAACTCATTGGCAGCTTCTGAGCTTGAGCCTCGGAGTCTCTGGGCAGCCATCCATCAGCAGACAGGAAACGCTCCAGGGACAAACTAGCTAGACCCAGTTCTTTTTTAATGCATGACAGACCCCTGCACTTCACGAGGCCACGAAAGGAGGCCGGAGCAGAGAGAAACGAGTCAAACAAGCAGAAAGGATCACATTGTTCTGGGGGGTCTCAGAAAGACATTATGTTTGTATGACCTCGAAACCTGGGTGTATTATAACCATTGACCTTTATGATAGAAACGCTGATCCCCCCCCCCCCCCCCCCCTCACCTTTAAGATATCTATTTAGAAAAACCCTCTGACAAGACAACAAGAACCACAGAACAAAAAAGAAAAAAGAAAAAAAGAGAAATCGCTACTGTTGGATCATTTTCATATTGAACTGAGAATATAAACAGCAAGTGAAACATGATTAAAAGCTCATATGAACAATGCCTGGAACACTTTTTTTTCCCCTCAAAAAAAGACCCAATGTAAATGTCTAGCTCAGGAAATCTTTATTTGATTGTAGTTTATAGCTCTTAATAGACAGATGGATTCACACAAGTTTTGGTTTGCACAATCTAGGGTCATAACTTTGATTAAACTGCAATAAAACTGCAGTTTAAAGTGATCAACAATCAATATTTCTAAACATTCCAAAATTTAAAAACAAAAGTGGAACTACTGAAGACCTGAATGAAGGTTGTGGGTTTGAATCCACTGTGTGAAGGTGAGCATGACTGGTTGCCTGTCCCTCCGAGTTAGACTGGTGGACCGCCTCTCGCCCCATGAAAGCTGGGATGGGCTCCAGCCACCATGTGATCCTCAGTTGGATAAGTGGAAGAAAACTGACAGATGGCCAAGTCTGCTTTTACCTTCAGCCTTACATCTTTGATTGACTGCACCAGAGCTGGCCAGAGGTGGTTAGATGGTTAGATTTGCACAAAGATATGAAAAGTTGTTGCCATAGTACTTGTTTTTAGGTACCACAAATACTATTGATAAAGGAAATGCTGGACAATAACTACAATATTAGGTACGTGCGGGTGAAAACAGCCTGCTGTGACTTGTGAAAATAAAAAGTAAATGTAGATATTCTTTGTGCTTGAGTTAGAGAAGCAGGGAAAAGTTGGAAGGCAACAAAACACCCATTTAAATGGGACATTTAGAGGTGAGCAAGTTTTCACCGTTAACTTCATACCAACAGTATCATGACGAAATCCCAAGATAGCAATAATATTACCATTATTGTAATATGTTACTTACTGTTGCAAAGCTGTATATTAGTTGGGTGGGGGGTTAGTTGTATATTACTGCAGTTGCTTTGATAAAAGGTGTATTTGATTAAAAGCTAAATTACTGGAGAAATCAAGTGCTTGTGACTGCTTTGCAAGCAAATTCATGGCAGTTTAATCCGTTCAAATATTGCTATCTGAATCAATAAGTCGGACCAACTATTTCACAGAGCAACAAATAAAAATCCAGATATTACAAATTTATAAAACACTAGTATGTGAAAATAACATCATCAAAGCAGATCACATAAACAGAAATTAAAATGGAAGGTCTCGTAGCGCTTTATCCGTGAAAGGATGAAGATGTAGCCTGTGCCTAAAAACTGCCTGACAGTCGATGGAAAACCAGCAAGACCACAAAACTTCATCTGACAAACACGAAAAAGGAAAACAGCCCGACTGGGAGATGGATCTGATTATGAATGGAATTTAAGATCCAGCGGCTATGAAGTGATGGCACGTCAAATTATAGGGAACAAGCCCCAAACATCAATCCAGAGAGACATGAAGAGGCCAACTCCACTACCATCAGATAAGACTAAACCAATCATTTCACACAGGGAAACTGAAGCGTTGGCTGCTAACCCTATCGGGTTTTAATTAGCTGCAGTGGTGCCCGTCACTGAACACGTCAATGTGATCTCGGCCGGACAGCAGCAGCGTCCACGGAAGAAAAGTGAGGGATGGAGCAGAAAGAGGAATGATTAGGATGTGAGTCTGCACCCACTCCTCCTCGGCTGACATCAATTTTTATGAATACATTTATTACATTTCTCTGTGTGTATGTATGTGTGTGTGTGTTTGAGGATGGGGGTGCTGGGTGGGTGGGGTGGGGCTTTAAAGCAGGCACCATGCTGTTACCATGGCAACATGAGTCTTTGAAGTTTTTGCCCCCCCTCTTTTTTTTTCTTTTTTTTTACAGCTGGATATAACAACCAGATCTGCTCTGTTCTCCTCTCAGCTTCTATCCCCTCGCTCACCCCTCTCCCACCATCACTCCTATTGCAGCATCAAAATTTTTTCTCTTTGAAGACTTAAGCCGATTCCAAGTCAAACCCAATGCTATTTCTGGCTCTATTCAAGACTGAGGCTGTGGCTTTGTGCAGTGCAGTTTTTGACATGTGAGTGCGCGAAAGATGGCAAAAAAAGGAAAAGGAAAAAAAAAGAAAAGAAAGACAAACATGACTCGGTGTGCTGGTGTAAGAGAGAAAATCCTGAAGAGAGAGACGTATGAATGTGTGCAGAACAACAAACAAAAACAAATAGTTTAATTACAAAGCTGCCAGCTGGTCGGGACCGATAATGAGACATGTTGTTTCACTGAATGTATGACTGTGAGTGTGCGTGCTGCATGCGAGTACAGACACAGACCTTTAAAAAAAAAGATATCAAAAGAAAAGGAGGGGAGAGAGAGCAGGGAATGGAAAGAAGACGGCGGGAGCAGAGGGAGAGGAGAAGAGATGAAAGGAGGACAGGAAGAGGCGAGAGACAGGAAGAGGAAGACAGGAGGAGGCAGTAAAAACATGGCATGTTGCCTCATCATTATTTCAGATCTGTGTCGTACATAGGTAAGGATAAAATATTAATTACAACTTTTACTTTCTACTTATACCAAACTCCATGCATGCAAGTCAGTATTCACTCCTGGATCAGTTTTATGCTAAAAACAGCTTTTTGTGGGTTTTGAGGCTTGAGTGGCCAGTGAGAAAAAAAGCCCATATGGCTTTGATTTAACAGACTTTGTTCCATTTTTTTTTTTCAAAACATGCTCTTATGTAGATTATTACACAAGAATTTTTGTTAAATATAAACGCTGACATCAGTGGATATCAGTGCAGATGTAGAGTGTATAACAAATTTATTAGACCACCTGTTACAAGAACAGGAAAACAAATATTTTTAAAATATGCTTGTTTAAAATTACAAAAATATATTGTGAGGGAATACATAATAATACATTTAGCACAAGCAAAAAGTATTTTAAGGACATAAAATTTGGGCAAACAGCTGGGGTGCGGGGTATCTCACCCTCATCCCCCGCAAAAAAGCAAGTCCCAAATAAATTCAGCAAATAAACTGCAGTCTTGTTTTCATACCTATACTTGAGCTGGCACACTCGACCTGTCTGTTAGAAATTAATATTCAAATTAACATTTGAAATAACATCAAATGCCATTGATAATAAAATATCATTCAACCAATGAAATTAATTTATCTGTTAATGAATGCATGTAAATAGCTAATTTGGCATATTCATGGAAAAAATAATAATTTGTGTTATTATTTAGTTTTAGTGTTTTTTTAAAATAGCAAATTAATAACAGAAATCTATCTATCTATCTATCTATCTATCTATCTATCTATCTATCTATCTATCTATCTATCTACTAGTAGATTAACTATTAAAGAAACATGATTTCTAAAAAAATGATTTAAACATGAATGGATGGGCATTGGGTAGAAGTCTTTAAATTTGTTAGGCTCTGTGGTTTTCATATATTTATTTAAACATTCAACAATTAATTAAAATCAATTTTAATAAAATACATGTAAAATTTCCTTGTAATTTTGTTACACAAGTACATATACAAGATTAAGTCTGCTCAAATCACATTTACTTGTTTTTTCTTTTGTACATTCAGTTCATAGCAAGCACATTGCAAGTAAAAATGAATTACTTGAATTAATCAGCCTTTGATTTTATATATATTAGTTGCATTTTACTCAAAATAATTTCTTTATTTTTTGATTGGACAGGAATCTTTTTTAAATGACATTGTATGAAACAAAAACATGGAAACAATTGCTGTTTTCACTGCTGCCTGCATCTACATGATAAATTTACAGATTGGTGGCCAGCTTACAAAATGCATTAACGATGTTAATGATAAATATATATTTCACTGTGATGCAGTGGTTAGAACTGTCACACCACAGCAAGAAAATCCTGGGTTTGAATCTGGTGGCCGCCTGTGGTCCCTCTGTGTGAAGCGTGCATGTTCTCCCTGTGTCTGCACAGCCTTTCACTGGATTCAAACACATGTATGTTCGATTAACTGCTGATTCAGGATGAAACCTGCCTCTTACCCTATGCTAGATTTTAATTTTGACCTTTTAATGTTAAGTTTATCATAGCTTTTTTCAGGCTTCATGAACTGTAGGTCTAAATAAACTGCATATATTTACTTACATATGTTTGATGTGCACGCCAGACAGAATTACACTATGACTTTACGGTCGCTGCCAAATATGATCATATCCAGTTTAAAAGACAAATCCCCCCCAAAATTGTTTAGCATTTTGACCAAAATGCCAAACTAGAGGCTTTAAACTTCCATCATTTATATACAGTATACGTACAGCCATCCCATCACTTACATAACTCGGGTTGCGGGGGAGCCTATTCCCCTATTCATCGCTAACAGGCCCCTACTGTGCAGACACAATTTCCCAAAATGTCAAACTGTTTCTTTTAGAATCAAGAAAAAAAGAGGACAGACATCCATTCAAGCCTTTATCTCCAGGAAAAGGGAGACCTATCATAATCACACATCTGATCTCCACGGTGATCCTGCACATTCGGCTCAAGGTCCCTTTCAAGTCCAATGTACCCAAAACGCACTCGTTGCTTTTAATCCAAACCAAGGCTTTTCCACAAAAGCGGTTTTGTTGGGACTGCAGTAATGCGTTTGTCACTGATGCAAGAACAGATAAAAAAAGGAGCGTTTCCCAGAACACTGAGCTGTACAGTTGTATCACACCCAGACATGCTAACCATACAAACATGCATATTTTTTGTTGCCACACATTTTCACCTGACATAAAAACACCTGCTGCCCACTTTTTGTCTTTTGAAATGAAGGCTAATGTTGCAGCCCAGACAATGGTGTTGCAAATAACACATTTACAGTCTCTGACTGAAGTTTTGCTACACAGCTAGAAATCTGAGGAACAGCTAAAACTGCTTTGAGTATTATGGTGAGTGTTCCCTTTTATGGCACTTGCATTGCTCCACCATGATTACATGCTGCTGAAGCATTAACTATCCCCACACAGAGTGGGTTGATTTCTGTGCAATCAGACTTTAAGAAAAATACTGGGTGGTCTATCCCATGATCAAATGATTCATTGCACATGTCAGGAGTATCACACATAAGAATCGGAATCAGCCTGGCAAAGACTCTAATCCGGCTCACTGGTTGGCTTTGGAAAATGGGAAGGAAGACATGAATTTTGGACATTTAACTGTATTTTCAAAACAGGTTTTACAGTTTTTCTTACTGATAAAGACCTCCTCTATAGCCATCTTTACTACACCAAAGTAATTAAAGTAATAGATACACAATTAAACGACAGAACTGTTCATGGCTATTAATTGTATACTATAGAAATTTCTGTTTTGTTTAATTTTTTTTACAAAGTAGTATATTTTCTGTGAATATAATCAAAACTTTGTGTTGTGTAGGATTTCTTTATCATGTTGACAAACTGAAATGTACTGCAGAAATTGTGCTCCTTTCTCGCCGAGATAACATGCGTAGTTAAACTTCTTTGCGCCGACAAAAATTGGAAATTTCACTGGTCCAGCCCACTAGAGATCAAAGTGCGCGGTGTCTGGACCTACGATGTCAAACGGGTTTTACATCCCTGGTATGTGTCAATTTAGTCCAGATATAAATGAACATTAAAAAGTGGTTTTCAGATGGTCCCTGTGATAGATGGCTCACCCATGCAGGGCTTAACCTGCTTTTTTTTGAATGACAGTGGGATGAGTCGATGAGGAAACAATGGTGGAATGGGTTTTCAGATGCTGTTCACTGTATTATAAATCATTCATTTTTTTATTCTAACATTATGGCTAACTGATGGATTATTTAATCAGTAAAACATCATATAATAGAAGAAAGAAATCTCATCACATCTCTCAAAGTCTATGCTGACATCTTCAAATTGTCTAACCAAAATGTCAAAACTCATGACTATGATACAAAATGGCAGCAGATCAGTACCTTTTGAAGTGCTGGAAATAGAGTTTGTTTAAAATTGTTACTTTTTACAGTAAACCCTTTCATGCATGAATTATGACAACCTCAATCAGGATTTTCTCTTAAGTATTCGTACTCATCTTTAGGCATGAAAAAAAGATTTTTGAACTTCATTTTTTTAACCATGTGCTTTTCAAAGAGTTTGTTACAACAGACATTTTGACTTATGAATTTGACACACAAATAAATAATATACACAGTGTAAAAACGATAAAATAACAAAAATATATTTTTTTTAAATATGACAATATAACAACATATATATATATATATATATATATATATATATATATATATATATATATATAAGTTATAGTTATATAGTTTATATATATATAAACTATAACACATATAACCCTGCCACCCACAGTGGGTGGCAGTGACACATCAGTGTCCAATGTAGTAGTTTATGTGCAAGTATACCATCAACACTGAGACAAAGACAAGAAAACAGCCTTTGAATAGCTGTCCACTGTAGTGACCGCTATGTATGAAAAGGTTAAAGTTACAACAACTGATTAATTATTTTGTTCATTCACGTTTGTAACAATATTCTGAGAACACAACGTTCTGTTCCCTCAATAAGAGCACAGTCAAAATAACATCTGACACATTCACAATCACAGAGACACAAAGCCCCAGAAGAAGACAGAAAAAGTGTGATTTAGACAAAAAACGCTGCACCTGTGGACAGTAATGTTTTTGGATCGTCTGTTTTATACATTTTACATATATGTATAAAATACGTTTTATATATAGAATTTGATGCCCAGCAAAATGCATTTTTTCTTTTCCTATTAGGGTGATTTAAAACAAGTTGGACAATCTCTTTACCAAATTAACCTCTATGCCTTTGCCTTATGTAAATATGTAAATATGTAAATGTTATTTTGTTTTTTCCCAGTCTGCAAAAGCAGAAAAGGTGCAGCATTAAGTTGAATATGTAGCTTGTGCTCTACAGATAGTTTTTTTAAAAAGCTCTTATTTTGCTTCTCATCAGCATATTAATAGTCGTGTATGTTTATGTAGGTTTGGAAAGAAATGAATCGTTTCAAAGTGACCCAGAATCTGCAGGATCCAGGGGCCCGACCAGCCTCCCCCTGCTGCCTCAGGCCAGGAGGGGCCCCAGCGTGGAGTGGGATCTTAGACTTCAGGGCTGAGTGGAACCAGACAGGGTTTTGTCAGAAAGGAGTTGAAGTGGAGATGGGAGGGGTGGGCGGGGTGAATAGGCAAAGAGTGGCAGGCCTTGCCCTTGGAGCCCCACAACTGATACACACAGATGGAAAGCATTAGCCCTCCATTCGAGCACAAAGATGGATGGATTATTAGATAGAAAGTCTGAGTGGAGTTGGAGAGAAGGAGAAGAAGGAGGAAAAGGGGTGTGAGTGTAGGCCAAGAGACTGAGAGGAGATGAGATGTGCATTCACATGTAGAAAATGTCGAAGAACTTTGACATGTAAACAATACATGATAATTAAAAAAACCCAACACATATGAGGAGGAAGGAGGAAGACCATATAGAGACCGGATCTTAGTAGAAACGGTTTGTGCTGATTCAGTTTAGACATGCTTTGATCAAGTCAACATATACATATACATTTGTCCAGGATATTTATTCAGTAACCAAAGTCCACATACAGTATGTAACACAGGTGATGGAGTGCTTTTCCACTGATACTGAATTTTTATAGGTGAGCCGCCTTTCCCCACCAAAGTGGATCAGTTTTATTCCAGCCTTTCTTGCAGTGTCACCTACAATCTGGAATCTGTATCACCCTTTTCCAACTTTTTATTAAAGCTACGACCAGCTACGAGATATTCAAGACTGAGACGCCACAAATGATTTTTTTAAATGAACGTAACTTTCTAAAATATCTCTTAGTTATAAATGCTTTGTTGATTGAAGTCTTTACCATCACTTTCATCACTGAGGACTTACAGCCAGATCTTCTAAGCAGGTACAGTATGTGGCTTAAAAAAGATCTTTCACAGAAACATGCATGCATGAATCTGTCTTTGTGTGCATTTGTATACATTATAAGTGAGTCACTCGCTAAAGGCTGTGACCTTAATCCCAGAGCTATTTATGCACTCTGTCTCTGCACATAAACATAGGCGTTCTCTTTACTTTTACATGCTGTGTGTGTGAAGATACCTATCTCTTAACCTCTAACAGATGTTTCTTCACTAAATCTAAGCGTAGCATTTAATACACACCTAGTTTAATTATCCACTTGGTCTACCTTAGTCATTTAAATCTCATTATTTATTTATTTTTATTTTTTATTTTTGGTTTGACCAAACAATCATACTTACTCAAAACATTTTAAGTGTAAACTAAAGGTGTAGAGATGATTATCATGTCTTTACTAGAACAAATAAGTGGAAAAACAGCATGAAATGGTTTTTGCTACAATAAATAAATAAATAAATAACCTGGGAAAGCTAATTGCATGCTCTCAAAGTCCTGTGCCGTAAGTCCTGCCTCAATCTTAATCAATCTGTCTTGATTAGCAAGGAGGGACATAGCAAGATTGTGTGATTAAAACTAAATAACATTACATTTTAAGGGGCAGCACGGTGGCACGGTGGTTAGCACTGTTGCCGCACAGCAAGAAGGTCCTGAGTTCAATTCCATCATCAGGCCGGGGTCTTTCTGTGTGGAGTTTGCATGTTCTCCCCATGTTTGTGTGGGTTCACTCCGGGTACTCCGGCTTCCTCCCACCGTCCAAAGACATGCAACTTGTGGGGATAGGTTAATTGGATAATCCAAATTGCCACTAGGTTTGAATGTGAGTGCGAATGGTTGTCTGTCTCTGTGTGTTGGCCCTGCGACAGACTGGCGACCTGTCCAGGGTGTACCCCGCCTCTCGCCCTATGACAGCTGGGATAGGCTCTAGCACCCCCCGCCACCCTGAAAAGGATAAGCGGAAGCGAATGAATGGATGGATGGATGGAACATTACATTTGGACTGTGAACAATCAATGATATAAGTACACACGATGGGGAGGACCCAAGCCCTAAAATGCTGAGGCAGGCGAGGTAATAAAATTTAAACTTTAAACAGGAATCCAGAAACCAAGCATGAGGAACAACACACAGGGAGCACAAACAGAAAAACAGCTTGGAGCAGGGCAAAGGTGACGAGACAACAAAGATTGAATAAAAAAGGAGGGGTAAAAACCAGAAGTGAAACTAAAACAAGGCACACTTTCATCGATTTTGACAATCATTTCTCACAGAACAAACTGTTCTTTCATTCAAGATACAGTTAGTTGTTTCTTGAGATTATATGATAGATGAAAGGGTGTTGTGCCTACAGATATACTTCATCCTACAGATTGATTAGTGTGTAATTATATGATACAACAAATTATTAATTATATATTCTCATAAACTTAGAGTTAAACCAATAAAAATACATAGCGGGAGGTTTCTGTAAGCTCGCATCTTCGTCCCAACTGACAAAGATGGACTTCTCCATTCTGCCTAATCACACTTTATTTATGTGGCTAAAGATCAAACACAGACATAGCACGCCAAAGGCGGAGGATATAAAAAGTCTTTGGCATTCATGTGCAGCAGAGGCAAATTTTAATTAATGCCTGCACCTTCAATCTCAAGATACAGTCCTGATCAAAAGTTTAAAATGTTTTGTCTCACTCCCATTTCTTCTTGTGGCACATTGAAGCTCTACTTGGAACCTTGTTAAGATCCAACAATGCAAAATATGATTTTTTTTTTTTTACCATTTTTCAAGTGGTCTTAAACTTTTGATCGGGACTGTATATGAGTATCTGTATCACAATAAGGACTGTTTATTTTTAAAATGACTGAATCATTTTAACCTGAACAGTGAGTGCTTCAGATGATGTTACTAACAGCAAGGCAGATAGCTTCATGGACATACAATTGCAGTGGTGGTTAAATGAATAGTTTGAACACACCTATCCCTTTACTCTCTCATCTTGACCCCCCCCAGTGCGATGAGATGATGCTAGATTCCATCCTGGAAAACCAAAAGAAAAATAAAAGGCCCTCTTGACTCACTGTTTACATGCTGTCTCCATAGGAATCTTATGGTAAAGCAGATACACCTTGATCTCTCTGCTCCAATGCTGTTAAGCCAGACATTACCTCAAGAGCCATTCACTGCACTTTGCCTGTATCCCTTGCTTCCCTACCCCTTCTATTCATCTTGCTTTTCTTCTAAGACTAATACACACCTCTGCTCTTCTTTATCTTCAAAGCCCATTGCAGCCCATTTCATTCTGAAATAAAGGGGCTAAATGAGGCTTCTTTAGCAGAAAACACCCTCAGGGCTCACCTTTCTTTGGTAACGAAGGGAGTGGTCATCCTTAGTTATGCAGGAAGCTGCTTCTCTGGCTTTGAACCAAAGAGATTTAAGCATCAGGGCGAGTCACACGCATCAGCTAGACTTGTTTGTGTTTATTTAGACATGTTCTTGTCTGCATAGCTGTGGCAGATAATAGCTATAAGTACAAACATCTGTTTTTTTTTAACTGAATTTTGAGGTTTGTTGCACTTCTACTCTGCTACATGTCAAAAATATTATACTCTTTATATCGTCTTTTAGGTCTGTCGCCATACTGGATTTACTTGTCGCTTTTAAGATTCTGATTACATTAAACTATGGGAAAAAAAGATGTTGAAATAAAATAAAATAAAAGTTTAAAACTATTTCCCTAAACCATTCAAAATATTTTCCATCCATCGTCTTCACTTCAACAGAAACCATAGTTCCTAGAAAAGCCACTTGGCTCCAATCTCACTTCCCAGAGATTCCAAAGGAACCTCCAGAGCTGAAAACTTAAGCCAGTACAGAAGGGCCAAAAATGGCAGTTTCCCTACAGTCAGTGCCACTGCAGCAGTTTCGCACCAAATAGGTGTCAGTCCCAGTTCATACAATAGATTAGAGCCCTGCACTGGGACCAGACGGTTAAAATAAGACAGCATGTCCCGAGATTGTCAGCTGGGTGGAGAGTATAACTGATCTTACTAATTATGTGATATTACTATGTGTTAATATGCAAGAGGTCTGCCCCCTAGTGTCAGATCTCTCATATGACTCTGCGGCTCAGCTCATCTTATAGCAGTGTTTTTGCCAAAGCACGCTGCTGTTTGCAATTAAAATGCTTCTTACGTTCACCAAACAGCAGCTTCTTTCTAGAAAAGCTAATGAAGATGTGGAATATTTAGCACCTAAATATCCAGATGTTTTACTCAAGAATCACAAAGAATCTTAAAAAATAGTGAATAATAGACTGAATTCAACAGATGGCCAGAAATCTGGCTGCAGATTTCTCATATTTTGATATTGTTTTCCCTTCCCACAAATGGCCAAAATAAAGTTCATTCAGACACAATATTAAACAGCTTTTTAGAATTTAAGGAAAGAAAGGACGGTGAAAAGATTCAAATTGAAGGTTGACTGATTAGGTTTTTTTTTTTTTCCTAATCAGCTTGTGAGATAAAATTCAACACTCCATAAGAAGATTACATTTGAGTATTAGGTAGGAAAAGTCTGCCCAATAGAACATTATTTTCATTTTGATATTTTATGTTTCTGAACCATGATTCTAAATCACCCATGAATGTTAGCAAGAACGGTCACATGTCCACATGGTACTCTGCCCTACGGCAAATGTTGATTGAACTTCCTGACAATTCTGCATTAGCTGCAAACTTCCCCAAAAAACGAATGGATGGAAAATAACCATTGCTTGCACCTATAATATAGTCACCCAGAAGCTATTAAACAGGATTTTATTAAAGGACTAGGAATTAAAAAGGGTGCATTTGATACCAACATCAGTTGCTCAGTCAGCAAGCACATGGTGTATCAGTACTGGATGTACAAATTGGTTTTCTGGATGACACGATGCTGGCATCTCCCATCAGCGCAGATGTTGGTTTCTATCAAATACAGATGCCTCCTTTCTTCTCTTCTGTTTCCTGTGCACTCCTCTCTTTGGTTGCACTTGCATGTGTAACAAATGGTTTTGGTTGATGCCTTGGGAGAAATTACATTAAATGGTGTCAGAGCGCGGAGTCTCTGATGTAGGAGTCGTGAGGGTTTACTGCTGTGCTACCGCTGCTCACAGAACACAATCACAAAACAAACTGTTCCAGACCGGCAGCAGAAAATGTTTTGAGCAGTCTGCATTGCTGCTAATGACCGACTGTCTTCTCTTTTCCCGCGAACACTCGCAGGCTCATGCTTGACAGGGGGAAGAAAGGACACCTGCACTGCAAAATGGAGCTTCAGTTTTGTTTGTTTTTTTGCATGACTAGTTCATTCAAATGACAGAATACTTATTTAGTTTGTTGGTAATTATATCTTATCTCTGCAAAAGGGAAGAAAAACATTACTAAATATTCTGATAGCATTTTCTGGTCCATGAGTTCATTAACCCTTTCAGGCCTTTAAAGGCAGTGAAGCAAAACACCTAGATCAGAGCTGAGCTCCTGGACAGTCTGAGGTTCAACCTGGCAGCGTTGAATGGACCGAAACATAACGTCCTAGAGGTGTTCTAGAACATTTAGGTTAGGTAAGTGTGAAGTGTCAATGATATCAATTGATCCTGGTACCTAATGGCATTCAGAGTCCTGTTGTCTAGGTTGAGCCTGTTGAGGTCATGAATATGCCTCCACAGACCATCACTGACCCACCAGCAAACTGGTTATGCTGAACAATGTTACAGGCAGCATAACATTCTCCACAACTTCTCCAAGCTCTTTCATGTATGTCACATGTGCTCAGGGTGAACCTGCTCTCATCTGTAAAAAGCAATAGATGTGGACCTGCCAATTCAGGTATTCTGTGGCAAATGCTAATCAGACTCCTCTGTGCCAGCAGTGAGCAAAGGGCCCACTAGATGATGTCTGGCCTTCAGATGTCTGTTTCTGATTGTCTGGTCAGAGACATCAACACCAGCGGCCTGCTGGAGGTCAGTTTGTAGCTCTGGCACATACTGCTCCTGCTGATGGAATAACGATCTTGTGCAGTTCTCATAGAGTAGCCTCCTTTCTCCTGGAATGTCCTCCATGCTCGTATGACTTTACTGGCAGACACAGTCTGTATGTCTGTATATGTAGAACATTACATCTGTTATGACACTCATATGCTGGATGACAGTCACTCTGGTTCACTTATAATTTTTTTTCCCAATTCAAGGTGAAAGATCTGAATTTGAGCCTGAAAGAAATGAAGTGAAGCAGACAAACACACACCCGGAAAGGCTACACAGGAGCCATTTTTTCATCTTTGACTATTATTTCCAACTGTTTCCAGTTGTGACTACAGTAATCAAACAGCTAAAGGGCCCCACCACTTGGCCAACAGTGGTCACTGCAATTACAAGGCAAAGACATTCAAAACTGTTCTCAGAAATGGTGATTTGGTGGCCCCCAGTGGATTCACATTGCTATTACAAATCTGTATTCTTAAAACGGATTGATCATACAACAGAAGCAGCGGGATTTACCAAACATTATTTAATAAATGATTTTGCAATACAAAACATCTGTGCAAAAATATTCAGACAAAATACAAAGCCAAGGCCTCTCTTGATCAATATGCATGTAAACCTGTTATGGGTACACTGGCATTGAAATATACATATACTTTTGTTTCTTCTTACCAATAAAAGACAAAAAAAAAGGCACTATAATGAATTTTTGCCAAATACAAAAATACCTAAACTTGATTAAGATTCACAGTCTTGTGTACAAGTGGTTTGTGCACTGCTATATTAGTACATAGACTACATAAAAAAAGATGACTGTAGCCTCAATGACGGCACCCAATGGTTGAAACCTTCACTTGAGCATTTTCACTTTTATTATTTTATTCTAATAGACTCTGTACACTCATACGGTAGCCATGCCTTATACTATTCTCTGCCTTATTAGCAATTTTGCTGTCAGTGACAGCATCCTTAACAAAATGAGAAACGTCCTGTATTAAATAAGACTTCACTGATGTCAAATATCAAGTGAGAAGTGGACTGGACTGGAGGAGTCGCCCCCTGTTGGCCATCAGTGCAGACTGCGTTGGCCTTGCTTTTTTAAATCTGGAAGCAAAGTCCAGCTTATATATACAGTCTATGTTAGTATTCGTACATCATTTACATTGCTGGGGCTCATGGGTAAAGATGCTTAGGTAGCTCACTCTGCTTTAGAAAAATAGAATCACAAAAACACACAGAGAGGAAAGGCATTTGAAAAATACACTCAAATGATTTCAAATAGCATGGAAACAAGAGCACACCCTTCATGCTGCTAATAACAGCCAACCAGCTACACTACTGACCTCTACTCACTTGAATGCTGAGGAAAACTAAAGAGCAGTAGGATTCATAAAGACAACTGAATTTGATTTTGATGCCATTTTTGCAGCTACTTTTTTCTTGTTGCTACATTTCACGCGTCCACTTACTTTACAACGCAGAAAAGCACTTTATTCTCTGCATGTCCTCAGTAAAAACAACCCGGATGTGTTATTGCTGTAGTTAAAACATGCACTCAGGAACATTCGCACCCATAGATTGTTGACTTGACACATTACTGCTGGTTTTTCTGACTTTTGTTTTGAGGGAATGAAAGAAGCTTCATATTTGGCCTCTCATAAACCATCGTGGATGGCTGAGGCATAGTTTGTGCGGCTACGAAACTGAGACTCACCAAACACACACTTCATCATCCTTCACTGGGACACAGACAAAACGGTCAGACTTTTTTTTCAGGTTGTACTTTTTCTGTTAAAAGCTGCACGTGCTGAGCTACTTGTCAGAATCCTGTACATGTTAATACAGTCACCACTTGGTGTGTTAAAAACAAGTTGCAATAATATCGCAGCACACCTAATTTGCAGTATCCTTATTTAGATGCAACATTCTTCTGTCTATGTACATGGCTGACATCTCATAAGCACCTAACTACTATAAGCATTATGCGTTTGAACCCTTTTACTTTTATTATTCTTCCATGTTTTGCTTCTTTTTTTCTTTTTGCACAATGCAGACGTATAAATACAAAGAAGGGAACAGACCAGGACGAGGTATCCAAATTAAATTTTTAACTTTTTTTTCCCCATCTCCAAAATGAAATCCGTAAAAACTTTCGGAAAAAACATAAAAGACTGTATCCAATCAATTATGCGGCGAATGAAGTGTTTGCCCTGAGAACGGTGTGGGTTAGCTGTGGAAGGAAGCGAGTGCTTTGTGATGTCTTTTGTTCATCTGCAGGGGGGCCCTCTTGCCAGCTCTGAAGTTAGATGCGATGTCTCCCGGAGAAACAAAACTGGGGGGGGCGATGATGAAAAGAAATGATACTTAAAGGGAGGCCGATCAGATAAACTTCCAGCTTCACTGTGTCCGGTCTTCTTGTTGCAGACGTCTCAGATAGCGTGATGAAGTTGGAAAATAAAAAAACAAAACACACATTCAGCTGTCATTCTCAAAGGGACTTCTTAGCGCCTGCATTAGTACTTTCATAGCTGTTGGCAGCATGGGTATTATGCATGCTAACATAAATGTTACTGATTAGTTTATGAGGGCCAAGGAGGCATCATTTATTGGAGCAGGCCACTGTTGATCGTTTTTATAAAGTTACTCGCCGTTTCAATTCGCGCTCCCTTCGATATTTGATTTTTTGTGTTGACAAGCAAGCCAATGAACTAGTTCAGAAAAAAAAGGCACCTGAAAGTCATCACATGAATATCCATGTCTGCCTGACATCCTATAGGAAAAAGTCCATCGAGTGGGAATTGTTTAGTTTTTTTTGTCTGATTGGAACACAAACTGTTGAATAAGGCCACGGGAAGAATGTTTTCACCTTTAAAGTGTTTTACTTAATAAAAAGTTCATTTGAATATATATCTTTGTATTTCATTCATTCATTCAGGACCTATGTACTGTATTTACACAGAGGTTAAAATAACATTTTCAAACCATGATAGTAAGTACGCCTCCTGTAAACAGTGAGGCATGACAGAGTCAGACAGCTGCTTATATAGCCTGCCTAGTGTTTCTTGGATACCCAGATGTGTGGCACGCTCCATCTCTGTTGGGTCTCGGTAAGACCAGAGAAGAACTGTGACGCTGCGCCACTGGCTGAAGCGCTAAATGTCTCATATCTGGGATCTAAGCTCAAAGAGGTTGAATATTTACAGGTCTGCAGTGATGACTGAGTCGTTGTACATCAGCACATCAGAGTCAGGGGTAAGCAGTGCTGACGTCTGAGACACGTGGTCCACCATCCCCTTCTGGGAGATTTGTCCGTACACCTGAGCCGACCCTCCGCCGCTCCCCGGCATGATGCAGTGGGACAGCAGCGGCGTGTTGGCGTCATGGTTGGAGCCCGTAGTGGAGGGCACGCCGCTGACGTGACCCGTGCTGGTGGAGCCGCTAGCGCTGCTGGGGGAGCGGCTTTTTGGAGGGGGCAGGTGGTGCTGGATTACCCTAGTAGGCGGAGCTGGGGGTGCAAAGTGAGCTGGGAATGCTGCGTATCCTGGCGGGATTGGGTATCCGTTGACTGGGATAAAGCGCTGGTGGGTTTGGGTCACAGCCATGGGTGTCCATGCTGGAACTGCACCCATCTGTCCCGGCGCGGGAATAGCCTGGGCTGGGTAGAGGTACCCCGCGGCGGCGGCAGCAGCGGCAGCATAGCGTGGGTTGCTAAGGTTGCTGACGGGGCTGGCGCTGAGCGAGGTGGTCTGAGTGGTGGCGTTGCCTCCTCCTCCAGAGGGCGTGCTGGAGCTGGCGTGGGACGACAACCCCTCCCAAGCTCGCAGGCGGGCGTGAATATCCTTGAAGCGCGGCCGACGTGCTGGTCCTTCCTGCCAGCACTCTGTCATCAGACCATAAAACCTAAAAGCCAACAGAGTTATTTCATTACCACAAACAGCAACAATCAGACTGCTTCTAAAACTCTATTTGAATTGAATACACTAAACTAACCCTAATACCAGAGTCCAATAAAGACACTTGCACACTTGAGTTTCACCATTAGCTGGATGCACTACCTTCTTGTATACTTCTCATATTGCACCGGTAATTGCAACATACCTTGGTGGGCAGTCTTCGGGGCAGGGCAGCAGCTGCCTCTTTCTCACCATCTCCATCACTTCCTGGTTCGAGAAACCATAGTAGGGCTGTAGCCCGTAGCTGAAGACCTCCCACAGCACAACTCCAAACGACCAGATGTCCGAGTCTGTGGTGAACTTTCCTGAAGCGATGGCCTCAGGCGGCATCCAGCGGATGGGCAGCACAATTTTAGGCTGGAGGCAGTAGTAGTCTGAGGAGTAGATCTCTCTGGAGAGACCCAGGTCAGAAATCTTGACGTGGAGCTGCTCGCCTACCAAAATGTTCCGAGCTGCGAGGTCCTTGTGA
The DNA here is from genome assembly GCF_900408965.1 of Simochromis diagramma. Taxonomy (NCBI): domain Eukaryota; kingdom Metazoa; phylum Chordata; class Actinopteri; order Cichliformes; family Cichlidae; genus Simochromis; species Simochromis diagramma. The sequence continues at coordinate 540,358 of NW_024387444.1, read as the reverse complement.
ACGCAGAAGTGGCTGGCCAAGTACTCCATCCCAGCAGCCACCTGGTTCACAATATTTAGAAGACGTTTGAAGGAGCAGTGAAAGGTAGACATTAAAACACTGATTTTAATTCAAAGTTTCTACATGAGAGATTGAGATCATCATCAACATTTCGTGTAAATGGTTCGTGTTTAAATGGAAGGCACAACAGTACTTCTTCCACTACGCTTGTAGCCAACTACGAGGATGTTTTTAGATCCTACCTGTATGGCCATATGCAGAAAATCTCCATGATCCAGGCTGGATTTCACCGTGCCGTCCTCATCGCTGCTACAGCCGACGTCTGAGTGTGGCGAACGCATGATGAGGAACTCGTGGAGGTCACCTTGGGGCAGAAACTCAAACAGCATGCAGACCGGCTGCTCCTGGGTAACCACACCCACCAGGCACACCAAGTTGGGGTGCTGAAGCTCGGTCAGCACTGCGGCCTCCTTTGATGAAGTTGGATAAATAATGGTGAATTTCAAAGAAACAAACAAACAAAAAAAAGGTGGCTGGCAGGTTGATTTCAACATTTACTGGAAAAGTGGATATTTACAAAAGATGTGGGAGTTTGGAGAAACTGAGTCTGAAACTGTGTGGCTTTGACAGGTGATAAGAAGATCACCCAAGCTGGTTTCACAACGGCTCATTGATCACTTTTGAAATTGAGTCGATGGCAGTACCACTTTAAAACGTGGGCACAGTTCAGGTCTGCCTCACTTTCTGTAAATGGAAAGTGAGGATTACGTCTTACACATGCCGACTGCCTCAATCCGCCGTCACATCTAAATTTATCTGGACAACCTTCCACCAAGTTACAGTTTATTTTGGGAGCTATTTCCAGAGAACTCATCTACAGTTGAGCAGTTCAGCCGTCTCCAATCTTTCACCGCGTCTACCTTCTATAGACATACAACAAGCCGTGCTTGAAATCTTGTGGGCCTAGACGCCTTTCCTCTAAGAAAGCAGCCACATGTAATTTTTAGCAATAGGATATTTTAGTGGTACATTTCATTTTCCAACTCTACACAAAGACGACTGATGTGGCTTCATTATTGTATATATATATATATATATATATTTTTTATGTCTGTTGTAAAAACGGTTAATTTAGAAACATTTCTTACTTGCTGGAAGTCAGCCCACTGCTGGGCATTGGAAATGTCTTTGAGGGTCTTTATGGCCACAAGCTGGGCCTGGTCCATGCCCGGCAGATACAGATGACCTTTGTAGATCTTCCCTAGAGTACATTCTCCGAGCTCCTCCATGAAACGGACGGCTGATAAGGGAAGCTCCTTGGCCTTGCTCTACAGAAAGAAGGAGGAGGAAAAAAATGGTAAGGTGACATCAACAGGTTGAAAACACATTCAACAAAAATGAAATCATTACTTTCTTTGTCGGGTCAGCAGCCTTTCATCACCGCTGTCCTTGTAGGGAAAAGAAAACATGATGTCGCTGCTTTCAATCTGATGTAGGCGAACTGCCTAATATAACACCAAATCTGTGTTTGAATTGTAGAAGAAAAATAAAACTATAGCTCAGAGCTGATAATTCACGCAATCAGACTCAGCCCATTACATCAGCCCCCTAATCGCCCCCTTCACGCCTCTGGAAAGCGATGTGGGAAAATTGCGAAATCTGGCAACATGTCGCAGCTTAAAAATGTCATCTGGCTGACAGGTTAAGCAAAATTTGGGAAGATGAGGCAATTAATTCTCTTGCCAGTAAACCATAGAATCAGCTGCAACAATAGCAGAAAACAATGTAGCGCTCCCTGTGAGGGATGACTTTGCTTTTTCATCTTTTGGAACTCACTGAGGAGTGCTCTGACTGGAATGCTGGGTTACAGCACATCTAAATCCAACAGGAATGAGCTGGGCTGTGGGGTTAGGAGAGGGTCAGGCACGTTTTGGAATTCATTTAAAGTAAATTGCAGTCAATTAAATCCATTTCCTCATTAAGATAAAGAAAACGAATGATTCAAATGGAGAAAATGCGGTTCAGCAGTTTCCCACAAACACCACAGCAGATACACTGTGTAAATGCCATCTGTTAGAAATTAGTCACCTTAATAAGTATATTTAGTGTCAGATTTCTGTGTAAAATAGTTGAGGGGAAAGCAGATCACTTGTTTAAGAATTCATGAGGACTGTTCATCAGATGCCCCCACCTTACCATCTCTCAAAAAAAAAACAACAACCCCAAAATCCAGGGAAAATGGCCTTCTTCAAAGGAAAGTTTATAAGAATTTATTTTTTATATTTTATGAGTGATTATTTTTTAATTTTTTAGGGGGCAAAGTCTGTGAGCTACACTTCTGAAAGTGTGAGCACAGACTTTCAAACTTCAGCTCAAGTTAATCCAATTTGGATGTCTGATCTCCAGCAGCAGCTTGGGAGGCCAGTAGAGGAGATGGGACCCACATTTAGTTTACAGCTTCACATGTGCAAAGCACGTAATAGACTTTAAAACGGAGCAAATTAGCTGAACACTTCACAGATATTAAAGCCTGATTATGGGGGAAAAACACATTTTCATCCATATTCAGTGCGATAAGTCCCAGGTATGATGTCATAACTCTTTTTGAGTCTCTTATCCAAAATTTGTGACAGTATTTTCATTTCTCAGTATGAATTTTTTATTATTTTTTTTATACATAACGTCTTATTACAATGTGTATCTTTCCCCTGATCTTTTCTTCAGGCAAATCTGTGATGTCAGGTTTCTGTGTGTGTGTCCTCTTTTTTTATTTTGATCATTAAGATTAGTCTTCTTTGCAATCAGAGCATGATCACGGTTGATAATCATACCGACCATCTCATTAGAACAGCACCAACAGATGACGGTGGGGATGCTGGGGACTGAATATTTTTTATATAAAGTCGATGGTGCCAAACTGCCACTCATGTCTATGCTTGGAAGAGATAAAAGGTGCAGAAAGGTTGGCAGAGATTTCCAGATTCCAGGAACTTTGAGATGAATAATGAAATTCCTCTGTGAGGACACATGCACTCACACACTCACACATGCACACCGTCTGTACGAGCTCTGAGGGGGGTGGTGAGTGTGTGTGTTGTGCATGATGTGAGACACAGATGTTTTTAGTTATGGTTTTTTTCCCCGCTGTCTTTCTTCCCCACACCCAAACCCTCAGATCCTCCTCACACCACCACAGATTTCTATGTGTGTGTTTAAATGGACTGTCATAGGCAGTAACCCTTGGGTGACCCCCTGCAAGCAAAGCCTGTTAGGTAGCAGCTTAATCCAAGACAAAGCTGCAGATAATGAAAACAGGAAAGAAAGATATTTGACTTAGTAAAACGTCTAAAAGTCGGAATATTTAGCCCATATAAAAAAGTTTTTAAAAGACAGAAATCACACAGCTGCTCCCTTTTATTAAAATTTTCTTGTAGATCTGTAAAATTTAGCTACAAGGCTGAATGGACGCATGAGGGCGGGGCTTTGGTAATCTTTCAGCTGATGGTTATGCAGTCTGCTATATTTCAGAACCAAGTTGGCAACAAAGACCATTTAAAATCAACTGTATAATTCCACGACTGCATGGCTGTCACTCTCCTGTAAACGTAACTCTTTGCAGACACAAGGTCTTCATGTAAACAGCAAGGAGAGACTCCCTTTTTAGGTCAGTGAAACATTTATTCCAGTCCCCCTCCCAAAAAACCCTCAGAAACAAAATAAAGCAAAGATATTAATGGATTCTGACGCTTCTGTAACATCTGCAATTCTCTCCGCGGCTCTTCGCTGTAATACTATACGCCTTACCTTGAGCATCAGCTCAAGTGTGCCCAGCAATACATGCTGTCTAGATAAACCCCCAACCCTCCGCCCTCAACCACCACAATTATGTGGGAAAAAAGATGCGCTTACATGACATGACAGAGTGTGCAGCCTTGAAAGCAACATGATACTCATGCTGATGTGAGCTGTGTGTTTTACTGGGAGACCATGATATACATTACAAAAAAGAAAAAAGCTCCAGTGGTATTAGGATGGACAGAAGCATAGCAATGGAAAACTAGATCTACTTCTACTGAATCGAGAAAAGGTTCCTGAGAAGAGATTTAATTTTCAGTATATAAGAAATTTGGGGCGTTTCTGAAGGTACTGTACCACGTTAGAGCATCTTAACATAGAGTCCTTGAATACTAGGCAGTTGTAGAGGATGAGTTACTCTACTTTAAATGACTCCCACCCCTTATTGGAGGATTTCAGCTTCTTCCTTTGGGACAGAGGTTTGCAGCCCCTAAATGCAGGCGAAGCTTGAAGAAACAGCTTTGTCCAAACTGCTATTTTGTTGTTGTTGTTGTTGTTGTTGTAGCAAATGACACACATGTTTTTTTCTGTATTTTTTAAAAACTGTATTTATTTATTTACTGTACTCATTTCTCTGTTTATGACAGTGCTTTTATCTCCTTTTTGCTGTTTTATATGAATTTATCAGTATAGTGTTGTCTAGTTTTAGAAGCTGTGATTAGGACGTCTATTTAAATTTGTTGATTAAAGATCATAATTAGAGATCATAAGCTGCCTTTGATTTAGACATGTCTGATATTTTTGTAAAAACACAAAATAGTGTATATATATGAATATTTTCAAAAAATGCACAGAATGCTTTGTGATAGGGCTGGGCGATATGACCCAAAATTCATATCTCGATATTTTTTAGCTGGATGGCGATATAAGATATATATCTCGATATATTTTTTTAAAGCCATAAAGTAAGAACAAAAAGAGAGTTCTTAGTCAAAGCTATGTCCCAGATGTCACACAGGCACTTTTATTAACATAGAGCACATAAAGTATATAGAGTACATAAAATTTACTCAAAAATAAATTATAAGCATTTATTAAATAATAATGCTCCATAAATAAAAGAAAACAATGTTGTTTTTGTGCATAACAAAAAGCTCACAATTGTGCAGTCAAAATGTAAACTAAAAGACGCTGAGCACAATAACAAAGACAGATTTCACAGCTGCTCTGTTCCCAACTTGTACTGCGTGACTGACAGCCTGGAGTTTGAAATCCGCTTCGCAACCACGTCTCTTAACAGGTGCCAGTTATGGTCCTTATACACAGTAGGGTAATATTACGTTGAAGCACAGTACGTATCACTCCGCGAGGCTCAGCCGTAATGCTCCAACAATCCATCAAGCGGTGCAGCTCCGTAGCTTACCAAAGTCGTACTAAAACATTTTTTGACAGATTGCTGAGCGCCGTGTTCCACATAAAATCGGTTCGCGGCCATCAAGCACAACCAGAATTCATACATAAGGCGCGCTGTCAACTTTTGAGAAAATGAAAGGATTTTAGTCCGTGCAGCACCTCTGGGCTGCATGGCGTTAGCGTGGTTAGCTCGTTAGCATGGTTAGCTAGCTAACACGTTGACGCCGTCCAGCCCCACGCACGGGGCGATGCGCAGTAACTCGTTAACGCAGATTTGCCGTGTCCATCTTGTCGCTTCCTGCAGGTGAAGCGATGGGGGAGGAGGGGGAGTTGTGTTCAGTGAAGGAGAGGCGAGGCCGAGTAATGTTGCGTAAAGACGAAAGTGGACGAAAGAGAGGCAAACTTGCGGCTCCACAAGTATAATTATAACGTAACATAGACTATATCGATATAAAGGATATTGTCACATCTTATATCTCGTATAAAAATATATCGATATTTTTTAAAAACTCGATATATCGCCCAGCTCTACTTTGTGAGTTCATGACATCATCATAACTGATTTACTGAGCAGCTGAGTTAGAACTTGTCACTCACACACTGAGAAGCACTCACAAACTTTCTGTTTCTAAACAATTTGTTCACTTTTTATCTCAGTCATGCCTAAAAAGACATCAGATAACTTTTTCCATCGCTTTCGAGATTTGATTCAGAGAAAACGCACAGGTGGAGATGTAAGTAACTAAACATACTCATTCTTGACTTCTCTGCTGTTCAAATGTAAACGTTTATGAGAGATGTGTTATATTTTGCTGCTTTGCACAGTGTAATTTTTGTGTAAGTCACTGTAGACAGAGCAACTGTCAGCGCTTCACCACATAGTCCAGGATCCTGGACTTTCACAAAGCTCAGAGCAGTAAGAGAAATGTGTTCTTTCAACAGGCAGACAGATTGCATACCGCACAGAGACCCAGAGATTATGCTGTGCGACTCCCACCTTTACCTAAGCAATGCGCAGGCTCTCCACAGAGAGTCCAGAGAAGCAGGAATTTAAGTCTCTGGTTGGATGACCCCTTTTGGAATCAGGAGGACCCTGACAGAAGTCTGAGTAGCCTCAGCTCTGTAGACACACACACACCAAGTGAGCTGAGGGCCATTCCTCTCATTGTTAGTCCTGTTGAGATGACACCGCTCACTCCAGTTCCTCCACCTCCTCGAGCAGCTTGTCCATCGCAATTGCCTGTTTTCTCCGCTAAACATTTAGGAGCAGGTCAGTTCAAAGGTGATGCTTTTCTTTAGTGGTTACACCTGCTGTTAATCAGTTAGTTTAGATTTTAAAATTTGACACTGTAGATGATCTATTTTAATGCTAAATTAGACATATTCTTGCTGTCCATTCATTTTATATGCTTTTTTGAAGAAAAAAAAAATCAGGAAGAAAAATGTTTATTGTCGTTGTTTCTTTTAGTAAGATGTCAATTTGTAGTTATTTATTTTTTGTCTAAACAGACACGAAGGTCATTCGTGGAATAAGAGTCTTGACAGTAAAAGACAAATTTGGGCCTATTTTGGAAAAACTGCAGCATTTCCAGGATGGGATTGTAACCTCACCTGGACACACAGTACCAACCAAAACATTTACTGCAGTAAAGCCTTTGACTCCAAAACCTCCAACAGTTCCCATACCGCAAAAACGAGGACCTCGGCCTGGGACGCTGCTGCGCCGTGCAAAAGTCGTCCCTATAGACGGTAAGTGGTTTTCCTCAGTAACTGTAGAAGATGCTGAATAATCAAACTTTAAATTAAGAGATTTTTTAAAAAGATTTTAATGAACAATTAATCACTGCATCATGTACAATGCTTCGAATTAGAAGAAATTACAGTTTCTCTTTACTAACCTCGTTGATTATCAGACAAGAAAGCAGACAGTCAGTGCAGTCAGAATAATCCAAGAGAGGGCAGGGTCAAACTCCCGCCTCTAGCTACACCTGTTGAGAGCCTGTCCCACAGCTTTAGTCTGCTGTCTTCAGACGACTGGTAAGAAACGTAGTAAGGAGACATTAAATACTGCACAGAAACAGTGCTGCATAATGTGACTGTGTTATTTGTGGTGTTCCTGAAGTCGTGTTCAATGTTGTGTTGTGTAAATACAGGACTAAGAAAAGACAGGGGTTGCAAACTATTCAGTCTCTGGCAAAGCACCACTCGGACATCCTGAAGACTAAACTGCATGAAGTGTGTCTGGTCCTCACTGAGGAGGTATTGCACACTTTATGTTTCTTATATGTGTTTCACGCAGCTAGTTTCCCTTCAAGTGCATACTACAGCCTCAACTGATGATTTTCACTCACATTTTAGGTGAAAAACCAACGCTCAGCAGTAGCCTGTGAGGCCATACATACCATCGATGAGCTCTACATTCAGCTCCAGAAAACAATGGACCCAGAAGTTGAAACAACAGGCCGAGCTCTATTGCTGAAGCTTGCACAGACCAACAACAACTTTCTTCATCAGGAGGTCAATCTGGCGCTTGATGCCATGGTGGAAAATTGCAGCCATGGACGGATTCTGAGCGCTCTGTTTAACACAGGACTGACGTAAGAGGAGAGAAGGAGCTGTAGTGATTTTATTAGAAGACATGAAAGAGAGATCATGTTCACTGAGTTGTGTGTCTAATATTGTCCTTGCTCAGCCACCGCTGTGCCGCAGTGAGGAATAGCACAGCTCAACACCTGCACCAGCTGGCTGACAAAGTTGGAGCAGCCGTCACCCTGAAAGCAGGAAGCTTCACTGAAAAGTTTCTAATTGCTGCCTCTAAAATGGCAGGGGATGCTGCACCTGAAGCCAGGTGGGTACTTTTAAATGGGTTTGAAGTGCATCAATGTTTTATTTTCTGTGAGTTTACACAATTAATGACAACTGTAATCTTCCACAGGTACCACGGGCGAACAATCATCAAGAAACTGACCCTTCACAAGGACTTTATGAATTTGTGGATGAAGATTGTCCCTGAAAAAGACAGACGTCCTGTGGAGAAGAGCCTGAAAAAGGCTAATAATTACAGGCAGCAGGTCAGCATCCAGACTAGGCTCTACTCTCCAGCAGGGCCTGGGATCCCCAGCTGTGACAATGCAAGTCCTGACGAGTACAGAGGAGAAGAGCTACAGTAGCAGCAGCACTCTGAGGCTAAGCTGGGAAAGTGGTTGGAGGTTCAACCATCATGACCACAGACAGTCCCAGTCGCTCTGCAGGAGTAAACTTCTCCATCTTCAGGACTACAAACTATTTCTCTTAAGGACAATATTATTTAGATTTACATTAATTATTATTACATCATTCTTATTATTACATTATTTGTATTATTTCATTATTATTATCACATTTTTAAGATCCTGAATGGACAATGAATGAATAAATCCCTTTTTTCTTCATCTGAATTAAAATGGCACTTTGGTTGGCACATATACAGTTTCTGTTTTTCTGTCAACAAATATTAATACATTCTTAGTTCTCTTGTTTTCGTTTTTAACCCATGATTTTGCATTTTTATCAGGATTCAAAGTCATTTTTATAACATAAAGAAATATTAAATAAATACTAGAAAGCGAAAATTTCAGAAGAAATTTTAAGTGTGCCTATGCCACTGCTAATCAGTGTAGTTTAGAATAGAATAGAATAGAATTCAACTTTATTGTCATTGCACATGCACAGGTACAGGGCAACGAAATGCAGTTTGCATCCATTCAGAAGTGCTTTAGTGATATAGATATATTACAATATATATTAGCAATAATATAGATATGTGAGTATATTACAGAAATGGGTCTATTATGGTATGTTATAATGTACACGGTATGAAGTATGTTGTGAATATTCTATAACTATACGTATGTACAGGCTGTAGTGAGTACAAGCTATGTACAGGCTATGAACAGGATATAAATATGAAAAACTATACAGAATATGAAATAAATAACTTTACAGAAATAATGGGAACTATGCAAGTTGTAAACAGTTGTAGGATTAAAAATTATCGAATGTACAGGTTTGCCATTCATACGGCTACAGAGAGCAAAACTCAGCAGAGCAGCCATTCTCCACCATGAACTATGGTAAAACCAAACACCGCTCGCGCCTCACAGATGACAGCTTACAGTTTTGTGTAAAGATGAGGTGACTTCGTACAGCCCCGATTTGCAGACGCTGTGCACAGAGGTTCATGAGCAGAAGTCCCATTGTACCACGGCAGACCCGACAATGTTTGCATGAACACGCTTTGAAGCATTACGTTATGGACCACTTTTCACACATGGTTGGTGTACCCACACAGCCGGCTGTAGCTTTTCAACTCACAGCCCAACACACACCAAAAAAAAAAAAAAAAAAACAGCCGAGAGAGCACAGACTTTACGCCCGTGGGTCCACCTCCCCTGCAGCGGCACTGCAGACCACGCCCTGCCACACACATCAAACACGTAAAATAAATATTTATGCACTTTTGCATTCACTTTTTGTTTTTTGTTATTTTTACCAGGGTTCTGAATGATTAACAATGGTCTACAGCCAATCTTGTGTATTAGTATACAAACTTTGGTTGTAAGAGTCAGATAACTATTTAATAAAAGGTAAATATTTTATATGAGAGCAAGAAAGAAAAGTATATCTTTGTGTCCCCCTTTCCCTGTTAATGCCCCACCTGGCCCCCTGGCAAAAGCTTTGCTAGATCCGCCCCTGCACAGTTACCAGCTGTCAGCTACACAAAAAAAGGAGCTTGGTGTTATTTGTCTCTCAGAAACAGTTGATAACTTTCCTTCAACTCATTCATGTCACCTAAAAGGTAAACCTGTTTCTCCATCGCCAGTTCAGCTCTGATGATTCAGTAAGGACATCTCCTGGTTTCGACCAGCCCTTTTTTTTACAGCTGTGGCTCCATCAAACATCAGCTGATACTAGAAATTAAAATCAAATGAATTCTAACAACAGCTGATCAAGCTTAAACGCGCTGCTGTTGTTTAGCGCAATAAACAAACAAGAGAAAAGCCGATCATTGATCAGTTTCATGATTGAAGTTTCAACAGGCGAGAGAATGACAGGGGAGGCTGTCATAAAGTTCAACATCAGTAACTTGGCGGCACACAGCTGTCGTGCTAGCTAGCACGCAGAACCAGTTATTGTAACTGTCAGCACAAGGAAAATAAACTACACCTAAACTCGGTTTATATCTGACCCAAATAGAGTGCAGTTCATAACTTCTTACCTGAAATTCAGTTCACCTCACGCTCCGACCGGCAGCCGCCTGCTTCTCCTGCCTTCGGTTTCCCTTATCCGCGATTGAGCTCCGTTAGCCACCACCGGTCGATCGGCGGCCGCCTCGCCGCCTCGTATGTCTCTTTCCCCGCATATGAGGGGAAAGAGACATACACCGGTGGCTAGCTGCCCTCTGTTGTAGCTCCGCGTTAGCCACCACCAAACAACTCAGTTATTTTTCCCACATCGACCAGCATCATCGGCCCATATAAACGAAATATAAGTCCACTGACACACAGACTGTTTGTGAGCGATGGGGTGGGGGGGATGAAAGCGAAAACCCGGGTGCTTTTTAGCAAAGGGTCGCTAGCCGCGCTAGCTAGCTAGCAGCAACACTAAGAGAACTTGCTAATATGGGATGTCTTGATAAAACGAGCAGCTATTTGAAGTTTACACACCTACATTCTCACCTGAAAATATCTTAAAAGTTTATTTTGTGACCTAGAAACACTAATAAAAAACATATATAAAACGAAGAGGTAGCCGCCATTGTTTTACTCAGCAGAGGTGTGCTATGAATTGTGGGATATGGAGTTTTCCACCAAGCAGAATAATAAGAATAATAAGAATAAGAATAATAAATCCGACGAATAGTAATAAGTGTGCCTCTTGGCATAGGCACACTTAAAAAGATGGATTAAGTGAGAGGACCAAGGATAAGGAGAAGTGTAAGGGAAGGGTGTGGAAAAAGAGACAGTGAGAAATAAACAGGAGGGAGGTGGTGGGCTGCAGTTGAACATTCCTGAACCTGCTGAGCTCTGATGACAGATCTGATGCTTTGTCTGAGACAGGTCGTTTCCACACACACTCAAGCCAGTAACCCCGGCATGCCGTGACATATCCCTAATGACACACAGAGGGCTGTGCCAGTGTTTTGACTCCTTCTGCAGTCTGTTTGCATGCCAAACGACAGCCTCTTTACAGTCATTACACAACAGCGTGATGATGCACTTAGTGTCCACTTCAAAATCGTGAAGGTTACAGTGTTTAATTTTTGTGTTGATATTACATGTAAAAAGTGTTCTATATCTGCAGAAATAAACGGTAATCTGCAGGATTACCAGGAAGGCCCTCCGTCATTTATTCCCCACCCTGAGTGCCATCTGCTGTGACTGTAACGCTCCCTACCTTAGGCTTGTATGCAGTCGCGAGCATGGACATCTCAACGTTCTGGCCGCAGACGGGTTTGGGTTGGCGCGTCACGGGAGGCCTGGAGGACTTCTGGTTGTTGCGGCACACGCAGATGAAGAAGAAGAGCAACGCGATGGCTAAGGGGATTACCACACTGGGAACCAGGATGTACAGGATCTCAATGCCAGACTCCTTATGGTCTACACAGATGGGACATCGAGAGAGGGGAATCATGTCATTTCACACGTCACACATGTGTCACAAAGGCAACATCGCAAACTACGATTTAAAACTAGCGTCTCACCACAGAGGGGTATGTCGCAGAGCTCCATTCTGACCCCCTCATCTAGTGTGAAGCACCAGGGGGCCTCGTGTTTGTTCCCTGGGTTGCGGCAGTACGAGTGTCCTCCGTTAAGCTCCGGGTAGCGCACAGCCTGGTAGTTGTGGCTGTGAGGATACTGGGAGTTCCACGGCTGACACTGACGCCCTGACTTGGTTATGCTTACCGTCCCTCTGTAGTCTACCCCACTGTTGTTATAACATTTGTGATCTGGTGGAATATAACAGACAATGATGTTTTAGCAGCGTCAACACAGTAAATCATTACAATTGCCACATGAACATGTCTCACTCTTGTTAATAGGCTCTGTCATAGGGATCCCGATCCTCAGACAGTTGGCGGCCTCGGGGCTGTCGGAAGCAGCCAGGTCATCGCAGTTTGGCAGTTTCAGTCTCTTCAGTATTATCGGGTTGGAGCGGGCGATGATGTACTCGGTTTTACACAAGTCGTTCTCCAGGATCTCGCATTCGTCCTTACAGAGGTCACGGGGTTTGTCGGACCCCGAGCTGCGGTCGCACGTTGGGAAGGCAAAGTGGCAGAGGGAAGGGATGGCGAACTGCGAGCAGCGGTCAGACAAATGGTTGGACGTCCCGATCATGGTGAAGGCCGCTGGGAACGAGAGGATTCAATTTCAGTTGCTTGAAAGTTTCTAAATAACGAAGAATTAGGAGACTGAATAAAAACAGAGAATTTCATACTTTAAATGCACGACTCGCGCACAGCGATGCTGTTCACTTATTGCAAACATGTGCATTGCTGCGGCTGTCATTATCACTACGGCGACTACGATGAAGAGGAGACGCGAATAAAAAGCGGCCAAGTGAACCTGACAACCATCCAAATGTTTCTCCAGCACATGTTGCTTGAGTAAAAAGGAACATAAAGATCAGTAAGTGTGACATTAAATTCAAGATGCTGAATCTGGACTCTGACTATATGATTTACAGTCCTACTGTTGGCCTGTTACGACTCTGTGGTGCCATAAATCTCAATTATCACTCGTCCTTGATGTTTCAGATCAGGCTCTGGATTCATGGCCTGCATCATTCCCTGAACTGTTGCACGGATATAATCAATAATGACCTCTGAGGACAAACGCACGCTTACACATAAAACAAAAAGCACACACGCTGAGACACAGACATGTAACAACACTGGAAACAGTGTGTTGGCCACATGTGATTCATACTGAGTGGTGAACTCCCTTTGAACGCTCTAAGTGACGTTCTGCTTCCTTCCTGGAGCATATTAATTATGATTACCTTCTGAAAAATCTGAATTTACACAAAGTTTTTATTGAATTACTACATCTTTTTTATTTTTAGCAGCAAATTATGTCTCTAAAAGAGTTTGGCAGTTTCAGTCTCTTCAGTATTATCGGTATTATCAGTATTATTTGTCTTTTAGAGACAAATTATGTCTCTAAAAGACATAATTTTCTCCCATTTAATTGAATCTACCAAAAATGCAGGTGCCATCTGCCATCAAGAGCAAGGACAGAAGAAGAAGCGGCACTTATTCCAATTTTTCAAACAAAGCATAAAGAAATGACTTTTGGCTCAAGACTTTTGCGCAGTACTGTATGCCCTTTGGTCATTGATTGTGTTCAGTTGTCTTTCTTGAATCTGCAGGAACTAAATATTTAGTAACATGGAATCATCTTCATCAAGTTAAGCCTGTACACACTAACTAATCAAACGTTTCTTATGAATGAATATGTATTTATGATGGATGTAAAGGTAAATTTAATCTATTCTCAAAACATTAATTCGATTTGTGTTGGCTCGAAGGAGGTTTAGCCCGCTCAAACTCACCTGTGATCTGGGTCTCAATCTCCCCCTGCATCTGCAGCGAATCGACAAAAATGCTGCGGTTGCCGATAAAGCGGGCGCACGCTATGCCTCTGTACGGCTGGCAGAATCCATCTTCAGGAAACCCGTTGCTGAGAGGTCAGAGGGGCAAGAAAGAGAGGGTGCTTTTAAAGTTCGTCTGAACAACATGAATCAATTTCATCGACTCTTTCACAGGAAAACCACTAGAGGTCAGTCTACATTAGCATATCCCACAAGACCAACTAGTTCCACTTCTGTGGGGGGAAAGGCTGCTCCTTGCTGCCTTTGCTTGGCTACAGATGAGGCAAACTCAAAGGCAGATATCTAATACACATAAATGTCCTTACTCATAGTAAACTGCTTTAAGAATTAATATCTCGCGTCGGACTTTATTCGTGTTGCGTCAGAGAGTCGTCACTCTGAGCCACAATTTAAAACAAATGAAAGGAGAAAGAGAGCAACCTTGTTTTTACAGCTATGCAACTCCACTCAGTGAGCTTCTTTTTTTGGGCATTTCTTTTAATTTCCTCGTTAATGTAACGATTCTTATCCCGCTTAACACAGTCATCACCATCCTCTCCCCCTTTCTGTCTCACTCTCTGTGCTTTTTTATTCTTTCTCCATACACACATGCACACTAACACACACACACACACACACACACACACACAAAGCCCACGCTCACCGGCAGACCACTCGCTCAGTGTGAGATGACTTTGTCATGCGCTTTAAGTTATACCATATGGGACGTTAAGACCAGGCACAACCGCAATATGCGGTATAGGCGAGTCCACGATGCCACTGCATATATGAAGTATATCCTCATGGTGCAGACCTGCTGCCTGAGTAATGGCGAACAGAAGCAGCTAGACTATGACATTTTTAATATATTTAACTTAAAGTGCAGCCAATCACAGCTAAGACACAGGCCTCAGCTGTGATTGGCTGAACAATAACACCAATAGTCAAAGATTTCGACTCTGATAGGTAAGGTGGCCCCGAGAGGTCGATCGGACCGCAGCTTATGAAAACACCAGCAAATAGAAAAATGCTGAAAAAGCACACAAAATAAAACTGAATAAAAACCCCAATAGAAATAGAAAAAAAGTTGCTAATAATCACAAAACAACACACAAATGTTTTTGGGGAGACAATAATGTGACGGAAGAGTTGCACAAATGACAAGCCAACAGTAGATGGCCAATAGCAAACTACCTACAGTATTATATGAAGTGTGCAATTAAAACAACAATATAACACATAACACTGATGAATCCTCAACTGCTTTTAATGACGCCTCCGTATTTTTTGATTTCTGTCCGTTCTGTGGCTGGTCCATCACATTATTGTGTCCCCAGAAACATTTCTGGATTTTGTTTTTTCTACTTCTGTGTTTTATTCAACTTCTGTTGTGTTTTCTACGCTTTTGCTGCATTTTTCTATTTACTTAGTGTTTCCTTAACTTGCAGTCTGTTTGACCTTTCAGGGCCACCATATATAGGGGTTTAAAAAAACACTATTGTGTAGCAGTCTAGTGAGAATTTAACTGCTTCTCTACT
The DNA here is from genome assembly GCF_900408965.1 of Simochromis diagramma. Classification (NCBI taxonomy): domain Eukaryota; kingdom Metazoa; phylum Chordata; class Actinopteri; order Cichliformes; family Cichlidae; genus Simochromis; species Simochromis diagramma. The sequence continues at coordinate 524,981 of NW_024387444.1, read as the reverse complement.
TCTTTTGCACATCATTCTTTTATTATAGCTTTACAGAAACGTCACCTTTTGCTAATGAGAGTTGGATGGTTTACAAGAGATGGTACAAAGTGCGAAAAGCACTAATTTTACTCCACAAGCTGTAAAAATCACACACACATTCCCCCATCCTGGTTTGGTGTGAGTGTGAGGTCAGTAGGTTACCTCTCTCTGTGGAGTGTTAAGTGACTGAAGGGCCAAGGTCAGTTAACCCCCTTTCCCTGTCTGTGCAGATCTTAAATGGGCTTTCCAGACATGGACACACACTCACACACACACACACACACACACACACACACACACACACACACACACACACACACACACACACACACACACGACTACCAGGGCAGCGGTCTGCATACTGCCGATTCCTCAGAGATAGGGTAACTTTACAACTTAATGCAGGTTTAAACAGATTTTATCCCCGGAATATGTAATTTCCTACTAAAATATGCAGTAATAATGACTTCATGTTGCGGTGGGCCTGCAGAGGGCTTAGCACCCCTTCAACAAGCCGCAAATGCACTAACTGATACTCCTTTGGATGTTTTTCACCCTTTTGGGGAAGAGCCGCCTGTGTTTAGGTGAAAGCAATAAAGGGAGTGTCTGGTAATTGTAAGCAGTAATAATTGAATGATTTGAGAGACTTACAATTGGTTAGGTTCCTGCCATTTTTGAACGTAATGAAGCGGAACATAAAAAAAGGTAGCTCTGGCATGAGAAAACATACACAAACGGGATAAAGAGCGAGGGCTGGAGTGTGTCCAGGCAACCCAGAGGTTAGTTTGGTTGTGCGTCACAGAGAACGGTGGACACAAACATCCACACTAGCATGAAGCCACACACAGACAAGCAAATGACAAGGGAGAGGAGACGATCCACCGCAGTGCAGCCAGATCCCCGCGGGCAAATTATAACTACTGCAAGTCAGAACGCCCTAAACCAAAGCGGCTCAGCTTGAATCCCAAGTCGCCCTCACTGGGCTTCCTGTATTTTAGCTTCTTTCACTGGTTTCCAAATCAACGGAGCTTCCAAGACCATGTCTAAGAAGATGATTAAAGCATCTCGTCTGGTAGGGAAGGAATGGATAACAGCATGTTCGAAGAGCGATCAACACATCTACGAAAACCTAATCACTGTGAGACATCTGAGGTTTTCCGAAAACCTCTCTCGGTGTTTTCTTGTCCATTTATTTTCTCATGTGTTTGTGTGTGTCAGTGTAAGCTATCCCGAGCAGGGGAAAGCTAAGCGCGGTTGCTATTTGTGTAAACAGTGAATAGCTGTTCAGGCCTTTGATTTTACACACTAACGCCACGGGCCCTCTGTATAATGTTTTATAACAGTTAATTACAAAGGGAGCCTTCTCCGTTCCAGACTCGATCCATAATCCAGATATAAACAGAAAGACGAGCCTCACCACAGAGCCTAAACAAGGTGCTGAAGACACTGATGCATTGTCCAATTACATTTTTTCCGACCTCATTATTTATTCAGGGAAGTGCTTGCTGAGCAGCCATGGTCTTTTTCCACCCAACACCCAGGTTAACATCCACAGTATTTAAATAGAGACTAATATTTACCACACCTGTGTGGTAAATACATTTGCACAATAGGTGTGTAGAAAAGATATAGAGTTCAACTCATGCGATTCATATGTGATTCAAATACTTATTTACTTTTTTCACGCTCTAAATAAATAAATAGGGAGATGGATATAAATGGAACATCTAGCTCATGTGAGCCACATGAAGCAACCCTGAATTGGACAAATGGAGGACGCTGGATGGGTGGATGGTTGTTGAAGAATGGAAGTACAAAAACACCTACGTACATGTTGTTATTACCTGGTTGGACCCCATTAAAACCGTCCTTTCAAAACAGCTTTAATTCTTGGTGGCACAGATTCAGCAAGGTGCTGAAAAAAATCCCCTGAGATTTTATCCATACTGGCGTGAGAGCATGAAGCAGTTGGTGCAGATTTTTCTCCCCTTCCACCGCATGCCAAATTGGACTGAGATCTGACAGTGTTGTGTGTCAAAATCCCAGTATATCAGCAGTTTCAGCACATCTAGCACCAACAACCATGCCACAAGTCTTCGTTCAGCTTTCTTTTCCATTCCGATGCTTGGTTTGAATTTCTGCAGCTCATCTTGACCATGTCTGCATGGCTAAAGGGTTACTGTCATGTCATTAGCTGATTAGTTATTTGTTAATGACCGGTTGAGCAAGTGTACCTAATAAAGTGGGAGGTGAGTTTTATATAAATTTGAAAGCATCCAATAAGAGAACAAGACTGATCCTATCCATACTAACTATTTTGGCCCTGTTATAAAAACCAAGCTAACACTGCTTTATGTTTTTAGGACGTCTCACTCGAAATCCCAAATGTAAATCCACACGGCGGTGCTAGGAGATTGTCAAATACATAATCCAACATCTGCATATTATTGCATGGTAATCCATCTAATAGGTGTTGAGATGTTTTAATTTGAACCAATGTGGTAAACCATCCCTCAGACTCAAACAGCAGCTCTGGAGTCATTCTGTAAACTAAAATTACGATTGTATCCTCATATGATCAGAAAGTATGACTGTACAAACACTACAAGGAAAAGAACATGGACATATTTATTTGTCTTGAGCCACTTCAAATTTCTTTATGTTTTGCTAGCAAAATTGGAAATAGGTGCAGGGATATATTAAAACATGTGCAAACCTACATGGAAATAAAGTACAGAAAGCAAAAACAGAGTTTGTACAATTGTAGTGTGAGAGTCAGTATTTGGTATTTGGCCACCTTTATTTTTCATCACTGCCTGAATTCCCTTTGGCATCTTTCTTATAATTTCTTTAAGTAGTCTTCAGGAATAGTTTTCCTTGAAGGCCATTTAAGCTTTTTGTTTGATGTTGCTTCAGCTAGATAAATGGGAACAATTGCTACAGGCTGCTAGCCCAAAGTTGCAATTTCAAATTGGTACCTTGCGAAGTTTTCGATTATGTTTTGACACAACACTGATTCATCATTTGAGTAAGGTGCCTTTTTATGCTTGAACAAGCCATAGGTCAGCAGTCAGTTGCTTGAACTGGTCAGGTGCACGAACTACACTGTGAAAAAGCAGCCAATGTCCAAACAACTGTGAAAAAGCACCGAGAATCGTTGCTCAAGACCATTTTAATAAACATCACAAGAAAGTCTGGCTCCTAGAAGCAAATTCTAAAGAAATTAGGAGTGGCTCAAAACCTTTGCACTGTACATTTTCAGTTTTTCATAGGCAGAAACACACGTGCTTGGACAATGAAACATATAAACCACAAACTGATGATAGGATGGAGTGGGCTCGTTTTGATGTCTTCTCTCTGATCTCTTGACTAATACTGTGTCAGAACATCAGTACAATGACACAGACACGTTCCGGGATTTAAGGGCTGTGGTTTAACACAAACATAGAATTATCAGGAAAGGGAGAGTTTTCAGTTAAGGAAGAATGTTAAAAAATGTTGAGTCAACTCTGAATATCTCTAATAAGTTGTTCAATCTGGATTTTTTAAACCATATTCATCAAAACGTCCAAAGTTCTCAGTATTTCCACAGATTCCGCAAACTCTCCCAGTTCCACTTTCCAATGTGATGACTCGTCTTCACTCTTATCTGCTTTAACTTTTCCGTGACGATTTTTATTCATTAGTGGGACACATGGCAGTGAAGATAACTGTCTGACCAATGAACACAGAACATGAACACAGCTCAAAAAGGCTGTGACACAAATTAGCACACACTTTCTTTACACCAGAATATGACAAGCGGCCTCGTCCTGATCTCATTTGAGGATTAAACTTTGGTGTAGGGTTCTGATAATGAAAGAAACCTTTAAGCCTTGAGGATATAAGCTCGAGTGTTTCCCCATAAGAAGTCTGTGATGATGGGTTTGTGCTGAGTTGTGGGGGTAAAGGGATGTGAATCTCAATGCTCTTTGTTGGAGCATGCTATGGAAAGGAAAGGATTTGAGGATGATGAGAAGGGGGAGGGAAATCCTGATGACACTTTAGATTTTAGGGTTTTGTTTCCATTAGCTGCTCCGGGTGCTGAGTGAAGAGGAGATGAGCTGCTAGCAACATGAGGTCACAGCTGTTGTATCCTGATTAGGGATGCCCCTAAACTAGTTTTTATTTAATCACTCTCATCCTGGTTTGACAGGAATAATAAATGCTTTGACAGAATCAGGAGGTCTAACATGACCAATAACTTTTTGCTGCTCTAAACCTGCAAATTTAGTTGATAATGTACCTTTTTGTTACCAGTCCATTATATATATTACATTGCATAAATGCATAATTGTCATGATATTGTGTAAAATGTAAAAGAAGCCAAAGTGCAATAATGTGCAAATCATCTAAAGCCAAGTTTAAAAAAGTACATAACAAATTTTTGAGAGTCAGAAAAGAAGGTGACTGGTTGGATATGCCCAGTAAAGCTCATGAGTTGTATTGTATCACTTGAATACAACTGTTTGCAAATTTATGTATGTGTTAGACACTATGTATGTTTGCAACAGATTAAAGATGCCCAACAACGAATCAGACGGCACTTGTGCATCTGGAGATGCACAAGTGCATCTAAGTCTCCGTTTTTCAATTTGTCTGTGCAGCAGGTGAAATCTACACGCATTCGTCAGCAACGGCTGCAAGCTGGCGATTCACATGTTGGGCTCTCTCCATTGGTGTGCACTCGTGATTTCATTATCACAGTAGGGCTGTGTAATGATCTCTTACTGACAGGGAGCCAAAATGGCCACCAGAGGCTGAGGCTGACTGGGATCTGTGGCTGCCAGTGACCCGTGACCACACTGGGAATGAACAGCAAGTGAGGGCAAACTGAGGCACTGCATCAGGATACAATGGAGAGAGAAGGCCCTCTTGGTTATCATGTTACTGCTGCTCGCTGACTGCAACAATAGAGGCTTCTGTCAGAGAGAAGGAAACTAACAGAGTGCTAAGAGAAGAAGGATGTAAGAACAAACATGAGGGATTAATTTGAGCTGGTGTGCATTTTTTTTAAAAAGGGAATAAAATAAGGAGGCTTCTCTGAAAACAAAATCAAAATCACAGTTTTTTTCCATCCAGCATAGCAAAACTTTGGTAGTATGGTCGAAACTGCCTGAATGCTAAGCTTGATTAATATAGCTATCAGTATGAGGGTTTATTGGGTGCCAAAACCATGAATGAAGCTTTATAATACTAGGAGGAAGAAGGTTTCTTCTTCTGTGGTTTTGTATCACAGTATTAATATAAACAGTAACGGGGTAAACAGTACAAATGGGGAATTCAGTGTCTGCCATTTACAGATGATCCAGCTGTTATTTTACTGCCTGCCTGGCTACCCACTCAGTCTGGTATCATTTAAATAAATGGGGAGGCTGCACTTTTAAGCACACAGACAGTGGGTCTAAGGCAAAGTGTATAAAACATGGATGTGTCACTGGTTTGGTTTGTGGACTACTGTTTTGGAGCCTCTATGGCCTTTTAAGAGACAAGTAACCAAACACTGGAGTGACCATATAAGCTGTGAGCTAATGCTAGCTTGGTTAAACAGGATGATGCAGTGGAAACCAGCTAATTATGTGCTAATATAAAAAAAAATATCTCTCTCTAGATATTTATCTCACTGCAACTGTAACCAGGGTTTAGACATTAGAATTCTCTCCTAATGAGTCATATTTAAGGTGTAGCATCTGTGCTCCACTGACCAACAGAAAGGGCTACACTTCTGAAGAGACCAGGTGCCAAAGAATCAAAACCAGACATTTTGGAAAACTGTGAACCACTTCACTTTAAAAAAATTTCCTCTTTTACAAGAGCAACTTTGTATCAATAAATATGGAAGAAGAGTGTTGTTTACATAAAACAATGAAATAAGACAACAAAATAGAGAATTATTCCTAAACAAAGTTACTTACTCAGTGGCTTTGACCCTTTGAATATTTTTACTCTGGCTTCATTTTTCAGTCTCATTGCTTATCACTTGGTCTGAACATAGTCTACAGTCGCAGTCTTTGTTTCTCTGCTAATGCCAAATATAGAATTCTTGCACATACTTCAACTGATTTTTACTGAAAAGCCAGTGCAGTGATTAGTGACTTTGAAAAATAAAAGCTAAAGCTTTCATTAAGCTGTCTGTTTGAATAACTCTTGAATTGAGATAAAACCTAGAAAATTATTTTTGTAAACACTTCACTGAATGCAACTTAGATACTTATCTTATCTATAATAACGCAAAAATGACTCCCAGATATAGATGCTGGTGTTGCACTGCACTCTGCTATAAGACCCAGAAAAGTTTAATACAAGAGTTCAACATGCAGGAAAAGAACCAACATCAATCCCATCACTCCTCACAAAACTCCTGACCTGGTGACATCACTTTCCCAGAGGGCAGACGGGACTCAGAGGTCCTGGAGGGTGGAGGGTTTGGGCAGTGAAGGTGTCAATCTGTCTGTCAATTAGGAGTATAGGAGGCAATATGTCTGCTTAAGCCTGACATAAACCCAGTGGTTTTTCGGCAGACGCATACATACAAACAAACAGAGCTCAGCGGTCACAGAGTCGAATTTGCTGCCTGAGGAGGAGAGGGCTGGAGGGTTTTCGCTTGAATAGCCACATAAATGCCTTAGCAAAAACTATAACCCAAAGCAAAGGAAAGTAAAGGAAAAAGTGTGATGAAGAACATTAAAAGGAGGGTCAAAGATTAATAAAATACAAAATACAAAGAACCTGGCAGCTCTGATATCTGAAAAATAGAAATGTTGATAATTTTCAGAACATCTAAAGTCGTTTAAGCAGGAAGGACCAGCAAAATGGGAAAACAGCCTTATAATGTTTGACTTCCATGAAACAAAAAATTAGGGCTCTGAATGCCAAACTGTCAGTCGAGTATAACAAATCCATCAGTTCGTAATTTATTTTCGTAAGAGGTCTTCTCCCCCTGGAGAGCTATTACAAATTTTATTCTTGTTTTCCATATCTCTGTTGCAAATAGATTCCTGACTTTATCTTTTTTCTTAATAGCATTCCTTGAATTGACTCCAGGCTGCCAGCAAACATCCGTGTGGAAACAATAATGACGAGAGAAGAAAGGAAAGCAGAAAATAAAGAAGAGTGAAACAAGACTGCCAGGAGCAAACCTGCTTCTACCCCCCGACACACAGATATATACACACACACTTTTGTGCATGATTTACGACAGCTTATAGCCTAGATCACAGATCCCAATCTGAACACACAGAGACAGACACTTAAAAAAGACAGGAGGACACATGTTTTGGCTAACTGGCTACTGACGGTGCTTAAGGAACAAGAATGTGCATGTTTGAACACAAGCACGGCTTCCTGAGGAAACTGAAATAATCCTTGATGAGAGCGAGTAAGAATCACAAAAGACACGGAGAAAGGTAACACTGTCGTGAAGCTCATAAATAATCCGTCTTTAAACACACTGGGGACTGTATGACAGAGAAAACACACAAAAAGACTTATGTTCAGTTTAAGGACATCCACCTTAAACGACATTCCTCTAACTAAACAAAGCTTCTAATGAACTGCTGACAGTATCTTCTATATGCCTTTGTCCACTGGATACATTTTCTGTAATTCCCACGGAAAAAAAAGCATTACAAATGATAATACACTTTATTTATATAGCACCTTTAAAAGCAGTTTACAAAGTGATTTGCCAAAAGTGCAAAGCACTTTAGAAAGGTAGAAATGTTTCAGGTGAAAAGGAAGGTGAAACTTAAAATTATATCTACTGCAATGTAAAAAAAAACCCAAACAAACCCTAACATCATTAACCCTTTCAAAAAGACATTCAAAAACATATCACATGGCTCTTGGGCTGCACTAGCGAAATGAAAATGTCAGGGAGCTATACCTGAGCCTGTGACTTTAAACACTGTTCTGGGGGTTAGAAAGATAGTCTAAGAAATACATTTGAGAAAAGGGATACTCTTCAACTGCATGTTGATAACAGATGTCATAAAATACATGTAGATTTTTTCTTTCTTTTCTTTTACAGCCTCTTTTTAATTTACTGCTGAATATATTCAGTCCGGGTGCGGTGTTGAATTTGGCTCTTTGTCCTTGTAGGAGGTGATAAGAGTGAACAAAGGTGCAGCATGTTTGATTAACAATGAAGACCAGATCCTCTGTGCTAAAGTTTGCAGTAAGAGCAGTTAAAAGGAAACAACAGTAAAAAGTGTCAGAAATCAATATGCGAAATACTGGATTTTGATCCCAGTCACTGAAAATATATCTTTGGTTCACTCTATAAATTCCTTTTTAGGATGAATGAACAATTATTACCCAATGTGATCGGGTGGAAACCCCTTTCCTTTGCTATACACATCAGTCGTGTTGCTGTTTCTCGACACATTTTACATTCAGAGTATCCAGGCATTTTGTCTGGAGTTCCTGGGAACTACAGGCAAGTAGTAATATGTTGATGAAACTGAAGCACACAACCAAACTTAAGGAATGTGAGTACAACAGAAAATATTTATTGGAATGCTCCAGCCATAATAGTACAATATTCACCTGCTGTGTGACAACCGGTGTAAAGCACAAATCTTGACACGGACATAAGAACTTACAGGCATACTCAAAAATGGTTTTGCTGAAGGTATTTTAAGGGATATGACTTGTCTTCAAGGTCCAACCTTCCAATAATAAGATAAGTTAAGGCTCCTGCACTCGTGGAAACAAACACAACTATTCATTTGGTGAAAGCGCCAGGCAAACCCTCTCACAGCTGTCGTATATATTTACAATGTGCTTGATATATGTGTACGTATGTGCAACTTTGTGTATGTTCACAGAACCTTTTTGTGATGGAGGAAACATTATAGTATTTCAACAAACCAAAAGGTTTCTGTGCATGCACGAACCTCGCCGACTCACACGAACTGCTTATCAGCCGAAGCTGCATTATAACAAAGTCAAAGTCCCTCTAGAAGCAAGCCAGCGCAAAACACCACTAGGCACATATTTGGGGAGTTATTCTGAAGCATTAGCTAAATTAACTTTAATTTGATTGTTTACTTAGACATGGAAATGGCATGTATGGAATCACAGGTCAAATCAGATGAAAACTGTTTAAAGTGTTTGCTGGCTTGGCTGCAAAAACAACCCTCCTTGCTGTTTGTGGGATTTCCCCATCAATTTAAAATAGGAATTCTTTGAGTTCTGTGTTTATACCAAGAGACATGAAGTCAAAATGATCTCCTAATAGCAAATAATTTCACTTTAGCTCTTATTGAGGCGGTCGAGTCCTCAAGATTTTCTGATTAACAAATACAAATGCAACTTTTTTTTAGATTCTAACATTTTCTAAAAAAAATGGATATCCTGTTATATCTCTGCTTTTCCACATATTACTACATGGTGTATATAAAAAAATCACTTAACACACTTAAAATAAATGTATTGAGTGGGTTAACTTTTGGAGGCTTTGTTTATTTTTATTTTTTTGGACTGACGATGATGTTAAAGTGTCAAAGTGTATCATTAGAATGTATCAAAGTGCTACAGAAAGCATTATCAGTGGTCAGACAAAGCAATGGCTATGGGGAAGGGTGAAATCAAAAAGGTATGCGATCCCAGTTGTAATGCATTTGGCAAATTCATTTGTGACTCATAAGACTCAGTTATGAACATGGGTGTCTGTGTGTTATTTTGCACCACACAGACTAAGAATTTTCATGCTAAGACTGGGTCAGCAGCATTTTATAAAGTCCACTTTAAAATTGCTAAAGTGCAGGAGCAGTGTAAACTCTAGGAATACAATATATCTCTTACAGTCTTTACAAAAACAGAGCTGAACACAGGCTGGAAAAAGAAACATAATTTAATCAGTTTTGTCACCAGGCTCCAGCAGCCCAAATTTGCTCATACGTGACCCCACCCTATCCTGGCCCACCTAAGATGAGTTTGACATCATTTCACAGCAGTGAATGAATCTGATCAAAACAGAAAAACATACGTAATCTGGGCTCTCTGCCTCACAATGACACTAATAAAACTGTAGAATTGGTCCAGTGAGGTTGCGTTCATCTAGTTTTTCAAGAAAATCCAGAAAAGGAGACTTTATCAAAACCCTGAATGGCCTTTGGTCACATGCATGCAATTTGGTGGGTGCCAGGACTAATAAATGCTAAACTGATTGATAAACTGACCTGAACTGATGGAAGATAATAACACTCTCAGCGCAAACTGCATTGATCACATTAAGTGCTGCATGCCATCTGGCTTTCGCTGGCAGGACAGCGATCTAAACTGCTAACAAAAGCTTCTATATAACCTCTAAATAGACACAACGTACACTGTGCCCATTTGTTTCTCTCACACACCACCAAGGGCAAAGAAAGAGCACTTTCTCTGCATACAGTTCCCTTTTTTTCCTGTGCAAAAGTGTATATGTGTGTGTGTGTTCATGGGAGGTTTAGGGCAGAGTTCAGGGAAAACCCAAATACCCTGTGTAGACCTTCTAACCCTCAGGGAGAAACTGTGATTCACAAAATCTCTCTCTCTCTCTCACTCACACACACACACACACACACACACACACACACACACACACACACACACACACACACACACACACACACACACCTTAAAACACAGACTTTACCAGATCTGACCTTGACCAGACCTGCCAACGGGATCACCAACACACATACACAAGGAAACCTGGGAAACAGGAAACAGGAAGTGGGCCTTGTCCAAGCATGTGTGTGAAAGCTCCGTTAATAAAGAGTGGTGTATGAAAACTCATAATGTGTGTAAAGACAGACGTGTGTCACGTCTAATGCCTAATAATGTAAATTGCTTTAATGGCTAAGGCCGTCTACAATTTATGCCCCCCCCCCCCCCCCGCGTGTGTGTGTGTTGGGCAGTATTTAGGTGGGGCTTGTGAGAGGGCGGCTGTGGTGGGATCTCTGATTTCAAACAGCCGCTGGTGCTCTGGGACCAGGGCATGTCAAAAGGGCCCGTCCCCGATGAGCCATATTAGGGGCCTGATCCCCAATCAATCAGCACCACGCTAAAAAGAATCCCAAACAAGACGGCAATTAAGCCCCGCCGAGGACTTAACTAAACACGTGAGAGAGATAGGCTTTGTAAGAGTAACTCTGTGGGCACTTCTTTGACTCGGTTTGTGAGTGTGCATTTTTGCGGGGAAAAAGGCCCCAATCTATGCAAAGTACAGAGGTTCAAAATGTCCCTGCAGAACAACCTTTGTTTTTCAAAGTGGAACAGTAAACACACTCATATTTGAACACGAAGCATCAGAGCGCCTACTGATTATGTTTTGACGACTAGACTAGAAGCTGAGTCTGATATGCAAATGCAGGTAAAAAGGAGACCTTTACAGTTTTTTACAGACGCTAGGACACATTTCTCAATACTTAGGTCACTTTTGCAAAACTCCTCACACAGTGAGCACAACAGAAGTCTATGTGGGCTAAACTGAGGATCAGTTATCATTGTTTTGGCACAAAATGCATTCAATGACTACATCTCTCAAATTTCATGAATTATTTTCTCACTCAGACACAACAACTGCCAAAAATCTTTGTACGTACAGGACATTTTGCATGTGCTTACATACTGTTTTCAAAACTGTTAAACTTATGGCCAAAACAATAACACAATGCAAAACTTAAAAAGACAGCAAAATTCAACAGCAATATTTTATTGAAACATATTTTAAATCTAAAAATGCAGTTTAACCAGCCACAGCTTATTCTCATTGTAGATGAACATCTACACAGGTGTTGCTCCTTCAATTTTTCAACTCCTTGAATTCTGGCATGCCAGAAGATTCTTTCCTAGGTGTATTGCCCTAGATGACATAAGATATGATGTGGATGAGAACCTGTGGCCAAATGGAGAAGACCGAGTAGATTAGCATTACTATTGTATGTGTATCAGTGGATGGTGTGTATACAAATTCTTGTATTTTGGGATTACTTAGTGCAAAAAAATACATAAACAAATATTAACGAATTCTGCATGATGTCTGATTCATTCCAGTAACATATATTGAAATTATAAACAGAGATGTGTCCTTGTTTTACACAAGAAAACACTGTGTAATGCTACATGTTGTTAGTGTTTTTTAGGTCATTGTTTTGTGGGTGACAAAGTGTGTTTGTCGGCTGTCAACCTTTGCTAGTGTTCTGGAAGAATGAGTTTATTTGAGACCTGAATAAAGTGTTTTGGTAGTTGTAGTGCATTTTGAATGTGAAATGAACTGCTTTGCCAAGCTGAAGGTCAGTTAGGAGAATTGTGTGAAGAGTTTTGCAAAAGTGACCTAAGTATTGAGAAATGTGTCCTAGCGGCTGTAAAAAACTGTAATGGGGTCAGGCTGGAGGATTTGATTGGCTTTCATTGAATGACCCAAACATGGACAGAATACCTTTTTATAAATTTCGCCAAGAAAGTTTCGCCGCTTCATGTTCCACGTTTTGCAGATGAACATAAGCAAATAGAGGACTGTCCACCAGCTACTGCTCTTACCCCAATTAAACTGCAAGCAGGTTGAGAAAACTCACAGACCCATTTGCGTGCAAGTCCGAATGGCAAGAAAAAAGACTTTCAGTGTGACAGATGTGTTCCCCCTACTCCTAAAATTAAAACAGAGAGAAGAGCCCCATGTGTTAGTCTGAAGCGCTGAAGAAAATCAGCATGTGGTCGAGAAGAAATGCATCCAAAAATTGAGAGGGCCTGTCATCCCCTCAGTCTGAATGGGTGCGATGCTTGTGGTGTAGAGCAAATCATAATCAGTCCTGGCCAGCATCAGAGAACCGCAGCCGTGTTGACACTGGCACCGAGGTGCGAAGAAGTGAAACCAAAATCCAGGGTTTCTCAATACAGCACACAAGTTCACAGTCTCAGTAAGAGTCTATTGTGACCAAAAACAGCACATGCACTATGCTGCGGGCTGGGGGGTTTAATGGGCGAGTGGTTTTGAAATGGCGGGCCTGCATATCTCTCTGAACTAACAGGACACTATTTTGCGCCTCGTTTCAGAGTTAGCATGCATTTGGGGTTTTGTTAATATCAAATAAGGTAACCGGTTAGCCAAACAGCATGTTCACCTTCTTCCTGAAGTTAAGAAATAACGTTTGTATGCTGAATGCGACTCTATCGCCAGGGGTTGCTAGCATAATGACATAAATAAAGGAAGCAGCTACCTCAGCTTTGTCCAACACCACAGATTCACATTTTATATGTTGATTGTGTTATCTGTAAAACTGCTAAAGTGATTTAAAAACAAAAACAAAACCCAGATTGTAGGGTTGCAGGAGGTTATGTGTGGTGCTTTCTGGGAGTCCTGAAGGCAGTTGATACATTTCAGTGTTTTCAATGGACTAAACAAACAGTTTGGATTTTGTTTACTTTGGACAGCAGCAGGCTGGCTCATTCCCTGTTCTCAGTTTTGATGCTAAGCTATGTTAACCAGCTGGTGCAGATTCACATTCATCAGGCTGGTCTACTCATTGTAAGGCACCTTAGTAGCTGTGCAATAACAAGAGAGAGTTTTAAGGAAACTTGCCATATGTGGAAAAATGTAATTACCCAGAGTTTCACTGGAAGGCAGCAGATAAAATGTGAATGCACCACATAAAACACTGCAGTCAGTGTAAAAAAAAAAAGAAGCTAGTAACCACAAAGACAATAGGTGAGCCTAAACTCAAAAGAAATGCTTACTGAGAAGATAACACCCTACAGAAACGGCCCTATACTGATTAAACTATGTGACTGCGGTCTCTTGTTGCCTAAGAGCTGGAAGATCTTGAGAGGGAAATACAAGATACAGCCTTGAGCTGAAAATCTGTAATAGATTCCCTAAATAATTATTCAATTTAAAAGCTTAATTGTGGTTTAATTTTGCATGCTTTGCTGATCGTTGCCAGATTAAAAAACCCTCGACGGCATCGCTTTATCCTCCCCCCTGCTTGCAGAACACACCTAGAAGGCAGTGCCGTACATCAAGTGTGCAATTACAAGCCGTATTAATAAATCGGTGCCAATTACATAGATATTGCAAGCACAAACATTTCATAACAGCTGCTCTACATGAGGAAGAAAAGACTTTTCAGGGTCTCAATCAGTCTGTTTTGATTACTGCAGGCGCACGAGCCTCGTCAAGCTACAGCGTCAACTTTGTGTGGCATCTTCAAGTCATTACACGTTATGAAAACGACTTCCTCAAACTAATTTGTCAATCAGCCCCGGCACCGTGCAGGGCGGGACACACACACGCCACGGTCCCGTCTATACAAAGTCAAATTGCTCCTGGATTTTTATTTTTTTTTAACCCTTTGATGCTTTGAGTGTACAACAGGATTGCCAGCAGGCTAAAAGGCGGAGCACGCCTCCAGGCCGTTGTCTCCTCAGCTCCAAGGTCAATTTAATCTAGTGTGTTGACAGCTGGCTAATTACAGAGCCTTATACAGTGTGTTGGTTGGTTTCTTGCCACACAGCCACATGCACACTGAGATACAGAGGACATATGTATATACACATATACACACACACACACACATACAGGAAAAGTTAAGACTGAATGTGCGTTTACACTATATTACAGTTAAACACACCTGATTGGAGCAATCACCTCAAGTCATCAAGTTACATGTAAACGAGAGATCGACCGGCAAATTAATCGCAAGCTTATAAAAAGTAAATAAAGATATCACACACACACACATATATACACACTCACTACAACAGAAATTTTGATACAATAAAGACTTTCAGCTCTTGATGGACACTAATGATGAGTAAACCAGCACAGCGCGTCCTTCATCGAGCGCATTCAACCGTTCACTTCCTAAAAAGGGGGATACGTCGAAGCGAGTGAAAGGAAGATTAAGTGTAAGCAATGAGCAGAAAGGTTAGAGCTCTGACCAAATAAAAAAAAGAAGCCAGAGAAAACAGAGCTGAGAGAATCTGTTCTCTGTTAAACCTGCCTCTCTTTTATTCTTCGGCACAGAGTGGACTGAGGAGAAAGGAGGCACAGGAGAGGGAAAGGAGGAAATAAGAAAAAAAGAAAACAGCCATTTTTGTGATTTTCTTAACTTTTTTTTTTTTTTTTTTTTTAACCAGCGCCGAGAGAAAAGCAGCGGGGGAAAGTTTTGCGAAATTTAAACAGCCTCGACAGCCGGGGTGCGGTGTTATTAATCTTTTCAAACAGCGAGAAAACCCCTGTATTATAAACACAGACAGAGACTCTGGGATCGGCGGCTGTGTTACGTAAAGTGTGTTTATTGCTTCTGTCAGATTAAAACTGTGTATATCCAGTAAGTCAACATCTTTATTTTGAGGGGGGGGGAAACATATATAAGCTGCTGTTTCTGAAAATCTGAAAAGGAACTAGGAAATAACCTGTAATCTGTAGGAAGATGGAAAACACATCCCAGCAGACACAAAACACCACTGGCATTTAACTTACGTTAGTTGTGTTTCTTGTCATCTAGTAAACGTATGATCAATATTATTATGGCTTTTCTTTTGGTCTCCACCAGTATTGAGGAAAAATATCTGGTCTGCTGGTTGCTAATCACACCTGTGTGCCTTTCACTTCCATGCAGAAACTGTATTGTGGGTTTTGGGTCAAAGCTCTGCAGAACTAAAAGGAAATGTAGAGTTGGGTGATACCTCTGTGGGTTTGGCACCAACACAAAAATCTTTCAGGTTTTATATTTTACAGCTGCTTTAACCATATGAATGATGCAAACTTCCAAGTCATGCATTCAGTGCCTCCCTTTAGTGTTTTAACATTATAATTCAAGTTTAAAAAAAGGCATTTAAAGATCAGGTTCAGCCTAATGTGAGTCTCGTTCAAATGCAGACAGAAAAAGAGAGTAAATAACTGCATCTTCCACTGTTTTAGGCAGCTTTATCGCAGTGTGGAGACTTTAGATGCTAGCTTTTGTTGGGAGTATTTAACCGCCTCTGATGTGAGCTTACATCGGAATCTCACGCCGGCTCACGCGGCTAATCACACCTGAGCGCCCCCGACCCCGACCGGACTCCGGCATCAAAGAAAAACATGCAACTCCCAAATGTTAATGGTGCCATCATCCTCCTACTCTGCTAACAGTATTTGTCTTTCACTCCCTTCACCCCACTCGCCGTGCATAGGCAGAAAAAAAGGGAATGAATAAAGTTGGGGCGCTCTAATTTTGGCAGGCGAGACTTTTCCCCCCTCTCCGTGTGTTTGTGCAGGCTCTGTGAAAACATCTCCAAGGTGGAGAGAAGATGGAGGAGAATGTCAAGCAGGAGCCCTGACACAGTAATCTGCTTCTTAATTATGGTAACTGCTGATATAATAGCGGACTGTGGACTGAATCAGCGCTTTAGATTTGATGCGAGTCAAAAGTAACTCACAGCAATTAGGCGTTGAAGCTTAACTTGGACAGATGACAGGTGGACCTGAAGGCACATTTTCAGATATTAGAGGAAAATACACCATGCATGGCTGTAAATATAAAGCTACAATGTTTGTACAAGTGAAATGGCTTCGATCAAAGGCTGGAAACACGGACATAGGAAGCCTCAAAAATAACACTTTTAGCTTATCACTATAAAACAATTAAAAATACAGTTCATATTGTTGTGTTGCAATTTTATTGTTGGACAATAGCAAAGGATTTCTGGTCTGCACTCGGACAAGTTAGGCCCACACTTGTCTGTTGCAACCACAGGAGTCGCCCCCTGCTGGCCACCTGCACTGGCTGCACTGGCCGCAAGCTACGTCGCGTTTTACATCTAATTTCTAAAATTTAGAGCAGCGGCGCTTGCTTGCTTCGCTGGTGTATGAAAACACAACTGATTCGTGCAACATATCCATCACATAAGACAAAATAACATTACAGGCACTACCAATGAACACTAATTTACAGTAAGTTAATATTAAAAATGTACATATACACTGTGGTGGGGTGTGGTATGTGGCTCAGCTGTAGGGGAGGGGTGGTGTCAGGGGAAGGCTGACTGACACAGCTGATTTTCATGGTATAATTATGCCTTCCCTATTTGAGTGGGATGCCGGGACCTGACAGGAGAGCTGTGTGTACTACACTGGAGAGAGGCGGCTGTAAAGCTGCCTAACCGGAGTGGCTGCAAAGCAGTGTGCCGTGGGTCATCATGTACACATAACTCATCTCATCCAACTCTTAGCAAAAGTATCCTAAAATGACAAAATTTGCGATTAAGAGGGTTGCAATACTGGCATAATGTTTCGGCTGTAACCTGAAAATTAAAACAATTTTCAGGTTTCCACTGTTCCATACCTGGAACAACAGAAACAGAAAGAATAAGTAAACAGACATGCCACGCATAGCCACATATCCATATTTAATTACTGACCATCTATTGGTGCTGCTCATTTTTAGCTGTTGGCATCTGGAAAGACAGAAGCCCTGAAATATCTTCATTTCACCAAACCTTTAACATTCCAAAATGCCATGCTTTAAACTTTAAGATGTCTCTTTCCCTCTCTCAATCATCTACGTGTCTTTCCCCCCCTAATTTCAGACCTGCTTTACTGCACTTCCTTCCTCTGGTCTCAGGCAGCTCCATTCAACACAAACTGCTTGGATTGTGAGCTGAAACCTCGAGGCTCTCCGCACTAAAAACCAAACCCTCGGGACACACACTGTAATCCTTTGCACACCACAGAGTGTATACTTTTTAGTTCGGCTCAGAGGGGATGGAAATCTCAGCCCAGGCTGAAGCAAAGGCAGCACAGAGGACCTGAAGTTTGCGTTCAGGTTCAACAAGGTGGGTGGCGAGAAATTTTCCCCAAAATTTATGAGCAATACTTGCGGATAATTCTTCCCTACAACACCGCTGTCACTTTCAGCTTCTTGGGAGCAGGAGGTGAAAGAAAGAAAGAAAAAACAGTGCAGGGTAAATGAATACAATTCACACAAACTGACAAGCTTCTAAACCAGATGTCTTTCAGAAAACTCTAAAGGAGCAGACGTTTTGATTGTTGAACAGCTGTGGTATGAGGTAAGTGGCCAAAGGTCACCAAGTGTCATCATTAGGTGAACTTGTCTTCTTGATGGCTGCCACCCTAACTTTACAGCTAATAAGCTGGCCGTGACACTAATGATGAGCAGCAGCCCGCCGCCACCGCACCTCCACTGTTGTCAAAGGAGGCACCTGTCTATTTAAATGAAGGCTGTAATGACTGTAATGACTCGAGCTCGCGCTGCTTCCGCTTGACTGCAAACCTTTCCTTTAAAAGTCGACAGAAAAGAAAACAAGGTGAGGAGAAGGTAATTTCTTCCACACCCATGGCGTACAATGTGTCTAGTTTGTTGAAGGGCTAACTCGATGAGCTTTTCAAGGCTCAGGCTGATCACTGTGTTCTGCTGGATCAAAGTTTTCTTTGTGCCAACTTTTATCACTAGGATAAAGCCTTTGAAAGCAGTTTATAAACGTTAACAAACGTTACCATAAAATGATGTGTGACTATGATGCAAGAGCAGAAACCTCATGGTTTAAAATGATACTTTGACAATGAAAATAAATCTTTTATAGATAGCATATGGGTGTATTTTAACTAGAATGCTTGAAAATTGTGGTTTTGTGTGACAACTGGAATGTTTGGCACTGTCCCAGTTATAATAACATACACTTGTTCAAGTGCTAGTTTCAAACCAAGCATCCAAAAGGGGAAGAACGGTGACTTGAACGTGGCATGATTGAAAGAGTTGATCAGCTGGTGTTTTTGCATGCAACCATCTCTAGGGTTTACAGAGAACGGTCTGAAAATGACACACAAAAAAAGAAAATGCCTTATTGGTGTTAGAATGCAGTGGAGAATGAGCTAATGGGAAGGGAGAAGTAACACAAATAAGAAAAGATACTTACTTTGTGACTATAAGGTGACAATCAACCGACAACAAGGAATAAAAGTAGGTTTTAAAAAAATAAAAAGAACTATTTAAACGAAAAACCTGTTATACCCAAGATATGCAGAAGAGCGTCTCTGATCACACAACACAAACCTTGAAGGGCTACAGCAGCAGAAGACCACAAAAGGTGCCACTGCTGTCAGCTAAAATCACAACTCACCAAAATGGGACGACAGGAGATTGGAAAAATGTTCGAAGGTCTGACGAGTCGCAATTTCTAACTACAACGCTCACACTGCATGGTCAGAGTTTTCTATCCTGCCTTGTACTAATGGTTCAAACTACTGGTGGTGTTCTGGTTTTTCTTGGCACAAATTGGGTACCTTACCACCAATTAAGTATTGTTTAAATATCTCAGTCTGCCTTAGTTTTCCCCTCATAGCATAGTTTTAGGAAGGCCATGGAAACATTCCTCAGAGATTTTTGTCCATATTGATGTGACAGCATCGTATAATCGACCATACTTTGCTCATCAAAAATTAAAGCAGTTCTGAAAGCAAAAGAGAGTCCGATCAAACTCTAGTAAGGTGTATCTAATGAAGTGGCTGGTGAGTGAATGTCAGTATGTAGCAGAAGGAGGCTAAAATCACTTCCTCCTACTTGAAATCTCATTCAATTTTCCATTTCAGTTTATTTCCAGCACGACCGTACTGCGAAGCCAAAAGTCTCTTTGAAATTTCTTCTTTTTATTGATGTTTCCCTTGAGAAAGTGCATTGTGATTCTTTTGTGAACCAACTGCATCATCTGTGAAAGCTGTAATTTGGCTGCACAGGAAGACACCAAAAAAACACGTAAACAAAAAGAAACGGCAGAAACAGATGTTTTAAGAGGGAGCGGGGCGCGTGTGCACGAGGCCGTTCATGAGGCCGCGCTCATGCCAGCGTGTGACTGGATATACTAAGTGTCTGACATGCGTTTTGTGCCAGCAGTTTTGATTCACAGGACGCCGCATGGAACATGGCAGCGAGCCTCGCCATAATGTCATTGGGGAAAATCATCCAGCTTCGTCTCTTTTGATCCTGCAAGAATCAAACGAACTGAAAAAAATTCATAGAGGTTTTATCCAATAACCGGGGAGACGTTAAAACAAAACGAAGGAAGCATGCCAGACACAAAGAAAATTTTGATTTGGGCAGCGTTAGAGTGCCAAGAACATGAAAATGTTTTATGGAACGTATTTTGATGCTGTCTAAAAGAATTTTGTAGAACTTGGTTTTTATTTGCCACTTAAGGCCTCCTTTAATTTTATTTGCATGTTCATATTAGAGGATTAGCATTGTGGGTGTGTTTGCTGCTGGTATCGAATTAGGTGACTTTAAAGTATCATTTAACAAAAACCACTTACAAAATATGCAAGTCTTTTTAGACAGTATTATTTAAGGGAGAGTTCAAGTAATCGACCAAGGTCACCAGAAGACAGAATTCATTCTCGCTTTATACTCCTGGATCTGCTCTTTTCTGAACTCAGCTGTTTCTGTCAAATTTTAAGGCCCACTTACAGGGCAGAATGACTGTAATCAGAAGTTAGTGAAGGTGGGCTCTGATTATGCAGCTACCTTTGCAAACTATTCTAATAGTTGTCAAACACTATTGTTATTGATGTATATACTGAGGGGGGAGGTTGTCAAACTTCGTCTTTCTAACTTAATTATAGACTAGAAATCAGATCAATGCTTTCAATGCATTTTGTCTGTCAACACAAAAAAACAGCAGGTCCAATTTCATGAAACTTGGTGGAGTGATGCACCGTGGGCATTCTGTTATGGATCTGGATCATTTTTATTCGTTTTCCTCTAAAACTGAATGAATGGCACAGGTTTCGCATTTGTTAACATTATGAACCAAACCCTGTTTGCTCATTAAAGTTGTTGTGTGTGTAAGTGAAGTAACCCACTTTCTCCAATATGAGCATCAGTGTATTAGATGCTATATAGAGACAAAGCACTGTGTGCGTCAGTGTCTGCTTTGGGCCCCAAACTGTGCACGCATGTGTGTGTGTGTGTGACGGCCCAACAGTCCACATTCCAAACCGTGGACTGAAATATTCAAATATGGACCATGTGCGTGTCTACAGTTGGGTGGAAAAGCTTTCTAGAACAAGAGAGATCTGAGCTTTAAAGGCTCATATTAAATATTCATTTAGTTCCCCATGAGACCTGTACCAATAAAATGGAAAATTACAGACCAGGCCATGTTATAAAGTGAGTGATTACTCAATGAATATGCTTTATAGGACGTCTTAGGGTAGCTCTTTGCAAACCAGCATTGAATTGCTGTAGCTGGACAAACAAATCATCGCTGTGTTTTCCACTTTCAAAACTGCATGTGCAGACTTCAGTATGAAGTAGGAATGCTCCATACACTAATATGTGTCTTTAGTTAAAATAATTATCAGAGTAAATATTAAACAAAATTACAGTGTATATTATCTCTTTGGTTCATAAGACCTGCAAGTTGCATGTTTTACTAACCTAAACCGATGAGGTGCTTGTGACACATGCACGAGCAGGTCTTTCTTTAGTTTTAAAGTTCCAGTAATATGTAAAATGCAATTCTCTCACAATCTGCAATTTGTCTGTGGGATCTGCTCACAAACGAACTTATCTGAAGCTGTCCCTTGTATTGTGGTAATGAATAGACTGGCAGAGAGAAAAATGGTTAGAGGAAAAGCGACTTACGTGGGCTCTTTTGGCAGAGACGTAGGGAGCGGATCTGGATCTGGAAAAGAAGACAAGGGGATTTTTTTACTACAGGATAAACAATATTGTTTCCAGATTTTTCTCTGTGCAAGCTGCCAGCTACAAGAAGAATCAGCTGAGATGAGTGCTGCTATGAGGAGCCAGATCTCTAGGAAAAGAAATAGAAATAGGTGGGGGGGGAAATGGACGGCAGTAAGTTTTTAAAAGTTTGGCTGTTTTATCAGTTTGAGATGCACAGATGCTTAGATGCTACTGGTAACAAAGTCTTCTCACCGAACTTGACAAACAGCACGCCAGTAGTGGAAACAGAGCCCTGGATGTTGGTGGCCACACACTGGAAGTATCCCGTGTCAGTAGTGTCCAGGCTGCGGATGCGGAGGCGTGATCCAAACAGCGTGGACCTGTAGGAGACCCGCCGCGGCTCCTGTACCACAGGAGCGTCGTTCTTAAGCCAGCGCACAGTGGGTGGCGGGTTTCCGGAGACACGACACAAAAGCTCGGCCGTCTGGCCCACGGAGGTGGTTATGTTGTTCATGGGAGCGTCGAGGCGGATGAAGTGAGGTCCTGGTAGGCAGTGTAGGTAGGATAAAAGAAAAGAATACGAGAGAGAGAAAGAAGAGACAGATGGTGATCATGTGGAGGTGACTAGAAGAAAAATGCCCTTTGCATGCATTCTTTACAGATTATGAAATGTATGTATTTTCTTTGTTCTTTTTAAATGTACTTAAAGATGTTTGTAGTGCAGTAAAAACAACTGCAAAGTGCAGGTTTTTGATTTTTTGTCCTGTTGAAGCCAAAGCCAATTTATTATACCTGATACACATGCACATATATATATATGTATGTGTGTGTGTGTATATGTATATATGTATGTACGAACAAGACCATGAATGAAGAAAATCAAGAAAATTGTACTACACAGCCAAGAACGATGACATAAATCAAACAACACTTACTGTACTACCTCAGAGCCAGATATTAAATAAAACATGCTGCTGTGTGAAAAAGAAACGCGGTAAAACAAACTCCGTGTTTTCAGACACACATATTCAGAGCCTGGTTTCACAAGTTATTTTGTGGTTGCCACTGTTGTGACACCTAATTTCTCTTTTCATCATGGCTGTATGATGCCAGAGGGTTTTCCCCTCAGATTTATGTGTATGAGCTCATGAGGCAATATCACCTGCGTTGCGGTCTTTGAAAAAAAGAAGAATCAAATTTAAAATGACTGGTTCCCAGTGTTTCGTGCCTGTTTTCAAACAGTCAAAACAAACAGCTCTTGATTACTGTTATGAATGAGAGGAATGATTACAGCGAGCAAAAAGTGCCTCGCCATCGAAACCAATTCATGAAGGGTAATGCTATTGGAACACACTGCAATACAAAGATGAACTAAATCGTGATTCCCACCAGAACCGTATTTTTCCCCTTAAGCTGGTCAGTAAAAAAAAAAACTATCTGGAGGGCCACCTAAGAGTTTAATGTGCAGGAAAAACATTGGTCTTAATGTCATGAAAAACCTCTGGAAAGTTCTCTCAACCCCAAAACCTGTGTTAGGTATGCAGAAATGCTCCTGGTTACACAAACTGGCCAAGACAAACAAATGAGGAAAAGCACATACAGAAGAATCTCAAATGAAAAATGAATGTGTGTGAATAGAGAGGTTGATGGGTATAAATAGAGGCGCACACTTACTTGTGCGAGTACACCAGCACTCAGATTTTTACTACTGTATTCCATGCAAGATTAACTTCAAGGTTTTCCAAGGAATGTTAACAGAAAAATGTTAGAGAACGGTCAGAAAATTAACCGTATCAACATCGACATCTATGGAGGTGAACATGCTGATGATAGAAGAACTGCATAAAACAGTGCTCATTCGTATTACAGCCTCGTTTGAATAAACGTTACTTGGGTTGGAGTGCGGGCCAGCTTTCTTTCACTGTGAGCATCCCGTGTTGTGGTTGGTGGAATGATGATGCAGTGTCTGTACAAAAGTTGGAGGGGCAGTCAGGCAGAAGAATGTGTAGTGTAACTTGGTAAAACGTGTACAATGTAAGACGAAAAACTGCAATCAAGCAAAAGGTGTCCACCTACATATTGAGCTTCATCGTGGGCAGTCTTTGTTCAAGGCTTTTGTAAAGGAAGAGAGAAGTCAACGGAAAAAATGTGTCTACTTTATGTTCTTTGAGTGTTTGGTGTAAAAACCTGAGCACATGGCCTCTATCTCAGTGCATGTGCTTGGCAGGTTGTAGAACACACACTCACAGCTTCTTCCATAAAGACTGAGGGCTTAACACAGCACTGTGGTACTAACAAGTACCACCCCACCACCGTCTCCTCTCCCCATTTTTCACCAACCTTAATATGACCTCTTTTCTCCATGTGCTCTACACAGTCCTGTATCTCAACATTACAGCAGCGAGATCAAACCCTTCAGGAGGTCGATGCTTTTAAAGTCAGCTGGAACAATGACTGTAAACCTTCATCCAATTTTCCTTTTTATTTACTCCTCCACTCCACCGCTGATGTGTGCACTTCATTTCCACACATAAAAACTGGAAATGCTTTAGCATGACATCACGTAGACACAATGTATGTGTCGCAGGGCTTTGCCGAAAGCTGTGAACCTGTTTCATATTTATCTATGACAACGACACACACAAACAGAAAATATTCCCCGAGTGAAGCCGTCTCCGCGTGCCACTTGTTGGTTTTCATAACTTGTTTATCCAGCCGTTTTGGTACTTTGTGTTTTGTTTTACTTTTAAATTGAATTTGTCCAATCCGATTATGTTACTGTTTCTAACGATCTTAAAAGTCATGAGACGACCATAAACATACCGAGATCGGTGGCGAGATTACGTTCCGTGTCTGTTAAGTCCAGTTTCACGCACATTAGGCAATGATATTTTCTTATTTAACTTCACTGTGGAGCGCTGTGTATACTCAATTTGTCGCATTAACCCTCTCACGGCTGCAAAAGGTAAAAATGTGCTCTGACCTCAAGTGTGGTGCAATCTATCACTGCCGGTCAGTCAAAATGCACTGGAAGTCCAGAAATCAGTTAAAGAGAAGAAAACGCTCTGGAATTTGTTGCTGATTTGTTTCTCAAAAGTAATTATGAGTCTGAAAGCATTCATTAAAGCAGTTAGACAGCTTTTAAACTTAAGGAGTAATAATTACGCTATTGGCATAATGTACCTATTTCCTGATACTTGGTTTGCTTCGGGCTCTGTTTCTCTCCGTAGTTTACATTTTACTGCAATTTTTATGATTTCTGTCTGTACTGAATGTTGGAATGTCAGTAATCTGGTACCTCAGGGATGTCAAATCCCGGGTCTCATACAACCCACTTAGATCTCAAGTGGGCCGGGCCACTCAAGTTTCCCCTTTCAGTCAGTGTGAACAAGTTTAACACCTCAGGTATCTTAATATGAGACAAATAAGTATCATTTTAACAGCTAGAAAATATTCTGGTAGCTCACTGCTCAGCTTTACTGTTGATTCAAAGAAAATGCCCAATTTTTTTCCATTTTAATTCTAAATTGGAACTTTTCTGTCATTTCATTTTTTATCTATAACTTTATTACTTAGTTGTTGTATGAATGCCCTTGGAGAGGAAATACCTTCAAATGTATGAAAACACAGTTAAAAGTCCAAAATTTATGCCCTTCTTCAAAATGTCCAAAGGTATCCATTGGGCCCGATCGGAGTCTTTGGTGGGCCGATTCTGGCACCCGGGCCTTATGCTTGGCAACCCTGTTTTAGTGAGTGGACTACGCCGTATTACTGCTTTTCCATTGACAAGAGGCTGGTGCCTAATGTACAACTGCTTCCATGAATTTTCATTAGTTGAGTTGATGGAAAATAAAAATGCTCTTTGGAGCGGTGTGCCTGCACACTTCATTAGCCGTTATAATAACTCATAATAAAGCAGCGGGGAGCAGAACGAAGAGCGAAAAAAGAAAAAGAGACAAGAGGAGAAGACAAAAGAAGAGAGGTCAAGAGGAAAAAAGAGAAGGAGGAGAAAGATGTCCTGCCAATGCCTGTGTAACAAAGCCACTCTGTATGTAATTGTCCCGTGGTGAGTGTTGTGGTATTTGGCACAAGGAGGATGCTGAAACTCAAACCCTTTCTGCGGACTGTCCCTTTAATGTGGCAGGGGAGCTAAATGGTGTCCTGTCATCAGCCTGCATTTTCCTTGCAGTAGTTTTTGCACAATCAAACGCTCACATGCAGGCACATATATGTAAACACCCGCACACCCACACAACCGCCAAGGAGACAAACTATACGTGCTCGAAAACTGCACACATTACTCAATACCTTTTCACGACATTGTATTCTATATGGTTTCAGTGAATATACATACAGTAAGGGTGTGACCGTCGGGGCTCCTGTCAACAAAACGCAGGTTCAGAAACACGAGTGGCTGCAAAGCTAACTAAACATATTCAACAGATACACTGAAGGCCTCGTACTATAGTGCTTCCAGCTTCCAGCTGTGGGTAAAGGTGAAGTTAATTAAAGCTGGGTCACTATCCAGCAAAGCAACAGAGGAAAGAAAGTAAGTAAAGAAAAAAAAGGGTACAAAATGAAACAAAGAAACAGAGGGCAATAATGAAAGAAAGCCTGCAGGGAAATGAGTTCAGTAAACTATCATCACCCCTGATTTCAGCCCAGTAATGAGCCTCTTTCAGCACGATAACTTCCTGCTACTGATGCATACTGATAGAGCCACGCTACCTGAATTGTGCCTGTTTGGTCAATCAAAACCATCCCTGCCTGCAGACAAAACAAGGGGTGCAATCACCCTCCATCCATCAGATAAGAAACAGATGTAAGCACAGGAGGGCTGAGCACTAAATGACAAACACATACACATATACTTTACGTTTATAGGTTTTTATATTTGATGATGTGGAAAAATAAAGCTCTCTGGATGATTTGTTTGGATCTCATTATATTTATGACTGTTTTTGAAAAATCCTTGATTGGTCAACATAATCATTATCTTCACTAAACTGCTCAGTCTTGTCCAGAAACTGGTGTGTGTCTGCTTTTGTGTACACAGAATTTTCTGTGGGAACGAAGCTGTGGGAGAGTTGGAGTTTCGAGAGATGAATTAAGCAAACCAGACGAAATGAGAGAGCCAAACTAAGGTTCGAGTTAAATACAAACTTTAAGTCGAGCATTTTCCAGTCAGTGTTTCTTTGTGAGAGGCAGATGTTTGCTCTTTTAGCCAAAGATAAACTGTGGAGAGGGGGTGCAATTTAACGGATACATATGGGCAACGACGTTGAGAAAGTACCCAGAAACGTATCGCATCCCACATACATCGTACTTACTGATAAGTTTGTTCTCTTGCAAAAGCATTGGACTTGTCATTGAACACATGAATCCATGAATCTATCTGCAAGCAGCTAAAGCAATCATGTGGAGGTTTTTGATGCAGCCCCTTCCTTGTGACCGACTTCCCCTAGCAACAGCAGGGAACCTCCAAGAAACCTTCAGCAACCATTTGTGGAACATACATTTTTCTTCCTAGTGGCCTAGTGTTGCCCGCAGGTTACTCACAGTTATCTGGCCTGTGTGTTGGTCAGCAATCAATCTTTTATTACCATGCTCAAACAAGCGAGCTTGTGACAGCAAATTTTCTGGGAGTTACGAGGAGACCTTTTATTTTAAAATGTTCTTCATATCAGCAGTACAGGAATCAGAATAATGGAAATGGAAATAAAGGAATAATGTTTATTTGGGAAAAAAAATCAAAGTAACCAAGGAAGGAAGACATTCTGGTGAAGCTCAGTTCCATGCTTAAGACGACTGCTTAGAAAGAAAAATCAGAGACAAGTGAGGGAATCAGAGTCCAACTCTGTTTATATAATGTCAATAATCTGCGTTTATGAAATGAAAACTGTGCAAATCAAACATGAGAGGACTGTGGAGTACACTGATTATGCAGTGCAGAACCACAAGAGTTACTGTGCTGTTCCTCTGTGAAGCCAAGTGTTTTGGCCAGCTCTAACAAACAAGCCCACCCAGGGCTCCATACATGCTTGAAGCTAAAGACACAACAAAGAATAAAATGGATGCTGTGCAAAGAGAAATTAAGTCATATATTGTCCTTAACTCCATCCCTATATTTTGGAGAAAAACAAACACAGGCATTTTTTCCACAAAAAACTGAATAGATTTGATGCATGTCATTTGGGCTGATTGTTCTCTTTGTTCCCTGATTGCCAAGACTTTGTGGAACAATTTAATATAAAGGAGAAAAAAACATATTCTAATTGTTGAGGGTCAGGGTTAGGGTTAGGACTGGGCTCATTGTGATGAAAACTTAAGACCTCAGAAGTACTCAAGTGCATGTCCAGAGCCCACAAATGTTGGTATAAACATGAGGTCAAAATGCAAAGTTTAAGAAGATGTACTAAAAGCAGCAGCACCTTGGAGACTACACTGGTATTTTCCACTTAAGAAAGAGTAGATGTAGATATAAAGAAATACAATGCTCCTGTGGCTGTATTTCCATATGTTGAGTAGATCAATGTGCAATTTGTTCTGTCAATTATCTGCTCTAGTGCCTTACACTACAGTGGGTGTCTGGGTTGCTGAAGTCA
Source organism: Simochromis diagramma (assembly GCF_900408965.1). Taxonomy (NCBI): domain Eukaryota; kingdom Metazoa; phylum Chordata; class Actinopteri; order Cichliformes; family Cichlidae; genus Simochromis; species Simochromis diagramma. The sequence continues at coordinate 496,648 of NW_024387444.1, read as the reverse complement.
ACCATGTGGAGGATGTGTAATTTTTAACACTTCATTTAAAGTAATTTCAACAGCACATGTGGGGTTACAGTTCAACACTGCGTGTGTTAATTTGAACTATGAACATGTCATCATCATGTTGTCTCTAACAGATGTGCTCATAGTTTTGCCAGAGTGAGCTTTGTTAAGAACGTCATGCATGGGTTATCTGTGGTGTGTGTGTGTGTGTGTGTGTGTGTGTGTGGTGTGCATTTACCATCGCTAGAGGTGTTCCACAAAGTGGCAGCTTGCATACTGGGATCTTGGGGGAACTCAGATCCTGTGAAGAGAGGAAATGAAAAGTAGAAGAGCAAAACTTTTATTTTTAAATGCTTAAACATTAAATGCTTTAAAAGGTTGAAGAATTGATGTCTTGCATATATTTTCCACTAGCAAAATGATGATGATGTTGGTAGTTAATGCTAACTACCAGTTAGCATTAACATGGGTTGTATCTGATGCTTTTGTGCGTTTTTAGTATTTATGACATAGACAATTTATTTATGGTCGGAGACTCAACAAACTGCAAATGTTTGCAAATGTTTGCAAAAAGCAGCAATTAGCAAGGAAACTCAGTGAAAGGTTCCAAATGATTGGAAAGTTTTCAGTATCAGATATCTGCACAACATAATTGCAACATGTAACAAATGGACATGAATTAAGTAAATTTGAATTGAAACTACTTTTTTTTTTTATAAAAAGTCAACATAGCCAAGTACCCACTTGAGGCCTCACACTTAAAATGAAGACTCTCACAATCCTGGTGCTTTGAAACAAGACATGATGAGAGAAGGGTAGATAACTGTTGACTCGCTGGAGTCCACCTACTCCACTGATAAAACCACTGGTTGCAAGCAAAATGTTTGTATTCCCCAACTGGTGGGTGAGTCCTTATTGGAGGTTCCTGACTGTTGCTACGTGATATTGGTCACAAAGAGGGTGCTACACTAAAAACTTCCTTAAGCTTGCTTTGGTTGCTAGCAAATAGTGTGGAAGAGGCTGATTTGCCTGCAAACACTACTGTTTTGCAGTATGTAGCGATACTCAAAAAGTAGATCACAAAGTGGAAGAAGAGGACATCTACCCAAATCAGAAATGGCACATGCCTTCTTTTAGAGTGAAAACTGGGCTTCAGCACTGCAGCCAACATGTTTCAAAAAAACTTTTATTTTGAAAGCGAGTCTCTCAGTTTCCAGTTTGTGCCACACTTTTTACAATTTCCCTCCTTTTTAGAGAGTAGTTGGCAGGTGCTTGGGCCCAAGTTATCATGTTTCATGCAAACCACAATTTCCTAGTGACCAAAGCTATTACAAAGATGTTTTTGCCAGCCGGTTGGGGGTTGCACTTTTTTCTCTATCAACCTGTGGTTGCCACTGGATGACTGACCATTCTCTAGGCATATGTCACTGGGGCTTTATCAATTGATTTCCCAGAGACTGTCATCAACCTCCAGCAACCACTCACCAATAGTCGGGGAACACACGACTGGTGGTCAGCGGATGGTCATGAACGAGTCTCTAGGCCTGTGTGGCTGGGCCTTATTCACTTGACCCTACATTGTCACCATTATTGTCATGTTCCTGCAAAACATCAAGGTAACTTGACTTGTGTTTACAACAGCTAGTTTAAAAAAACAAAAACAATCAGCTTTACAGCTGCATTCTTTACACCTGAAAGCTATATCCAAATGTAATCCACATGGTTGTGACAAAGTAAAAAGAGGGTCACAGACTCAAACTTTCTGAGCCAGTGGCATGGACCTACATTTAAACAACGCTTAACCACAATTCTGGAGAAACTTTTCTATGTAAAATACTGTGTACAGACACAAACACACTGCTTCTTAAATGTAAAATAACAGTGGTGATAACGCTGTACATTTTCTAGTGCAGATCAAAGGTTTGGGTGTACAACAGGGAGCCTATCAACAAGCCATGTGGACCTAATGCGCTCTTATTACCAGCTGAAGACAGAGCTGCTCTCTGCTTTTCATTACTGGGGAGAAGAGACAGAAAATCGGCTTCAGAGTGCAGTGCTGCAGGTCATAGGTGATTCCTAACAAATTAAACAGCCAAAAATGAAGGACTGGCAAAAAAACTCTAAGCTGTTTTACCTTCACTGATTCTCAGGGCACCCGACCGCTGACAAACTTTCAGTTCACATACAACATCCCACAGTTCTAGCCGGCTACAACAGTGTGTGAGTCTGTGTGTTTTGGTGCAGGCTGGGATAGTTCAGCATGATGAATAGGCAAATGGTTGCCATCCAACTTTGAGAAAGTAACCTAAAGTCACAAACGGATGTGAAAATGCAAGCATGTGCATGGACACCGCTGAGAATTGGCTGCAAACCTAACTATACACATGGTGCATTTGTTTCACACGTACACACAAAAAATACAGAATTCCTAAACACATGTCATAAATATTTTTGAATTAACAACTTGAAAACTGACAGTGCGTGGCATGCAGGGTGACAGTCGAGGAGAGAAAGTCTGCAGACAAACAGCACCAGGAGCCTGGTGACACAGGGTCACGCTAATTGGGTGATAATGTGTCAGGATGGTAACGACTATGTGGTGGTGCTTGTGAAATGAACTGTGTTAATGAGCAGCGCTTTGGGCCTCAGCACCTGTTAGTGAGGAGTCTGGAAGCTTGGCAACGGGCTCACAACAACAGGCTCACAGTTAAGGGTGTTATGCTCATGACTGTTAAGAGATATGTAGCAAACCCAGAGGGCAGACATAGAATCAAAATGTGTCTCTTCACTAAATTAGTAGTTCTTCTGTAATGCTACCTGATTCCACAAGCTATTCTGCACTTTTGGAGTTAGAATGACTTGCTGGTTTCTTCCAGGAGGCTACTAACAGTGTCTTATGGCATGTCCCGGCCCCACGGTGAGTCTAAATTTACTCTGTGTTCTCTACTGTTAGACTAAGAAGTCTGGAGCTCTGCTTTACAAAGGACAGAGGAGAGTGGACGTCGCAGCTCACTAGCTTCACCAACACAAAGCTAGCCAAGGGCAGCCAGGTGAGAGTTCAATAGAAGTGGATGGTCGTGGGAATATAGTGAGGGAAGGGGGAGGAGGACGAAGTGCTCGTTTATGAAAAAGGAGGCACAACTGTGTACTTCTGAGAAAAAAATGTTATCATTCCAGAAAGATTTGAAGTTTATAATTTTGTTCAAAAACAAACACTTGTGCACAGCGATTTTGCTGTTATGTCTAAGGTCTGCTTACTTCCTGCGTTTCATTTTTTTCCCACATTGTGCGCCCTTTAAAGAGAACACATCTGTTCTCTTTCATTAAGACAATCATCTGGAATATCTAGGAGAAAATGCAGAGCAATTTTGAGATTAGCTTTCTAATGTTTCTCAGCAGTGGAGGGGAGCTGTTGTATTAGACCTGTTTGTTAAAAAGGACCTAAAAATAGATCCCAGGTTTCATCAGCTGTGGTTCTGGCCATTGATTGAATCACGATTTGGATACTGACTGCAAGACCCATATGTACCTCTGTACTGAATCCCTGTCTGTCAATATGAATAAGCAAAGAAGAACAAAAGCATTGCTTGCATTATAATATAGGGAGGAAGAAATCGTGCACATATGTGTACCAGTCAAGTCTTTCGACCATGAACAGGCTGTTTCCAGTAACATTGTCTCAGAGTTGCAAACATTTTAAATTACTGAGGTGGCAGATCAGAAAATAGTGATGAGAAGGGAAACAGAGATAAGGAGTTTCAACAAACTCAGCCTATTTTTTGCATCAGGAAATATCACATGAACATATATATCAGGTAAAGGTACCTGTGTTAGCACAAATATATAATCAGCCAATCACATGACAGAAAACTCCACCCACATTTAGGCATGTACACATGCCCAAGACAACCTGCTGAAGTTCAAACTGAGCATCAGAATGGGGAAGAAAGGTGATTTAAATGACTTTGAATGCAGCATGGTTGTTGGTGCCAGACAGCTGATCTGACTATTTTTGAAATTGCTGATCTATTGGGATTTTTCCACAGAACCATCTCTAGGATTTACAGAGAATGGTCAGAAAAAGAGAAAATATCCAGTGAGCAGCAGTCCTCTGGGCGGAAATGCTTTGTTGATGCCAGTGGTCAGGAGAATGGCCAGACTTGTTGGCGCAGATAGGAAAGCAACAGTAACTTGTAACAAACAAGGTATTTAGACGAATCTATCTGAGTGCCCGCGTCAAACTTTGACGCAGACGGAAGCAGCTGGAGTACAGCCAGGTGCTCCTGTTATCAGCCAAGAACAAGAAACTGAGGCTACAGTTCACATGGATTCAGCATAACTGGATAACAGAAGATCGGAAAAATGTTGTCTGGTCTAATGAGTCTTGATTTCTGCTACAAAATTCGGAGAATTTGGAATATCCTATCCTATCCTGCCTTCTATCAAGAGTTAAATCTCATCTTCCCAGTTTCTGATTGCTGCTTCTAGTAGAACAAAATGCTGTTTCACAACGCTCAAATCATCTCAAACTGCTTTCTTGAACGTGACAGTGAGTTTGCTGTACTCAAATGGCCTCTACAGTCATCAGATTTCAGTCCAACAGAGATTCATATCATAGATGTGCACCACGCAAATCTGCAGCAAATGTGTGACGCTATCATGTAAATATGAACCAAAATCTTGGAGAAATGTTTCCAGCAGCAGATTGAATCTGTGCCTTGAAGAATTTTCAAAGTCAAAAACAGGTTCAACCCAGACCTAGAAAAGTGTACCTAACAAAGTGATCTAAGGAGCTTGGAAACAAAAGCAACTGGACTTCTTTAAGTTTCTCAAAAATACCTCACCTCTCGTCTGAGAAGCTTGGTAGAGAGTCCAAGGTATTTAAGGCTCAGTTGAAGTTGTCCCTTAAGTGGGAAATTGACCTAGTATTGATCATATGCCTCTTTAAACTGAGCCAAGACGTGAAAAAGGCTATTGGTCATTATCAGCAGAGGTTTTGTGTGAAGCCTTTGCGTTTATCAAGTGGCTCAGCCACTCCAAAAATGCATGGCACAACACAGAAGAGACACCTCGACAGGATGAAGGTCCCATTTTGATAATATTTTTACCGTTCACATTTAGGCATCTGAAATAGGGATAAGATCAGAATGCAAGTTTTGTACTACAAGAGTCCAGCTAACTTTAAGCTGTGCTTCTGCAGTTTCAAATAATTTCCATTTCAAAAGTCACAAGTTACTTTTCCAGATTTTCCAGATTTCCATATATTTCCACTGGTTTTTATTATAGTGATGATTATCACAACTGTTAAAAACATTTTTATCTCTAAGTACTGTCGAAGGCAAGCAATTTGACTTCACTTGGAAAAATAAAACTGTGAACATATTTTCCATAGCATGTCAGAAGTGACACTTTTAAAAATTCAATTCTGGTATGGCAGTGAACGCCCATCAAAATTATGGATACGTGACAATCTTTATAAGACTATCATGTTCCCTTCTTGGCTGCTTTGTCATACTTCATTCACGTTAAAGCTTTGGAACGTCCTCTTTCATTTGCAGCTGAGTGCCACTCCTAGTAGCAAAATATGCAGTAAATGGTTAACGTGAAGGTGCCTCTGAGAAGTCCAGACATCAAATCTCCACACAGAAAATTCCATGAGAGCAGCCTCTGATCCCCGTCCAGCTGTATTTGGCTTACGATGATAAAAATCAGGCAGGGACACGAGCTTAACCCCCATAAAGCTCTCCGAAATTGGTGTGACTTTACTGTCGCAGCAGTGTATGGCAATTAGTGCAAATCTTTAAACTTGAAGGCTTGGGAATGAGGAAAAGGAAGGAGTTAACAGAGAGCTAAGAAGAAAATGAGACACTAGGTTCCTCACAGGGTAAAGCTTAACCAAATCAGAAATGTTCAATTTGAGCAGTTATGCGTAGCAACTAATATGCTGTTATATGGTCTGGGGGGCTGTGTTTGGAGCCAGGGTGGTTGGTGTGGTGAGTGAGACTGATGTATGAGCTCTCCCACTCTGTTATTAGGGCCTCTCCCAAGGCCCCCTTCCATCCCTATTAGCTGGAAAACTGACCTAACTCAGGGGTTAACTGGAAGAATGGGAAACCAACCATTTTCACAGTGCAACTATGAAATATTTATGCCTTTAAGAGATGAAAGCTACAGATGAGGAATTATAATTATTTCTTTCTACAATTTGTCTTCATCAAGTCTCTGTTTCCATTCAGCAAGTTTCTATTCCTGTTCTGTCTCTGTGATGTCAAAGAGAGAGGATGTCCTTAATGTGGTCTTCTTGAACACACCGCTACAGCTGTGGAAACAGAAGCCCCACCAACCTGCTGGTCAAGCCTCCTGTTTAAGAGGCAACAAAAAGAAGGAAGGAAAGCAGCTAGTCTCAGATACTGAATCAACGTGTAATGTAACCCCAGTTACAAAAAAGCACAATGCAATGATGCAATGCAATGCAAATCTCACAAACCCGTGTTTTATTCATACTAAACATATATGTGAATTGTTGAAAATGAGACATTTTAGTATTTGGGATTTGTTTTTATCTGTATTTAACACGGAATTGGGGTTTTAGATTAGTTGAATTCTGAATTGTGCAAAGTTTCTCTCTTAGAGTCCAGAAAAAAACAAACACAAAGCTAGTACTGAGCACGTCTCCTTTAAATGCTCTAATTTTCCCTAAAAACCACTCAACTCATCCCCTGCATACTGACATGAAGGAAGTAGCTGTGAAATTTTTATGTCATCTACTTTTCAAAAATGTGAAGTTTTAGACAATGTAAAGTTTGAATAAAACAGTCAATATTCCAGTAATCCTTAATGAATTATTAGCCTCATACTCTCAGACTGGAAAATGAATGAAAAGTTACAATCACTAAATGGCAACAGGCAGTGAAGAAAAAGAGTGGTGAGAAGTGAGGGAGAGAGGAAAAGTGAGGGACTACAAGGCAATTACGGATAAATTGAGTGAAGATGATTTGGAGAATGTGAGTGCAGAGAAACGACAGAAAGAGAGGAAATAAAAAGGAGAACCCTCAAAAAAAAAAAAAAAACCTCAGTAAAAGAGCCGCTCGTAAAATCGACTTTTTAAGAAGTGGGCTTCTGTCCCACTGAGCAGAGTGAGGGTTTATGTTGGCTGGAGAGTTTAGAAACCACAGCGAAAAACTGTTGACATCTAAGAATCTGGTAACCTGAGCAAAGAAAGAAAAAGGCAACACAAACAAGTAGTGGGTAACGGTAACTCAAGTGGACACGTTTCAGGTTAAGCCTTCAGTTACAGCAGGTTTGTACTCAAAGTACACAACACTGTTCAAAACATCCAGGCGCTTATGTGGTCTGCATTGTGTTGAACTTGTCCTCTACTCATGTAAGAGAAGAGTAAAGTAATCCTTCATGCAGATTTGAATTTGCAGACATTTATATGCAATGTAAAGTTTATAAAAGCTGGAATAAATGATGTTGGTAAAGTCATTTTAGAATTTTTATTACAAATGGAAGTAATGGTATGACCAAAATCATAATAATCCTAAAATAAGGTGAAACTGATTCCATTAGAAAGAGATGGGGAGGGAGTGTGTATGTGAACGTGTATGTGTGTGTGTGCTTGTATAGCTGCACCTGGGTGCTTGTGTGCAGGTGTTTGTTCCCAAGCTCGACTAAAGCGTACAAAGATATAAAAGCAGGCCTGTTTAGGAAGCATTTACTGAAGACATTATGGGGCCGAGAGCACAGGAACTACTTACTCTCTCTCTCTCTCTCTCTCTCACACCACACACACACACACACACCTGCATTGCATTTGAAAGTACTGCGCTGTAACCTTATATGAGCAAAGACAGGGGTGAGACACACAAGAGAGAGGAAAAGCAAGCTAGGCTTGGGAAGGGCGGTTTTGAGGAGGTAGATGACAGGAGGCAGCATGACAGAGGCCTTTTTGGATCAGAACAATAGGCAACAACAGGAAGGGCTCATGTTGCAGCAGACATTTGCTCCAACATGTAAAAACTTGTGGAGAAAATAAGGCACATTGCTTCCCATCAAAAAAAAAAAAAAAAAAAACACCAAAAAAAGAAAAGACAAAGTGCTAAACAGGGAAAATGGTTTAATTCAAGTTAAGAATACTAAAAGTGGAATTACTGCTTTGGCTGATAGGACATTCATAATAAAGTTTGGGTAAAAACATCAGATTTGCAGGCAGCACAGTAGTGCACTGCCTCCTAGAAGCTAAAGGATTCTGGCTGAGGCCTCTCTGTGTGGACTCTGCATGCCCCAAAACCTGTATTTGAGGTTAACTGATGATTCAACACTGGTCTTACATGTGAACATGAGTGTGAATCATAGTTTGTCTCTCTGTGTGTTGACCCTGTGATAGGTTGGTATGTCTCACTTATGACCAATTTCAAGCACACCGTAAAGAAGCTGAAGGTTACACATATGAACAAGTAAAAGTGCTCAAGATGTCAGTTCTGCAAAAAAATGATCTGGCAGTGTGAAGCTCACATCAACAGTTGTCACTTGATAGAAAGAAACTTGTGGATGAAGCTGAGTAAACTGTGATGCAACATTCTTAAGACAGATGCTCTTTTGAACCTGCTGGAGAAACTGAACTTTGAACTCTCTGCAGGTGAAAAGCAAAACAGGAATTTAAACCGTTAGCTGGAATTATCTAGTTGTGGTTTTAATCTAAACCAGCGATCCAACATGATTAAGTTCTTCAGGACTCCTCTGTCTAACCCCACAAAAGTTAAGCAGACTGCACTGCATGCAGCTTCCCTCCAAGAATAAAAAAAGCAAAACAACCAAGTGCAAGAAGACCATATAATGTATACTGATAGTATTTTGCAGTAATATTAAGGGCAGGATATACAGGAAAGCTGGAGGCATGGTGGCAGCTTGCAAATGTGCATTTTCGCCCATAACTAGCACTTGTGACTAAGTACATTATTGGAATTATATTTTTTTGACAGTAATATACTTTTTATGTGGTAATTCTGCAATCAGTGTACATATTTGACACAGAGCAACATCAAAAAAGTACTAATCTCTTAAAGTGTTCAGAATTGTGACCCAAAACACCAGACTACTGCTGCCAGTCTTTGAAATAGGATAGGCAACTCAAAAAGGTCGAGGAAAAACCCGCAACATGTAAACTTGACACAGAAAGGTCTCCATCTCAAATGCAAGGCCAGCTGCGCAAAGCATCTCTTATATTCTGCTGTTTTGTCATAAAAGAAACCTTTTAAGTAGCGCCGTGCTGTGCTGATGGTTCTGCAGAGGTCCTTCCCCACGGATTAAACAGGCCGACGCGAGAGCCCCTGCTGTCCCTGTAACGGAAACCATGCTGATCTTTAAGGCCCGGTTAGTCCATTTTGGGCGAGGCTCCCCCAAGCTCCTGTTACCAGCGATGTAAGCAGACTAGCGAGGAATGTGCATGAGCATGTTACCACCTACTGTGAGGCTCATCTGTTTTCACCTGGCAGAGCTGACACAAGTGTGTGCACAAGAGCTCAGCTTTCTGGAAAAAGTGATCGCCTTCAAGCAGATAGACAGAGCGCTGGGACCCTGACGTAATCTGTCTGCTCATCTCTTCACGGAATGTGAACAGAGACATCACACGCTGTGCAGAAAGAGCACCGAAATGCAGATATGAAACATAAATGGACGGACATAAAGCACAAATGCTCATGTATGTTTTATATCCATTTTTGAAGCGTCTGTCAAGGGTCATGAGCGGAATCTAAGATTTAAGACCTAAAGCCAAAGCCAGTCGGGCTGTCTGCATGTAGGACATGAATACAGACGTCTCACTTGGCTTTTGAACGTGACTTTTCTGCTAAAAGTGTATCATGTGTGCCAACAGTCTGAATGGTGTGAATAATAGCCATGCCATTTTACATGCCAGCCTCTACAAATGGGTGGGGGGCTGGGGGTGATTTGTATGAGTGCTCAGGTGAAGCCAGGCAAACACACACACACACACACACACTCCATGAGCTCACTGACAGCAGTCCTAAATTCCTTCAGGATGACAAATTTGAAAGGAGAGGCCAGCGCAGATGGAATCTGGGAAGAACAGGATGATGCCGTCAGATTTCAAACGTGACTCAGATTTAGACATCATGTGACAACAGTTGGGCCAGGCGCCATTCCAAAAAACTGTTCTTTATGTCTGTCTGAACCTCCTCACTCGTGTTATAGTCATCATTTCAAAAACTCTGGGACCCGAATAGTGCACTTATTTGCATTTCTCAGTTTGTATTTTCATCAATTACAAACATAAAAATACTAACTACTCACATCATTGTATGTGCTTTTTAAAAGGAAACCACCAATTTTACACACCGGATTCTTTCAGGCATGCTTTCCCTTTCCAGAATCTGAAAGCTCTGTCACTTTTTGTAAAAGTCGCAACACCTCTCATCCAAGAGGCCTTTTCAGTTCTAAAATAAATAGCAGAGCATCCCAAATATTTAATCTCTAGTTTACACGTGGTTGTGAGGGTCGTTGACTCACTTGAACGAGAGGCAAAACGTCTTCATAAACCTAAAGACGGACGTTTATCTTCTTTTTAAGCACAGCCAGACGGCAATCCTGCTTGCTGCAGTCGTGTGGACAGGCAAGTACAAGATTACAATTTCCGCTTTTGAATGACAGTCTGTGACTCCGCATGTCTATCTGCTGCAAGTGCAGACAGACACACCGGCACAATCAAAACATCTCCAGCACGTGCTGATATATCAATTCAGCGAGGGCACATCAGATTAAAGATGAAAGCTGAAGTTTTGGTTTATTCAAGCTGTTTTTACTTTTCCCTTTTCCTGCAGTTTACACCTATTATTACAAACATGCTGCATCAGTTCCATCTGCAAGCATCTCCAAAACAAAAAGGGCCATACATCTTCAGTTAAGTTACAAAAAATGTATTAGCAGAACAAAGCTGGAATTGATTTTTATTTTATGGTGAGTCAAGTGTGTACGAATACATTGCCATACCTGCATATTCAACGCAACTTAAAACTACCCAAATTACGCTGTTTGTTGTCATGCTTGCATGCATGTATTGATTTTCAGTGTTGTGCATATGGAAATATTACTTGGCTTCTACTGTCACTGCTGTGGGTATGAATGAAAGGTGAGGTACTTAAAATTAAAACTGGCCCATGTGAATGCCAGAATGCTGGCAGTGTTACAGATCCCACATCTAAAAGGGGCTGAAAAAAAAACGTCTGATTATATTACGTAGAATGATTTCTTTATGGTTGCATAATGTTAAATATCATGCTAGGCTTCATTTCTGTACTCTAGTCATCTACCTGTGGCCTGTGAATTTTCTTTTTAACACTACTGTGCTGAATATGGACTGTGAGATACACAGGCCACTGCGTGCCTGCTTCTGACTCCACAGATAAACTGTGCTTAGTAATTCTTGGATGCCTGTGGGAAACTGGGTGTGAGGCTTGTCTCCATCAACTTATAACTGAGTCAGCTCCCAGTAACTGACGCTCGAGGAGATACTCTGCCGCAAAAAACCTGACTGCAAGCCAGAAACAAAGTATGACAAGGAAAGGAGGGAAAATGAAAACAACAAGTAGTGGCAAAGAGGCGGCAGAGACCAGGACGGCAAGAGATGAAAGTGTGAGAAAAACATCAAGCGCGCAAGAAATATTCATTCCAGTGAAAATGTCCAGTGTTATTCTTATTTCTTGGTTTTCCAGCCCTATATTAAAGACCGACTTTTGGCAGCCAACAGTGAGAGTCTGAGGCAAACAGAGAACCTCTGAGCGTTTCCAGCACGCTTCTCTGTCAATCATGCAGATCCTCTATAGGAACTCTCTGCTTGTTGTAGGTTACAAAAATAAATACCAGCATTCTTCCACTTGTTTAGATGAAAAGGTAGCCAGCTAATGAGGAAGACAGGAGGACGGAAAGGAGAAAAAAAGGGACAGCATAAAAAGATGAGTGGTGAAAAGGAGATGGGGAAAGATCTGAAAAAAGAAAGAGCGTTTGTCGCTCCGCTACTGTGGTAAAATCATTTTGAGCTGGGGGACTAAACTGCAAACCATAACATAAAAAACAGATTACACATACATCTAAGATGTAAAACAACAAGCCTCGACTGTCCTACCATGGTAACTGGACACTTATAATATTCAATTCAGTCTATTCAGTTCAATTTATGGCATAACAAATCACAGCAACAGTTGCCCCAGGATGCTTTGTGGTACTAAAAAATAAATCTTATCTTATCGTTGCACTGGCATGCCCCAAATTGATGCAATCCTGTAAAAGTTTCTGGCTTATTTTCACATAGTGACTGCCAGCAACCACCAGCAACCAGTTGCCAACCGGCCAAGGAATGCTTGTATTTTGTGGTTTTCCATAACTTTCATGCAAAACTTATTATATAAAAATAGAGAAAAAAATTGGATCGTCAAAAGTTCTTAACATTTTCTTAAATTAGACTAAATAAAAAATCCTTATCATTGCAAATACAGGAAACTAAAAGCTGGGATTGAAATAAAACCAGAATGTCAATGACATAGCAGTTCGTCCTGCTCAGATTATTGTCCATAAAAATACAAATGTGGGATAAAGACCCATTATGAAATTACTGTAGGCAAGTTTTACTAAAATCTAACCAATACTCCTGGAGGAGTAGCGAATCTTATGAATTATGGACAGATTGACTGTCTCCATGAGGCTTAAGATCACTGGTCATTCGGCCAAATGGGCTAAAAAATAATTTTTCCAAAGCAAAATCCCAACACACACAAATATTAGAAAACACCTCCCCCGTGTATTTCCATGTTTTTAAAGGAAATCTATGGGCCAGAGGATCAGACTATGGATCTGTCAGTTGGTCCTTTTTCCAAACCCATCTGGGCGTCTGCAGCTTCATAAGGTATCACTAGAATCCAGTTTCAGCTAAAAAATAGTATTTGCTTTTAATTTTCACAACTGTGACATGAAACTAAATTACCAAACATGTAAAAGAGAAAAAAATAAAAAATAAAAGACATTTTTAAAAGAGAGGATTTAGGTAGGGGGCTTTAACGGGGAGGATTTGTCAAAATGGATGAAATCTACCATCATGCACACGCGTACAAAAAACCAGATGGACAAAGTGTGTGTTTATGTGATCATACACTATGTGTTAGAGAAAGAGAGACCCTGTTTTTTGATTCCCTTTTGTCTCATTTCTGATGTCAGACAGAGAGGTGAAGACACCTGCTCCGGATTTGCTCAGATCCGGTGGGGGTGGGGAAGGGGGGCAACAAAATGTGAAGAAGAAGAACAAAGCAGAAATTTCAAGCAGATGTAAGTGACGAAAACTGTAAAGATGATATAAGGTAAAGCTGACAATGTGGAAAACTCATGGAATTGGAAACGTATACCCGAAGATTTTTCAAAAGCAAGTAGCAATCGGGGGAAAAAGAAGGAGAGGCTTTATAAGGTAACATAGCAGAGACAGTTTTGGGTTAGACGGTGCCAAATGCAGCATGGAAAAGTACAATTTATGCAATGATAATGGATAATGCACGGGGCCTCGAAGACACAACTGACACAACTGAAAAACAGCAACTGATGCTGGGTGGAATCTTGATGTAGTATTTTTACTGGATGCAACTGTGCACTGACTAAAAAAACACTTCCACTCAAGTAATCCCTGTGGATGAAACACAGGGTTTAAATAAAATCCAGGCTTTCCAAATCCATTCCCATACCTACCACCTACATTTTTTTCTTAAAAAAAATCAGAAGAGAAGCTAAAGTGCCAAAGAAAGACACACAAAATCTGCCACAAGAGACAAAGATGAGCATTAACTCCGACATTTCCAAAGCTTGTCATAATTTCCATCTCGTTCCACTAAATGACTGGTGCGGGGGCTGACTAAGCACATCTCGTAAAGCATCCCAGTTTGCTTCTCCAAAGACAGTCTCACCCCACCTCCCATAAACTGTTTTCTCAAATGAACACACTTCATAAGTGATCCACCTCCACCCCAGACGACGGCAAGGAGTATAGGGAGATGGCGGCACTGGGGAAAAAGGTGTTTAAGGAGCATTACAGGCATAAAGATGTCTTTTGTATTACACCATTTCCTGTTCAGATCTCCCAGGCTCCAAAGACTAAATTCTTCTTCATCTGAGAAATGGGCCGAGCTGATTGCTATGTACCTTATTTCCAACACAGACTCATTGCAGTTCCTAAAACTGTCACGAAATGTATTCTTTTGCTGTTTGTTCAGGGACATGAACGGAAACTAATCATTTTTGTGTGGTTGTGTCTCTGTGTGTTTAAGTACATGGGCACAAAAACATCTGGAACACAATATGATGGCACATAATTTGTTCCCATGTCTTCAGCCGAATCTATCAAAAAATGTCAAAGATAATGCATTTTAAAATGCAGAAGCTAGTATTTTTACACCAACAAGGTGAAAAGAAAAATAATCCAGCAAAGATTTGACACAGGAGATTCAATTTCAATTTTCAATTATACATCACAACAACAGTCGCCTCAAGGCGCTTTATATTGTAAGGTAGACCCTACAATAATACATACAGAGAAAACCCCAACAATCATATGACCCCCTATGAGCAAGCACTTTGGCGACAGTGGGAAGAAAAAACTCCCTTTTAACAGGAAGAAACCTCCGGCAGAACCAGGCTCAGGGAGGGGCAGGGCCATCTGCTGCGACCGGTTGGGGTGAGAGAAGGAAGACGGGATAAAAGACATGCTGTGGAAGATTAATGACAGGTATAATTCAATGCAGAGAGGTCTATTAACAAATAGTGAGTGAAAAAGGTGGCTGAAGAAGAAACATCGCATCTGTAACCGGAAGGTCGCCGGTTCGATCCCTGGGCTCTCTGTCCTGGTCGTTGTGTCCCTGGGCAAGACACTTTACCCTACTTGCCTACCGGTGTTGGCCAGAGGGGCCGATGGCAGCCTCACTTCTGTCAGTCTGCCCCAGGGCAGCTGTGGCTACAACTGTAGCTTGCCTCCACCAGTGTATGAATGTAAGAGTGAATGAATAGTGGTATTGTAAAGCGCTTTGGGTGCCTTGAAAAGCGCTATATAAATCCAATCCATTATTATTATTAAAGAACTGACAAGAAAGTTTGCCTCATGACATCAACAGCACTGGACAGTTTTCATTCTATCATGTACTGTTCTCATTAGAAAAGTTAGGAAATTATAGCATTTGAAGATAATTCCAGAAAGTAACAGCAACAGGAACTTTCCTCAATGTGTAAAAGGATGTGGGTTCCTATTGGTTATTACTGCTGTGTCGACATGAGAGAATATAGTTAAGTAGCTAATTAAGTTCAACAGGAATGCACCATTAAATAAAGAAGCAAGAGATGCTAAAGTTGGTGATCTATTTATAACAACTTAATAAAAATGGGTACTCAAGTAAAATTAATGGACTTTGGAAAGATGGTGCTTTTACTCAATCTTTCCATAGTCTCATATGTCTGCTCTACATTTCCCTGCAACTTCTTGGAGAGGACAGTAATCAACTTAATCAACTGTGCTATTATATGAGACTGCTATTTATTCGTAGCCCTTTCATACAGCTTCAGTAGTTATCCAACTAAAGCAGAGAGGAAAGATCTGATTTTACTTATTTATGAAACGTAGTAGAACATTGCGTTTGAAGTGAATGCACTTAGGTTGATGGATTAAAGTAAAAGGTTACCCTTTAAAGGCAGAGTAACAAAGATGGAAGTCTCCATCTCACACTTATCCACACCATTTGGAGTATTTATTGACTTTTGTGATACTACTGAAGAGGCAAGAAGAAAATATGTGCAATATATAGAGGAACTGTGTGACGGCTCTTGTCATCTGCACACTCATGTGCGCCTGAGAAAGTTCTTGCATGTGCAGTGTCCATGTGTTAGAATTGGCAGCAGGTTGGTGTATTCTGGCCTTGATTACGCGTCTCTTTTCCGTCCACCAGTCGCCAAGTGGAGCAGTGAATTACCCTGCCATCTCCGCGGTGTAATTGGGGACACATGCAGCCTTAAACCTTTCATCCCTCCCTACCCTCCCTCCATCCATTCGTAGGTCAAAGTAGCAATGAGATCAAATGCTCTCCTTGGTGGAGAATTCCTCAATAAAACAACAAGTGGGCAGGAAGGGCTGAGAAGAGTAAGATGGGAAATCAAAAGAGACAGAAAGGGTAAAAGAAGGGGAAAAAAATGCAGAGACATTGAGAGCATATGGAACATGTTTCGAGTAAAATCGCTGCCCCCGATGTTATTGTGGTGCTTCATTTAACGGACAAAAACATCTCATTAAATTTCAGTATTATCTGTCTTTTTGCTTTTTTGCTTTTGTTTCTCACTTTTCCACACTTTTCAGGAGAAACACTCCTGCACTTTCTGAATTTATTCCCTTTTAAAGGATCAAATTTTTTTCAAGGATGTCCCACAAGAACTCGGTCCGTGACTAAGCGCGTAATACCCCTGTAATAAAATGGAATTCCAAAGTATTAGAAATAACAATTGAATTATATTTGCATAGTAATAACTAAACATATGTACGCTAGTACAGGTAATTTTAAGTAGTTATTAATTCTGGGTATTTTGCAAAAAATAAAACACAAAGTATAATGTAAATAATTGTGTTGTGTAATTTTTCTTGCAAATTTTGTGCAAACAGAAACAGCATTACCCCAACTTACATAGTTCACTTTGGGCATGTGCCGTATTATGGCGTGGCTTAACATTCCCCAACTTCCAGGTATTTTACAAGAAAGGCAACAATCCTTTCGTCTACACTCTTTTTGAGAATTATGTTTGAACAGTGATGCAAATGTGCAAATTTTTATGCCATTTCTTTTTTTGTCTTGTAACTTGATGAAAGGGAACAGTCCTTATCACATATATATTGGTAAAATTGAATAATACAACCTCTATTGTGTACTAAATGAACATGTAATGAAAATAAGTTGAATTGATCCACTCCATATTATGGGAGATTTTAATGGGGATTTTTATTTTTCAATTAATTACATGAAATTTCAACTAAAATAAAATATTACAGAGGATTTACATCCGTAGTCAGAGGTTGTATTATAAAGTGTTACCAAGCAGCCAATATACTGTCCTCATTATCTCTCTTGTATATACATTACACAGTGTCCAGGGTCCTTTTTAAAGAAATAGAGCCATGATGGGCTCAGGTCTGGTTCACACTAACATAAACAATCCTCCCTCCTCTTCCAACAGCAAGGAGCAACAGAGTCTGAGAAATGAGAAAAGAAATACCAAGTGTCCACTCATTTGTGATCTGCGGTGACAAATGTAGGCACAAAAATAGTCTGGATCAAAGCAAATGCATAGCTAGCTTTTAAGACTACAAAACAGTTTATCATCAGTTTCGGACAGAGATGAAGGAATTTTTCCCAGCGCTCTCCAAGTCTTTGATGATACAGTGTAGAGCACAATGACGCACACAGTCCTACGCTGTCAGAATGATTTCACTAGTTACTAAGCTGTTTTATGAAAGGCGTAAAACTGATGTGTGGGATTGAAGAGAACCATTTAGGGGATAAACTGAACACAGGCTGAGACGTGCTTGGATGGGTAGTTAAAGCAGAAAAAAAAAAGAGAGAAGACGTGAAAGCAATAAAGTTTTAATGCTGTCTTTACTAGGCCACTATTATAAATAAAAATTAGTTCATAATTGCTTGGCTGGTTAAATACAATTTAAGCTCCCCATGATGAAGTGCAGCCTTGTGTCTGAGTGTATATACATGTAGTGTATTGTATAGCTGCAGGCTGCAGACAGACAGCACAGACACTGGAGTGTGTCATGCTTCACATCTGGTGGATGGGCTCTGTCAGCTCCGTTCGTCTGCCTATTATTATATAGGCATGAAGCCTTTGAACTGAGCAGCCACTGCTGACAATCACCAGACTCCAAAAAGGCACGGGTGCGCTTCTTTCTCAGTAAGTGTTTTTCATGCTGTAAAGAGATCATACAGTAGAGTCATTTTCCTCAGACAACGTGACAGCCAGGTGTTTGGGCAAAGGAAGAGGCACAGAAACCGTGAAGGAGGAAATTCTCATACTGTATTGCACCATTTAAGGTAATGCACAGCTTGCGGATGTTAGAGATTTAACTGGTGGAGAAATGACTAATGATTCCTTATCCTTCGATCAAAACAGGCTACAATATTCAGCTCAAGTGTTTCCTAAAAAGTGGAGTTCTTGAGACAAAAAGAAAAAGTCCCAAATTTTTTTTCTGCACAAAAATCTGCAGTCCTGTTTTTTAACGTGCAGATGTCATCACCTTTTATGGACTGGTCTTGATATAGATGAAGTGCCTGAACACATGCAAAAGACCTCCATAAGTCTTCCACAATAGGGAAGTAAATTTTGGTAGCTTGGTGTTTCCTGAAGTTGTGGGCAGTATGCTGAAAGGTAAGCTTCTTCAGTTGTCTTCAATAGCAGTTTAGGCAATGTTGTAGTGATTTGAACCGCAGCAAGCATATTTTAAATGCACCATTCTGCTAAAAAATAATTCTTTTAAAGATGTGTGCTTATGTGCATCCCACTGCCTCCACATCTGCACCTGCAAACTTAATAGAGGCTCCAGCTGGAGGACACGAACGCTTGTCGTTTTGAAATGGCCTTCATGGTGAACAAACACCAGCTCTCAGGTGACCATCCTTCACCATCACCTCAGCAGAGTGAGCCCAGAGTTAGGTGAAGATGGTGTTCTGCAAAGCATCAGACTTTTTTTCTTTTTTTTAAACTGCCTGTTCTTCAACTAAATGAGGCCATTATAAGCTAACATGGAAGCAAGTTTGTAGCATTTGTACTGGACAAAGAAAAAGTCCAGTAAAAAAACAAAACAGCTGTTTTAGCACTTTTAAACTCTGCTTTTGGGTACAGCTGAGCTTTATATGCTACGTTACCATCCTGACACCGTGTATATGGATTAACATGAACTCAAATACACAAACAAGACGCAATAACAAAAGATTTGGAAAAACTTTTCCATTCAGCGTGTCATTTGCATACAATATAGGAGCGGGAATAAACTGTATTATTTCCACATGTGAAGGGAAGAGTCTGAACAGAATTAAACTGAAATCTGAAAACAGTTTTCTTGTCACATATCACCAGCTGCAATTTTGCACAGTTCGTTGCAAGGCGGCATGTGTGCGTGTGTTTATTTGTGCATGAGCGCATTCACACACGCGCGCATACACACAGTTACCCGACCCAATCTAAGAAACCACATGTTGCAAGTGAAACGAGCACATGCAAAGACAGAACCACACACACGCTCGATCATACAAATTTCTCTCATATGACTGATTCAGCCTCCGCTTGCATTTTACTGCTTACCCCGTGCATGTCTACGAGCACCGACGCATGTATTGAACAAATACCGCACTGTATTGTTAGGCCCCTGATTTTAAATCACTTGCAGGCTAAGTTTTCTCCAAAATTGTCTTCCTTTTGTTTGACTGAAACGTGATTTAAGCTCGAGCCTTTTAAATTCTTTCATTACTCTCCAGTCAGCACACAAGCATGCCAGACTGACTCTATGATCCACACTCCACTTACTTTGATTGTTTTTGGTAGAAATTTCTGTTCTGGCTGGCACTCTGCAGCACATGCCTGGGGCTGGCTAAGTGGGAGCGTCTGCGCATGTGGTGCCCCCCCCACTCCCCACACATACAAACATCACAGTTGCCTGATGAAAACCACCTCAGATTTGTCTCATTTACAAAAAAAAAAAAACAATCTTAAAAATGTCACGCTTCTCTTTTTCAACAATATTTAATCAAATTGTTAACTGTAAAACTGACATGCTGTGCTTTTTAAGCTACACGGCGATGACACAGGGAAGCAGTTTGGCACACCACTTTTGGTCAAGACTCATTTATGAATGACTGAACTGAATGTCTACAAAGCTTTGTGCATTCAGTTATCCAGTGAAATAATACATCTACTGGATAATCTACTGCATAGCCTCGGATCGACTGAGAGCCTCCTCAGCTTAAGCGATCCTTTCTGTTTCTATCTGGTGACGTAATCTGTTTGAGTCGTGTCCAATACTTTGACAGGAGCACAGAGGGAGTAAAGAACGGCTTCCAGATTGTACAATCCTTTAAATCCTATGAATCCAAGCTTATTGCATGTGTTTATCAACCCTGCCATGTATATTTGTGTTTGAAAATGCACAACAATGACATCAACATCACAGCAGTGGAGCTTCTGCATATCTGAGCCACATCAAAGTGTTTTTTTCTCAACTCTGTTTCTTCAATAGACTTTCGGCCAGTGTACTACAAGCCCAGCGGCATGCCTGGTATAAGCTGAACTCCCGCCAGACCCAAGTACTAAGTATGAATCTGTGGGCTTTTCAATCCACCCAGATCGGAAATCAATAAGGGAACTAAGAGCCTAAATGCGAGCAGAATCCATAGAGGCACTGCTAACAGTAAAATCTCAAAAACTAGTGCTTTAGTATTTGACTAAATCAGTCTCAGCTGTGCTCTGTGTTCTGAAATGAGCTGGCTCCGTATCACGTCCTGAAACAGAACATTTCTGATAAATAATCGGGGCTAATAAGCTATTTCCAAACATATGTGGTAAATGGCTCTTACATAGTGCTTTTCTACTCTGTGTGAGCACTCAGTGCTTTAACATCCCTTATTCAGTCATTCATACAAGCACTTTTTTCTACATCGAAGTGGTTTCTGTCTAATGCTCACTCACATTCACACTCACATGAATGCATCGGAGTGCAACTTGGCGATCAGTATCTTGCCCAAGTATTCCTTGGCACGCAAACTAGAGCAGTCAAGCATTGCACCACCAGCCTTCTAAATAGTGCTCTACCTCCTGAGCTACAATCACCCCAATATCAGTGTATTTGTCACTGTGTAAATGATAAGAAATCCAAAGACAAAAAAAAGACACCACACAATACGACAACGAAACTTATTTGAAAAAAAACAACAAAAAACAACATGTTTAATATCTACCAATATAATCATTCTCTGATTTTTTAAAAGATATGAATCAATGACCAATATCTTTAGTAAAGCTCTTTGTAAGCATGCAATATCAGCTGCACTCACGCTCATATTAATGAGAAAGGCTTGTGGGAATTTTTAGATCTAAATTTCTCATTGAAAGATCAAAGCCAGGCTAATTCTTGCACCACAGCAGTAATATTGAGCATATGTGCAATAAAAGTATTCACCTCGTTCTTCATTTAGATGGTGGGCCCCCACCGTAACCTTTATGACGTCCAGCTGGACTGGAAGTCACCGCAAGGACAAGCCGCTAGATATTAAGATCTGATGATCTGTTTTTGCTTGCAGAGCAGATGGCATAGCAGGCGATAGAGCTGTTGCCCGTAAAGTTACAATAGAAGCGACTGTACCGTCCGTGACTAGCTGACCTTTCATTAGAACTGGAGTGACAGTGAGACAAGGCTAGGCAGGAATGAGAAAATGAGCAGTCACTCAGGCTATGAATAGACCTTTGTGTCATCTTCTCTGTCTAGAAGAGAGGAGAGGAAAATAAGGTTGATGATGACGGGGGGGGGGGGAATGAAAAAAAACAGAGTGGAGGAAAAGGAAGAGTATTAAAAAAAGAGTGGATAGTGTGGAAAAGCAGAAAAGTGAACAAAAACCATAGACGTGGATGGTGTTAGCAGGTACCAAAGAAAGCTCTTGAGGGTAACAGTTAGCCAGTTGGGATCTGAGGAATCCTCACTGCTATAAATCCACTAGAATTCTGAGCGTGCCCGCTGCCTGGAAAACAAAGCTCATGTTTTCTTTTGGTCCTGTTGTTTAATCACTTGCACATGAGGGGAGGAACAACAAAGCTGGAACAGCGGAGGCTAAAAGACAGAAAAAGAAGGGAAGCGCTGGGATGAGTGGAGGCGGCCACTCAGGGCCAAAGCCTTTGATGCCCTCGCTTGTCTTTGAAGCTTTCCAACAGTTGTGGAGGACTGAGAAGACAAGCAGAGCAGGCACACAGCAAGAACAGAAGGACCAAACAAGGAAAGGATTGTGCAAAGAGACAATAAGGGATAACAATAAGAAAGTGAGGAAAACAAGAGGCGAGATTGGCATTGATTCTGTTTCTTGGATTGGAAAAGACCTCTGATCAGAAGCTTGAGAGATACTCTATAGAGACTACTCTATATGTCTATGAAAGCCCCTCCACATGCTGCATCGTGCCCAAACCGATCATATTCTCACTCTGTCCTTATAATTCAGCTTTAAAAAAAAAAATAAATTCAGCTTGAGTATGTTACAGGATTGTGAAACCCAATCCTTCCTCATGCCCTTCCTTTGCTCATCTGCAATCAATCTGACAACAGTCCCTGTGCAGGGGTTAAACACAGCAAGCAATAAATCCATTTCCCCACAAGAGCTCTTTTTCTGTCCACCACATACAACTGCTGCTTCACATGTATAAATAACTCCTCTCTCCTAACGGTAATGGTGCAAAAAAGTATAAACTGAAAGGCAAAGCTGAGGCACTGTCACAAAAATTAGCATCATATTTCAAACTTTAAACTTCATTTCATCACATATTTAAAAACACATTATCTTGTTGTGCTTGTGGGCCATTTTTATTTCATGGTAGTTTGCTGTCTTTCAACGCGTTTACTTAAAACGTTTTAATCCGAAGCCAAATTTCTTTCTTTCTTCTTTTTTTAAGATCTTCGTCGTGACAAAGTGGATTCATTTCATGAGAAACGTCTCAGTAGGATTGCGCTGTTTCTTTTGTGTTATTTTTAACTGCAGTTGAAGATGGGTCCACATTAGTTCAGATGTCTTTTCAGACCCGACAGTTGAGTTGACTCAGTCAGCTCACAACAAGCAAACTATGGCTCAGATTTAATGTGAACTTGCAAACAGGAAACAACTGCTTCCAGCTATGAGCAGTGCTGAAAGCAGTGTGCATGAAATGGATATTTTAAAACCCTAAATGAGTGAGTAAAAGTATGCGCTAATGTAGTGTGAAATGAGTTTATAACACTGCAGTTAAAGGCCACTGATGTTGGAATGAGTTGAATATGACTGAGAATATTATATAGACTATATCGGCAAAAGTATTTACTTGTCTGCTTTCTAGTGCGTATGAATTTGAGTGACATCCTGTTCTTAATCCGTAGGATTTAATATGGAGTTGGCCGATCCTTTACAGCTATGACAACTTCAACTCTCTGGAAAGGCTGTGAGTGTGCTTATGCAAATTTTTGACCATTCTTCCAAAAGTACATTTGTGAGGTCACATGCTAAAGTTGGACAAGAAGGCCTGGCTCACTCTAGTTCCCACTCTAATTCATCCCAAAGGTGTTCAGTCAGGTTGAGGTCAGGACTCTGTGCAGGCCAGTCAAGTTCTTCCACACCAAACTTGCTCATCCATGTCTTTATGGACGTTGCTTTGTGGACTGATGCACAGTCATGTTGGAACTAAGGGGCACTGAAAATAAGTGCTTTGCACCATTGCATCCACTGCTTTGCATCATGGTTGGTGATATATGCTTGGATGCAGCTCTTCAGCCACTGAAACCCATTCAATGAAGCTTTCTTTGCAGTGTTCTTGAGCTAATCTGAAGGCCATATGAATTTTGGAGTTCTGTAAAGACTGACTCTGCAGAAAGTTGGCGACCTCGCTTCAGTATCTGCTGACCCCAATCTGTGATTTTACGTGACCTACCACTTCGTGGTTAAGTTGCTGTCATTCCCAATTGCTTTCACTTTGTTTTAATACCCAACAGTTGAGTGTGAAATATTTAGTAGCAAGGAAATTTCATATATGACCTTGTTGCACAGGTGGCATGCTACCATGTTGAAATTTACTGAGCTCACCTTTCATGCTTCATTTCACATTTTATGTGTGTGTCTGCTGCGCTTCCTCCCATCTCAGCACACCAACCCATGTATGAGAAATCTGCTCTGTTTCATTTTTGTTATTCTTATTTTTTCATTAAACTGGACATTTCACTCGACACTCGAGCAACCTCAGTTCATCACCTCAATTCAAATTCTACAAATGCAAAACTATAACTCATGATAGGCAATCAAACATCAAGGCAGGAGCCAGGGTTATGCCCCCCGCATGGTGGAAGTGGGTGGGTGAAAAACCAAACACGTTGGCCGATGCCCTGAAAATGATTTTCATCTTCTCCACACATGTACACACACAATATCCGAGACATTCAGCCCGAGCTTTCCACTGCACACACACACACACACCTACACACACACACACACACAAACACACACACACACAAACGAACACACACACGCACACTTTATTACTTTTCATTATCTTTGATGGCTATCTCTGCTGCCAAATCCAGTTCTGTGTTGTTCTTTTGGCAGTGCGGCTAACACTAATCCAGCATCTTGAAAGACAATTCTCCTGTGATTCAGCTGATACTTCAGCTTTTATTTCATTTTAAACTAAATGTTTATTCTCAGAAATACAGGCCAAAATTAAACTTAGAAAGAGTCCCTGGCTTTTCCCCCCGCTCTTAATTTAACACTGGTGTTGGGGGGGACGGGGACTTTCTGAAATAATTAAAGCCTTGCTGCTCATTTTTCTTACCCCTGAAAGATGGCTTAATGGCAGTAAAATTTATCACCAGCACAGATTAATAAGAATCATTACATACGACTGAAACTGCAGAACGTCTTTCCAACATTTAAAAGCGAATAAAAATTACCCCGTCTATGCATTTAATGCCCAGCTGAAACAAAAGTAGAAGTTTCCCAGCCAAGAGAAGTACAAGGCAGCCAAACAGCTCGCTCTGACCCCAATAGGAAAGTCTGACATCCCCGTTTCTTATGATAAGAAATTTTCATGAGAATCACTGAATAGGCATTGTGTTCCTCATGTTTGTCCTGGCATTCCTAAGCCTTGTGTTTATTTGGGTCTACTGTCTTTAAACCTGTAGGGGAATAAAAGCTCTTCCTTTAATGCTGGCCACCTCAGATTCCCATCATACCCACCAAGAGGCCAAACCAGGCAACCCACCAGTGCTGAGAACACCAGCCATAACACTAACAATGCCGGACTCGCGCAATTAAAAGTCATCAAATGCAAAATGATGGCATGATGAATAAAGCAAACCTGTCGTGGAGTTTAGCCAGTGTTATTAGAAAGCAGTCATCCTTCACCTCTGCCCTGTGGATTCTCTGTACTCTAGTCCACAGCTCTATTTATTCACTTTGGTGTGCTTGACCACAAGGCCTCGTTGTTCCCGCTGCATTGTTCCATATCGCATTTGCTAAATTGCTCGCTTCCAAAACAAACCATCCATCCAAATTTGTCCTACGGAGAAAATAATAAACACACATCTTCATACAGTTTGTGCTGACAATGAATGTGAATTATGGGTCTCTGAATCCTCTGGACTGATGTGCATTTAATGACGCTTTATTTTGTTACATAAGTGAAAAGCTGGGGTCAAAGGTCAACAGAAAATTAGAAGTAAAAGATGTTTGGGAAAAATTTGGGGATGGGGTTGAGGTGTTATATCTTTTTCAGTGTTTATGTTAACAGTAACACTTGAAAGCTGAGCACTGATCTCACCATTTATGTATCTCTGCCAGTGCCAGATGTTATATGGTCCTAAAGAAAATGCTTCAGCTCCCTACAGTATATGTTAGATAATATAGATTTGTGGCAGGCAAATGCAGGTAGTTGGGTCATTAAAATAGTGCACACTCTTTCAGAGTCTGGAACTGTAGAGCACACTATGGGCTGTTAATGCAGCTCAAAGGACCTTTCAACCCTCCTGCTACCTCTTGAAGAGGCCCGGGATATTTCCTGGTGTTGCTGGCAGGAGTATTAGAATTCATACACATTTGTCTTTGTTTGTGTGTAAGTGTCTGCCTTTATGATTTACTGCATCATATACTTCTTTCTTTACTTTAAATACAGAGTATGTGTGCATAAATATCACGAAGCTTTTCCAAGCTTTGGGGCACACCAGCTTTCTCATTTTTCCATTTCTCCCCCCTTACACAGAGAGGTGTGACAGCAACAAGCCCTGACGGCTGCTTCCAACAAGGACAGTCCCAGCTCTCAGTGCGAGTCCCATAAAGTGCAGGCTCCTAAATTTTTACAGGCTGACAACAGCCTGGCTTCCACTACCTGCAGAAATAGTCCCAATCACTTTTCTGTGTGACAGTTTTAGCAGTAACTCGACCAAAATGCTGAAAATAAAGTTAAATTCTCAACAGATTAAGTACCAGCAAGCATACTGCAATCGACATGGTGCTCTTAAGAAAAGCAAAGCATGGAACTATTCCTGCTTTCGGAATACCAGCTTAGCTACAGAAGTAAGTAGCAATTCAAAAGTACATCCAAGCATTGATGCATTCCTGAGCCTTTACTTTAACCGTCACTATGAAGTCCCAAGCCCCAACAGTAACTTGGACCAAATTAAAACTTTAACCTCCTAATAACTCTTAACCCTCAAAAAGACCCTTCAAGGGTGTGAAAAATAATGAGAGTGAAATCTAAAGTCCAGCATCTGGATGACTTAAAATGCTCACAAAAATAGCCAGACAAGACCATACAGATATAGAATTATAATTATTAAGTTACTATTTGTGAGATCCTGGCTACATGCCACGGAAGTGACCCTTCCTCGGAAGGGTGGTTGGCTGTCTGACCTGCCGAAGAGTGCCCGTTCTCTACCTTAGAGACAAGGTGCAGAGTGCAGTCATTCAAGGGGTCAGAATAAAGATGCTACTCATCAGGCAGTTGGGATGGTTTGGTGGATCCTGCAAGTATGAGGATCCACCCAGGATATGTACGAGACATATCTCTTGGCTTGGATAAGCGGAAGATGGATGGATGGCTTTTGTAATTGTTTTGTATTTTTTGTAACTTTTTGGGATTTTTTGTAATTTAATTAGCATTGACAGTTGCAGAAAGCTGCAATCTACAACCTGCGCATTCTGCACAGCTACAGCTAAGCATAATCACACACACACACGCGCACACACACACACACACACACACACACACACACACACACACACACACACACACTTTCTTAAAGGGGCTCTTCTCTCTCTCTCTCTCTCTCTCTCTCTCTCACACACACACACACACACACACACACACACACTAGATCCTTACAGCGCTCCTCTTATCAAAACAGCAACTTTATGATTGCTAGCATTCACCGGCAAATGTGAAGCATTTAGAGTACAGTTGTAAATTGTAGCCGTATAAAAATAATCAGGGTTAATCTCTCTTTGAACGGGTTCTGCACTAGTATAAAGAAGATGCTCTTGGCATGTGAGTGTTGTACATGACAGACTTCATGTCAAACCGAATCATACTGTTTGGATAACCTGCTAATTCAGTTTCATAACACTGCACAAACTGTGAAATTACCATTGAGAGAGCATTAAGTGAAACCAGGCATCTGAGGCACCTACTGGAGTTAGACTGCAATGCACATAGAAGACATATTAATTTGAATGCCACTGCATGAAAGGCTACTTCACACTTGAGCCCTTGCTGAAAGGTAGTAATGATTGAAAATGTGTCATTCAAGTGCAAGAGTTATAAAGAGCAGAGGCATAAACACCTCTCTGTAGCCTAACTTACAGAAAAGAAACGTCCTTCACGCTGCTGTTTACCAGATTTGGCATCGCTCTCCACTCATCAGCTCATACATATAGTCTGGCAGAACCGGGCAACATGAAGCCAGATCCAATTGCAGGGTTTAAGCATGTTACTAATATTGTCATTATCCCCGGAGACCTTCAGATCTGCTGTGCCCAGGAGTAAGTGAAAATAATAGGCAAGAATAACTGAGAGCGGCTGGTCATTCCTGTGATGATTTATGAAGAGGGGTTGACAGTAAGTGTCATCTGATGGCGATTGTATGTCCGTATTTATGACTCTATTTTTCTTACTGATCCGACACATGGGCTGTCTCTATCTCTCTCATCCTCTGGGGTAAAATCAAACTTGGTGTAACGCTTTGATGGGAGCTTTTCACATCATTTCAAGGAGCTTGTGACACGATCACTTTTAGTCCAGGCTGAGTGAATCATCTTGGCTTAATGGACCATTGAAAATAGGATCAGAGAATGGAGGCGATGGGAGGGGGTTCCCCCTAAACTGTAAAGCATATCAGGGGGTGGGTGTGGGGAGATAATGGAGGAGTTAAGGGATGAGAGAGAGGAGAGGGTAAAAGAAGAACAGAGGGTTATAATGATTAATCCAACCAAAACTACAGAGTGTGTCACAAAGTGCTTTCACTAGCACAGCAGGAGCAAAGTAAGGAGAGAGTGCAGCAAGAGGGAGACCAACGAGAGAGAGGAAAAAAGTTCAAGAAAGCTCATAAAAACAGCGTGCATCTTTTTTATTTTAGCACTCACTGTGACTTTTACAAGCTACCGTGGCAGAGCTGGGGAAGCGGGTTAGCAGACAGGCAGGGGGTGACCGGAGCGAGGCCCCCAGGCACTGGAGCTCTCTCTGCAGCACACGACCCCCGGCTCTCGCTGCGATGAGATCACGGGTGCGGGCAGGCCTGTTCTTGAGCAAGAAGGATCCGATGGCAGCGCCGGCATAAAAAGTGTGTGTCGTGTTGGTAAAAGAAAAAAAAGGGCGACAGTGCTCTGACAACCTGAAGCACTACAAATGAAAGGGCACAATGAAGAAAAGAAAATCTGCTGTTATCTACGAACAGGACACGCTTCTCCAATAAGCAGGCATCTGGGAGCTGAGTGTGCTGATGCTTGCAGCTGCGTGTGAGCAATGAGAGACAACACCTGTGGCGAGCTGTGTGGTATTTAAGGAGTTGGCATTATTACTTGATGAGCTGAAGTGCATTTGCACTCAGGTGTGTGTGGGTGCTCCTAGAAAATTGTGCCCTTTGTTATGGTGCTATTCATTTTTTTTTAATGCTGACTCAGGAGGTCTTTTTCTTGCCTAACCCATAATTTCATGCTCCAATGATGAGATTAAGGAAGGGGTAATATTTCTTGATGGATGTGGAGTGTAAATACTTAAGAGAATAACAGCAAAATCTAACAGCAGTGTTTTTGGATAGCTACAAGTGTGAGGCTATCCTTTGTGTGTGTGTGTGTGTGTGTGTGTGTGTGTGTGTGTGTGTGTGTGTGTGTGTGTGTGTGTGTGTGTGTGTGACAAGAGCCCCTTTAAGAAAAGAAGCCTTGAGGCTATTCAGAGCTAATAAATCTAAGCGTGTGTGTCTGTTGGTGGTGTGTGTTGATCCGAGGGCCCTTTGGTGGGTGGAGGACAAGAGACTGATGTCAAACATGATATGGTAACAGCTGGAAAGTTCACTTTACCTCCGCCCTCTGCACGCTTTCTCCCTCTCGCTCTTTCCCTTTACTCCTCCCTCAGGCAGTTGTTCTGGTTGGCATGTGGCTAATTTGGCTAAGTTCTACCCTCCGTCTGCTATTCTAGGAGTATACACTGCATATTTCTGTATGTTTTTGGGGTTGTTTTTGCATAAATTTATATTTATCATCCTAGTTTCTTTTTGCAAAGAACTTTTGACCCGGATCAGTGTGTATCTACCATCGGTAATAACCATTAAAACAGGTTCAAAGTGATGTTTTATGGAGTTTGCAGCATTGCGCTTTCACCAGGCTCCGGTCCAACATCCAAAATACAGTTTTTCTTAACAATGTATTCAGGCAGGTCAGGCATGATTTATAAGATAATTGTCTCTTCTACACAAGATAACTTTGGCTCTCCATTACCTCCCCGTGTTGCTTGTGCTCTGAACCTCCTGAGAGTAGTACGGGGAGATGCAACGGGTATGACACAAGGCACCAAAAATGTTGGTCAGCTTGTGAAAACTGAGCTTTTTTATTTGATTTGTGTATGATAAAACCAAAGACAACCAATAAAAAAGCAAATAAAAAGAAAACCTTTGAGTTCATCCAGCAATATCTAGATACTTCTAGCATCCTTTGTTTGGTCAGTGAACCTCTTAGCCAGGGGCCAGTGAAACTGTTACTTTGCCATCCTGCTGCTTCCTCTTACCACTTCCTGCTGCTACTTTGGTAAGTGTTGCAAAGGAAGTATCACCTGATTCCTTCCCATCTAAAACTGTCTTAGTGGGTCTTTTTTTTTCACTTGTTGTTTTGTTTTGTTTTTTTGGCATCCTGTTGTAAGAAAGTTTAGATGATCCTCTTCTCTCATCCCATAAACTATTCTTCTTTTGCATAAACTCAAACCAAATCTGACAGGCTGTTGCTTAACTATGTCCAACCTCTCTCTACACACGGAGCCATTATTCTGCTCCTCTTCACATCTTCCCCATCACTCCTCCTCTCTGTTTTCCCTTGGGGGGAACCCCATCATTGTCATTACACCTCCCAGCCTGATGAAAACTTCCCAGGCTGGGATCCAACTGCACAGCGCAAAAAATTCCTTCTTTTACGGCCTTCACTCGACTAATAGCTCAAGCATTCAGCTGCCTTCAAATAAAGCCTCTGTCATTTTCACTCTGCCTGCTGCCGCCCTGAGCGCACATACAAGGTGCAAATATAAGATGAATCGCACACCCCTTGCATTATCTGTCTGTTTATCCCCCCCTTCCATCTTTTTCTTGGCAATGCAAGCTTGTTATTAATTGTCGATCTGGGGTTTCTGTTTCTTCTAGACACAAGAAGAATGTACAAAAACAAGATGGTGTTTCACATCTGGGAGGTGGAGGGGTAATTCATAATGAAACAAAACAATGGGCCTTCTTTACCAGCACACACACAGGCTGGTGACGGCACGACTGGAGACTGATGTTGCTGAATGCAGTTTTTGTGATGTCATCTTAGCTAATTGCATTAAGCTGATGGTCCACCTAATGGATCATCAGATTCCAAGAACCCCAGTCTGTCCACTCACCCCGTCCGAACAATCTGTTCTTTAGCCTCTTCTTCATTGTCTGTTACTGGTGTGTCTCCAGTTTATATTAAACACAGATGGAGGAACCATTTAGATACTTCTACATAACTGCAACTGCCAACACCACCATATCTATGCCAATACTACCCTTATTAGGGTCCAGACAGATATTTATTACAGTCATTACACTTGGTGTTACTAATTATTTCTTTTCCACTAGTAACAGTCTGTTATGTTGTGACAAAGACGGGAGCCCACAAAAACAGACAGTAAAGCTAAACCACTAACCAACCCCAGTCACAGTGATTTCAGACTAGCAGACTCTGTTTAAATGGCAGGTTATAAGACGATTGTATCTGGATCATTTTGTTCTTTCCAGATCGCACGTACTGAGATCAGGTAATCTCAGGTCACGCAGATGGCTTCATCTCCCTGAAGTTTCTTCCTTCACACTGTCACCAAGTACTTGCTAATAATGGATCATTTGATTGGTGCAGTTTTATCTTCTTTCTCTCATCCTTCTCTCACCCAACCGGTCGTGGGAGATGGCCCCGCCCCTCCCTGAGCCTGGTTCTGCCGGAGGTTTCTTCCTGTTAAAAGGAAGTTTTTTTCTTTCCCACTGTCGCCAAAGTGCTTGATCATATGATTGTTGGGGTTTTCTCTGTATGTTTTATTGTAGGGTCTACCTTACATTATAAGGCACCTTGAGGCGACTGCTGTTGTGATTTGGCGCAATATAAATAAAATTGAATTGAATTGAAAATTGAGTTGAATTATCTGTAGTATTGTACCATCTTTATTATTCAGCTTTGCAATGGCCCTTAACACACTCCCAATCCAGTAAAAGCATACCTGGTTAGAAAAAAGACCATGGCCTCCTCGGAGCCTGAACCTCAACATTACTGAGGCAGTGTGGGATCATCTTGACAAAGAGTGAAACAAAGTTCAGAGTTCAGGTTTTGTTGACGAATAAATGTGGCTGTACCAAATATTGCCTTTCAAGCTCATTAGAATCGTACAAACTCTGTTTATGCCTTATATGCTTTTACATGCTTTCCTTCTGTGAGATGGACTACATGCACAAGATATCTTTTTACACTGATAAACTTTTTTATGGTGATAAAGCCAACATTTAGAGGTTGCTAGTAAGGTTAATGACTGGTTAGGTTTGGGAAAATATCACAGTATAGCTCAGAATATAATATAATTGATGCACATTGAAAACTGACACTTAGCAGTACAAGGCAGGTTTAAAGGTAATGCCATGGTGCCCCATATAAGCATCCATATGTGGCAAGTTAGGACTGTGAGAAGCGTCTCACTGTGGCCTCCATCTGTGAGCCAACTGGAACCTTACGGATAATAAATGATTGGTTACAGGCAAACTCTCAGTGACGTACAATTACTTTACCCACACTCTTATATGTGCTCTAGTTTAACAAATATATAATCTACCAACACTAACTACAAACACAAAACCTAACCACACTTTGAACAGTGAAAGAACTGCCACCCGCTCTTATTTACACTGCTGAATCACACATATCCTTGCATTATGCATTATCCTTAAGACAGCCACCAAAGTGATTTTCTATTTCCTGGGTCACAAGCATACTGTGCAAATGACAATGTTTCATTCTATAAAACACACTAATGCACACATTCATGCAAGACAAAGGGGCCTATTGAATGCAGAATGCTAACGGCCCTTCATAACAAAGGCAAGCTGGAGGAGACTGAAGGAGAAAGCACATAACCGGGTCCAAAGTCTTCATCAAAGTGGACATTTGATAGCTGCTTGTGAGGCTGTTTGCATGAGATTCTGACATTGATACCTTCTAATAAAACAGCCGACTGCATCCGTGCATCCAGGCAGTCGAAAGGTCACTCCTAATAGGTCAACCTCGGACAGATGGGCAAGGACAGAGCGGGTGGTGTTTGTAGGTGCTTATTCCCAAAGAGCTATTTGGTTCCCTACACACTACATTACTGTCTTACTCTTTTGACTGATAATGCACAATAATATTAAAGGTCAAGCAAGAAGAGAATGAGTACAGAAACCACAGGTCCTTTCATCTGTGGAAAACAATAATGATATCAGCCTGTTAGGCTGAATACTGATGTTTGTGGCATGAAGAGGAGTTGTGTCTGTGAACATTTACTGCACATATGTGTTAGTTTCAGTCCTGTTTCAGGACTTCTCTTGGCTCCCAAACACTCCTTTTACAGCATAACAAGTTTGGAGAGCATGCATTATGCTCATCCACTTCTCTTCTCCAAGTCCTGACAGCAAGGATCTATTATTTTGGATGAATATTCATGTAATCCTTTCACCAAAAACTCTTCAAAATGAGTTGAGATGTTTCTTTGATCCAAGAATCACACATCAAAAAAACTGCAACTCCTACATCAAAACATACATAACTAAAAGCCCGTGGCATATCTTTTACTTACATCAAGGAAGAATGTACATTACCGAGAGAAGAAAAGGAGCAGCAGCTTTACATTCTTGCTGGAAAGGATGTTGATGGATCTAAGCTACAACTCAAAAACCAAACGGAGGACTGAGGTTATCATGCAACATGGTTCAAGGGCCAAATCTAAGCACACCTGAACCACGTTATTTGCTTTGGCTAGAAAGACAGGGTGCCCTGCCTCTCCCTCTCATCCTTTTCTTCCATTTGCCTTCTCCATCCAACTGAAGCAAGAATGAATGATATTGTAGTGGAAGCACAAGGGAGCGCATAGCAAATCTCAGTTTAGGTGAAACATCTGTCTGGAGTTTGGAAAGCAAAATTTTCACATGTAGAGAAACGGGGCCGATGTGAGGGAGTGTGTGATAGGTCAATATAATAAAAAGAAGGGAGGTAAAGAAAGAGGAAGTAGACAGCAATTTGTTTGTCCTTGGTAAATTAATCTAGAACTAGCAACCTGTGGCTGTATACTGGGCAGTCAGGTTGGAGTATTTGTTTCTGTTCATAAACATATGAAATGTGAGACTTTGAAGGAACTCAATAAAATTGGTATTTAGAGTTATTTTCTATAAAGTGAAGGTTCAAAACTAAATGCTGCTGTAAAGAAGATACAAATACTAATACTTTCAAGGTGGTCAGCATCCAGACCAAACCATCAGAAAATGTTTCTGAAGAATGTGAACATGTAACAATCAAGTTTACCTTTGACCTTATGGATATACCACGCCATCAATACAGATTGCCATCCTATCTGTGAAATTTTGCCTGGGAATTTTTTATTTGTGGCACAAAACAAGATTTTTGACCCCTCAAAATCTAACCAGTTCATCCTTGAGTCCAAGTGAATGTGAATGTTTGTGGTATATTTGAAGAAATCCCTGTGCTCAGTTAACAAGAACCGAGTGGGAATCCTAAAAACATAATTCCTCTTTCTTAGGGGCATGAAACAGCTACACAGTTGCTCTCTTACATTTTCCTTCCAGACTTCTCTTTTTCTCAGTGTAAATGTTTAAGACACAAGCTTTTCTGAATACTATCTTTCATTTTTAAGTTATAGAAAAAAGGTCAACACTTCTATCCATACTCCCGATCCTCCCTACTCCTGTAGAGGGTCATTAAAGCATTTCCCTAGGACAGATGTGGCGAGACAACGCTTTATCTTAAGGTTCATTGTGAGCAAAGATGGCTACGAAGATTAACACACATGCTTACTCTCCAGCTTTTGCTTCCTTACCTCAACCAGTCCAAGACTTTAGAGCCTGATTACCTCCGAGGTACGTCTAGAGGGATTATAAGGAAGCAGATAAGCAGAGGTTTGAACACAGCCACAGAGGTCAGGCCTTTCATCTCAGCATGCTGAGCAAGCTACTGTCAGTGGGTTTGTGCACAAATGTGGCATGAGAGTGTATGGTCAGTGCCACAATTCACTAGTTATTGTTTTATATTATTGTCTAATTATTACTTATAACATATGAAAACTGCACTACACTGAGTCACACTAAAAACATACTTCATTATTTGGCTATCAAGACCTACAGCACTGTACCCGTGTCGCAAATCCATTCAGCAGACCTTTATTTAATCAGAATCAGAAATTGGGGACAAGTCCTGATTCGTGCCAAAATACTGTATCATCACAATTACATTACTAGGTTGGGTCATCCTAAAGTTCTTAAAAGAATACAGACTGAACGTTAGGATCTATTAAAGCGTGTAACAAGTTCAAGCACGGGCCACTTACAGCATCATTTGGCTGGACAAAGCAGATGAGGAAATGAGTTCTTTTCTGTGCAGCTGGCTCTGCTCAGCAAGCATCTGGTTGCAAGGAGGCAGAAAAACAAGCCCTCTGAGAACTTGAATGAAGAAACTGTGTCCAATTAATTAAAGGATAATCGTCACCGGATCTCTCTCTCCCTCTCTCAGGCCAACATGTTTGGTGGTGAGGAAAAGCAAGAGAGCATGCAGCCAGGGGGCTGAATGAAGATGAGAGAAGAGTCAGTCAAGTTGTGAATGAAGTCGGTTGAAAGGGTTTTAGTAGGTTTCTAAACAT
The DNA here is from genome assembly GCF_900408965.1 of Simochromis diagramma. NCBI lineage: Eukaryota > Metazoa > Chordata > Actinopteri > Cichliformes > Cichlidae > Simochromis > Simochromis diagramma. Next base: position 461,194 of record NW_024387444.1, on the reverse strand, counting down.
TAATGGGGGAGCTTCCATATAAGTGCAGGACCACCAGCCGTGACAGAACTTCTCTCACATGTCCGGCTGCTTTAGTCCAGGTCAGGGCTTTAAAGCAGAGGTCAAACGTTTCCTTTAAAGACCTTGTGGAGAGCAAACTTGTACTTAAGCTTAAGCTACTTTATAGTAGATGGTGAAACCTCTTACTTACTGCTTCTTTATGTTTGATTGTCAGTCTTAAATGGAAAGCTTATATAATGCCATAACTGCAACACTGACTAGCAATAACCAAAAAAAAAATCACTAAAGTGCTATCATCGAGAGGTCAAAGCATGACAGAAAAGACATAACACCATGCCATTTATTCACATGAGAGTCACGACAAAAATTTTCAGCACACTGCTGGAGAGGAAAATAGGAACAAAGACTTGTAGACTAAGTACAAGCACAGGAGATAAAGACATTTCAAAGCTTTCATCTAGCAGGGCTGTTATCTGCCCCTCATATCACAGCCCAGAGCAGCAGGACAACTTCAATCACACACATAGAGCTCTTCTTCTCTGCCTTGCATTCCTGTGTGTGTGTTGAGGTGAGATGTCTAGAAGTGAGAAGTGCCGTACTTTGCTTTTTGTCCAAATGCTACATCAACTCTAAAGGCGCCACACTTACAAATATTAAACACAGAAAGGCTGACAAATTTCACGTATATTGGCTAGTGTGCGCATTTTATAGATGAACAATTACACGAGCAATAGGGAAAAGTGAAATTTGTGAGGAACACGTAGGAGAAAGCTGTGTGTGAAAGCCAGAGAGGGATATACGCAGAGACTTGTCTGTTCCGCCTGTGAAATGGCACCTCGGGGTCGGATATGATTTCTTACTAACGCACAGGAGAACCTTTGATTTACTGCTCCGAGACAATTTTTACAGATTACACGAGCAATATATAAATCTTCCCTTAAGGTTTTTAAATAGGCCGACTTCAGTGAGTGGGAGGTGAAGACAACGTCGCAGCACTAAAAACCAAACATGAGAAACTAGAAGCTATGCAGGCGCCCCGGGAGAGGAACACATGTCAGAGATCTTAGAGAGAGAGAGAAAGTCAATGAACAAACAGGTCATCGATTGGCACGTTGCATGTTGTCTCTTTATTAACTAATTTAGTTGCAATGTACTGAGTGCAGCCTGCATGATGGGCTTACTGGCCTAAAATACAAACATTTAAAAAGTAGAACTGGCCCAAAAAAAAGCCTCAATATTATCACTAAAACACACACATTGGTAATACCAACACAGTGCAAGTAAACCATTTAAATTTAATAATTCTCCACTACCTATGGAGAATTATAGGTAGCGGGGACAGGGAAACGTGTGGAGAAACAGAAAAAGTCAACTCAATTTTAATTTTTTTTTTGTATAGTGCCAAATCACAGCCTCAAAGCGCTTTATATTGTAAGGTAAAGACCTACAATAACAGAGAGAAAACCAAACAGGAAAGAATGAAGCAGCAAAAATGAGGTGAAAGACGAAGGGAGATAAATTGTGGGGCTTTTGCTTAAAATAAAGCTTTTCCAGGCGACTTTTTTTCTTTTCTTTTTTTGCAACAGCAGTGTAAGGCATCCCTCTGTATAATCCTCTGGCGGTGACAGATGCTGAAAGATGGAAGGAGTGAGGGATGGCGGTGGAGGTTACGTGGCTGTACGCACACAATTCCACACTGTCAGTAGGGTCCATATGTCACTGTGTGCCTACTGCATGTCGATACTCTGCGTGCGTGCACGTTCATAATTTGGCAAGCCACGTATCCACCTCTGAGAGCAAAAATGTCCTTGTTCGCCTTCTTGCTGTCTTTCCATTACGCTGTAAAAGCCATTTGCTCTTCCTGTAAAACCTTCTGGGTCACCTTCAAGTTGTGCAGCTGCACAAATAGTTTAAATCACTTGCGACCATCAGCTTATTAAGTGAATTTTGGACATCTGAGGACGTCGTGGCAGGACGGACAAGGCTATTATATTCCAATGAATCTTCGAGACAGTTATAACTACACCTTTTCAACCTTTGACAGACGAAATGGTGAGACCAGTTCGGATTCCAAGTGCTCATCAGTATCCAGTTTATTATATCACTATTTATTCTGAATGGTCTCTTGTCTTCTAACAATAACACAACAGTGAAAGTGTTTCCATCCACCTGCTTTTCTTCCCAAAAGTTTGCACAAATGTGGAAAACAGCACGCTGAAGTGCATTGTGGTGACGCAATTAGGAAAAAGGGTATATTTATGTAATTAGTTTCACTTGACACTAAACTTTTACCAATTAATTAGTAAGTAAGTTAGAAGTAACTTCCCCTAACCCTGGCACAAGAACCAAGAGTTTAATTTTGTCATTCCCTTGATCTTTCCGTTTCCCACAATTTATCAAGTAGTGCCAAAGTCTATTTTGTCTATCTCTGTCCTCTCCCTCGGGATACGTCAATCCCACAAAACAAAAAGTCCCCATTCACACACACGCGCACACACACACACACACACACACACACACACACACACACACACACACACACACGCACACACACACACGCACACACACAGGCAGTCCTTATTCATAGATTCTTTGCTGACTGTGACATGCAGTCTTGGTGGGTGAAAGATGCAACTGGCTTGCTGGAGGGAGTGCTTAGAGCAGGTTAGCCGGGGTCATCGAGACAAAATGTGAAAGAATTCTGTTTTTCAGGCCCTGGGGCATCTCGTCCCTCATGTGAAAGCTCCAGATCTTCTCAGGGCCAGAGTGTTTTAGCAGGTGACAGGTACCTGTGGATGCTTGGGAAATTTCCATTTTTCCAACTCCTCCTACACTTAAGTTGAAAAAACAATTGAATGCTATTGGCGTGCAAACTAATTAATTTTGCTAGTTAACTATTGTCACCTGCTTTTTTACGATGTGTGTGTGTGTGTGTGTAAGCGATTGAAAAGAAACCCTATTAATTGAAGACCTCCAGTCGTTAATACAGTCATTGCATGTGCATGAATGACATACCAACAGCCTTTATTAATCCATACACAAATACACTTTTTATACATGGACATTAAAAGAAAGAATAAATGACTGTGGAGACAGATGCTGGACTTCAGGTTCTCGGGTAACAGGATCATGGGAAAAGTCTCCATACCATATGTTTGTTTTTAAGTGTGTGCATGCGTGTCTACCTATTGGCAGCCTCTGTCTCCATGTTTGAAGTCTAGCCAACAGGTGGTCTGGTATTCTTTAACATCAACAATGGTCAAGGAAAAGACAAAGAGTATAGACAAAGACCAGGGCAAGTGAAGGATTGGGAAATGTAAATTCAGGCAAACTGAATCCAAAAATGATTTGGAATCATCTATAGAACAAATAATGATACGTAATGGTAACTGTGTACTCGGGGTATTCTTTTCCCTCATGTATCTCTCAGCAGGTGTGGAGAAAACTGCATCTCCATTAAGATCAGGATTTTTTTTTCTGAATGGGATGAGGAGCTGTACAGGAGAGCAACATCAATCACTGACATGAGCGTGGAGGTCAGCGACAGTTCACCGGTTAGAGAAGACTGAGCAAGAGAAAAGGATGAGATAAAGAATGAGAGAGGGTGGGGGCATGAGACAGAGAGGATTAGAGTCTGAGTGTGTCAGAAAGAGACATGGTCGAAATACAGAAAGTAACATAATTAACATGACAGGACACGGAGGGCCATGAACCTACTTTAGACTTCTAAAGAGTACAATTGTTGAAAACTGATAAATTAAGTCGGCCTAAACCCCGAACACTGCCATCCTTGTACATCACCCCTTCTCCTATTTACTGACAGAGATGGGCAGTAACGCGTTACTTGTAACGCGTTACTGTAATCAGATTACTTTTTTCAAGTAACGAGTAAAGTAAGGGATTACTATTGCAAAAACGGTAATTAGATTACCGTTACTTTCCCGTAGGAACGCTGCGTTACTGCGTTACTAAAACCGTGATTTTTTGCGAGAATGTCTCATGACAGTGACGTAAGCAAGTGCGATGGTCTTGGCAACAGCTGTGTGCAGATCAACAGTGGATCATATATCGAGTGCGGGAGAGAGTATGAGCGTGCAGCGTTTAAAGCGTGGAAGTACTGACCTTACTTTGAGTTTGATTCCATAAAAAGTGACAAAAGCATTAGTGTCCATCGTGCGTGGGAAGAAAACTTCTTTTTACAGTGAAAAAACCCCTAAACTTCCAAGCAAGCACCGAGTGCGCAACCACGTGATGAGAAATTCACAGAGAAACTCGCGGATTGTTCCACTGACCGCTGCGGCACACCTGCACCAGGGTAAACCTCCGCCTACCCCACTCCTGCTTTACAGGCGAAAATAGAGCAACAGGACCGCTAGTCTTTGATTTTATTTATTTTCTGCTGTGTTTTACTTGCATCTATTTGAAAGAGTGAGTGTAAACACACACACACACAAAAATTAATTTTATGTGCTGGAATATGCAGAAAATAAGTTTAAATATTAAACAAATGTCTTCCAGTCAGAGAATGTTACATATAATTAAATTTTTGCTTGATGCATAAAGTTAAAAGATTAAAACTAATACAACAAGTTTTAAAAAGAGACTTTTCCATTTGATTACATTTTGTATGATGGATTATGTAGAAAAAGTAAAATTGGGCTGAAAGATCTATCGCTTTATCACCTATTCAGGTTGTAAATCATGTTTTTAAAAAGTAACTAAGTAACTAAGTAATTAATTACTTTTGAAAATAAGTAATCAGTAAAGTAACGGGATTACTTTTTTGGGGAAGTAATCAGTAATTAGTTACTGATTACTTTTTTTCAAGTAACTTGACCAACACTGTTTACTGATTCATTTACTTCCCATGTGCACTATTCCCACCATCCTAAATGTACTTCACTCGCTGTGTGTGTGTGTTCGTGCATGTATGTATGTGGCACCCCTGCAAGTATTAAAACTTGAACGTGTTTGGTAACATTATACTTATATCCTGTGTTGGAGCAAAGGCTGCACACGTGCATGTGTTTAAGTGCACATAGATGCGTGTCTGTACTTACTTTACATGTCCAATATGTAAGAAATGCTCTAAACCACATGTAGTCCTATACACCATGTAGCTCAGCTACAGGACCCCCCCTCCCTGGTTTGTGATGAATTATCTCCCCACTGAGGTGTATTTATTTGTTGGTTTGTTCCCAGAGTTTTTTGTTTGTGGAGGTGGAATTGCACTCCCAGAGCAGGACTAAGGGTGTATTTACACAGCCTACAGTGATTTAAGGCAGGATAACAGGATGAAGTCCCCTTGTTAGCATAATTTACTATTTTCCAGAAACCTCTCCCTACTACTTTGCACCTTATTAAATGTGAGAGCAGAGCAGCGTCTGGCTTCGGGTGTTACTGTACAATGAAGGTCACTTGGGAGAACTTACGGGCTTGTGAGGAAAAGTTTTGTTTCCATTCTACTGTACAGTGCTCAAAGGTTACTGCCGGAGAAAAACCAGCCTGTACCTGGACCTTGTTTTAAACTTTGCATGAATTGAAATGCGTACAATTCGGCCAATAGCTAGGTTCCCGCTCTTTGGCAATCCTCCCCTGAGTGTGACTGGATCGGTGGCCATAGCAGACTTCATGAGGCCAAAACGAGCAGACTATAACTTAAAATGGCGCACTGGGAATTCTCTGTTCAGTCTGAAAAATGGCAGGGATAAATAAAAGTGGATTTTGACATGTACGCCCACATACACATGCACCGTGTAGTGGGCTGCACGGTCCATTGGTCTGTGCTGGATCAAATTAGGCTTTGAGCACATAGATTTATCAATGTACGAATCTTAAGGCATTTAAAGGAAAACTCTGAGAGCTATGTTCATCAACTGTTCCAGATCCAGGTTCAACTGTGAGATGAGGAGCTTTCAGTAAAGGAAATGTCATAAATTATTTCCAGTGCAAAGGTAAGGTGGGAAAACACAGAAAAGACTCAAAAGGAAGGTGGAAAAAGCTAAATGCTTCACACTGGTTACCGAAGCACAACCTCAAAACACACCCAAAATATCTGTATTTTAAAAGGCATATCCCTATGAGTGAAGTATCAAAAGGAGAAATACTAATATGTGGAAATCAATCCTTGTCAAATTTATTGTTTCTACATCGATCGACTGACCAGGGGCTGGAATTCGCCAATTCAACTCTTCTTGACCCAGACCAGCTAGTCAGGCTTGCAAGTGAAGATGGTCCATTTTATGCATGAGTAACATGCAAAAACACCAGTGCAGGCAAGCAGTTGCATGCATATTCACAGCCTAATGCTAATGTTGGGTGGCTGTGGCTGTTAGCAAGTTCCTCAGAATAAGTGAAGAAGACCAAAGTAACACACAGGGGAAACATTTGTAACAACAGACCTAACAGAGACTTTAAAATCACCCACCCAGGTTAACATGCTCAGTTTGAAAAAACTAACAAAAGAGAAAGCAGCTAAAGCTATACAGAGCTGAAAGCCAGCTACAAGCCAGCAGCCTTGGTATGAGCAACAAAAAGAATGAAAAGAAAATCACAGAGACAAAAATACAGATTGCATATAAGCCTATAAGAACAGAGCTTCATTTGATCTCTTACTTCAAAAAGAGATGCTCTTTTGGTAAATTATGGCCCTGTGTAGTCTTAAACAGTATCCTTTAGGGCAAGGCTACTTTGTAACTGACACTGTGCTACTGTTTAAACTTCCAGTATCCTTGGTTTTTTAGTCAGATTGCTTGTGACAGCAGATTTTAAAATGTGAGATTTTAGAATGGCGGTCCACAAATCAATGGACATCGCGATGGTCATCTTTTATGTACAGTCTATGGCTGTATTTATGCAAGATGATCTCTCTCAAACATGTCAGAGTAAGGATAGGCTGTAGCCCAAACACAAATGTCCAAGCCCAGCTACCTTACATTTCATAATAAAGTACAGTTCTTGGATAAATGCACTCAGCTGCTTTGCACCGCTGTATCACAGCGAGCCAAAAATGTCCGGAATAATGGATGAAGACAAAAATTTGAGTGCACAAAAGAGGTTAACGATGACATGTCTTTAATTACAACAGTATAAATTAAGTAATCCATCCATATTCGTTCACAGAATGTAGGACACACCTGCTCTTTGTTAATGGGCCGAGTTCTGATAAATGACTGTGTGAAAAAGAGTGTTGCAGATGCTTCCTTAAAATAATGAAGAAATGGGGAAAGGATCACATATTTGATCTGGAGTGAATTAGTGGGAAATCAGGAAAGATGGGTGAGTGGTGTTGTGTGTGTGTGTGTGGGGGGGGGGGGGGGGGGGCAGTGTTAGAGGCCAGTTGAGCCTGTTTGAGGCTTGGAGCATGGGGTTGACGAAGTGAGCAGAGCCCTGGAGAAGAGAATCTGGACGGCTGCAGTATGCAAAAGGCTGTAAAAGAGCCATAAAACGGGGTCGTGCAGAGGGGACACAGAGAGGTCTGGGAAAACACCCCCCGACACTCTCAGCATCCCTCACTCCCTTCTCCGCTCGTCCACTCATTCACGCACATTCCTGCAGCGTCTCTCAGTGCGTCTGTCTCGCTTTTCTCAAACCACCAAATCTATCATCATCTCATCCTTTTGCTCCAAAGCTGTATTCTTCTACACTCATTACTTCTGTTTTGCGATGCCAGAAGCCATATTAGTGTTTCCTTTATAGCCATTTAGATTTACCGTTTCCATGCAGATTTTTTTTCTCCTTTAAAAAAGTCAATTCAATAAATACTGAATGCAAAAAATTGCAGTTTAGCAGTTTAGACGCCAATTTTCTCTCTCTTTGCAAATTACAAAGTAAGCTGCACAGAATACTATCAAGCATATGTGAAAACACTACTATTGTTCCTCTGGGAATTGTGATTGACTTTTTTTTTAAAGAGCACACCAGATAAATGATTCTATGTGTAATCAACTAGTCTACAGCTTAAAACATATATCATTTGATTAGCTGATCAAATTAAAATTTGTGGACAAATTCAGCTGAAAATGGATGAATGATTTCAATGTCCTAGCAAAACAGCAGAGCATCTGTAGCCTCTAGGTTTCAAATGTGAGAATCTGATGCTCTGGTTGTTCTAACATTAGCTCAGGATTAACTCACTGCTGAAGTTAAACATTTTTTCACTTGTAAAAACACTCCCAGAAAAAATGCTTCTGTAAAAAGGCCAAGCTTTATGGACTTGATGATTAATTACATAAATAAATAATCCGCAGGTGAATAATGACAAGCATCCTCTGCGGGAGTATTCACACTTCTACCACGTTTATATATAAATCTCAGGGAGATGCAGCAAAGTTTTCGTTGGCTTGTTAAAACTGAGAAACAGCTCAGTGCGCTGAACCCTGACCTGTGTGTTGCAATGCTCACTCACCCATCATATTAGATGCCATCCCTCTTTCCCTGTATCCATCTCTCTGTCCTGTCCTCCCTCTCTATCGTTCTCTGTCCTTCCATCCCATATGTAGATCCACAGACTGATAAATGCTGCTACTCTATTATCCTTGACAGCCCTTTTCCCCCCTTTCATCCCTCCCTCCCTCCCTCCCTCCTGCATTCCTTTCCTGCACATCTTCGGTCTCTGTCTTGAGGCCTGCTCTGATTACCCATAATCCATCCCATTCCCTCCGCCTTCCAGATGATGTGTGGGCTGTGTTCAGCCAAGCGCTGTCTCAACTTTATGTTGATGAATGGTGATTTGACATCATATCAAGATAAGCAGGTAAAGAGATGCCAAAGGAGGGGTACAGTGGCTGACTCGAGCTTGTCTAACTGTCATCGGTAGTTCTTGGCTAACAGCAAAAGGCTCGGGTGTACTTTTTCGAGAACAATTTACTGTATATGGTTAAATCATTCACCTGAGCAGCTCGCCATTGTATTTTTTTTTCTTTGCTGGCTCATCTCGGTTTTGCATTCCATTACACCACGCAGCCAATATAAAGAGATCCCACATCATTAATAAACATTTATGATTCACCGTATCCGCCTTTAGGGGCTCATGTTTCAAAGATAAAAAAAAGTGTGGAGCTGTACTTTCAGTAAAGACATTTTTACAGTCAAAAAGAAAACCTCCTAGTTCAGTTAAAAAAAAGGAAAACAGTTTTGAACAGTAGAGTTAAATTGCATCGTAAGCCCTTATACGAACCCTAAAACACAGGGTGGTCACACCGTCAAATTGACAAGTGACAGATTGAAATTTAAAGCCTTTTCTTCACATATTTTGGGGTCTTTAAAAAATAGCACTAGTTGCTCCTTTAGGCAGTTCTGGGCACACCTGAAATGACTGAAAAGTGACAACATAAAGCTTTTAGATAAGTTTTAAAAAATACCAGTAGCGGAAAAAGGCTACAACACTCGATGGCTGTACTATACTACAATAGATACATGCTGATTTAGATTCAGTGTTAAATCAAAGTGGAAAATAAGAGGAAAAACACAGCGATACTGCCACTCTGCACTCTCACACTCATTTTTTTTATTGCTTGCAGTTTCACTGTAATGTCAAAATACATTAGTCAACTCATTGCATTCTAAGCTAAGCCTGAACAGAAGCTTACCGACTGATGTATTGCTACTGGTTATTTTTACCCCCTGACAAACCACAAGTAGGGTCTGGGATTACACGGGCAGTATGAAAATACTGGAGCCCCCTAAAGACAACAAAAAACCTACCCATGCAAGCTCACACAGGACACAGGTAGTGTCCTTATTTCATCATGTCATACATTCACACAGTGGGGTTTAAAAACTGCTACTAATACATGTGCAGGCAAACTTTCAGAGAGACATGAACGTAAAGCTTAAAGCACACCGTAGCAGCTGAGGAAGGGTCTTAGAGGGACAAGATACTGTGACCATGTACGCTCACTTCCCACTTAACACTGAGGCCCAATACTCCCACGCAGCAACTCCCCAACCTTCGCCAGCTGGTCTTGACCGAGGCATGGCGTGTTCAGCGCACAGTCTTCCTCTTTGCCACCTGCTTGTGGAATGTTCCATGTGTGCAGCTGTGTATGTATGAAGCTCTCTAATGCGCCAGCAACAGCAGCTCAGGTTGGCTCGTTGAGAACTCTAATTGACTGCCGTACTGTCTCTGGCAGGGGTGACTGAAAAGCTCATTAGTCCCTGAGCACCACTGGCCTGTGACCTGGCAGGGCCTCTCTGTCTGAACCACTGAGGTCTGAACACAACAGAAAAGAACGTAAAAGTAAAAAATGTCAAAGTAAAATAGAGCACATCCCGAATGTTACTGAATTTCAGTCAGTTTTGAAACTCGCCATCCAACTTCCTGTTTCATAAAAATGTTTGACATGCTATAAGACGTCTAAGAGCTCAAACAACCCACAATATGATTGTCACGGCTGGCGGAGTGAGCCGTGTGGAGTGGAGGAAAAGGAGGACCCAAAATGCAGCAAACTGATGATACGAGTGAAGTTTATTTACACGGTGGCAGTGGCAAAAACAGGCAATGAAGCATGAGTAATGACAAACCTAAACTGGGAGAAACTAAAGAGCAAACCTGAAGTCTACAAAACGGAGAGCGGAGCGGAGCGGAGCAGAGAGACGCAGACTAAGGAACAGGGTAACAGACTGACACGGAGTTATACAGACGAACCGGCAACAGGCAGGAGAACACACAGGGCTTAAATACACACACCAGTAATCAGGGGATGAGAAACAGGAGGGCAACACAGCTGGGAGGAATCTGAGCACACTCACATATGACACAGACCTTCACAATAAAACAGGAAACTCAGAACACCACACCAAGACGCAGACCTGACACTGAGAGACAGACAGAATGACACATGGAACCTGAACTAAACTAAACGTGAGATACAACCGAGAACAATTCCTTAAACATGAAACTCAAATAATCATCATCATCATCATCATCATCATGAACACAACAAGAGAACAAGAACACAATCCCTGATGCAAACTTAAATCAAAACACAACAAACTCAAAATACTGGGTCCAATGGACCCAGAACCGTGACAATGATATTATCAGGATGCGATATTATTGAGATTGAGATTATTGAGTATTTCAGTAAAAGTAACAGTAAAAGTAACTGCGATAAAAGCAACATTAAACTTTGTCAAATATGTTTTATCCAAAAGATAAAGTTACCTCACTTCAGTTATTGTTTTGCTGCAAAATGAGATTTAACATTATACATGAATATAACCAATCCAATTGTGCTGATTAACAAAGAATCATTCACATTGATGGCAACATTTTGGCAATCTGTCTGCACTGATAAATTAGACAGCAGTTATTTACAATCTCTCTGAGAGTGAAATATTGCGATACTGTGCTGGATTAACACCCTAGTTTCTGATGAATTTGGCAAAGAAAAGCATTTAGATTCAAGCTTCACCCAGAACCCAATGGCTATGAAAAGTCGCCTATAAGCACTGACACATATATTGGCGTTTTAATATACAGCTCCTCAGATGTCAGTCTGACTTGTGTTAATCATAAAGTGCTGAAGTATTGCATCTGCACCGAGCCTAGCTCTGCTAAATGGCCGAGAGTGTGAATGAGCCAACCATCGAGGAATGTGGGTCACACATGATGCAAGTCAGCATGCAGGCCTGGGCTCTCTCACACACACACACACACACACACACACACACACACACACACACACACACACACACACACACACACACACACAAACACTTACATATTCACTTTATAGTCTTTTCACCAATCCCACAAACCCACAAGTGCTGTCAACCGCTTGATATACATGCGACTGTCTTCAGCTTATTTGTATTTGTTCTAAGCAATTTGACATTTGTTTAGGACCCAATTTTTAAGCCATCCTGTTTTCAGCACTTTAAGTCTGACATGCTAACTAGATACTCTTACTGTCACTCTCCCTGCCAACAGGCAGTTGTAGAGAAGGACCAACCCATGCCCGATTTAGACTCATTAAATGACAGCTGTTATGTACACCATCAGCCGGGAAGAAGGAGGGAAAGAGATGTTGGTCAGCGAAGTTGGTGTAAGAAAAGAAATGTGAAAGATGAATCATTGGTTATTGTAGAGCATTTTGAATATCATCCCTGTCCAGAGTCTGTTTCTTTATACCTTGGCATATAAAAAAAAAAAACACTCAAAAATTCATGTGTCTCCAGTGATTTAAGACAGGAAATTCTCATAATCTAATCCTGCGGAATACAAGCGGATAACTTAAAAAGCCAATTGCCTTTGGGCCTGGCGGTTTAGGTGTTGTGGGGCTTAAAGGAAGGTAGCGGTGTAGGAAGGTAACATTGCAGCACAGAGAGGGACAGCAAGCATGAATGAACACTTTGTGGAGTGTAGAGGAATGCAAATACAAGGTCCAGGCCACAAAATGAGAAAACAAATATCCTCCTTTTGCCGTGCTCCTACTTTAGCTGTCTGTCAATGTGTGTCTGTCCTGTTCCCTTAATAATCTATCACTGGACATGTCACATGGCAGGTAAGATGCCACTTGTAATCAAAGGAATGCCTGATGTCCCGTGGTTTAAAAGAAGTATCAAACAGGTTTAACTTTAAATGTGTTTTAAATTTGCAATTAAATTAATCAACTACGTCCTAAATTACTGATTGATCTTTCGCTACAGCCTCCTTCCATGAAGTCCTTCCAGAAAATGATCGATCAAGTGCCCAACCCTAATCAACACGGGCCATTTCTGTGGCACACTAACAATTTGGATTTGTTTATAATGGACATTCTCGCTGACAGACAGCGGTTAAGAGCTTCTTATGGGGCTTCTGTTGGACAACGAGGGCATCTGTGTCCAACAGCGAGGAGGCCGCCGAAGGGCGGGAGGACAGATGACACCCCTGTCAACGCTACCGCCGCAAACACCATGAAAACATACAGCCGACTGTCCCGACCTCCGACAGCCTTTCCCCTCCTTTGCTCTGTGTTCAACATATGTGCTGTTTTGTGCCACGTTGAGCAAATACCATAAAAACAGATATGGAACCGATTAAGAGCATTGAAACTGGATCTTAGGACTGTATTTTTTTCCACTGCAAAAAGGGCAAAACTTATCACAGCTCTACTTTTACGATTTTATATTACACAGCGAGACCAGCTCGGTCCAGAAACCTTTGCCAATGGTCTTTTTCGAACTATTTATTGAGGAACTGGAAAAGTGAGAGGAGGGGTGAATTAGTGGACTGTAAGAGCACCCAAGGGGGCCCCGTGGTTGCATTCAGTAAGAGACATACAAGGATAGACAGGGTAACAGTAGCTTTTAACTCCAGCAATAGTGGATAGATGGCCTGTGCTGAAACTGGTATCTGCACAATTATAAGATCACTGACACAATAGGACTCACAAGAGGTTTTTTTCTTGAACCAATTATTTATTGATTTTTTTAATATTAAAAGAAAAAGGCAGTACAAATAAACTCTATGAATCTATTACTAAACTTCACACACAGCAATTTATTTTACTGATAAATCTTTCAATACAGAACTTAAGAAGTTAGAGTTCTTAAACATAATAGAGTGAATAAGCACTTCTATCGAAATATGATTAGTGGTGTTGAGTTCCTGCCAGGTTCTCACCATGCTAAAGTAGTTTTTATCCTGTAATATGAGGGCTATTACATTTTTTTTCAGTTCAAGACCAAGAGGAGACACTTAGTCTCTTGCCTCCGATCCAGAACCATGAAAGCATATTTCTGAGAGCGTCATGGGAGGAAAGGGACCCGAAACAGGTAGGCCTGTGGCCAAATGTGGCTCCCTAGCTCATAGTTTCAAACAACAACATTTAATACAATCCTGCATTTGTGAAGGGTTGAAGGAGAGTTTATAAAGACAAAGAGGTCCACTTTTGAGGCTTTATTTAAAAACATATTAGACTAACATGTCCAGATTTATTTAGAATTTCTTTGTCTTTATGATGAAAAATAAACTAGAAGAACTGTTGTCTGTGAAGGTTCTCAGTCATCCAGATCATCGTAGTCAAAGGAGCTTGCAAAGAAAAGCGTCTGGACTTCTTTAAGTTGCTTGAAGACGTTTCACCTCTCATCCGAGAAGCTTCTTCAGTTCTAAGGTCAAATGGTGGGGAGTCCCAGATTTAAACCTAGTGGGAGTATCCTCCCACAGAGGGACAAAAGGACCCTCTGATGATCCTCTAATCGCCTGAGCCAAGGTGTGAAACTGGGTGTGGGTCCCAATCAGCCAGAGTTTTGGGTGAGCTCGGGTGAGTTTGAAAGAGGAGTGAAAGAAGCCATCTATGTCCACTGTGAGCGACCATCTTTGAACAGAGGCGGTGGTTTACAACACCAACTGTCTGCCATCTATAATCCAGTTTTGAGTTCCCTCCCCATACGCCTTAACGCCCACTCACATCCTGGGTCATCTGACCTCACAAAATCACATGATAAGGAGGGGCCAGGTTTCACAATGAGCTCACCCGAAACCCTGGCTGATTGGGACCTACACCCAGTTTCACACCTTGGCTCAGGCGATTAGAGGATCATCAGGGGGTCCTTTTGTCCCTCTGTGGGGGGATACTCCCACTAGGTTTAAATCTGGGACTCCCCACCATTTGACCTTAGAACTGAAGAAGCTTCTCGGATGAGAGGTGAAACGTCTTCAAGCAACTTAAAGAAGTCCAGACGCTTTTCTTTGCAAGCTCCTTTGACTAGAAGAACTGCTCTATACAGGGAGTGCAGAATTATTAGGCAAATGAGTATTTTGTCCACATCATCCTCTTCATGCATGTTGTCTTACTCCAAGCTGTATAGGCTCGAAAGCCTACTACCAATTAAGCATATTAGGTGATGTGCATCTCTGTAATGAGAAGGGGTGTGGTCTAATGACATCAACACCCTATACCAGGTGTGCATAATTATTAGGCAACGTCCTTTCCTTTGGCAAAATGGGTCAAAAGAAGGACTAGACAGGCTCAGAAAAGTCAAAAATAGTGAGATATCTTGCAGAGGGATGCAGCAGTCTCAAAATTGCAAAGCTTCTGAAGCGTGATCATCGAACAATCAAGCGTTTCATTCAAAATAGTCAACAGGGTCGCAAGAAGCGTGTGGAAAAACCAAGGTGCAAAATAACTGCCCATGAACTGAGAAAAGTCAAGCGTGCAGCTGCCAAGATGCCACTTGCCACCAGTTTGGCCATATTTCAGAGCTGCAACATCACTGGAGTGCCCAAAAGCGCAAGGTGTGCAATACTCCGAGACATGGCCAAGGTAAGAAAGGCTGAAAGACGACCACCACTGAACAAGACACACAAGCTGAAACGTCAAGACTGGGCCAAGAAATATCTCAAGACTGGTTTTTCTAAGGTTTTATGGACTGATGAAATGAGAGTGAGTCTTGATGGGCCAGATGGATGGGCCCGTGGCTGGATTGGTAAAGGGCAGAGAGCTCCAGTCCGACTCAGACGCCAGCAAGGTGGAGGTGGAGTACTGGTTTGGGCTGGTATCTCAAAGATGAGCTTGTGGGGCCTTTTCAGGTTGAGGATGGAGTCAAGCTCAACTCCCAGTCCTACTGCCAGTTTCTGGAAGACACCTTCTTCAAGCAGTGGTACAGGAAGAAGTCTGCATCCTTCAAGAAAAACATGATTTTCATGCAGGACAATGCTCCATCACACGCGTCCAAGTACTCTACAGCGTGGCTGGCAAGAAAGGGTATAAAAGAAGAAAAACTAATGACATGGCCTCCTTGTTCACCTGATCTGAACCCCATTGAGAACCTGTGGTCCATCATCAAATGTGAGATTTACAAGGAGGGAAAACAGTACACCTCTCTGAACAGTGTCTGGGAGGCTGTGGTTGCTGCTGCACGCAATGTTGATGGTGAACAGATCAAAACACTGACAGAATCCATGGATGGCAGGCTTTTGAGTGTCCTTGCAATGAAAGGTGGCTATATTGGTCGCTGATTTGTTTTTGTTTTGTTTTTGAATGTCAGAAATGTATATTTGTGAATGTGGAGATGTTATATTGGTTTCACTGGTAAAAATAAATAATTGAAATGGGTATATTTGTTTTTTGTTAAGTTGCCTAATAATTATGCACAGTAATAGTCACCTTCACACACAGATATCCCCCTAAAATAGCTAAACCTAAAAACAAACTAAAAACTACTTCCAAAAACATTCAGCTTTGATATTAATGAGTTTTTTGGGTTCATTGAGAACATGGTTGTTGTTCAATAATAAAATTATTCCTCAAAAATACAACTTGCCTAATAATTCTGCACTCCCTGTACTGTGCAGCAATCCATGTCAACCGATGTTGTGTTTTATGCTGGATGATCTGGATTTTCAGCACTTCTCTCAAGCTCTTGTTGTTGATAAATGGCAAAAAAAACATCTTCAGTCTTCTCATCTGCCATTATTCAATGTTATTATTGTTAGTCCCACCTGTGTGGTTTGAATTTGTTGGGAAAAGAGAAGCGACACTGATGAGTTTCATAGGATTTGTACAAAAACTAGACACTTTAAGTGCAAGAAACACTGCTATGGACATGATATGCCATATTCATACTAAATTATTTCTTTAAAAAAATCAGGAGATTAGAAACTTAAAACACACACTACTGTGACAAAGTAATTAAAAAACAAAATACCAGCAGGATCTTGTGGGTTGGTGTGAAGTTAAGCTGTCCAGAAAGCTTTCCCTACTGTGGCTTGCCACAGAGGTATAATAATAAAAAAAAAATATTACAGTCACACTGGGAAAACCAGTGCAATGAACTTGCATTTGTTTACTTTGCACATGGGAACTGGTTCTTGTAGTCAGTTGCCTTCTTCAAAGCGACTTTGGTGTGTCAAGGCTGTTGCTGCCTGCTATTAGTTTGGGACTGAATGGGGTCAAGTTGGTAATTACGTGCAATCTGTTTGTGACATTACGGCAATTAACTGGGATAAATTGGGGAAAATTGCAAATCTGCTAGCATCTATTAAAACTCTGCTGGTATCTACATACGCAGAAATTTACATTACTTACATTCAGAGTCCAACCAGAACCCCAAGGAACTGAAACACAAATTCAGAAATTTCTCCACAAATAGTGACGCAGTTGCTGCAGGACAATGGTTTAATTTGTAATTATTAATTTGTTTTACTGTATTTTACTGCTCGGTTTGACTAACTTGATATAGGAAAAAATAAATAAATAAACAAAAAATAGTATCTTAAAGGTAAAGTGTGAACATTTTCACCACTAGAATTCAGTAGATTGCACAATGCGGTCAACTGAAGTCTGTTTTCCTGTTTCTCGGCTCGTAATGCTCTGTGTCCTTTATGAAATTTGAATTGTGCCGTTGTTTCGAGCTGTAGTTCCCACAGGCAGAGGAGATTTCCAAAAGTTCTGTTCTCTCATGTGAGGATAGCATTAGAGGTTTGTTTCCCAGCATCCTGCACTCCTCTCATTAACAACCCATCCATCAAATGGGCCGCTGTCATCCTGTGCTGCCACCCTGTCATTTAGTTAGCTGCAGAGAAACAACATACTCACATTACTCATTACTTTCCTTACCAAAGTCTGAAAAGTGAACATGCATTTTTGGACAGGGGTTGTTTTTTTCTTCTTCTTTCAAATCACAGCTTGTGAATGTATCCATGTGGAATTTGTGTACGTGTGGTTTCTAAAACATACATTCGTTCGCATTACAAACCCTTGCAATGATGATCTAAATGTTGGGGGGGTAACCAAAAACAATGGGATGGGAAAGGAAACACACACATTATTTTAAAACTACCGCTTGTATGTAGCACAAATCATAACATCAAATCCCTGGAGAATGTGAGCAATTTTGAAGTGGCTTGTGAAAGTGGTCATGTGTAGTTTTATGTGAGCGAGGCTGCTTTCCCCTGCAAAGGTTAACGTTTAAGGGGGGAAAGATGCTTGAGGGCATGCCGAGGTCAAATCCATGTTTTAATCTCTATCACATTCCTGTGTCAAATCTGTTACTCTCCATCACACTAAATCTGATGAAACACAACAAAAAACACACTTTTCTCTGACTAATGCCTTGCAGAACCTTCGGCCCTGCACAGCATGTAGGCCCCATGTGAGCATGAGGGTGTCTCCATGACTAAGCTGTGAGTGAAATGAAACAGAATGCTACAGTGATAAATTAATGCCGGTCTTATTTTTCTACAGCACTCTGGCCAACAAGCAAGTGAAAGTATCCCCAGTGGGAGATCCCGATATGCTTTCTAACTGAGATAGGACCGGGTATCTGGGAAATCACACGGACAAATGCATACTCTCTCAACCTCTCTCCCAAACAATACTCAGGGACACAATGCACCTGGTCTCTCACCATGGCCGCAATGACACTCTGCAGGTCCCAGATTCCAGAGTCCAAGAAAAACAGCAGAGTGTGTTTGCAGTACACTGCGCTCTGAGAGGCATGCACAGAAATGTCAATAAACTGAGACCATGCGAAGCGAAACAGAGAGAGCTCAGACTGAATCTGCAGATTGGTGCGTCGCCTACTTTAAGAAAAAAAATGTCACAGGACTGGGTTTCTTCATAACGTCAATCCTCAGGCCACAACACCCACTATCACATTTTCTGACGCCAGAACAGTAGGAAGGCTAGTAACACATTACATGACACAGTGTTTATGAAAAATACTGCATGCAGGCTATGTTTTAGTTGGGGTTAAACATTCTCTACTGTTTTGTTTTTCTTTACGTAATGTGTGTAGAAGGCAGGAATACTGCGCTCTTATTCTGAAAGGCCCAAGCTTTATTCTGTGTTATATGTTATGTGCGCTAACCCTTCAATGTTAAAGCCCATATCATGAAATAATGTTGCCCATTTTCTTCCTGGGTGTTCATGGGGAATAATGCCAAACATATATTGCAGAAAGTGAAACTGTGGTTGGTAATCAGCTACATGCAGGTACATGCTGGTACATGTCATGTATGCATTGCTGAGAGTAACACAGTCACACGTTCTTCCAAAGTCCCAATAAAACCTGACTTGACCTGTCCTTAAATGGCCCTCCACATACACGTCAGTGGGCAAGCCATAATCACTTTTGCAATATTCATCCATTGGCATCCACTCTTAACCACTTGAAAGACTTAACAGGAGTAACAGTATGAGTAACACTCTTTTTTAAAGACAAAATACACACTATGTATATTTATGAGTACAATAATTCTTTTTCTCTGTCATACTTTTATAAAAAAAAAAAAATGCAAAGCACAGTTCTGCAAGTTCCTGTAGCAACCTGTACGATAAAATCATCACTGATACAGAAGACAAATCATCAAAATATTTGAGGGAATGGATCCGATCTTTAAAAAAACAACAAAAGAAAGCACAACTATATACTAGATTAGGATTAATGAGGCTGATACAACATGTTGAATGGTGTTTAAAATGGACTTATTCCACTACTTTGAAGAAGTTCCCAAAATAGTAAAACCACGGAGAAAAGAACAACGAACTTTAGTCTAGGGACTGAAGTCACCGCATGCTGTCAACGTGAATTATTTCTTTTGATTACAAAAAGAGAGGGAAGAGAGAGAAAAAGAGCAATTCATTTAGCCATGTGTGAAACATCTGCAAATTAACACCGTTTTCTGTAATGTGAAAAATCCTTTGTTTCCCTTTTTCGCTGGGATAGTTTGACAGTTCTCTCCCACAGGTCTCAACAAATGTTCAGCTTGATGGAGGGAATAACTTCCTTCTGAAACACGAACATGACGCCTCTCCAATTGGAAACAGCGATGTATTTGGAATACACTTGACCAGCTTGTGTTGAAAATCTTTTTATTCCTTTTAATGCCAAAGCCAAACCCCCCAGTCTTTTTCTCCCCCGCCCCATCCCTTCCCTCATGGTTTAAGTTAGCCAAAGATGCCTGCATTTGATTAGGGCTTCAACGTCAATAACGCCTGTTTGGAAAAACACCCTCAAAGGGCCCTAGAACGAGGATCAAGAGGAGGGCAACTGGTTGATAGGGCCGACCGAAGGAGGGATTATTTGGAAGCAAGAGGAAACATGATAAGGTATTGTGACTTCATGTGCAGTCCACATGTTACTGTATCGTGTTTGTGTGCCCATCAGTGCGATGATATGACAGCTCCGCTTGACTGCTTAAAACACAAATCTTTAATAAGTATAACCGTGGAAACAGGAGGAGACAGAAAGAACAAAGCAGAACCGAAATTTCGAGTGAAGGAAGGACATCGATGATGGATGAATAGGAGACGTACAAAGCACCTCAGTTTACAGATGTGGTGCAAAAGCTGTACGGACAGAAGAAGCTGAATTTCACTGCTCTTCTCTCTTCCCTCTGGTGATTTTTTTTTTCCTTTTCCTTCCACAGGAACCTAATTGTGGCTAATTTGGGGTTTTTGTGATACTAACTGTGAGGTCAAATAAATGTTTGCTCATGTGTGTAAGGGAGATAATAACGCTACGAGCCCTTTCCATTCTTCCACTGGAGATACAGGGCAACTGGGGAGCAGCTGGAAGCCAGGATGGCAGTAAAATTAATTAAAACCTTTTATATATCTTGTATAAGGCGGTCAATTTTCCACATTTTTATGAAGTAATTCTACAAAAGTGCAAAATTT
Source organism: Simochromis diagramma (assembly GCF_900408965.1). Lineage (NCBI taxonomy): Eukaryota > Metazoa > Chordata > Actinopteri > Cichliformes > Cichlidae > Simochromis > Simochromis diagramma. The sequence continues at coordinate 440,582 of NW_024387444.1, read as the reverse complement.
ATTTAAAATTAGTTAAGGTATGTCACTTATGTGACCTGAAGCTTTGTTTGAATTACGTTAAAAGTGCACCAGGGTGATGATGGGTAGATCACAAAAGGTGCATGAGCCGATTACGTGACAGTTATGCAGTATACTTCAACATATATTCTATATATAAAGTATAATCAGTGTATATGAATAATTAGCATTTTTTAATGTAGGCAGAGTCATGTTAAAAGTAGCTCACTAGCCGAAGAAATGTATGCACCCCTGCCTTAGCGGGTTAAATCTGTTTTATTTGGTCAGTGTTGAAATACAAAAAAGTAACCAGCTCAACTAAATTATAATGAACATGGGGGGAAAAGGCCACACACGATTAAATGATAGAGAAAATACTGGGTGGATTAATCAATGATGGAAAAACTTAGTAGCTGCACAGCTCCATTCAAAATCCAAAGAGAAAAAAATGGTAATCCTGATTTGGCAGCACTGCTTTGTGATATTAGAACATTTTCTTTTTTTCCCTTTTTTTTCTAGCAGTGAAATAATTACGACATCACAGCACACCCTCAAACAAAACACCCTCTGTGTTTTTGTGAGATTCAAGTGAAATTTTGGTGATGGCTGAATGCTCAGTGGTTAATATGCACTGGAAACCGCATGCATGTAGGGTCATGCTGCAGCACCGTGTACTTGGTGCTTGCTCTGCCAACAGTGGGTAAGCCAAGCAGTCGCTAAGGATTCAACAGTCGAATGGTTGACAAACATGGAACAAAGTGCTTATATAATATTGTATATGTGAGCATATTTGGGTTTAACGTGTCGTGTACGTGTGAAAAGACACGCTGCATGTGTTTCCGCATACACAGGATACACTGCCTGCCTTTTCGGGGCATGAATGCTTGCCTAAATTAATGCCACAGTGGAGGTGTGTGTGTACATTAGCGCCAGAAGAGAAAATCCTTTGCATGGCCCCTTATGAGTGGCTAAGATAGACAGAGTGTATGACTAGACTATGGGTGGTCCTTTTCCTCCCTCCAATTACTTTGAGAAAAACAAAACTTCTCTAAACCAGTTGGCCCTCGAGAAAAATCATATGATGCAGCCATCAAACTGTTTTTTCTTTGCTGTTCAAAGAAAAAGACAAACCTGCTTGTTCTTTACATGTTGCGGACGTTCCTTGCACGCATGTGTTTGGAACTTTAAACGCGCACCTTTGTGGATTCAGTTTATTATTTTCTCAGTGCTAGAAAAAAAAAACATGCAGTGCATGGACCTCCACTTTAAGTTCAGCACACGTCATGACAGGCGTTCACCCTCGAACTAAACATCTGCAAACATGCGGCACTCTAAACCAAGCCCGCAACCTCCAAATACACTCGTGGCTGGCTTTGAGTTTGTTTTTTTTTTCATACCACTACTAAAAAAATACTTTCTGAGGAGCCGGGCAGCAGCTACACAGCCATCCACATCTTAGCACCGCAATTAATTGAAATTAGAGCTAAACAACGAAAAATAACAGTGTTATTGGTTCAAAGGAGCGAGATTTGGAATAATATTCCCAGCTATAATAAGAGTACGCACTACCTTCAACGTATTTAAGACTCGTTTCAAGTGATGTCTATTTAATGCTTTTAATGCTGTGTGCTTTCATATTTATTTGTTGTCTTGTGTTTTCTTATTGTACTGTGGATGTTTTCTTGTACACTGTCGGATTGTATTATTTATATTTCTTAATTAGCATAAGTGGAGTTTCGATTAGTCCTTTAACCAGATGCAAAAACAACTTAGCAGCCCCAAGCTGCTATTGGAAACTGCTTTATATGTTACAAATGTGGCACATTAGGATGGATTAGAGATATGTAATAAGAAAAGTAAGATTTATTTAATGAAAGGCAACAAACTTCTGCTGGATCTTTGCAAACAGAAACCATCCCCTCGCTCCATTTCACAGCACCAAGCATTAAATATAGCAGCGAGAACTCATGGCCTTATATACACAAATATATAAGCACTCACGCAAACATATATATGCAGTGGCGGGAGAGGTAGAGGTGTAACACCCCGTGTCACCTCCAATAACATACCAAATCAATCAAAGCGCCCCTGCATGCAGAATTGAAGGCTGCAACTGCTGGAAGCACAGATGGTTTAATAAAACAGCACTGGGGCAAATGAAGGCTTTGTAGATTACGGCACATAGTGTGCCATTCACGTCATGGGCTTGACCCGTGATTATCATATATAATCCCATTACTGCCACATACTCTTTCATCCAAATATTTAGTACAAGTGCCAGCCTTTCTGACAGTCGGTGTACATTTAAAATGGAAAGCATGGAACGTTCACAGGCAAGTTTTGCATCATGGAAAAGCATTTCATATTCCAACTACAAGATATGATGGAGGAAAACGTCAGTTGATGCAATAAAAATAACTTTGCCCACTGCTTGAGGATCAATAGTCACAGCCATCATTGTGCAGAAGAGACATTTCACTTAATATAATCTTCTGCCTATAATGATTGTAAAATTTGTATGTATATATGTCTCTAAGTACCCTATCTCCTCCTTAAAGGGTGGTTCAATCTTTTCAAAACATTGCACAAACATCGTCACATATACGGTGATTATTAACATCTGCATTATAAATCTCAGATCTTTTGATTTTCATATTTGTTATCTTAATTTCATCATCTCCCTGCAAATGCCATGTTACACTGTCCATTTGCACACGCCATATGCATCCGGAAAATTAACGGTCACAAAAATTTGCACCTGTAACGCAATTTCATTTAATTCCCCATAAAAGCCTGGCAAAAACTGCCCACAGGGCACAAAAAGCACACCCACTGATTAAAAACAAACTACTAAATGTCAGCTCAGTTCTTGTAATGTGACTTAAATCTGCAGTTTCAGGCCTACTGAACACAGAACTGCAAAACAATGGGCTCAGATTGGAACTAGTCTTTGGACTAATTAATGTAAGGTAAGGTTGAGTATCTTTTTAGAATGTGGAAATATATGAGGACAATGATTCCTTGTCAAGAATTCCTTTGTAATAATTCCTTGGTAGATATCCAAGCTATCATCACACGCCCACAGTCTCATACTGAGTGCACTAGTTCAAGAAAAAACGGATTCTCTTTGTATCATAATCATCTTTTCTTTGTTTTTTCAAAATAGACTAACATTCAATAACGTTCAACAGCTGCAGCTGGCCTTTTGTTCTCTCTGGAAAAAGGAAATAGTTAGATGACTGTTAAAGCTTACAGTAAACATTTCAACACACTGGATTAGATTTGTTTTTCTTACAATTTATTCTGGTTGCCAGTGAGGAAAAAGAAGTCTGCTTTAACATTTCCTACAGTCACCTTGATCACACCATGGATCTGACTTGTGCTCCACTATGACGCTTGGACACATGCAGCAATTCTAACACCCCCCCATGTGCCAATCAGCCCACTGTCCATCAACAGTCTCATACACAAACTCACCCAACTACTGTGAAAAAAACCTTTTAAACCACAAAGGAGAAGGGCCAGTTTGCCAAAGCACAAACCCAGACATTACACACACATGCACGCACACACTCGTGCACACACCACAGCGTCCAACCTGCCCGCCTGTCAGCACACCAAAAGGCTTCTTTGTCCTTTGATAACCCTCGTCCAGCCGTCTCTACAGGAGGCTGTCTTTCTAACAAGTCTGCCCATGCAGGAGCTCTGAGCCGGGGGCAGAGAGCAGAACAATGCCCTCTCTCGTGGAGGACGACTGCTCACGCGGGGAAGTATAATGAAATCCATGTCCCACCAGCCTTTCCCAAACTAACAACAAATTCCTCCAAAGAATTCACTGATTTAAAAAAAACCCAAAAAACTATATCTAGAGCCGTGGCCAAGGCACCCTCAAAGGTCTCTCCAAACTCTCTCTCTCTATTATTTTTAGTAGCTGCAAGCAATAAAAGTACATTATCCCAAACAAGCATCAGGACTAAAGTGGGGACAGGAATCTGATGTTCTGGATTTGGGTACAGACATGTTAGCCAAAACAGAAGCCTGGAACTAATAAGAGTGGGAGAAATCAAAAAAGGTGCATACAAAAGAGGAAGAAGTAAAGCAGAGGCAGCAGGGACATGGAAATGCTGACCTCTGTTCTGTGTGAGATGGGCTGTGAGGAGTGAAAAGTGGTGGGGCTCATAAAAATCCTGTCTTTAGTTTGCAGTCGCTGTGGAAATCCCGTCTGGACCAGTCACCACAACAAACACTGAACTGTCCATGAATCACATCTCTCTACTTTCCCCTCTCAGTTTCCCCTTTTAAACATCTCGTCTTGCAGTCAAAAGTGGGAGCTAAATGGGGGGGGGGGGGGGGGAATAAATGTTAAATTGTAAAATGCTCTTCCACGGGAATGTGCCATACACACCATGTTATCATTAATGGATTATTGTTGGTGGCATTGACACATCTCCCCTTTAAACAGGCCTATATGTCTTACAGATGTTACCTCGTCCCAAACAGAACTTTTCCCCATTTTTACCTTTTGAAGACTTTTCTTGATTTTGTTTTGTCTTTTCGCTGATATGAACTCACCTTTGTCCCAAAACTACTTGTCTGAGCCTTTTGTGTTTAACGTTTCTGTCAACACTTTAAAGGAGTTGGCGGCTTTGTGAAAAATGAGCCAGAGCACATAGTAAAGGGAGGTGATTTCCCCTGAGCCGCTTGTAATTGCTTCAAGCTTGGACCAGACAGGACAAAACCAGGAGGCCTGGTGCAGGAAGTAGGACAGGAAATGGTTTGTATTCAGCCACCGAGGCAGCATGTTGGCTTCTCCTAAGAAGTGGACTGGGCATATGTGTCATGACGTCGTCATCATTCATGGTTTCTGTAAGATTGTACTGGTTTTAGACATATGCAAGGCTGAAATGCAAAGTAAATTGCACGTCTTCTGACGTCCAATTAGACTTACCACCAGCATCTTTGTCCCAGTGTTGGCATGCCATTGATTTTTCTAGGTCATTTTAAGTCTTAGTCCATGTTCCCTAAGCTCTCGTGGTCTGGTTCCTATCTGGGGGGTCAATCTGATGCTGCAGTCTTTGCCAACATTCATACAGAGGCTTTGAAGATCTGCTTTAAATCAAAAGGCTCAGACTGTCTCTTCTCATGCTCAGATTGAAAACATAACTTGCTTGTGCGCCTTTACTGTGTCAGCAGTATAACTTACTACAAATGAGTTCAGAAAATCTTTCTGTGCCCACATGCAAGAAAAATGGGCAAACATTCCCAGAGAAGGACAGACATTTCGCGTAAATGCCTCTGAGATCTGGACAGTATGTGGAATTCTGAGCACACTTCACTAAATACGCACAGGGAGCCTTTATTGATTTAATGACTAAAGAGGTCTGATCTAATCTAAAAATCATCCAAGTGGCCATAAACAAAAGCAGGCCAAGGTAGGCGTTTGTTTCTATATAAATGGCCCTTGAGGGTGAGAGTGGCATTACTCACTCCCCTCAGGACTAAAAGGACCAGTGAGCGCTGGGCCATGCAGACTGAGCAGAGCTGATCTAAAGGACTTCACCTCTAAAATAGTACAGCTGTCTCATTAACTCCAAATGCCTCGATAACTGAACAGAGACCAGTTGGACCACCAGCGGTAAAGAGAACACCCCGGAGCAATGGAGAGAAAGCAGGTGAAAGTTAGAATGAAACTGGTGAATGGGAAGAGGATTTTTTTCTCTCTTTTCTCAAGCGATCCTTTTCCATTTCTGCCTCCCAAAGAAAAACCCTGGGACCTTCCTTTGCCATCTTTTCATCTCCTCCCTCTCTCTCTCCCTCGCTTTCCACATTTTCTTCTTTCTTCGAGCTAGGATTAGCTCAGCAGGACACCGGCATTCCTTCCCCACTGGCAGCCTTTGTCTTGACATTCCCACTCCTCCCAGTGTCCTCTGCAGCCCTGCGCCTTACCAAGAAAACCAATATACTGGCAACAGCTTTCACTTTTTTTCTCCCCCCTCTGAAAATGGCAACCAGTTTTACATCAATGTAATACAAGTATTAGAGGGCAAAGTGATTCCGCAAGGAACCACAGGTCAAAGTGTTGGATAGGTCTACAAACAAAAATATACTGTACACTAACATTTAGACACGGTCGTGCCTACAGTGTTGCACTCCTCTTCACTTCTGACTCGAGGTTGGGGGTGGCCTTGCAGTGACTTTGATCTGGGGTCAGTTATGCACTCGTCGACTACCTGGTGTGATGTTTTGTACGGGGGTGGGGGCGGGAGGTGTTGAGATAACGGATACGCAGTCAGAAACAGGGCGTAGCTGTGCTCTGCACTGCTGCGCCCCTCCAGGAAAGGTCAGCATATTGTTGCAGACATGTGTTAATCCTATTACTCCAATTTCTGTGTTTGAGAATCAAAACGTAGGTAACATGGTGCTTCTTTTGCAAAGTTTCAACCCACTGCTATCTTCGATAGCCACCAACCAGAGGAGCTCTGTGGTTTTTAATAAAACTACAGCATCTGCATGCAACAATATTAATACGCAATAAAAGCTGGTTTCATAGTCCAACAACATTCCCTCCTGACAATCTTATCTGACCTAGGAAATAAACACTGATGGCCTCTAAAAAACATACCCTGCTCAGTGAGCTGCCAGAAGATATCATTTTACTTCCCATTATTTTCATCGTAGATTTAGACCTTTCTGCATTTTGGCTGCAATGAAGCCATCAAATGTTTTCCTTTTCACCTTGGCAAAGAGGCTGTCTAAGCTAGCCAAACTGTGTAATATTTGAGGTCTTTGTAAGTCCGAGGCTGAGAGCTGAGACCCAAGAAAACTTTATTTCAGGGGTATCTGGTTTTCTACATCCATAATACGGTGATATTTTCCAGATTTTTGAATGGTTAGACTACTGTAACCCAGCTTTTCTTCACTTTCATTCTATTTGCTGGTTGTTGTACACAGTTCAATCGAACACAAAAAGATTCACGCTATGCGCAAATCGGTCAACTAGTTTTAAAAGTAAAATAAAAAATAAATAAAAAATGAGTATTAATGATTTGCCAGTGTTAAGGTCAGTGCATCTAAGCTGCTTGACCTTAGCACACAAACCTTTTATACCTGTATATTGCCTGTACAGATACAGGTGTCAAGCAACCAGCAGATACTACCAAGACACAACTAGCGAGGTTCAGATGAGGCAGGATTTATTGCTGCGCAGGGAATATGGGGAGACCAGGAGTTTAAGAACCGGCTGCTTTCAAGGAAGAAGCTGCATTATAACAATATGACAGCTGTCAGCAATGATTTACCAACCATAAGATACTCACACACAAACCTGAAAAGCACATGTTGGGTTTTGGTTTTATATTCTGATCCAGGTTGAAATCAGTGCATGCAAGATACTTGACCTTAACACATAAAACAGACAAGGACAGCAGGAGAAAGGAAACTAGAGTTACTGCCTCGTGGTTGAATGCCAGCGAGGCAAGCTGCAGTTTGAATGACACGCCTTTTCAAACCTGAAAATGTGTATTTTTTTTTATTATAATATTGCTGTGGTTGCCCATAAATTGAAAGATGGCAACTTGTCTACAAACAACCGCCAACTACTCTCTGACCAGTAGTGAAATGGTGACAAGTGCGACACCAACTGGAACGTTTGCTTTCGAAGTAAAAGCTGAACCTTTTGCAATGTGTTATCTTCAGTGCTTTTACTTTGAAGGCAAACCGTCCCCATCTCTGGTTTGTGTCACACTTTTTCTACCACTCAGCCAGTAGTTTGCAAGCATCTACACCAAGTCTGACAAGACTTCAACCAATACGAAGCGGTTGCTGACCAGGCCCTTGGCCTGTGTAACTGAGCCCTTAGACTCAATTTGAATGAGTTCATCCTTGAATTTGTGGCAGAATTCCATCTAGGCACACATAGTATTACATTCACAAAATGGCACAGAAGTGAGATCACAATAACTTTGTCTATGTGGCCCCCAAAACCCATTCATCCTTGAGTCTCTCCGAATGTTTGTGCCAAATCTTAAGTCGAGAATGGGACAGAGTAACAAAAAAACCAGTTTGCATAAAGATGGTCACGATGAGAAAAGATAGAAAGATAAACATCCTGTGAAGGCAACAGGAAACCTGTGATTACATGCTCTGGAAAACACACAAACCTCTATACTGCTGATAAAGATAAGCCTGGTGCACTGTTAGTATACATACAAAAGTAGACATGTTTTATTGTTAGTTACCTCACTAGTTTTATTAGCAATGCTCATGTCTTCCCTTTTAATTTCTATAATGAGTGAATCAGTGAGAACACAGTGCCCTCAGTGTGTTCGGTAATTACACAGATGGGATTTTTCATATGATGTCCAGGTCCCAAAAGGTCCCGTGTGTGTGTGTGAGCACTGCTCTCAAGCCGCTAGCTTAGTTTACACAAAAAGGTCATTTTAATCAGGTGAATACCACGACGCCAAATCTACGGGTCTTTGCCTGAGCATAAACAGAGGATATCCCTGGGCTCAGCCGGGATCACATACCTGGAGTCATGGAAAAGTCATTTCTGGAACAGACTGGAGCAATCCAGTAACCTCCTGCCCTCCTGCTCAGCTTTCTCTCCCTTCAGACTCTGTATCTGAATCATCTCGGGTACGAGCGTTCATCCTCACGTCTCCTCACGACTCCCCCACTCTCTCTCGCTTGCTTCCCTTAGCTCCCAGATCCTTTTGACTATTATTATTGTATGGCTTAGCAGCCGGCCCACGAGACCACGGGGTCAAATTAACACAAATGTACAAAAATAAAAACACCATTACTTACACAAGCATGTTCACATGCTTGAAGTTACACATTTGCACAAGTGCATCGCATTCAGGATCACAAAGACATGCACAAAAGATACACCAGTCAGGCCAAAAACCTCTTAAAAACAACCCTCATCAGGCTTATGATAGTAAATACATGACGTCTGTTTGTTGAATGAAAACTCACTCCTGGTGTCTATGTCTCCTTTGTCTCTCGCTACTGTCAACAAGCCATTATTATTTCTTAGGCATATATTTTGTTTCCAATCACAAAAAATAAAGAAAAGAAATATGAATTACGACTCATGAGGCGTTCACTATTTCTGTTTTAAACATGGGAATTTTGCCACACACAAGTAAAAGCCTAACAATGTAATAAAAAAGTCTTATTTTAATAAACTTTAATGCTAAACAGTGATTAGATATATCACTTTGGTTGTGCAGTCCAACATACACCCTGGGCTCTGGGCAAATATAGGAGTCTCAAGCCAAAGTCAATTCAAACTTTTTGGATAACTCAGGCCTTTATTAGTGATGAGTGATGATCAAACAATGAAATCACTAACTGAATCCGAGGTAGCTGCTTGTAATGTGTACAGGAATTTGCAGCCTCCCCTTTCCTCTCTCTCTGCTGCCGTCTGGCATTGCCTCTCTTCCTGTGGGTGATAACGTACCGATAAGGTCTGGCTCTTTATCGTAAATGGACACCAGTTAAGGTAATGCGGCAGCCATAAAGTGGCGACCTTGTTATCGCAGTCTGATTTGTGTTAGAGTAGATAGACATTTTGTCTTGACTGTGTGTGTGTGTGTGAGAAACAGAGATAGAAAGAAAGCCCTGCAAAAATTCACAGCATGATAGGAAGCTCTATATTTCTCAGATAATTATCACACGGTAATAGAGTAATCAATATTAAATCAGCTGGTAATCACGGCTTTGAACCACTTATCAGATATAGCTTTACAGCGTCAGCACATTAAGACAACAACAGCACACGCTTGCAGCAGACAGACCTTGCTGACTATGGGAAACTCTACACTGGTACTGATTAAAGACTTAAAAAAAGAACAGTGAATTGTTGTGGTCACTTCTATTCTGAGGCTGCCTCTTATCCATTTGCCTCTATCAGTAGTGCTCACTTGTGGAGGGCACTGGAGCCTCTGAAAGGCCTGGATCATTAAGAAACCACTCATTCACTTGACATGTGTTTCTCTAAGTGGTTGTTGCTTGAGCACATTCTTAAAGGAAAAGCATTGGACTGAAAAGCATCTGAACAGAAACATCAGTTGATGTCTCGTAAGATTCAATTCATTTTAATTTATACAGCTCCAAATCACAACAACAGTCACCTCAATGCTTTAAACTACATTGCAATAATATAGGAAGAAGCGCAACAATCAGATGACCCCATGTGAGCAAGCACTTGGCGACAGTGGGAAGGAAAAACTACCCGTTAACAGGAAGAGTCCTCCAGCAAAACCAGGGTGAAGTAAAATGAATGCGTACCATCATGGCATGGAGGTTATAAGAGAAAGTGAGAGAACGAGATCCAGAAATGCGACTCATCCTCAAGTCATTCATTGTGGGAGGTGAAGTGTGAGAGTGTGTGCATGGATGTGCGTGGATGATGATCGTACTGATTCACACATTCAGACCAAAGAGAAAAAATAAAAGCAGCAGCAGGTTTTTTCTTCCAGATGTTTTACCGAATCTGACTCCTGTCTGAATTTGCTCAAGGCCACAACAATAAGAATCACTCAGCGTGGGATAAGAGCCAACCGTTTATTAAAGAATAAAACATCATCCTTCTGTCTGCACTGACAGACATGCACATTATGTTTTAACATGAACAAAAAGATGCACACAACTTCTAGGCGTTCCAGTTCCACTAAATACGCCTGCACAATATACACACAATGGAGGCACTGTGAGTCATGCTTTAAAGGGGTCAAATGGGTGGCTTCTGCTATTAAAACTCCCTCCTGGATCGTCTGTGCTGACTTTATATGTCACCTTAGTACAGTACTTTGTTGTTAGAAACCTCCACAAAAGCTTTTAAGATCTTATGAGTAGGGGAATAAATTATTATAATACTGAATTCCACATGATAGAATTATGCATAATTTAGGTTTCCAGCAGGTAATGGCAGAGGTATTATCTGATTTGAGTAAACGTAAAACCTTTTGCCAACCCCTTTGAAAGCAACACACATCATTCATACACCGTTTCCTCTAAATCCAGTCACTGAAGTCCGAAGTATTGTGTGTGACAGGTGAAGCGAGGCCACTCTCGGAAAAACCAGAAAACGGGTCACCTTAATCATGAAGCACTCCAAGGAAATGGCACAACCAATCCAAGAAACTGTGATAGCGCCATGCCAAAAAACCTGAAAGCCACTGGAAGGGATGCTGACTGCATTACACTCAAAATGGGAAAAATGTATAATCACAGACTGATTTAATTCCATTTAACAAAATTACAAAATGACATCAATCATGCACTCCCTGTTTTTCCAGCAATCAAAACGGGATTTGTGTACTATTCTGCTCAAATCCTGAGCTGGATTTTAATAACTTCTGGAGCATGATGAGAAAGAGCATGATCCAATCTAAATTAATTTACCAGCTGGGTTGGGCAGTGGGGAGCAGTGGGAAAGCTGTCTATCTCCTTAAAGAAACAGGAGTTTTATGCGATTTCAAACCACAGAGCCAGGTGGTCCTGGAGCAATGGGCAAAAAGCACACAGGGGAGCACGGAAAGAAACATGGGATAAAAGGAGAAGGGTGCAATTTGGTGGAAAAGATTAGATCAGAAGGATAAGGTGGTTGGATAAGGGCAAACAAAAGAAGGTAAAAGAGAGAGAGAGAGGGAAGTGACTAACAAGTGTCTGTTCTTGGGCTAGTTTTCTGAACTCTCAGTGGACCACTGTTGGAGGAGTGAGCTGGGGCAAAAGAAAGAAGAGGTGGGGGTTGTAAGGTTTGTCACTGAACACCTGCCTCCACTTAACCCCTTTCCCTCTCTTTCTGCTTGAGCTGCCTCTTTCAGCCATCTCCTTTCCACCTACCCGGGCACCCCCTTCTTCCCCGTCATTCATGCGCAGGGCATCCTACGGGCTCACAGGCCAAAGGCTCCTTCTTTTCCCAAACATGGGAGGTCCCTCACAGCAAGGCAGGGGGACTTAGCCAGCCATGCATTCAGCTAGTAAGCAGAGATTTCTTAAAGCTCTAGAAAGCAGTATTGATATTAACACTGACTTGAATATACTGTTGTACAGTGAAAGGAAGTCTGTTACTTTCACATGTATTTTTCTAGCTTTATGCTCGTTCTTCTGGTTCACAAGTCTGTGTGCTTTTATCCCAGTGGCGCTTCATTTAGCACAGACTGATTGTATGCAACCTTTGCATTTACAATAAATTAGCTGTGGAAAAAAAGTGGGAGGGCCTTTTCCTGAGGAGCTGATTAGCAGAATCAGGGCTTAAACCATTTGATTTCAATTGATGCTATGTTGGTTGCGAAGTAGGGAATTATATTCTTATATATTCTACACTCATTGGAAATTGTGTTAGGTACACCTGTTCAATTGCTCCTAATTGCCCAATGTTGACCTGGTCAAGTCGATCTGGTGAAGTTCAAACAGAGCATCAGAACTGGGAAGAGAGGTGATTCAAGTGACTTTGAGTGTGGCATGGCTATGGTAATTGAAGGGCTGTCTAAATATTTCGTAAACTGCTGATCTGCTGACATTCTCCCACGCAACCATCTCTAGTGTTTACAGAGGATGCTCGAAAAAGGAGAAAATATCGAGTGAGTGGCAGTTCTCTGGGTGAAAATACCTTGATGATGGCAGAGGTCAGAGGAGAATGGCCACATCGTTTCAAGCTTACTGGAAGGCAACTCAAATAACCACTTGTTGCAAACAAAATACGCAGAAGAGCATCTCTGAACACAAAACACATCCTATCTTGACCACACTAAATGCCAACAGAAGATTGGAGTCTCGATTTTCTGCTGAATATAACACTGAGTTTGCTGAACCCACATTGTCTCCACAGTCAATCCAGTGAAGCACCTCTAGGTACATGATGGTCGACACCTCTGCAGTAACTGCATGATGCTATCACGTCAATAATAGCATCATGCAGTCTCTTTCCAAAATCTCTGAGGAAAGTTTCCAGTAACTTTCTGAATCTATGCCACGGAGCAATAGGGCACAGAAGGTCAAAGGTCATTGAATCCAGCACTAGTACTACGTACCTATTGAAGTGTCCAGTGAGTGTACATTGGAGCATACCAATTCAGATTTCAGACTCTCTGCACTAAGACCTTAACAATTGCAATCATTTATTCTACCCCGATCACCATTAAGAAGTATATATACCTTTAATTACACTGGCCTTACTTGAATTATGTTGGGCTTAACATCTAAAGCGGCTAAAATTTCAACACCATACTATAAACACACGTTCAAGAGCACTTTACACCACCACGACAGAATGTGCGCATTTTCTCACTTTCCCACGATGCAACCAACCCGGCACTCCATCCCAACTGGTGGTTACACCAATTAAAAGCCTGTGTCAGGTCAGGAGTTATTCATTTAACATTAAAGAGAACACGGGGTCCTTCTATTCAGACCCACCACAGGCATTAACTCCCCCTCTCTCCTCCTTTCACCCCGTTTTCCATGCCTCATAAAAGATCTGCCCTTCTCTCTTTCACTCTCTTGTTTGCCCAGTGTCCCTCCTTCATTCACTCGGTCCTTTCCTCTCTTTAGCTCTTCAATTAACCACCTCTCAACAGCCATCCGTCCCTAATCTGGTGGGCATCAGTGAAGGTTATGGTCAACAACAGATAAAACAATCCAGGTTTTAAATGATTACCAATAATCGTCTTGTTTGTTTTTTGTTTTTAGCTTGCTGACCTAGCCTGGACACATCATCGTTACTCCAATAACACACGAGGCAGACATGACACGAGCAGCAGGGGTCACTAAGCTTAAAGAGTGTGTTATACAGTAGGTATCCCAAAGGTGCTTTAGTCAGAAACAAGAAGATGCTTTGCTGTTTGAATGCGTCACTGCCTGCCTGACAGTCCAGCAGCTTTTTAATGTCCTGTGAACCTCACATTAAACACACGCAGACAAAAATCGCAGCTGTGCAGACAAGATTTAGTGGGAGCCGGGAGAGCCGTAAATAAATGTTGGAAATAGAGATGCCAAGTCAAGTCAGATCAAGACATTTTCACATGAAAATACAGCAGATAAACGTGGTCAGCTCACTCAAAGAGCAACACAATATGGCATTTTTCAAAGATTTTAGTACATAACATATCAAAAACAACTATACGATAAGTCAAATGGAAATTTCTGTGTCTAACAGAGATCATGAGAATTGAAAATTGACTGGAATTTAAAAAAAACAAAACAAAAAAGCGGACTGTTTATTTTTAATGGAAACCTAGTCTGACGGCAGGTCTGACTGCATTCTTGGAGGTCCGGCGGCACCTTTGGGACTAGGCTGAGTCTGATTTTTGAGGAAGTGTACTGATTTGCATGAGTTACTTTACAGATCCTTCCCCTTTTCATTTCTCCGACTGTACTGAAGCATCAGGGTTCAGGGTCACTTAATGAAGAGCTCTCCCAGGGCTTGCAAGTGCTGTTCATGGGTACACTTGAAGGGCATGGCTGCTACTATAATTGACTTCAAACTCCAACCAGGCGGCTCAAAAACATATTTAAAGCAGAACACTTGCAGAAGCCTTTCGGTAACAGCTGTGACATTTAAATCAAAGTCAAGAGCAGCTCTTCACGCAGCTTTTTGCAAACAGTGCGAATAAATCCTTTAAATCTGAAATATTAAATGCGATGACTGTAAATAAGAATTGCATACTGTAAGCAAGATGTCGGTTTATGCGCTGTATATACAAGGAGCTCGTGGGATTACACTGTTGTCCAAATCCTGTCTACCTCTTGGTGTAGCTGTAATTTGTCTGCTGCAACTTTGTGTCCTTGTTTACGCAAAGTCTAACTAGTGTGAAACCTGAAAATCCTGAAATGACGGGCTAAGAGTGAAAGGCAGTAATCCCACTAAATCTCAGCTGTGAGCCTCGCTTTGATAGACACTGTGCTTAGAACGACTGAGCTCCCTGCCTGGGTAAGAGAAAGAGGGGTGAAGGGAAAACACGACAGTTGTGGTAAATAAAAAAAAAGAGCAGTGAGATGATGAAAACAAGTGGACAGATCAAATACAATTAACCCCCCCCCCATAAAAAGGAAGAAAAAGAACAAAGAATGAGTATGACAGTCAGGAAGAGTACGCACTGTGAATTTAAGAAGTTCCACTTTCAATTAAACTTATACCAAGATGCTCCACTGAGGTGAGAGCACTTCTCTAGTGGTCAAAGAGACAGCTAAGCTAGGTAAAAATAACGTAGCTAGCAAGAAAGGCTTGGCCGCTGAAGAAGAAGCTCTGAAGACTGATGTTTTTGTGGCTACAAGCAGTGTCCAAAAAGATCTATGGAGGACGTGAAGTCTAAGCATGTCTGGGTGCTACTTATTATCATTCAGTTAAAAGGAAATGGATATTTAGAGCAACTAACTGTGTGGCTAATGTGAGCGGTGCTAACAGCTTTCTTCCCCAGCGTGTACCACACATGTGCATAGCTGCTACATCCGTTACTGTAATCACTCGTCTCGTCAGTCAATGCACCATTAATCCACAATGTAAAATGTGTGCAGATTTATATGACAGCTAAAGCTAGAGTAAGTATTTCTACTTTTCATTTCAGGTCTTTGATCTTGCCGATTTTTTTCCCCCTCCCTTCACGTGCTCGCCTGTGTTTCTAGTCGCGAGGTATAGTTTATGATTTGCTGATAGAGCGGGCAGGCAGAGGTCTTCGGTGGGTCGCTCGAGACAAAAGCTGCTTTTTAGCTCTCGAGGCTGATATCTCCCAGCTCCGCTCCCTTCTGATAGCCGAAGTATGCCGGCTGGGGTGTGGGGGTGGTGGAGTGGTGGTGTTTGAGGTAAAGGGCGGGAGGGGTGGATGCTTCTCCTGGCCTCCTCTCCCTGCGGAGGCTGCAGTGAAAATGACTTTACCATGCGATGTGCTGTGGTCGCTCCCACTACGCATGTAACCCAGTCAAACTGTTCTCGTCTTAATCTGATTACTCGGGTTATGCTGGGACGCCATGCACAGAATATCTTATGTAAAAAGCATATTCATGTTTCTGGCCAAATTGTGCACAAGATTTCATGCTTGTACCCCAACCCAATCTCCAACCCCCTTGAAGTGGGCTAGAACCCCCCCCCACATACACACAAACACACACAAAAAGAGAAGGCATATTCAGATAGTTTCTGTAAAAGAAAGAGAGGAAAAGAAGGCAAACTACTCAAAGCGCTTTTAATAATGTATCCATGTCTACATGCATGTTTTGCATGGAGCGGTGGGAAAAATAAAGTGTGAGAGAGTAAACAAGGACACCAACACCAGGTGAGCTTTCCTGAGGGCAGCTGGGAGTATTTTTCTCCTCTTTTAGCAGTTCATGAAAAAAACCACAAGCTGCCAGATGTGACAGAGGGCATGCACCCTGCTCGCACACACCATAGAGACATGCAGTTACACACACACACACCAAAAAAAAGGGAAAATCTGACAGAGAAACAGGCCTCAGTCTAACCCAAAGTAAATGTGTGTGGCACAGATTTACTGTATTTCTAACTAAAGTTAGTGGCAGATCTCTATCGCGAGAATCTTCGTCTCATTAAAAGAAATGTCAGATGAAGGAAACCGAGGGTGAAGACATCAAAGGGGTCTGCAGGGAGCTGAAGAAATCTGGCTTTTAACTCGTTATAAACCCACTGACGGCAGGAATTCTCACTATGAATTCCTACGAGAATCCGTCGTCATGCATTCTCATGCACGTGCACTGAAGTATAACACCTATTGATTTATTTACATACGTGACCTCTTAACTCACCAAGCAGTTCCTAATTGTTACTGACCAACAGGCCACTGTAGTTTGACGTGCATACTCATGGGTCCACACTGAGTACCTGTGGCTCAGTGGTGACCTACATTCCCCTTTTGTTATTCCACGCATATCGGCACTGTGTAAAACCGCTGGCTGCTAATTGCTTTCACATTACAGAGCAGCCGGGTGATCTTGGTGGCTTTCCAAGACCACCAACACTGGGACAGGGGGTGTGCACGTTTGCAAAGGCATACCACCAATCACGCAAAGGCTGCATTACTGTGCAAGCACAGGGTTAAAAACCATGCGGGCTGCTATCTGCCGGCAGTAAAACACCTTTCGTCTATTGTCTTGGAAACTCTTTAACTACTGTTTTTCTTCTAGTTTTATAAGACTTGAGCCAGGAAAGCCTTTTAAAAAAATCTGAATGACTAACTGTCGCATTTAAAGGGAGGAGTCTTTGCAAATTTCTGGAGACATTTTTTTGCACACTGAGTGATGGTATTTGACAATCAACCAGAGTCCTAGGACTTCCGAAACACGTTTACAAGCTTACAATAAATTCATTAGCAATGAGCTATTTGTCCCAATTAAACATGGAAGGGCAGCTGGCAGGAAAATTACAGCTTCCTTAAATAAACTCGCAGGTCTACAGCAAGCACAGAGGCCATTTCTAAATTTATCACCTCGCCATAGTCCTACCCTTCAACTCGGTCCAAGTGCACTCTGCTTATCTCGTTTTGATGTGCCTAACATGTTTCAGCCTAATGCAGTTCAGCAAAAGTATCAAACAGATCAAGCAGAAATCAAAGAGCCCATTTATCAAGTGCAGAGACATCGGCTTTTTGCACTTGTGAGCAACAGTAAGGACTCTGATGCACTAAATCTTCTGTTTGTCACGACTCGGGGAAGCGCGATCACACAGACGTCATTTGGCCATCAGTGGAACGCTGTTTTTTATGACCAAAATGGGTGGAAGAGTGTCGGCTGTTTGCAGCGATCATAAAGGGGCGCTCAGTTGCCTGGAAATTCAATGTTTGGAGGGGCCGTGTGCTCTCCATGCACGCAAGAACACATATCGAGACAAAAACACAATGTCCACTCCTGCTCAGGGCCGTCATGAGTGTTTGGGGGGGGGGGGGTTAAGCTAGCCAGCTGGCTGGAGTTAAATCAGGTTTGAATTAAAGGGTAAATGGACTAACAAATCCCAGGGAGTGCAAAGCGAGGGCAGTGAGGAGGAGGGTGGGGGGCAGTGGGTCACCGCCGTCTGACTGAGGACACAGAGGATTGAAAAGAAATGAAAATAAAAAGTGAGGAGAGCAGAACACATTCCAGATCTGAAATAACTATATCTTAGACAGTTTTCACAGCAAACTGTCTGCTTTGTAAATCTTAATAAGTATCGGGGGGGCTGGGGGAATTAAGATGCTGACAAAGAGTAGGAGAAAACTGAAGGAGGAGAAGGAGGGTTTAGACAAGACGTTGGTCTGCCAAACTCCATCGCAAGTCCCTGCCATGAGTTGTCCAAACTGTTGAACGGTACCAGGAGGGGAAACTTCTAAACCGAATCCATTACTGTTTAAAACTCCCACTCAAACAGTCATGAATCACCACTGCGGCGATCTGTCTCGATCCAAATTATCAGCGCCGGCCCGTTTAAGATCAGCACGCCAGCCGGGCACGTCAGAAATAATAAGCTCCAATGTCCACAGCAGAGATGTCTCAATATATCTTTCCCCTGTTTAACTATAGAGGTCTGCATACATCTACAGCGACGGGCCGACAGCCTCATTGCAAAACATCATTACACAATGCATGCACGGTATAAACAGCTGTACATTTCAATGAAAAGGCCAATAAATATTCTATTTAAGCGCACCGGGGGCCGTGGGTAAACGTCTGGAAAGATGCTGACGCTGTGCCATCTCTTCTTTGCTCCAATTATGGTTGCAACGACATGACAGGTTTTATGTGCCATTAGAGCTTGCTGCGGGACGGTGAAATGCTGGGAATCTGTTTTTTGCTCTGGTAGGAAATAATGCCGCCTCCACGCATTGCTCAACAATTCCAAATTTAATCCTTGGTTGGCTTTTTGTTTTTTGTTTTTTTTAAGACACAAGTGCTGACATGGCATGAGATCACATCATATTTTAGTGTAAAGGGTTTAACGACGTTCATAATCAGGAGCACTTAAACCTGTGTTCCAACTGCTACAATGGCTCAATGAAGTTGAGATAGAGGGCTGAGAGGTAATGAGCTCTTTGCGGGCAAAGCTTAGTGCTGCTGAGGCAGCCACGCAGAGGTTAGACAAACAGGCAGTGGGATCACAAGGGCCTAAGCCTCTTATATAGGCCCCTCTTATGGAGAAGATCACTGACTTCTGGTGGAGGGATGAAGGTCAGGAGTTTTCAAAGATCGTGAAGGCCTCTGCTCCTCTTTCTACGAAGGCCCCTACCCCTTCTGACATTGCTGCTCAGAGGCTGTTTGTTTCAGTTTAACGGGTCGGATCATTCAGATTCTTGACTGATAGGACTTAGCTGGGAGTAAATTTAAGCCTGCTGTCAGTCAAACACCTCTAGGAAAATATTTTCCCGTCTCAATAACATTCGTAGCCTGCTCAGATTTCTCCGTGCCGAGACAGTTCCATCCCGATCCTCACTCACCTCCTCGTGCTTTAAATCTTTTAATCCCTTTCTGCAGAGAGAAAAAAACCTCCACTAGTTTTGGACTCCTTTTGCTTCATGAACCTCTTCCTCTTTCCCTCCCCAGGTCCCTTCTCTCCTGCTGGGAGTCACAGGGCAATGTAGTTTCATTTCCTGCCCTGCTGAAATCAATGCTCTCTGAAGACAAGCAGGGGTTAGAGACTTAGAGGGAAGACGGAGACAGATGTATAGAGAGACAGGAAAAGAGAGCAGAGCTAGGTGTGAGAAGACTGCTGGCATGCGGGACACAGCCGTACCAGCACATAACCTTAAAGTGGGGTTGCTTCCAAGTCGGCGTCAGCTTTGATAAACATCTACCGGGAAGTAAAACAACCGTTCAAAGCAGAAATATGAAAAACAGGAGGGCAGCTTTAATGGGTAAATTGAATTTTCCCCTCAACACTCCCCATCATTTTTTATTCGCCTCAAAGACGGATGGGGGAAAAAAAGAAAAGCATTCGGCGTCCCACAGGATAAATGTATGAATTCCTGGTCAGGAGCGAGCCAGCTGATGAGATCCCTCTCCAGCTTATGCCAGGTTCGATACAAACACGAGTTGAGCGAACACAAAAGGAAGAGAAGTGGAGGAGATAACATACATTTTGTCACTTTTAAAACACAGAGATTCCTGCTTCATGACTGTACCGGATTTTCTTTCATAAGCATTCCTGCAGATCTGACCACGAAACCCACGGGCCGCTCAGACTTCAAACACAGGACTGCCTCCATCATTCTAAGCTCTGGTTAATGCATCCGGACAGTCAGAAGCACATAACCTTCGGTCCTGCTGTTATTTTCACTCATTTGCTACAAAACAGAGACACACTCTGGATAGTTAGGCAACAAAGGAATCAATAACTTTTCACCTTGGAGGGAAAAAAAGTTGCCTTATAGTGAGGCCATCAAGCCAAAAGGGATATGAGTATGGTAACAGCTATTCCTCACCACAATAAAGGGATCTTTGAAGGCTTGCCCAAACTCTTAAGAGTTAAGCATGCCATAATCTGCTAAAATCATGCTACCACCATGTTTCTTGAGTAAAAGACAAAGTGGAAAATTAGAATCTTAAAGTGAGAATTTTTTTAAAATCTGCATCGTCGAACATTTTTCCTCTTTCACCAAATCCGATCGATGACAGAAGACTTGACCGCACAGGGACAGCAGTTTCCTGGTGGCGCTAAATCAGCCAGATGCCTGGGCAGCAGTGGTTTGGTAGATGGGCATTTAACTGCAGTGACTGCATTTCAGACTCACATCCAAATGAGACCTTTAACTCCAGATTCCTCGGTGAATGCGGTCGACACAGGATTAGAATGGATAGAAAGGGGATTTCCATTTAAGTCAAATTTCTTATGGTCATTTGTGCCTTTTTTCCCCTCTATTCATGCTAAGTCACTGTTAAATTTATAGTTGCGTGCTTGCATCTAAATTTTGCCCCTGAAATCTGGTGTCACAATTCACAGGCCGCACATGCAAACAGACCTGTTTTTACCACAAAATGCTGACTTGGCGCCGTTTGTCAGCCTAATGGAAAAAAATGTGCGAGATCAGTCGGACAACGGGACTGTGCTGCCACTTCAAGGCGCAGCCTCTCTCGAGTCTTTTTGTGTGAATCAAGTGGCTGGGTAAACACTGGCTGCTGGTTAAACAGGGCGCCTGCACGGAGAACAAGGTGACGAGGCTTTGGTTAAACAAACACACTAAGGCCATGTCTCCACTAATGCTAATACAAAGACATTTGCTGAAGGTGACTACGCTGCACTGAAAACATGCTGGATTTAGTAATATTACCCCCTACTTGTTTAGTTAAGTTGGATTGTATTGCTTTAATATATGTATGGACCAAAAGTCTTCACACTAGAGCCAGATGGATGTTTTGGGTGTAAAAAATTCAAATGCTGATATTTTGGCACTTTCCGCCAATGTGTTTCACAGTCTGCCAGATGTGCTGCCGACAGCGCTCAGAGTCGATCCTCTGCTGAACCAACCAGGTGCTGACAATGTTTCTAAATGACTGACTTTCCTTTCCTTCTGTACTTTATTGTTTTTATATATATTGCATTACTTGAGTTACATTGCAATACCAATATATCCATAGAATATAGACTCTGCTTATGAACGCACAATGCACAGCCACGGGAAAAAGTGGGTGTGCGTAATCTGAGATTTTGAAAATAATTTGTCAGATATGCAGATGATGTGGTTTCTGTTTGTTTATTTAGTTTTTATTGTTTTTTATTGTCATTTATTACTCAAATTCATTGACTAAATCAGCAGATGTTGTGATGAGGTGAAATAAGATGGAAATAGTGGCAAAGTAAGTTCAATTCAATTTAGTTTTATTTGTATAGTTCCAAATCTCAACAATAATGGCTTCAAGGAACTTGACATTGTATGGTTAAGATCCTGCAATACTAGAATGAAACCTATGAGCAAGCATTTGGCGACGGTGGGAAGGAAAAACTCCCTTTTAACAGGAATAAACCTCAAACAGAAAAAGGCTCAGGGAGGTGATATGGGAGAGGTCTTTAAGATATGATGGGGCTTGATTCAGGACCTTGTTTGTGAGGAGAAGGCTTTTGAATTAAATTCTGCAATTAACAGGGAGCCAATAAAGAGAAGCCAGTATGGCAGAAATGTGTTTCTCTTTCAGTCAGTTTGAGAGCTCAAAGCCTGCTGATTGGAGCATTTTTATTCCCCAATAACAAACAAAACACATAAATAAAGCGAAAGGAGCTTAGTGTTGTTTTAGCAGATCCCTAAACCTGTTTAGTGGCCAAATCGACTTGTTAAACTGGCAGCTTTACACTAAAAACCTGTTTAATCCCCAAAAAGGAAAAATGCCTCCGCTTCTGGCAACGACGGGATTACAGTTTCTGTGGCCACTAAATGTAATCACAAAGCAATGACAGGCCAAAGACACAGGAAAACACTTCTCTCTGCATCTTATACAAACATAAAAACCTCCTGAGTGGCTGCACGAGAGCCTAAACAGACACATTCAACAAGGAAGCACACAGTTTATTCAAGCCGAACACAAATCATACGATGCCCCGTAAAATCAAATTTCCTGAAGCCCAAATGTGTCTGGTTTAAGTATTTTGCAAGCAGGCTGAAGTCTATATGCCGAGCACTTTCGGCGTGTGCTACGGCTTTGCTCCAGAGGCATGAAAAAAAATGAGAGAGAGAGAGAAAAAGTAAGAAAAATAAAGATTTGAGCGAAGGATCTGCTGGGAATGATTTTGGAAATTGTGAGAAAAATGCATGTGATACGGTTCTATTAATAACTGCGGAGTGATAAGTTTATACAAATGCCACTGTGGAGCTGATGGTCCAGTGCTTTTTTTGCCGCGTAACCACTGCGTTCTGAAAAGATTACCCACAGAGCCTCAAAGACGCATCAAGAGTTGCGTTGACTACGGAAAAATCTGGCTAAAGATCCCTCTCATGATCTCGCCATGGCTGCAATGAATCAATTGAAAGAATGAAGTGTTTTTGCGTCAGCTGACAGCACAAGATGCCGCTCCATCTCAGCTCTAGTATGAGAAGCCGCGTACTGGCAAACAATCCTGCCAGAAAGCCTGCACGAGTCGTTATCTTTGTTTCCCTGAAGAGCGTAGGAACTGCTGTGGAGCCACCCTGCTCTCAGTTATTGTTGAGTAAACACAAGCAGCTCAGCCAAGAGCAGCATGTCAGTCAGCCAGGCAAAGAAAGGAGAAAAAGTTGAGGAGCCACTCAGAAACTGAAGAGAAGGAGAGGGGGCAAAAGAGACAGTGTGTGTTTGAGAGAGAGAGAGAGAGGACGCAGCCAGGAAAGTGAGAAAGTACAGAAAAGAAAATTAAAAGGGAAAGAATGCCAGCATTAGCATGTGATTGCCAGCCAGATAGGAACAGTGCCAATGAGTTTTGATGTCATGCTGATGGTTTTGAAAGGTCGCAGAGGGGTTGACTATTTTCTGATTCTCATCATGCGGGGAAAAAACGTCTGTGTGTCCCCATGAAAACATGCAATGATAGGCACGGCTTTTCTAAAGAATGCAGATCATCTGCGACCACGAACACTGTGTACTTGTTTAATGCTTTTGACCATTCCTCCAGTGTCACCTATCAAAGTGAACACTCCTCCTCAGGCTGGTTAACCCTAACACACAGAGAGAAAAAGATCACGGCAATCAACCTACACAGAGGCTTGTGTGCAGTCCTCCAAGCAGCTAAACAGACATTATGCTGTGGGTAAGTCAAGCGCTCAACAAGTAGGCCTAAACAGGGAAGGGAATTATCCAAGTTGTGTCCACCACGGAGAGGAAGAATGAAAAAAAAAACAACAAATAAAGGTCGTAGAACCGCCGAGGAGAAATCAGTGAAAAAGTCTGCGTATGTGGCATCTGTCTTCTCTGAGACACAAGTTAAATGTTAAAGGACCCACATCGACACAAATACGGACAACTGTGTCACCCATAATCAGTTGTTCCACATATTTTTGACACTGCCCCCAAGTGGAAGTATGCAGCTACCACAGATGTGGGTCTGAGGCCTTCAGTCCAGCTGCTGTGACCAGATGATGAGTTGATTTAGTGCAAAATGCTGCACATTGTGTGGTTAAAGCATCACAACTCTGATGACTTTCTGCATTTCTCTCTTTTAGATCTTTGTATTCTTTGGATTTTGAAGCTTTAGCCATAGAAAGGTTATCTCAGACTTAAGTGTTATGGACTAACATATTACTAATTGAATGCGGGAACAAAATAGCAGATTAAAAGAGAATGCCAAACCCTATACTTAAACAGCTGTGAAGAAAGGACACGCATATTTCTAGTTTTGCACACAAATATGACAGTGCCATCTCTCTTAATAATCCATAAAGTGAACATATCTTTCATGGAAAACAAATATTGATTTTTTTTGGCAGTGACGCCCATTAAATTGGGGGTATTTCATCCCCTTGGTGGGAGCGTGGTGTTGTACAAAGATTTAATTGTGGCTGAACTGAGATCTGCCCGTCTGCTTCCAGTAGGAGTTTCTGAAGTCCTTAATGCTAGGCAAACAGGGCTTAAAAAGATTTACTCTGGCACATACAGGAGAGTTTAAAAAGCCATGTTTCATCCGAACCCCTTATTAAATGAAATGTAGCATGATCTCCACATATTAAGCGCGAGCTGTGAAGGACACTTGCAAAGCAGTAATTTGATAAAACTCGAACAAGGAGTGGGGCTTCAGTGACATTTAGAGCTCTTTAAAGCAGCGCCCTTTCCCCACGGTCCACAACGCGAAACCGTGCCAAGTCCGTATGGAAAATTGATATGCAATATGTGTGGCTTATTCCATTAGACTCATTAAAGTGTCACTTTGTCATCAGCACGGTCTCTCTCTTAAAGCCTACCTTACAACTGCAGCAAAGGACTCATTGTGTTGTGTGTATAAAATACAGCACAGAGCTTTTTTTTCTTTTCTTTTTTTAATGTGGCAGGAGTAATTTGTCTTCCAGGCAGCAGCCAAAAGACATCAACACAGAAAGTATCAAATGGAAGGTATAGAAAGCAAGTTCATTTGCGGTTGGACGTATACGGTACAGGTCAGTCG
This sequence comes from Simochromis diagramma, assembly GCF_900408965.1. NCBI lineage: Eukaryota > Metazoa > Chordata > Actinopteri > Cichliformes > Cichlidae > Simochromis > Simochromis diagramma. The sequence continues at coordinate 415,543 of NW_024387444.1, read as the reverse complement.
GCGGGAGCGGGAAAATATGGCCAATTAATGCTCTGCTCTGGAGAACGCCACCCTAATGCAGCTTATTTCCCCGCTCAGTCTAGACTCTCACTCTGCTAAAATCATTCAAGTGCCATCTACACACTGGCTCCTCAACTGCAGCACCAAAGCCTGAACCGATGTTGTTTCTCCTTTTTTCTTAATCCAGACCGCAGTTCCCTAAACCCTGTAGAGGTTTTTTCCCTTCTAACAGGCTGACCTCCTGTGCAGACAGTAAATTGCAGGAAAAAGGTTTTCACGCTTGGCTACAGTTTGTAGTGGCAGAAACTTTATCAAACGTCTCCAAAGAGGATCTGAGTGCAGCGCTTTTAGCCTCTGATTAAACGCTGCCTCTCCAAGGAAAACCTTGCCACTAAAACACCACCCCGCTCCACTGAGTCCGATTTGTGGAAATGGGAGCATTTTTCTTTCTCTCTTTTTTTTGGTCTCTGCCAGTATTGCGCAAATGCAGGAAATTTACACTTCTCGTCGCTCACAAAAAAAAGGCTTTTGCCTCACTTGGCAGAGCAGATATACAAAAGAAAGGAAACTCAAATCTAGCTCTCCTTTTTAAAAAAATTCCTTTGACAACCCAACTACTGACGGCATATTATCAGGACATTCCAGCCAAGCAACATAAGGAATGTTCTTCTGAATCTCCTATTATGTGAATACTGCAATTGTGGGTCTTATTAGGGAAAAAAAAAACAACCAAAAAAGTTGCACTCAAAGAGTCATTTGATATCTTGAACCTTTTTATTATCATTTGGAAGCAAATTACCTGCTGGCTCTACATCATTTAAACAATTATCACACAATATTCTCCAAAACAGTTTGCCCCGTGGCAGCACTGAGGCACGCCGAGCCTCGGCAAACACATGTGCCTAATAACGAGTGGGAAGTAGGTAATTGCCAGTGCACGACATAGTTTACACACCGGCGCTTTAAATCAGTGACATAAAACAGAGTTTGAGCTTATGATTTACAGCCGTGTGCTGATTAAATTAACGTCTATGCTTTTTCTCCCAGTTTCGCACACTCAGAACTGAGTCAAGCTGTCTCAAAATATGTAGATGTGTGTGTGTGTGTGTGTGTGTGTGTGTGTGTGTGTGTGTGTGTGTGTGTGTGTGTGTGTGTGTGTGTGTGTGTGTGTGTGTTTAAAAAAAAAAGACATACATCTCTTTCACACACACGCTTCCTGCCACATTCTTTTGCGTCTGCCAAAAGCTTTTAGAGATGCTCGGCAGTTGATGCCTGACTTAGTGTAATGTGCAATGTCAAGAGCGGAGGAGTGGAGTTTTAGACGCGGCCGGGTCATCGATCTTAAAGAGATGTACCACTCGAGACCGAGCCAAACATTTGCCAGAGCATCTGGATAAAACGCTGAATAATTTGAAATAGGCACTCTCAAAGTGAGAAACGTGCCATCACATGCACTGCGCAGCTTAAAAAATACAAAATAAAAATCAGCAGAAGGAGTGGCTGATATGTAAAATTTTTAACAAGTCCTCATAAAAGAAACAAAACCACAAATTCTGAGCTTTCTTTTTCACTTCATGTGGTCTGTTTCCCCAAATAAGAGTCTAAGAAAACACCAGGAGACATAAAACAGTCCAGATAGGCATGTCAGTGGCAGACGCACCAGGACAAGCTCCTACACACTCAGCCTGTAAGACCAATTGGATTTTCCAGGGGTGAAGTGCCTTTATTGTCAACAGTGTGTCCCGCTGAAAACTGTACCGCGTCAGTTCCACCCGGCATGATTTATAGCCTTCCCAAGTGTTATTAAACGGCTAAATGCAATTCTAAACACATTTCCCATAGTCCCTGCCCTGCACTGGACCTTTTCATGCCCAGAGGTGAATGTCCCACATTCAGGAACATTTACACAGTTTACATGGATTTAAAACATTTTTTGTCCATTTGGTTTTAGGAATTTGTCATAAGATTATCACTGAGCCGACAGATGAACATGCAGTGCTTATCTCGATGTTTAAATAAAAAGGTGGGACTTTTTAGCATGGCTGCTTTTAGCTGAAATCTGATTTCCACGCGGTTCCACCCGGGTTCAAACTCAGGTGATTCAAACAAAAAAAGCCCTGCTGGCACAGCAAAAATAAATAAAAAAATAAAATAAAATCATGTTTGGACAAAAAATAAAAAGCCCTGTTAAACTTTAGGTGGGCTTTTTTTTTGTCCCCCACTCTGCACAAATGCATGGCAGTAACATTTGTGATTTACAAGTGAAGCAGTGCCTATAAGAATAAAATCTCACGATCTGTTGGTTTTAGCACCCTGAGGGCTGATAGTGATGCCTAAACTGCTTTTGGCAAATAGAGGGAATGCACAGGGAAAATCATCAAATTTCCTACAATCAGCCAATGGTGTACATTAACTGACATTTTCTAATCCTGCAAATGAAGAAAGTATTTCCTTAGGTTTAAAATGTTTTCTGAAAGGGTGCACAGATTTTTAACTAATTTGCACACCCTTTTGCATGTCCACCATATAAAACAAAATCCTTCCCTGCAGCCGGGGAAACGCCTGACCTTTCCTGGAAATGCTCGCATTTAAACTACAGTGACAGACTTGTGACCTCCGACCTCTTCAATGGAAGCACACAGCCTGCCCAGCGCACCAGACGGCGACAAATAAAGACAACAACGACCACACTTTAAAGATTCCTCTTTGTCCCGTTTGCTCAGTTGCAACCACAGTACAGCCCCTGATCACTTTGTCCGGAATTATTGTCTTAACATTTGATTACAGTGAAACCGCACTGTTGTTCCTCTCTGACTCTGCCGAAAAAGACAGCATTGTCCACAAACATATCCTGGAGCTGCTGTGATTAATAGGGGTTGGGAAAAAAATCGATACTGTGTAGTATCGTGATATTTTGTTTGCTAATAATGTATCGATACAGGGACAGCAGAAATCGATATTTTGTTACAAAAAAGGTTTTTGTGCTCAGAGCATGTTGATCCTTTTTCTGAGCAAGAATCCTGACATTCCTTCACTGTCCAAATGTGTTTAACTTTTTTTTGGCAGCAATAAACATGACAGTTTACTTATTTTAATTTAAGACATGTTTTATTTTAATTAAGTTTAAAACTTTTTTATTTAACGTAAATTTATATTTTGTTTTAATTTACTTTCAAATTCTTCAGTTGCTGAATGGGCTGCATAGTTTTCATAAATTGCATAGTTCAGAATAGCTATAATTGTACCAGATGGTTGCATTCAGTTAAGTTGGACTAGACTGTAATACAAACCGTTCAAGTTTGTCAACAATAAAACTGACTGAAATGAGAGAAAGACTGAGTGTGAGACTTTGATATTAGATAAAATGAATATTGATAAAGTTTAACTTTATGTACAGAATCTGAATATTGCAAAATATTTTTTTAAAAATCGCAATAATATCGTATCGTGCGTTAAGTATTGTGATAATATCGTATCGTGGGATGTATGGTGATTCCCACCTCTAGTGATTAAGGGATAAAAAAAAGCTTGTAAATGAGTGTCATTAATGTGCAGCACACCAGTAAGTTTCATCATAAAGTGACATTCATTTAAATGGAGAGAGAAAATCAGAATGAAAGTCACTGGAAGCAGCAGCTGCCGATTATCTCTGGGAGAAAAGGATTCTGAAGCTTTTTTTGTTTATAGATGATATTAGTTCAAGAGGGTGCCATGGGAGTTTTCTTCATGGAAAACAGTATTAGTATTTGAAACTTAATTTTCAGAGTATTTTCCCTCTGGATCGTATGTGGGTGGGTGGGAAACACAGTCATTTCCACTTGTCTCTTTCCAGATATGAAGTACCTAAAGGATCAGGGGGTTTGGCTCCTCTCCACTTCATATTCAACCATTAAACTCCATTTGAGGAATAAGTTATAGCTAACTCATCCACTTAAGTAATGTGAATTAACATTCCTCTCTGCCTCAGAGCAAAAAAAAGAGAGGACGGAGGATACAGAGAGGAAAGAGAGAGAGAGAAAAAAGACAGGCTTTGGTGAAATGCTTGACACCCAATACAGGAAATGCTGCACACCTTCACTGTAAATAACAGTTGAAAAGGCATTTATGGAGGACGGGGATAATCCAAGCAAACCCCGAAAAACTTTCCGGAGACAATTCATCACCACTGGTCTGGATGGGGAGGATTGTTTCATACACTATAAACACTTAAAAGCCAGGACAAAGGAGGAAAATGCCTTCCAGGAGCAGCTTCGTAAACAATTCAAACTCAATTCAAACTCAGTTCAATCACACTTATGTGAATCAGCCACAGGCCACTCGCATTTGCTATCAGGTCATCTTTAACTTTAAGGCACAGATGGCTCTGTGCAGTGCAAACAGCAGTGAGAGAGTCTGGACACACAAATAAACTATAATAAAGAGTTATTTAAATGTCTGTGTTGCGAGATACACTATACGTAAACCGAATCCTGTTTCCAAGAGGCCACAGGCTTCTGGAGCCCATGCATGCATCCCCATCTTACTGCCTTAATCAGCGATAACCCCTCCCGCCATCAACCAAACCTAACACTACATGCAGTGGTTGTTTGCCTTTTAAATAAGCCTTCACACATTCCTTATCTTTAACTCTCAGATTTTTGAGGGGCGTGGTTAGAGTGGGCACAATGGGCATCCAGCTGACTCGTTAAGAGCCCCCCTATTGTCCGCCACTGGAGTGGAGTATTTCCTCGTGCCGAGCCTTCAGAATGACAATGGGACGATAATCTAAAAAACCAAAGATCATTTGCATGAGAAGAGAGGCTGAACGATGGCCGGCAGTATGGGGTCACTTAACAGATGATTTCAGGAGCCACAGACAAAAAGTCGACCTAAAATATACAAGCAAAATGTAAACATGGGGATGGATGGCTTGAACCGTCTTTACAGCACGTTAAAATAAAAGAAGCGCAACGCCGCAGCGGAGCGCGTTGGGAACATGTTGGAAGCCCTTGCAGGAGTTTTTCGTCAAGGCTGACAGATTAGAAAGTTGAATGTGAGGAGAGGAGAGTAGGAAAATGGATGATTTTAGAAGTGAAGGCTAAGGAAAAAAAGTTTTGGGAGACTCACCAGACGCGCTCAGGTCCAGGACACTTTGGAGGAGCAGGGCGATCCAGAGCGCGCATGGTGGACATCTCCAGAGTCGCTGGTTCGCCGCTGCCCGGTTTAGATACATTCCTTCGGTTGTGTGTTAAACCTTTCCACGCTTTTCACATCCACCACACACAATAATCAATTTCGAGTCCGTCCCCCTACAAAAAAAAAAGTAATATAACCCCAACAATAATAATAATAACCACTCTAAGCTCGGCGTTTTGATCAGTTCTAGGTCGTTTCAGCAGTTTTTTCAAAGCCCACCAAAACTCTCCCTAGGATGAAAACAAATTGGTGCTTCTTGAAGAAAGCTGTCTCCGTCTGTCCTGGCTTCTGTGCCTTTCCTCTTCGCTCGAGCCCAGCTCCGCTTTGCCTCCTCTCAGTCTGTCTCTCTCTCCCTCTCCGACTGAGCGCAATCCTTCCAGCAAACTTCATCGGGAGAAGTTGTGCCCACAGAAGCCACATGGCTCTGATTAGCCAAGTGTCGCCATCGTGCGTGCACTACAGGAACTGTCCGGAGGGCGGTCAGAGTCTACCTCGTGTGTTTTTTCATCTGTGAGTGAAATATTTGAGGAGTATTCAGTTTTTAGATGGAAACCCCGCATTTGTGCTTCCTGCTTTACTTCAGTCATTAAGACGCTTAATAGAAGAGATCAGTGATTCAAATCTCTGCCGTAAAATTCACGACAACTGAATTTATATGTACAGCTGTTTATATCTAACTATAAAGTGCATCCTATAAACTTAAAAAACGAACGTATTTGTTGTTCTTTTTTAAAAATTTGCATATTGGTTGCATAGTTTTATATATTGACCCATTTTATATTTGTTATGTACAATTTGGGGCTTTTCCAGATAAATAAAGTATAGCAATTAATAAACAAAAATCAACAATTAAAAGAAGACAGCATTCCCTCTAAGCCACGTGTAAACAGTTTCCCTGGATCCATAAGTCATATTTTCTTGAGAACATCAAATCAAAGTCTACCAGTTGCTTTTTTCCTTTTTAATCTGACATGTGATTGTAAAGATACTGTGAGATCTGTGCATCTTTGTACCCAATTTCACCATGGTGAAGAGTCCTTTCAAAAGTTCCTGGATCCAGATCCAGATCGGCTGCACCTTTGGTAAAAAAATGTTCATGCAAATCCCTTTTTTTTTTAGTGCAACCAAACCAAACCAATCCCATAACTTCCTTGGTGGAGGTAATTAAATAACCAAAGAAAGCTTCTCAGTTCCCTGCAGGCTGAGAGGCACTAAACAGCCTTTTTGTTCGTGCTGTCACTGGTACACATGATTTATAAGGTCCAGTGGTTACAAGAAGGAAAATATTCTCTAATGAAAAAAATACACGCTAAATACACTTATAAGAAATTCAAGGAGTGTGAACTGAAGTTACCCTTATGATTGTGCTTTATTGCACTAATGATGTTTAAGGGAACGGTTAGGTTTTCCAACAAAGTGTAGAACCTTCACACTTTTTGAAGTCTTTTTTTTTTTTAAACGAACACCACTTCCTGTTTCCTGTGAGCTAACTCTATAGAAGATCAAATTAAAGTGATTTAAGAAACTGCAAATGGAGCTTAACTGATCTCTCTGTATTAACTGATAATGATCCATCTGGTGCTGTTCAGTATAGTTTTTCTTTAATATTTTTAATTAGCTGAATAATGTAACGTACTAAAAAACAACATATGCAAATGTTTAACTCATTTTACATGCATTAAGTGTATAAAACAGATGAAAGCTGGAAAGTTACAAAAAGAAAGAAAAGACAATGTTCTCTTGTGCCTGGCTGGACACACACACACACACACACACACACACACACACACACACACACACACACACACACACACACACACACACACACACACACCTCAGTATAACTATTCAGACGTTTACAATACGACTGACCAAATTCACTTCTCCTCTGTAAATCCACATCCTGTTTAATTTCACTCTGCTGACTTCTGGATTCTGACACATGCATTGTCTCTGCAGGTGTGTGTGTGTGTGTGTGTGTACACGGAGGATTTTGAAAGCCATTTTGGGGAGCAGGAAAAAGAATGGTAGCAATTTAGTATCTCTGGTTCTCCAGTGCAGCGATCCACCTCTGCTCATTAGAGGGAAACATCATCCTCTCTGAGGTATGTTTTGATTTAGCTGTAACAGAATAAAGGAACAGTGTGCATAAATAATGCTCGACACTGAATTATTTGCCAGACTCAAGAGACGAACATGAAGTGGGTTGCTCGCAAGCAGCAGTACTTTACCCTGCACAGTTATCCCTGCTCTTTGTCAGCCCCAAGAGTCCAGAACATGTCATGCCTGTCTCATGATCCTCTTTCCCTTTCTTAAACCCATATGGACTCAAAGTCATCCCAGAGTACAGGGATAACACTCTTCTAACCCACCGTAAACCCTGGTGCATTCAGTGGTCTGTACAGTGGCCCTAAGAGGTCAGTGCACTGCAACATAGAAAACACACAAATAAACAGAAACAGACACAAGAAAATTAACTAAAGTCCTTAAAGCTGACTTGGTCTGCGTTTATTATTATTATTATTTAATCTGTTATAGTAATAGATGGATCACATTAAACATGAACAAAGTTTCAATAATAATCTCATCATATGTGCAAAGTAACCCATATGAGCCAAAAGCTCTCAGGGGTTCAGACTTCCCTAAATGCTCATCTTCAGGTAGATATCCCTAATGTGGTCATCTCAGGCTCACAGCACTGGTTGTGGGAACAGAAGCCCCACCCACATGCTTTTCAAACCTTCTGTCTACAAGAGGCAGTCAGTCAAATTTAAAGATAGGTGAAATGGAGCTAAAAAGGTCTGTTTCAGTCAGTGGGCGAACTGAGTGTCTGCACAGAGGCCCAGTGTGACAAATAAGGATTGTTTGGAATTGTTAAGCACACAAAGATACTCCAGCAGAACCTGACAATTAAAAACATGGAGCTGGCAGTTAGTATGACAAGTGCCCTTTAGACACATTATTCTCCACTGTGTGACTCTGTTCACTCTGTAGCCAAAACTTTAATTGCTGATCCTTACAAGTACCTGGGGATTTAATTTGACTGACTTATACTGAACACCTTTAAATAAACAAGACTCTTGTCTCGAATTGAAAGATTGCTGTCTTTTTCCAACTACAAAACCAGTCTTCTTGTTTAACCTGAGATATCCCCTGACATTGGAAAAACTGTTTTCAGTTACCTTAAACTTGAAATGGGATGAATTGTAAGCTGTCCTAAAATGAATTACACCCCTTGGTGTTCTCAAAGCGTCATTGTTGCACGCTTTATGATTCCTGCAACTGTTTTTATCCATTTCTTGTATTGTTTATTTATGTTATTTCCATCTTCTAGCTGCATTCTTGTAATTGTTATTGTTCTCAAGTCTCTCTTGAAACGACAGATTAAATGAAGTTTCAGTTAAAACCATCAAATACTCACAAACAAGCAAATCCAGAAACTTTAAGCTCTCTCAAGACTGTTCTGTGTTAAATTTCTTTAATGCCGTGGATTGTATATCAGCACACTTTTGCAGTCTCCTTGGTCTGCAACTACTGGAGTAGCTGAGGAAATTAGGAATACATTGATTACGATGGTTGAGAGATATAAAGCAGCCGACTGAAACAGCTGCCTGATCCTCTGATCGAAACCAGGGCTGCGGTCAGTTCATGTAAATAAATATGGCAATTCATGACAAATGAGTGTTCAGCTGCACTTTAACTCGTTACATGTAAGAAGTCTTTCATACCCGAGTTTAAAGCTGGCAAGAGGGAATTTTCTTTTAAAGATATACTTCTGCTTAAGTAAATTTATGGTGGAGGAGTGGTGAATTTCGGACACTGAAATATGTCAGGTCGCCACTTTGAGAACTTCTGGTGGAGTGTCTTGGGGACCCAAGACCTTTATTGCATCTGCATGATTTCACATAAGCAACAAAGGTCTTTTGTTCTCCAGCGGTATCACACGGACAGCAAATTCAAACTAAATAACCCTAAATAACTGTCAAACCAGAAGAAATTGGGCATGACTGATTGCAGTCTGCAGAAAAGTGTGAGGTGATGTGCACCATCTGTAAACCCTGTTTCCCCCTCTGCGAAGCACCTTTTGAGATTTTCAGTTTAAGCAGCCGGATGAGTGTTTAGGTTTTCTCCACAGTAGGGAGACTCGGCAGGGTGGAGGAGGCTTTGGAGGGGGGGAGACCTCACTATTGCACTGACCAAGTAGTGAGTTTACATCTGATATCGGCCTGTTTTTCTTTTTGCCTGATGTCTGTCGACTTCATTTTGACCAAAGCAGGACAAGATTATTAAAATTGCAACCATGCATGCTGAAATCCTCTAACTTTCATGTCGGAGTGAAGCGGGGTTCTAAAGGGCTCTTTGAAGAGCAGATCCCTTGGGCTTTCTGCTGTGGCCACAGCAGTCGGACAGGGAGGCTCTTTGTTAAAAACCAGGCGATGATGTCTCAGTCAATAAAAGAGCATGAAAGTTGATGATGGCGATAATGATAGGCCTTAAAAATGGCCTTCCTACATCTTCTCACTATGTTCTCTCTTTCTTTATATCCTAATAACACTGACAGCATGCACTTTTACTTGACGTTCCTTGCAATAACGCTGAAAATGTGTTAGCACTTTGCGCATTCTTTGAGCGGCGGATAACTGAGGACGGTTTTCACCACAGTTTAGACATCTTTAAACAGCTGACAGACTGTCTGGCCTCACTGCGTCGTCTGTGTTCACCCCCACCAACCCCCCAAAACAACATGTAACTTCTTAAGGAACACACTACAATCTGTGCTGATACAACAGCATGCATCATGCAGAACTGCAGGGGCCTCTTTCCCTCTGTCAGTTCTTCACTGTGAGCAGGCAGCACCTTTGTGATATACAATTAGGAACGGAAAAGATATCAAATTTCCTACAAGAGAAACTCAAGGAAATAGGTCAGTGTATGCAACGGTGCCAAGGCAACGCTTTATTGTCCTTTTCCTGTCTCTACAAGGTCCTAAATCATGTGAAGTTCCAGTGAGCAGGAGAGTAAAGGGCTGCAGTTGATTTTTGTGTACATCTTCTTTGTTTTGTTTGTATTTGTGTATGGAGTGGGAATAAATGGAGCGATGCGAGAATGACTTTTTTTTGTCTCGTCTGCAACGGTAAATTTTAGCTTGTTGATTTGTGGTAAGACCTCAGCACCCACGTTTCTTTCATCTTAAATTCTGACACGGTTCCCCCATAGCCCCTTCATCAAACACACACTCCACAGGACAATGGGCCGCATAAGTGTGGTGTCTCCTGGAGTATTTGTTGACTTATTGCCTGCAGAGCCAGAGGAAGAGTTGGAAGGGATTCTAACTGGACCACATCCAGGCTCCGTGCAATGTTTGGTAAAACTGTGTGGTCAGAACTCATCTTGTCCCAGTTTTTATAGCCTCACACATCATCCTGTACACTTCAGCTCCACACCCGGAAAGTTGAGAGTGTAAAGATGGCGATGACTCATGCGGTGCCTCTACATCCATCAATGCCATTTTTTAGGGTGTCTAAGACATTTTTAAAATCACACACTGAGCTCAAAATTGTTCACATCTAGAAAATGAACTAGAACATCAAATAAAAACACTATGTTTTTCCAGTCTTTAGATTAAAAATATATACAATATAGTGTCATTTACATTATATAAGTAGAGCAAAGACTTCGGGACTGTGGAACCAATGGAACAGCATGAGCAAAAGACAGATCAAAGTGCCCATCCTAACCTCTGCCTATAACGGGCAGATGTGGTTCAAAACTGGGTCATCTGTTTCCGTGGTCTTGGATCCTGAGACCACAGAATACCTTCAAAGGTCTCTTGAACCACGCCTATTCTGAGCTGGGGGGTTTTGTGCTGATTTTTTGTTTTTGTTTTTTGGCTTATTGCTGTACAGTGAGTAATTAAAAAGAAGGCCAGTACATGAGAGATGCTCCACAGCAGCCATGGATGGAGGTGTTTTTATGAGAAGTAACATTCATCTGCTCTTTGTACCAAATGAAAACAAAAGCAAGATGCACAATGCAGGTACAGAGAGTGCACACAAATCCACCTTAAAATGCATATAAACAGAGCACACAAAATGCAAATGCAGTTCATATGCAATGAGCCATACAGTAACTTGTACACAGACACAGACATGGAAGGATTGGTGTTGAAAACTTCTTGAAATTTTACATTTCTTCAGTTGTTGTATTCAGTGTAATGGGTATTACATTTTTAGATAAAGCATCAGCAGACTTAAAATATAATAATGACAATCAGCTTTATTGACCAAGTATGTCTACACATACACAAGGAACTGAGCTGGATGGATGGACGGATAAGATAAGATAAAACAAAACAGTATATACAGTACACTTTGATGGTGGATATTTTAGGTACAGACGCTGTGTGAGTATCATTAGTGTCCATCAGAGTGACTACCTGTGGAAAAACACTGTACATATATCTGCTTGCTGTGCTGTACAGTGCTCCAGAGGGGAGGACTTGGAACGGGGTGTGATGGGTCTTGCACTGATGTTGCCTGCTTGTTTCTGTATTCTGTATTTATACAAATCCTGAATTGAGGGGAAGTCTGTCGGCACCAGTGATTTTTTTCTCCTGACCTCACTGTTCATGGTCGTCTGTTCTTGTCCTGTTTGGTGGCTGATCTGAACCATACAGTGATGGATGAGCAGAGAACAGGCTGGATTGTTGAAGATCTCCTGAGGCAGGTTGAACGTCCTCTGCTGGGCCTTTTTGACGATTGTGTCTATATTCGGTGACCACTTCTGGATGAAGGTTCCACCTGAAAGCCATTGTCATCTCTACAGTGTTGAGCGTATTGAGCTCTAGGTTGTTCCGATTGCACCACAGGACCAGCTGTTCAACCCCATGTTTGCATCCTTGATGAGTTTGATAACCGTCACGTCATCTACTTCCTGTCTGTCAGTAAGTTTGTGATCCACAGACAGATGGAGGCTAGGAGTGGAAGACTTGAGGGATGATGGTGTTAAGAGCTGAAGTGAAGTCTATAAACAGAATTCTAGCATTTGTGCCAGGGCAGTCATGGTGTTGCAGGATGTAGTGCAACACTATGTTGACATAATCCACCGAACCGTTGGACCGGCAGGTAATTGCAGGGGGTCCAGCAGGGGACATGTGATGTCCTACATCTAGGTCACAACCAATCTCTCAAAAGATTTCATGATTAGAGACATCCGGGCAACAGGCCTGTGGTCTTTTAACCCAGTGATAGAAGGTTTGAGCTGTAGCTGTAGCTACAGGTGGTAGAGCAGGTCAGCTACTAACCGGAAGGTTGGTGGTTCGATCCCAGTCTGCATGCCAAATGAGATAAGTAAGATACTAACCCCATGTTGATCTCCGATGCATCCATCAGAGTGTGAATGTGTATGAATGTTAGATAGGCACTAACAGTTTAGGGGAAAAAAGTGCTTGTGTGAATGGGTGTGATAGGGTGAATGGATTAGTTGTATAAAGTGCTTTGAGTGCTCAGATAGCGTAGAAAAGCGCCATATAAGAACCAGTCCATTTCTTGGGGACTGGGATAATTGTATATATGACAGCCATCCTTCCACTGAGACCAGTTCTGATCATGCTTTAATAAATTGATCAACTGAAGGGTCAGATGCCTCTCTCAGGTCCCATCAGACTTTTGCTGGATGTTTTTCCCTGATTTTTAAAGACATTACTTTCAGATACTATTTATCTACTGTAATGTCTGTGTTAACTTTGGCATTTTTTGAAGACTCAAAAAAATAGGAAGAAATGTGTTTTTTGTTACAGGGTGGTAACAAAAAAAAAGAGACAATTTAAAACAAAAGGCAGATTTCACAATCAGATCTCCAACAAATGCTTCATCTTTAGGAGGAGAGAGCCCATGTAGGCACAAGGAGAAGATGCAAACTCCTCACAGAACGGTCCCAGTCACCCTGAGGATTCAAACCCATGATCTTCTTGTTGTGAGGTGATAGTGCTAACCGAAGTATCACCATGCCATGTATGCATTACACAGAGTGCAGCAGAAGAGCTGCTCATTTTTGCACATAACAGTCAAAACTACCTCAGAATCTGATTACATTCAGCATACTAACCTTCAGCATTCTCAAACTACCTAGAAAATGAAGGTCAGTCCTTGAATTGTGATACAGATGACTGAGTAAAAGGATCTCATGTATTTAAGTGTTACTAAAACTATTTCTTACTTTACTTCAAATACTTTATATTAACATGACTAGAGAGCAAAAAGCCTTTGAGAATAGTGTCTTTGTCTGCCACATCGCCCTCTTCTTGTATGAACGCAATGAACAGGCTGCTCTTAAAAAAAAAAAAACCACACGGCACCATGCCAGCTCCAGAGAAAGCCATTTGGATATCTAATAGCTTTGGACCAGGTCAGCTTAATGTAAGCCTTATTGCGATTACCTGATGTAATGACAGCCAATCCAAATAGAGCCTGTAAGCCATTATGAGCCAAACAAGGGGAACACATTATGCTTTGCGCTATGTCAGCCTGACAGGGTCTGAACAATGCAGCATGAAAACGTTTCCACCCAGTTACTGCGACTCCTAAGGGGATGGAGAGGAACTGTTTAGGGCAGTTATACGTCTCAAACGTACCTTTGAAGACTAGCAATCAGCCTTAAAACCCCCCCTATCTGCAATCTTAACGTAAACAAGAGATGAAAGATTTGAAACATTTACTCAGAAATGGCTCTTAATAGAAAACAGCGCCACGTGAAATGTTTTAAAGCCTTAAAAAAATAAAATAACATTTAAAAAAAAGAAAGAAAGAAAAAAAAAAAAAAAAATCACAGGAAATGTGTATTAACAGTCAATTGTAACATAATGTCATCAAACAAGAAACTCTTTAGACAGCCGCAAGAAAATACAACTTGATTGGACAGTTAAGTCCAGCTCAGGAACTTTAATTACTTGCTATAGGCTTTGGAGGCATTTGTGCAAACAGGTAGAGCTGTTTGTGTTTAGAGTGAAGAGGAATGCCACCAACTTCAAATGTGTATCATGTAAAGAGGACAAAGTTCCCACTAACTTCTGATCTACACCCCCCCTAAAAATAAAAAATTCCATTTGCCGTTACATAGTTTTGGATCCTTTAACTTCCTGACACTATAACTAATTGGCAGGATTACAGAGCCCATTGCTAAAACAAGAAGACTTGCGAGGGAGGGAGAGAACGCATCAGTTTATACTTCGCTTTCCTCAGGAATGTCTTTGGAGAGGCATCGTCGTCTTGGAAGCACTTCAGGCTCGTCCTACAGTTTGGCTCGCGCTCTGCTGGAAAAGATCTCGGCGTTTACATAGAAAAAAACTTTCAAACTGAACAAAAAGCAATCACTAAACAACCCTACACACACACGCACATACACTTTCACATTTGCCTTTTGAATGCTTTGTTTTCTTAATCTGTTTCTGTGCAGTTACCACTTCTCTAAATACCTGCTGTTTTCAAGAAGAAAAGGTACAGTGCCGCTCCATATTTGTGAGAATATGACAGACGAATGAATGACAAGAATTTATTAGACAAACATTTAAAAAATAAATAAATAAATAAACGGAACAAAGAAACAGGACTACGGCCCTTTTATGTAAGGTTCTTTTATTCACTGGTGGACGTGTTGGTTTAACAGTAACTGTGGTTTGGTGTATCCCATTAGGCTAATGTGGTGGTTTTGGAGATCAGGAGGAGGAGAAGGCACCAGGTCAGTATGGGGGTGGGGAGTGGAGGGAAAGGGGTGAGGTTTCCCCTAACTGCTCAACTATGGTCAGTGTGGCACTTTTTCAGTTTTATGATATACAGTTTAGGAACAGAGCAGGACAACAACATTATTATTCCTGACATTACATTAAGCACATTTTTTCTTGAAATGAACACAGAGCATGTTACTGAAGCAAACTTGTTTCTAAAGTCCAATCTTTTCTTCATAACATCGGAACATAAGCTAATGCATTCATGTCATTTTAAGCTTACAGGACAAGATCAGAGCCCTCAGGCAGATGTTCACCAACATTTCAAAGAAAACACCATTAAAGCTCACTGGGTACTAGCACTAGAGAAAGGAAATGGATGACTTTATGCAAAAATTAAGAGCTGCTCATGTATTCACCCTGCATGTTATTGTCCAGCTCTATTTCTTTAAAAAGAGCCAGGAACTGAAGCCAAGACAGCATTCAAGGGCAGCGTCACCCCAGACAGAGTGTCAGTATCCTGTTGCTGAGCATGAACGGAGGCAGTGTGGCAACGGAATCATGTGATCACAGTCGGGCCGGTGCGTCCAGTCCTCTCGTGGAGCTGGGAGAGCTTGAGGGCGATGTCTACCAGAGGAGCCAGGATCGCCTAGACGAGATACATAAAGAACAGCGAACGTCAGACTTCCTGTTCAGGTCATTCAGTTTATAGAAGTCCTTCAGTACAAAGCAGCTTCTTCTGGTTCTGTATTGCTAAGCTGCCGTTAATGCCGCCAGTATCAGAGCTATGAGCAGAAACCTCAACTAGCAAGGCCCAACTGAAGAGCTGCCAAAATAAAACTACTTTGGTCCAAAATATGCTAAGCCCCTTTTTAAGAAGCTCAGTTTTAAGTGGACAAATTACTTTAATTTTATATTTAAATATTGTTTTTAATACCTCAGACATCTTCAAATTCTGAGTTTCCCCCCTGAGATATTCTGATAGACATTTACTTTTATTCAGCAACTGGGAACCACGGTCTTGTGATCAGGTGACTGACTTGGCTATTGAAGAATATCACGTTTCTTTGCTTTGAGAAACGTGTGTTGCTTTTGCAGTACGCTTTGGGCGGTTATCCATTTGCACTGCAAAGCTCTGTCTGTTTGCAGCTTTTAAATGAATCTGAGCAGAGACTACAGTCATCCTGCTACTTCTATCAGCAGTCACATCATCAATAAGCACTAGTAATCCTGTTCCAATGGCAGCCACAACCTCGGAATTATGAGTCGTTTCTCCTTACTTTTCTCTTCCCATCATTGTAAAAGTTAATCTTGATTTCATCTCTCCACTTTTTTACCCCCAAACTGTGCAGACTTTCTGACCTTCATGGTCCTCAATCCAAATCTAATTTAAAAACAACAGCCACCAGTGGTTTGCAGCTACTTGTAAACCTGCATTTCCATTCATTAAGGTGTCTCTCAATTATTATGATTACCAACTTCTTAACAGGCCTCACCTGGCCATCAAACTGCTTGTCAATATAGTTATTTGTGAGTTGGAAATCTGCACTTCTATCACAGAGTGATGACTGATAGATGTCAAATCCACTTCGGTGGTCTACAGAGGCAAAACTACAAAAAGTGTGGCCTTGCCCAACAACCTATGGGCTCAACTCTATATTCTTACATCTACTATTTTTTAAGAACGATTAAATTAGAAGAATCTAAAACATGACCAACATCGAACACGATTAACTGTGACAAAACACGACGCAGCGGATTCATAAAATAAGCGCCTTTTGTATCACAGTTTTGTGTGAGGTACTTTCTTTTCTTCTCTAAATCCACACAGAAAGGAGATCACCCCATGGGTGTGTAAATCAAACCCACTCAAAGTCAGCCAACTGAACCATTAACCTGCTGGCCATTTATCTGTCAAGCTCTGATTCTGAAGCAGTATGTTTCTGCTTATCTGTTCATTCATAGTGTCCAAGCGCTGAAAAGGATAAAGAGCTGGAGCAGAACTTTTTTCTTTCTTGTACTACATCACCTCCCTGTCTGCACCATTCAAAATTATTTTATGAAGTGTGTCTAGTTGGAACTTGCACTCTTCATTTTTTCTTACCAGTCCAGATAAGGTGCCATAAGTCAAAACTTGGCCAAACATCTCCATCATCTCATCTCCCATGTTGAATAAAATCTCTCAGCCTGTTTTTTTTTTTGTTGAGGGCTCCACCCAGTGCTAGCTGGCCATCGTACACGTTACTGATCATTCCAGGCAACCCAAAAGGTTGAGAAGCCCATGTGAATATTAAACTGCTGTGATGTAGATGGATAATGGGGTGACAACCTTTATAAATATCTTTTTTTCCCCCCTCCCTCCTAAACAATTATTCACACGCACGCAAATAAAAAAGATTCGTGAAAAAAGAAAAAAAACTTTGTAACTGTTTATTTTCCTATCTGATGACTTCATTGTCTAATCTTTTTCCTCCCTGGATCCAACCAGCTGGGATTACTCCTCTCTGTCCTCACCTGTGGATCCTGGTTAATTTTCTGCGCGTCCTTCTCGTAGCTGTCTATGTAGAGCCTGATGGTTGCTCCAGCACTGCCTGTACCGCTGAGACGGAAAATGACCCTCGAACCGTCGGAGAAGATGATTCGGAGGCCCTGGGAGAGCGAAAGAGAAACAAAGATGTAAGAGATGGTGACAAATTCAAATATCGACTGAGCAGTAACATGTGGTTATATAATGTACGAGGTGGGAGTTATTCCATGTGTGTATGCACAGGGGTATGACCTCATCAGGTGTTTTGCCAGCTTATGAAACGCATCATTAGCAGGTCTGATTTTAATATGGAATCTGTTTTAAATTGGATACAGACTCTTAGTAGCATCTGAAGTGGAAAAAAACAACAACTCTAAAACATGAGTCAAGCAGAGCACTGTTGCAGGATATTGTGTAAATTGTGGACTGGAAATATTAATGGGGTCTGTTTTGCAGGCTGCTCACCTGGTTTTTGGAAACACTCCCATCGACAGGGTCTGTATAGGCAAAATTGTCAGCGATGGCCACCTCGTAGGTCTTATCGCCCGATGAGAACTTCTTTCCTTTAAAGGACGGATCGAACATTGCCGCCTCCAGATCCTTCATCATCTTATTGGCAGCATCTGAGTCAACTTCCTCATAGTCGTACCTGGAAGTGAAGTTAGACCAAGATTTTAAAAATATACATAGGAACTCATTTTCAACTACTTTCAATAATGACACATTTTTAATCTGAAGAGACAAAAGTAAAGAAAGTTTAATTATAACTGTTGCACTCCACTTGTGCTGCATTTCTCCAATTTGCCACTGAAAGGCGCCATTCCTGCATAGTCTCAAGTAGAGTTTTTTTTTAAATGTTTTGACAGTGGTGTTTAAAAATTCTTAACACTGTCAATGGTGTTTAAAAACCCTCATCTTTTAGGATTCAAACTCTCATTTCATAAATCGTAATGCAGGCATCTCCTCTGACCTGGTGAAGAAGTTCCTGCCAAACTTCTGCCAGTGATCTTTCATTATCTCCTCCACGCTCTGTTTCCTGGTGGCTAAGATTGACAGCCACGCAAGCACCGCCCACAAGCCGTCCTTCTCACGGATATGATCCGAGCCTGTTTATTAGCATAGAGAGATGTGATTGGGTGAGGGGCAATTCTTACTGGTGTCACAGCTTAAAAAAAGAAAAATGTGATGACCGAGTCTCACCAGTGCCAAAGCTCTCCTCTCCACACAGAGAGAGTTTACCAGCATCCATCAAATTCCCAAAGAACTTCCAGCCAGTTGGAGTCTCATACAGGTCCATCTGCAGCGTTTTAGCCACACTGAAACACACAGATTACATCATATAAGGAAAAAAAAAAAAAAAGATTCTTGATTTGCACTTTTCCCCAATTTACCCAAAAATATAAAAACTGTTTTGGTTTTTACTTGTCCAAGGCTCCACTGGTAGGCATGCTACGGGCCAGTCCTTTGACGCCGGTCTTCTGGAAGTACGGGATGCTTTTGATGTTGGCAGCAATGACAGCCACAGAGTCCGAGGGGTTCACAAAGAAGCCATGTTTACCCAGCACCATGTTGCGATCCTGAAGAGGGGACAAAAAGATGGCAATCTGAGCTGTGATATTACTTTATTCATTTACACTGTAAACACTGCAATAGTTACATCCTTTTTGCACACACCCTTTTCTTAACCTTTTTCTAATGTAGCTGTCAATTTTCTTGATATTTTATTATTATTTTTTTTTTTTATAATCACACCCTGGATATTTATTATTTGGTGATTTGTATATATTGTGCTATTCCTTATATCTTAACATATTTTACTGTTAAATAGTCTAGTCTGTTTTTGTTAATGTTACCGTACTGGAGCAACTGTAACCCACATAATTTCCCTAGGGATTAATAAAGTATGCTGATTCCGATTTGGTAATCGGCAGCAGATTGTTTAGTGTCAGTACTTCCTGAAAAAAAGCTTTTAAAACCCTTCAAATCCCAAAGTATATAATTTTTGTAAAACATTTCTTAGATTATATTGATAATTTTGAAGACAAGTTTACCAAATAGTTCTTGTGATTTCTTTGTTAAGCATTTGGTCTGTTCCTTTCATGAAACATGAAGCTGTCAGGAGGAAGGGTGAGGAAAACTGCTAACTAAAAACATTCCACATTAAGTGCTGTTCCAAAATTCAATCTCACTCTGGGAAGTAGGCCTAAAATTTTGATTGACTCATGTAATAAAGAAAATATAAACTTTGAATGAAAACTTATTAGATTAAATACATTCTGAGTGATTTAATATCACAGATTGATATCCAGGTCCAGACTTCATAACTCTGCCGCCCAGCTCTTGCCAATACAGCTGTTAAATGATCCTTTATTAGGGGAATGCTGAAGAACTTACACCATCACCATCAAATGCAGCTCCAAAGTCATATTCTCCACCTTTCATGGTTTTGACCAGGTCAGCAGCATAGGTCAAGTTGGGGTCAGGGTGGTGACCACCAAAGTCTTCCTGGGGGACACAATTGACTGCAGAGTTTGCTGGAGACCCCAGCTCTTCGCACACTATCTTCTTCACATAAGGACCAACCACTAGAGGGAGTAAGAGCGCCATTAATAAAGGACATCACATGCTGCCATGGTCACTAACGGAACAAACTTTCCTTTACACTGCGATGCACAAAGATTATTTCCGTTTGTGTTGCCTGTTGGCAATTTATTCAATTTAGGAACTAGCATCCACTGTTTGAATGACCGATTTAATACATGCTCATCCCTACCTCCATGCATGGCATCCAGTCTGACATTAATGTGATTGGCTCCTGAAAGAAGCTCCTTCAATGCAGCAAAGTCAAAGATCCCCCTTAGCATCTCTGCATAGTCATCAACTGAGTCCACAATCTCCACTGAGATAAATCAAGAGGGAAAAGCAAAGTTGGCACACAAGTCCTGGTACAAATCACAGCAGTACATGAAATTACAAAGCAACATGTATTCAAGATTTGAATAGACTAGAACGTGTGTTTACAAAGAGAAGAGAGTTCAAGACGTTGGTATTAATTTAACAAATTCTTCATCTTTCAGTTAAAGATAGGATTCTGCATCCGTGGGTCTGTTACCTGTGAAGGGCTTGAAAGTGTCCACTTCAAAGGTCTGCTTGCCAATCTTAGACAAATCCACTTTGAGGTCTGGGCAGATGTGATACTCCTGCAGGCTTTTGCTGATCTCAAATATTTTATTTGTGATGCCCTCTGGAGCAGGTCCTACGTTCAAAGTTAAACACTGGTTAGAAACCAGGCAATGCCCAAATATGGAACATTGAGCAAACTATGACTTGGACTATAGTGATTAGAGAAACAGTGGGTCTGTGCACTTGTCTCACCTCCGCTGGAAATGTTGTACTTGATGCCAAAGTCTCCATTGGGGCCTCCGGGGTTGTGACTGGCTGTGAGGATGATGCCACCCACTGCTTTCCTCTTGCGGATCACACAGGAGACTGCTGGGGTGGACATGATGCCATTGTGACCAATCACTAGGTGATTTATCTGCAGGCAGGAACAGATGCACACATGCAAATTAATGGACACAGGCAAAAGTGTGTGTTTGTTCACAGCTCCAACCATAATGTAGAAGTAATAATGGTACTGATGCTCCATGCAAAAGACTAAATTAAACGCCTTTTTCATTGACTAACCTTGAGAAGGTTATCCACACCTTCCTCCAACATCCATCCTGAATTATTCCAGTTTTTTTTTTTTTTTTTTTTTTTTAAAAATATGTCAGATTTTGCAAATCATTATTGGAGCTAACCCAAAAACACTGCTGCTGGATGACAGCTTGAACTTATTTTACCCATCTTTGCACCATTATACTAGGTAGCTGTGCATTTTATATTTCATTATAAATTTTGTTTACATGCAGGAGCTTGCATGGGCTCGCCCCTGACTATGTTATTAAACTTTTTACAATAGTATTGCCCAATACC
Source organism: Simochromis diagramma (assembly GCF_900408965.1). NCBI lineage: Eukaryota > Metazoa > Chordata > Actinopteri > Cichliformes > Cichlidae > Simochromis > Simochromis diagramma. Next base: position 394,142 of record NW_024387444.1, on the reverse strand, counting down.
AAGTGGTTAGATCAGCTGAACAGCAGCTGTGAGTAGCACCAGAATGGCTCTTACAGCCAATATTAGGTCCTCTAACACACTAAGGGTATTCAAATCTGAAATCCCGAGCAGTGTACCAGTTTATTAATGAGTGATGAGTCTACCCTATAATGAAACTCAGGTTTGACAAAACTGCAAGATGAGCTGACGAGTTCCATTTGCTGCTTTCAGCTGGCTGTAAAAGTTTGTCCCTGTAAGACCCTCAAAGTGAGAGATATGTGTGCATTTATAGATAGATATCTATCTATTTTAAATTCAGTAAGTGCAAATCTACAGTGGCCCTGAGAGGTCAAACACACTGCAACTTGAGAAAATATCAGCAAATAGGAAAAAAAACAGTTCACAAAACACCACAGGAGTGATTAAGAGGAGACAATAATGTGCATGACAAGTTGCTCTAAACACCTAACAGAAAACATATACGCAGTATTAAATGAATCATGCGATTGAAAGACATTAGCTCGAGTCTTTTTTCCAAAGCACAACATAGATGAATCCTCAACTTCTTTTAAGTTCATCTCGGTACATTCCTTCACATGTTTCAGTTTTCTGTCACCTCCGTCATTTTTTTTTAATTCAACTTCTATTGCGTTTTGTGTACTTTTGCAGCATTTTTTTAGATTTGTATTGTGTTTATAAGCTCCAGTGCATTTGACCTCTCAGGGCCACCATACAAATCACATTTGTTTATAGCCAGCTATATTATGACCCGAGCTGGCCCTGCTGCCCAGTGCTTTACAAGTGCTGCAGAATAGGTTATATTTTGACTTCTTTTATAGTTTTGAAATCATGGCATTATCGCGGTCCATTTAACCACACAATGGTTTGCTTTGTGCAATCACACGGGCAGTAGTGCATCTCTCTGTAACTTATGATACAATTTCACCCAGATTTCCTAATATAGACCCAAAATTACAAATGCCCACCAAGATTTGCCATCTTTGTGCAACTTACACCTACTTTCATTAGATGAACCCTCCATTTAGCAATGCTTCTTTGCATTAGCTACAAGAAGGACAGAGGCCATCTAATGAGAAGGTAGGTCACAGATCGAGGCTAGACTACAATGAATATGTCCTCTCAGAGAGTGAGGAGGTTACCTTGCAAATAAATAAGGTAATGGGGTTTGATAAGATTATGTTGATGCATTCTCACTGTGCATTTCTCATTTATGCACAAGACATATGCAGAGCAACGTGACCGGCTGCAGACCACGCCCCCCGATGGCCTAAAATCGTTTGAGTAACATCAGCCAGTAACCACACATTCAATGAAACATCACAACGTTGGCTTATCGTGCCTTCTTTCCCAACATCTAAACCCGTTTTGTTCCCTTTTAGAGAGTTGGGCAAGACCGACCAAGAGCCTTAAAAAACAAAAAAAAAAAAAAAAAAAAAAAAAAAACAAACGCCGAGTCAGGGTGTAAATGTCAGAGGTAAGGGTCTGACATGCAAGCGACCTCCTTCGTGCACTTTATCCAAAAGATCACCACGGTCAAGCAGGCTACCGGAGACAGCGCATGGAAATCCAGAGGGGGGATGGCGATACGTGCCAAAGGTTCACTGACTGCTTTGGACCTTATGGAACAGTCAAGTAGTTTTCCATAAACACAGTTTGAATGAACTGGGGCCAATATCAAGGCGCAGATACAGGCAGGAATGTCATTCAGGATTCAGCGCTGGTTAGGAGAGCTTGGAAGAGCACGTATGGCTGATTAGCCACCCCAACTGTAATCATTGACTTTAAAGCATTGCATAACTTTACATGAACCCATTTAATATAGAACTGAACAGCACCTCTCGCAACATTTTAATATGCAGAACGTAACCCATGTTTAAATACGTATATTTATGCTAACAAGTTAATAATACATGACCTGACAGTAAATATTTTGAGCATTTGGTCGTTCTCTCGGTTAGCATTAAGCTACTTAAGTTACTCTAGCTTTCTATGTAGCAAACTTTTATTTTTTAAACTAACCAAATAATGTCAAACTAAACAGACTAGTTATTTATGAATACATCTGATATACTTGACAGCTAGCTTTATGTGAGCCTGCTAGCTTACAAGCTATTCTATAGGAACCAACTCTGTGAGCTACACACACACACACACATACAGCAAGGACAGCAAAGGTGAACAACATGTCGTTCTGCTACTGACCCCGTTGGCAGCTGAAATCTGGACGATCAGCTGAATAGCGTCTTTCATGAAAAACCTGCCATCCCCTCCCACCACCAGAGCGGCCGTCTGGCGCTCGGCAGGCTCGATGACAGAGATAATGCTCTGGATGAAGTTTTCCGCATAGTGCTGGTTCTGCTGAAACACCGTCACCCTCTTCCTCAGACCGCTAGTCCCGGGCTTCTGGTCCGTGTACGGCTTGGTTTTCACTGTCGTAATTTTCACCATTTTTGACCCCCAGCGAGCACCAATGGTCACCCCCGTGTAATCCGCAGTCCGGTCCGACAAGCAGACGACTGCAGTGTCGGAGCAGCCACACGTACACACCGGGCAACTCCCCCCTTCAAACACCCGCCCTCCCGGTTTAAAGAGAAAGGAGGGATCAAGGAAGAGTTCTTCACTCTCAACAACAGCGCAAACAGAAAGGTAGAAAAGTCAAAATTCATACAGCTTTTCAGCCATTCTTGGATATTGCTTAAAAAATGAATTTTTATAACTGCAATATGCGGGAAAATGTCCACAGGGCTGTAGGCAACATTCTAGAAACCGTAGGGATACGCCCCCCACCAACATTAAGATAAAGTTACTGATGAAACGCTCTAATCAACTCAGGAGCTCATGTTGGATATTAAATAATACAAAAATATGTTATTTGTGTTTTATTTGCACTATATTTTTAAAAAAGTCACACACCCAGCTTTTTGATCAATGGTCTGATTTATTGAAATCTCATCCATCCCCTAAGTGTCTGAGATCTATTAGCCACTAACACCAAAAACAATAATATTTGCATTTTTTTAAAAGATCTAAATAGTGTTATACATACATATTTATAACATTATTGAATACAGAATTATGGTAGACTCTTATTCGTAAAGTGATCATTTTCGGTGGTTTAAAGTGGTCAAATTTAAACACTGAGTGAGAATACAAATCTTCCCTACAGTTCATCCACTGTATGAAACAAGCAGTTTCTATTGTGTGAGAACGAAGTTACACCTGCAATACTCATAGAAAAAGGATGTATGATTATTTGCAGGGTAACGCTTGCGACATAGCCAGTTTCGACCCATTGCTGTTTGCCTTTTGCTTCACAGTGTTTGATCAACATAAGTAGAACAAAGTTTACCATCAGATCTGTCAAAACAGAAGGTTGTCCTTATGCAAGTACAGAAGTACTGTGCAAATTCTTCATATTGTGCTGAGAAATGGAAAATAGGTGCAACAATTTATAGAAACGTGCAAACGTAAACATAAATACAGCTGTTGCGGCTCCTCCAACCTATGGCCGCGGCAGGCTAAACATGAGGACACAGATGACGCGCAACAATAAACGCATAAAATACACAAAATAAACAAATAACTGCAACTCACCAATAACTGCACTAACTACTATATCAAATTGCAACTTGGTCTATGGCATCAATTAGTGCACAAATATACAAAAAACATCAAGTTCCAGTTAAAATACATCAAAATCATTCAAGCTGCGGTCAACAGAAAGTTTTCCCTCATGCTCACCCTACCTTTCTGCTCATCAACATCAGGTGCTGTGAACAGGTGAGTGCAACCACATTTATCATCTACCACACCCATGAGACACGCCCCACACCCGTGCACCAACACAGTGAGTCCATTTAAACCAGCCCACTTAGTCAAAAAAAGAGCAACTCATATGGCTCCTACAACAGCACTGCTACAATAATGTTGAGGTCCGGTCCATGTGGAGGCCAATCCATGACTGATAGTATTCTATTGAGTCTTCTTCTATCTAGGTATGCTTTCACTGAATTGTGTTTGGGATCAGACTACAAAAACAGAGGCTCCATATGTTTTGCATATGGCTGTGGGCTCACTGTTACACCTCTCTCCTGATCTTTTCTGTAAATACTGATGATGAACTAAAAATCTCAGATTTGGATTAATTGCTCAGTCAGACCTGTTGCCACTGATTTTCAGTCCTTTTCTTGTGTAATTTGGCATACCTCAGCCTTTTCTCCCCATTTCCATTGATTACTGAGACCATTTCTGATGAAGCTTCAGTGAACAGTGGATGGATCAACTGAAGGTTAATCATTTCTCTGGTGCTGTGTCTGGATTTTTTTCCTCGTTTCTTAAAAATATGACTTTCAGATACTGTTCATCTGCTGTAGTCTGTTTTTTCAGGACTGACATATCTTCTTTTGTCCTCCACTTGCCCAATTTCCTTTAAGGACATTGCACACCATGCTGAGATATTCCAAGTTTTCAACAATTAGCTATTTCAGAATTATATTGTTGGTGCATACATACTATTTAAAGTCTGTCAAACTGTTTTATTTTTGGGATTTTTCATAGACTTAACAAAACAAAAATGGAACAAATTGGGTTTTTCCAACAAGCTGCTAGTTTTTTGCTGTGTTGTCTGTTATGTGCAAACACAACACTGGGTCATCTCTTGAGTTAGGTACCTTCTTATACTTAAACTGTTCACGTCGGTGTTAACTGACAAGAACAGCATTGACTAATGCTATATATATATATATAAAAAAAGAGCGGTAACACTTTTGTACACTACGATATACATTTACAATATGCATATTAACAGTTGCAGGAAAAAAGTTTCAGACTATAACATTAGAACACAAATCTGAACCCAATTAAATTTCATTGAGAAAAACAAACCAGTATTACAAGAAATATGAACTTCTGGGATTAGCAGTAAATATCAATGTGTGAGTGGGTTCCTGGTTTTAAAGAACAGGGATCCGTTCTTCACAAGAAATGTTTCCAGAAGTGTATCAAGGGATGAACAAAAGTATGTGAGGAAAAAGAATTAATGATGTTAATCTGCCTGTTACAAAAACAATTGCTAAAGAGTTTGCAACCCACGAATCGCACAGATTGCATGCAAGTGAAGGATTTCCATAATTGTAACTAGCAACACACAAAAAAAGAAACTAAATCTCTTGTAAAACACACATAACGGAGAAGTCGTTTGGCAAAGCCACTGTCCAACTGCAAGCAGCTGAATGACACCAAACCCCTATGTTGGGAAAAGAAGAGCAGACAGGGGCCTGAAACATTAAATACATCTCACATATCATGTGACATTTAGTGAGCTGGCTCTACTGTTTCAGTAGAGAAAGTCAAAGGTCAAATAATGGCCTGAGAGATATAAATAGAAGGTCAACACTGTACTCGACTAGAAAGGCCAAGGGCAAATAAAGCTTAGACCCGAGTGCAATGCAAAGGAATGCATTTCACTGCCAACCGCCAAATCCCCAACCCCTCCATACCCTGTAAAGAGTATGGATGAATAGCTGCACGGTTGTATAGTCTGCAAAGCTTGAATGAAAGTTTAGGCACAATTCTTGGTTACATTCAACAAACATCCACAGCATTTAAACTGCTGCAGTTCAGTGTGAACTAGGATCAGTTTTTGTCTTCTTCACAATTGGAATTGAAAATCTGCTTTTCACAACTGTTATCTGTGCCTAAAATCATTCTGATTCTTTATAAATATTCTTGAACTGTAAGAATATGTAACAAAATTAATGACTTCAGTGATGGCCACAATCAGCTAAACATGTACTTACATGTGTCTCTAATTCCAGGAGACAATGTTGGAGCCAGAATGACATTCCTGTGTTTATGGAAAACTTGCTGATAATTCTCTGATGTCACATTTAATAAATCCTTGACAGGAATTTTCAATATTGCTGTCAGATTTTTTCCAAATAATTAGTATTACTAATTTTCAAACACATTTATGTGATCAGAAGGACTTTTGTTATTTTCCTTTAATTTTCTTATCTGTTCTGTCGAAACAAGATGGTAATGACATTCAGCAATATTAACATAAGTAAAATCCACCGTTACATGACAAGAGTGATAAAAAACAACAAAAAACAAAAAACGAACATAAGTGTTGTCTTACCCTTAATAATGACATAACACTCTATTGTGACATGATAATAATGACATGATTTTCTAAATGTTAGAAATTAAACCCTTAATCTTCAATCCTTGATTCCATGTATCACAGTAATAACAAAGTAACAAAGACAAATTCAACAGAGAGAGATAATAATAATGATAATAACAACAATAATAATAAAACAACAGAAGGAAAAAGAAAACAACTTAAAACAGCAGGAAAATTGTTAACCGTCTCCATTATAACCAGATGTTACACAAAACTCATCAACTACCTACAAATTCAATATTACAGGCCAGGCAACAAGTCAGGCAGCTGAAATGATTAGGCGCTCATCCATTTCTCACAGTAAAAAAAAAAATACACATAATCATTAAAGCAGAGCTAGAACAACTTATGATAATTCACATTCATGATATAATGCCAGTGGATATAGAACAAATCGCTCTTTAGTGCCCACATTTAAAACCTTGACGAATACATTTTAGCCAGAATATAAAGAGCTGTCCATTCAGGCTGGACTTTACATTCCGGGTAGTATGGTCTCCACACAGCTGTAGATCCAGTCCTGTTTTTCATTGATGGGTAGAACATGTTGGCACACCTACAGGAAATCATCAATATCCTGCATCATGCTTTTTACATGGAGTGAATAACTTAAATGTTAAAGTGTCTTTTTTCTTCTAATAAAATAATAATGATTATAAATTCATTATAATATTAGCAAAGCAGCATTGTTACCATGCCTACTTACCATTTTAGTCCTGGCTGGCACTTCTACAGCAAACACTGTCATGCCTCTGCTACTGCAGCAGTTCCTGCTCTGCTCGTTGTTCACATGCACAGTCACTCTCTGGTTTGTCTGCAATCAAAGCAGTCAGTGTGCAACTGATTATTACACAGAATAAAGCTAAACATTCTCATGATAATCAGGTGCACTCTTATAAAGTAGCTGCTTTGCTTCACTGGATCATTCTTTTAGAGTCGCTCCCATTGCTATGAGAATGGACACTGCTGCTGCATAACAATTACAAATGAATAGTGCGTCTCTATAGCAGTTGACTGTATTAAGACAGTAAGGTTTGGGTAGTGCTATCCACTGCAGATGTTTGGCAAATACAAGTATCAATCACGTTGATGCTCTAAACGAACACCATTTTTATTTAAGGGATTATCTGTGACATTCTTAGAATTCCTCCTACACAGATTTTGTACTCTACCTTGTTGGTAATGAGGGAGGAAATCCTGTGCTCCCCTTTGTAGGTGTAGATGAACACATTGTCGTGTCCCCTCAGTGCTTTGGCCCCTGTTCTAGCTGTGATGGACTTCTGGAGCGCCTGGCTCAGAAGCTTTGGCCCTGAATCCATGCTGACGGGCTGGATGGATGGCTGAGTGCTTTCACAGTATACGTCTATCTGGAATGGACAGGCCTGGTGGAGCGGGAGGGAGGGTTTATGTAGTAAGTAGTCATGATGTGTGCCTAATATCAGGCTACTGAATGTATGCCAAGGATGTATGTTTATGTATTCTGACTAAAACCATATATGCAAACCTACCTCTACCAGCTCCAGCATACGGTTGTAACCCATAGCTTCCAGCGTGACCCACATGTCTGCAGGGTCTCCATCTTTCTCAGTGGCCTCCATCAGGTTCAGCTCCATGAATCCCTGTCGTGTCAGCTGGTTCTTTCTCATATCAAAGTTTTCTGTTCCCACGAGGAGGTAGAAGACAGCTTTAATATCACTGTAATATCAATATAATACTGTAATAGCGCCTTCTCCTCCAATTAATTTCATATTAATTTCATAATTTTTACCTTTGCAGACAGCCCAGGCATCCTTGTCACACTTCTCTCCGCTGGTCCTGAGCTCAAAGAAATTGTACTCCTCCAGGCTGAGCAAACCATTGCCGTCAAGGTCTATAATCTCAAAAATGTCAGACAGCACCTCCCTGTGGCAGAAACAGAGCAACACAGAAATATCAGCAGGAATGCAGGCAGCCAACTTTTTCAGATGTCCTCACTCATTCAGGTCCTGTGAGAAGAACAGAGGTAGCAAAGCACGGCACACTTTTATCCCGGTGTGGATCCACTGAGCTTTATAAACATTTTATAGATTAGTAAACACTGAAATTCTCACCAGTCAAACACTGTAAAACTGAGGCAGCCTCACCTGAACTCCCTGGTCAGGTCTAGTTCTTCTGTGTCAGTCCTGTAGACCAACTCCACGGGTTTACTAGAAGGGCTCTTTCTGCTCCTTTTCTTTAACCTGCAGCCACTGGTGAAGGGAAGCAGGTGGTATGTCCCAGCATTCAGTTCCCCTTTCCAAATATACTTCTACAGAGATAGAGAAAAAAAAAAAAAAAAAAAGAGGTTGCACAGTAAACAAACAACACCAAAAATATCCTGGCATACAATATTATCACATTTCAGCTTCCCAAATGATTCCAGCTTTTATGATCACAGTGGATCTGGGTCTGGCTTTTATATCAATCAAGTCCCAATGGGACTGATTTAATAATACTGACCTGTTCAGACAGCCAAACTTACTTCTTTGTCTTTTGACTCAGTGAAACACACTAAATTTGTGTCTTCTTTAGTTTCACCAGCTGACATGACAAAAAGTGCTGTGTCCACTGTCATCCATGCTGAGGACTTGTCTGAAAATTAGAGCAAAACCACATGAATGCATAAAGATTTTACACAGGACTTTAACATTTTAGCTCTACAGACTATTTAATTCAGCACAGATTTTTACCCTACAAGTAATAAGGGAGGGTTCAAAGAAGATCAACTTACCCAAGATTTTCAACGTTTTTTTCTGATTGTACAAAATGAAAAAGGACCGATGAGATTTTACATTCCTCGAAGACTTTTTGCAGCCCACATTAATCCAGTCAGTCTACTGATTGAGCCAAAACAAATAAACTGATGTGCGCCTTCCTAATAAATGATCTTCCACTGAGCTGAAATTCAGTCTGACCTGATGCTACACGATGTAACAGATTGTTAAACAGCAAAAGGAAAGTAAATCTTCTTTGTGATTTCTATTCTAAAATACTTTATGTTACAGCATCACAGGGAACATCTAGAACCACTCGGCTCAAACAGTGGTTCTCAAACACTGTTCAATAATGTACACCCCCTTTGAAATGTTTCTTCACCCAGTTAAAGTCTTCTGAAAAATAAAGTACAACCTCTTTCAGTCCTAAGTTTTTATATATCGGGATAATAAAAATAACCTCACCAGCAGGTCTAAAAAATGAGGTAAATACAACCTCAGATGAACTACAAAACATGACATTATGTCGTTATCCCCTGCATTACTCCAAAGTACCATCGGGGTATTCCAGTGAGAGATTAAATATGGCCCTGTCCCTTTCTTATAGTAATATACACAACCCCAACTCAAAAGAAAAGAGACGGGACACTATGTAAATTCTAAATGAAAACAGAATGCAATGATTGGTAAATCCCATAAACCAATATTTCATTCACTGTAGAAATGTTTAAAGTGACAAAATGGACCATTTTAAGAAAAATATCAGCTCATTTTGAATTTGACAGCAGCAGCATGTCTCAAAAACATTGTGACAGGGGAACAAAAGGCTAGAGAAGTAACCGGTCCTAAATTGGAGGAACAACTAATTATGTTAACTGACAACAGGCCAGTAATATGACTGGGTATAAAAAGAGCATCTTAGAGTTTCTCAGAAGAAAAGATGGGCAGAAGTTCACGTCTACAAATAGTGGATGAATTTCAGGATAATGTTCCTCAACATAACATTGAAATGGTTTTGAATATCTCATAATCTGTCTTTCATAATATCATCAAAAGATTAAGAGAATTAGAGATTAAGATCAGCATTCGATGTCTGTGAACTTCAGGCCCTCAAGTGGCACTGGTGTGGAAATCAGGAACCCTTTCAGGAATCACTGCGAACATAGTTCACTATGCCATCTACAAACACAGGTTAAACTGGCACCATCGATGCTGAAAAGCTGATTTTAGAGCAACGCATGCGCCCATCCTGACATCTTTTTCAGAGAAAGCATCGCATATTCCAGCAACAAAATGGTAATCCACAAACTGCTTCTATTACAACAGCACGGCTTCACAGTAGAAGAACCCGGGTGCGGAACTGGCCTGTCTGCAGTCCAGACTTTTCACCAAGTGAAAACATTTGGGGCATCATGAAAGAAAAACATATTTCTACAAAAAGACTCAGGACTGTTGCACAGCTAGAATCCTAAATCAGAGAAGATGGGACGACATCCTCTCCTAAAAGTCCAGCAGCTGCTCTGCTCAGTTCCCGCATGTTTACAGACTGTTGTTAAAAGAAGAGGTGATGCTACACAGCGGTAAACAGATCACTGCTCCAGCTTTTTGAGATCGAATTCAAAATGAGCCAATATTTTCTCTAAAAAGATACATTTCCTCTGTATCTGCAGTTTAAGTACCAACCAGGTCTGTGGCTGAGGCCGAGTGGTTGGATGGTTAGGTAGACGGTTGTCGTGTGGGGGATGTGGAGCTGGTACTGCAAAGCGCTGATACTCCCGTCGTCTTCCAAAAAGAAGCAGCCTTTCATAAAACTGTGATTCCAACCCTAGAAAAATGGAAAATATTCCTGTTCTGACTCAGCATCCATACACATTAATATAATATTGAGGAAACAGTGAGGAATAACAGTTGCTACAGTTGCATAAATACTATGTGTACAGTTTTCCTTAGTTACTTGTATGCTATTAAGTTTTACTATGTGTGACCCCATCTTAGATCAACACAATCTGTACAGTTTTCCTGTTTGACAACAAAACACATTCATTCAGCAGAAACCAAAACTAATGTGCAGCTCCTGTTTAACAGGAGGACTGATCTCGTGATAGGGACAAAGTGAATAAAGCAGTCAGTCATAACAGTTAAGCAGCTCGCTTGATTAACAGAAAGTGCCATTGAGATAATTACCACTCCAATCTTCATGGGGGCATATCCATTATTACCCAGCTAATGTCAGCTCGGCAGCATGAAAACACACGTTATACACGTGCTGATCCAGAGGAGGGCAGCAGAGTCCCACTGCCTTTCTGCCGCAGCCTCAACTAAATCTTCCTCTAGGACTTGATATGGCAAATTGGAGTCCATTTAACTTTGATAAATACAGACTTTTCAATCTTGGGCCAGCGGTCATTCAAAACTATCAAGAGGCTACTTTGGCAAAATTTATGAATCCTAATATTTCTCTCCTTTTGAAATCCTGTTGTTCTTATTTCTGGCAGCACAACCGAAATGAGGTCATAATTTGAAATTGAACAGGAACATCAGCGCGAGGAAGTTTTCATTCCACTCATTGGAGACACATTAAATGAAAACACAGTTGGTGTGGACACACGGTAAGAGGGCATTGAGGGCCAACCGCGTCTGGAATAGGCTATATATCCTTTTAGTGGACAAATAAATCACCAAGTTAAACAAAGAAAGTACCATAAAGACGGAGCATGTCACTCCTTTAGAGAAAAGCTATTTTCTCAAAGTATTTATCTTGGGCTGAGAGGCATAAAAGATCAAACCATAACACTTCAGAGGTTTGTCCAGACAATATTAAATGAGGGGAAATGCCACAGGCTCCCATCCACTGCTTAAAGACATCAGAATTAATGCCCCCATAGAGAGAGGGTCAGCCTGCAGACTAATACAGGCGCTGTCACCTGCTCTGGCCACAGGTCTGATTTACTGTTTCACACAGGGTCACAGGACACCGAACCAGCCACAAACACAACCACACACACATACACACACGAGCATTTAAACTGCAGCCTTCTCATTTTGTTACACTTGTAACCTGTACATAAACACAAACACTCAGAATAAGTAAGAATAATCCTTACTGGCTGGGTTTCTATTCATGAAGACATATTTGCATCCTCCCCACACACACCCACACACACATTCACACAGTTACAAAAACACATCCTACCCTCCACCCACCACCTCCCAGTCATCAGCCTGTGGCAATATAAAAGCCAATATGGCGAGCAGAACTTCCCCTCAGAGGTAATCTCTGGACAACCATTCTTTTACCTCGAGGTTGTCTGGCCCTTTCCAATCTCAACACCGCGCTCGCACCTGAGAGATGGAGCAGGGGGTTGTTAGTTTTATTTATATATTTACTCCCCACCCCCACCGCCCCTTTTGCTGTAAAGCAAACCAGCTGAGGTTAAGCCAGAAAGAGTGAAAACAAAGAGTGTGAGATCAATACAGTGTATATCTGTCTGCCCTGGGCTAAATTTGCCCATCAAAAATACTGCATGACACCAGGCAACGCTGTAGAGATTCTTATAATGGGGTCCCTCGCACAAGGGCCCCACGTACTTAATATTTCCAGTTTGGTCTGTGATTCAAACTTAACAGCAATGCATAAACTCTAAATCATCTACAGATATCGTTCATTTTCTCATTAAATTAAGTTTTCTCTAATCAAATGCTGGTAAAATGTTGTTTTAAAACAGTGATATCAATGGATGGACTCTTATTTAAAGCACAAACTGATTGATGATGACTTTCATTATCACTTAATTATTTCATTTCGTTAAATTAAACACAAATGTACACTCTTCTCTGGTTCCAAGTGTACAAGCCAGTGTAATAGACTGAGAGGCTCTGGGAAAAACTGACAGGTTAACCAATAATGAAGTTATTCATTAGATGTAGCTATGAAGTCAAAACGACTGAAGGGGGTTACCTGTAAACCTGAAGGCTCTGGGAATTTGTTGGCTTTAGTGCTGCTGGATGTCATCGTGATTGAGCTTGACAGAGACGAACGTCTGCTGCGAGCTGAAGAAGGCCGGGAGGATGAGCGGTTGTCTGCAACACACACACAGGCCAGACACGTGAAAATTCTCATGGACACACACACACACACACACACACACACACACACACACACACACACACACACACACACACACACACACACACACACACACACACACACACACACACACACACACACACAGCATCTTTTACTGACAAATAAATTAGGACAGCCTGTGCCTTCCCTAATTCTTATCCAAAATCTATTTCCAAGTTCATGCGAACATGGCTACCTTGCATTTGGCTTCTGGCAAAGTGTGGTCTTAAGTTCAAGCTCAGTTGATTTAATTACAGACCCATTTGAAAGCACAAGTGGTGTAACGGCTCCTTTTCAAATCTATTTCTCTCGCAACTTTTTTTTTTTCCTCGAAGACTAATTGAAGCTTGAAAATGTCAATTTGCTAATGAGTGGTCTGATTGTTTCGAAATCTGGGAAATGGAGATGCGAAGGAATGAGACGGACTTATGAGCAAATTACCGTAGCAAAGAAATAAACAGACCCACTGTCATGGTGTTTGTCACAGATCTATTTTGCTGGGACTATTCTAGGCGGTCTACAGATGCACTAAAACGTAACCCCCCCCCCAACAAAAGCTTCCATGTGAGCGCACATTGAATGTTGGGGTAGTTTTTTTCTTCAGCAGAATGAACAGATAATCATCTCTCAGCAGTTCTTGGTAAAGAGAAAAAAAATATGTCAAAATGACCCATGTCTGATATGATTAAAATGTATATCTTGGGGCAGTTCTGGTTTCTACTGACAAATCTAAGACCAAATGAGCAGTCCAAATTGTTTTCGAGCTGGAAGAATAACCCATTCAACATGTGCGATCACGTAGCATCTTGTGTCAGAACCTTGTTAAAATGTAACGCGTATAAATCAATACATGGGAGAGGTGCAATAATGTGATAATCCCGACTACTATCTGGAAGCTCATTTGTTTTTGCAGCAGTGGTGGACTGGGCCTCCTCTCTAATCCCTCATCATCTCCCCAGTGAGAAGTGGTGGAATCCTCCAAATCAATAACATGAACATGGACTGACCACTTAAATCAACCCCATCTATCTTCCCACTGTGAGCCTGTCCTTGGCTCGCTCATCCTGGACCTCGGTTCTTTTCGACACAGTGCTTCTAAAGTGAAAAAGTGAGCGTTTAACATCCACTTAATAAAATAAAAAAAAGTGGCTGGAGAAGCACACATTTCTCATGTTTGTAAGAAATAGTAGTTTAGCAAGTTGGAAATTACCAACTTTGAAAAAAAGAAAAGAAAAAAAAAAATCACATAGGATTTCAAAAGTGATTGAACGCCTGGAGTTTTCCTCAGAGTTGACAGAGCCAATGTCAATCTCTTAATGGCAGAAATGATTACTCAAATCAAAACACTTTACAGTCTCCTCCCTCCAAACAGGCCACCTTAATTGTGTGGCTATTATGATGTATGGACTGTCTTAATGAGGTGATTTGTCATGGAGTGAGTGAAAAATCGATCAATAACCGAGCAAATGGGAAATCTGTGTGTATGGGTGTGCATCCAAATATATGAAGATTTTGCACAAAACTGTTGTATAGTTGATGTTGTTTTTTTAACCAAAATTTTGATATCCCTTTTTTCTTTTAGCTCTCGCTAGAAGGTCGAATCCTGCACCTTTCTTTGGTGTCGTGTCCGAGTCCACCCGCTGAGTTGCTGATGATGCTGATGACACGGAGCTCTTTGGCGGGCTGTATGATTGACTGCCAAAGTTCAGTCTCTTCAGCTTGGCATCAGCCTCAAGTCTCTCCAAAGCAGCTGTTTGACACTGCTCTACTGTAGACGCAAACAATCTGCAGAACTGACAGCAGCAGGAAAGCAAGAGTAAGAGGATGATGCATGAGCGATACTTTGAAGCAACAAGCAGCGGCATGAATGTTTACAGTCTGGTGTTAGGCAATGTTAAGAATGAGTAGAAGACGTATTAAATAAACATGAATGTGGAACAAATATGAGGAAGAATTTGAATTTTGTGTTACTCATTAATGTTCTGAATAAATGGCATATTAAGATATAGCGTATCCATAACAAAAGTCCAGTGTAAGCAAGCAATAAGAATAATGATGGAAGACTGAAAATTCAGTATAAACCTGATAACTTCAATGTTTCTTTAAGGCTGCACGACTGCACTGTACAGTATGTGTGTACAATATGTGATACAGGAAACAGGGACAAGGGCTTTTAAGATAAGCTGTTTATAAAGTATAATTACATAAAAATCAGCAAAAGTCATTTCATATGTCTACACTTACTTCTGCGTAGTGCAGTTTGCCATCCTTGTTGATGTCAGCCAGTGAGAAGATAGCATTCACCTCCTCTTTTGTCATTTTCTCTCCTCTCTAGAAGTGCAAGCAAATATGCTTCAGTTCGTTTGCCATGTGATTTGCTAGTAAGATATTTGAGGTAATGAGTAGCTGAACAGTTGTACCTAATGTCTTGATGCATCCTCAACCATCCAGGTAAGTAAATCCCAAAAGGTTGATTCTGTTCAGTCTCTAGAAGTCACTTGGATGAGTGACGAAACATTTCTCCCACTGAAAACGCTACTTCCAGATGAACAGAATCAACCTTTTGGGAGTTGTACCTAATGAAGTGGCCAGTTAGCTCAAAAATGACATCTATAACAAACTTATATAACCATATTCACTTTATATAACTAAAGTATAACCACTTGATGAAAATCTAATCCAAAGTGTTAGACTACTCACAGTGATTAAGGCCTTCTCCAGTTCACTGTGTGTGATGTAGCCGTCACCGTTCACATCCATCTTTTTAAAAACTCTCATCAGCTCACTCTCCTCAGTTTTCTCCTCATGCTTGAGAATCTCACAAAAGTCATCAAAGTTCAGCTTAGATGTTGTAGCAGTCCAGTATTTATTAAGAGTGGCACTGGATGGATTTCTACCAGCCTGTTGAAGAACTGAATGGAGGAATAGGAAACAAATGTTTACACAAATAAATAAATAAATAAATGGAAAAAAAAAAAAACCCACAACCCCCCGAATCACATTGTCCTGATGGTAATCAGGACAAGGAAATCGTTCAGATGAATAGAACCGACAGTATTTTACAGTGAGATATGCAACCTTTTACCTCAAAAAAGTTGATGCCGACTCAACTTCAATAGAAATTATAATTAAATTCAACACTTAAGGTGAAGTTTATTTTCAAATTTGGCCATCCTTCCAAATAGGATGAGCAGATGTCCTTCTTTAAGTGGAAATGCCACAGCATTTCTGTTCCCTGACCCCCTGTCCCATATTTTAACTGGTTCTACAGGACATGCACTTTTCTCCATACTGGATTTTACCAAATGCACATAAATGGAAGGGTTGTTTTTTTTATAGTCAGAAGGTTAGCCAGTATAATGCCATACTCATCAAAGAGTTACAAGTTTCAATTCACCAAAAATAAAAACATAAAAAAAAAAAAAAAAAAATCACAGCTTTGGTTGAATTTTCAGTTTGAACAGAGGGAGAAATATGGTGTGAAGTCACAGAGAATATGTGTGTCATAATTGGTAATTATTGCTAGAAACTGGGCAGCACGGTAGCACAGTGGATAGCACCTGAATTCAATTCCACCATTAGGCCAGGGTCTTTCTGTGTGGCATGTGCATGATCTCCTGTTGTTTGCATGGGATCTCTCCGGTTACTCAGACTTCCTCCCACAGTCCAAAGACATGCAGTACCCTGCCTCTTGCCCTAAGACAGCTCGGATAGGCTTCAGCCCCCCCACCCCCCGCGACAGAAGAAATAAGTGTGCCAGTTTATAGATGCTTATAGATGCTTCCCTAACAAAATATTAGAGTATATATAAAGACTGTCGAATGAGGCTATAAGAGCAAATTTTAACTTTTACTTAAGAGAACTGCAAACACAATTGGCCTTTACATGGCAAACACCAATCCTGTATTTTTATCTTTAAATTAGCGATGAAAAACCTCCCGTCATTGTTAATGTTTGCCCCACATTTAGGTTGTTGGGATCTGGTCGCCCTGGTCTCAGAGTTTGGGGGAAATTCCCATTTTTTACTTTCAATCATTTCTGTTCATAGTATAAGTATAGAACACAGAGAAAAGTGGCCCATTATAGTGAAACTCAGCGATAAATACTTGTTACTTACTACACATCACAATCACAATGAACTGCTTACAAAGGTTTATTTGTTGCTAGCTAACAATCAGTGAGTTGTCTTCGCTTACCACGGCATAAGTGCTGTTTCGAAGTGATATTTGTCAAACTAGATCTGAACACAGCCAGGTACGCGGCTCTGCACTGCATGTAGAAAGCCTCATCCTCTTCAGAAGGACGGGGTGACTCCTGAAAAGACATCTTTCGAAGAACAGATCGACCTGCTTACCCTTAGCTAAGTCTCGCCAGCTTAGAAAAAAACGGTAGCCGGATATGGCAGCTTTTACCTCATTATCAAGCTGTGACCGTCATGTTTAACCAGCTAAATGCAGTGTATTGAATAAGATTACAATGAAACAATGACACTTATCGTCACACATCATACTGGTACATCTAGGCTGTTGCTATGTAAACAAAAAAATCCAACGGTACGCATGAAAACGGACACGGAAGAAACACAAGTTAAACGTTCCGGTTGCTTTTAAAACGGACGTGAAGCGGTGCTTGCCCTGCCGAGGTGATTAAAAACAATATGTATAATAAAAAACATCGCATTTAAAACGTTGTTTGAGTCTTTGTTTTTAGGAAAATGTATTTTAGGAAGTTCGTATATTGCAAAACATAAAAACTACAAATGCGATCGCATAGTAAGCTGTTCCTGAAGGCTTTAAACTTAAAAAGACAAAAAAAAAAAAGATAAAGTATTCTTCCGTGAAAATTTGGTAGCTCTTTATTACTTTAGGTCGTTCATTTATGATTTTTTCCATATCATCTATGTTAACATCAAAGAATATGTACATAACAACAATTCAGGCTGTGAATACTCATTAAAGTAATTAGTATCACCTGTTTAAGTAAGTGTGGGCAATGCAGCCCTACATGAACTACACCAATAGTTTTTTGCTGCATTATAGTTAACTTAAGTTGCAACAAGTTTAAAAAACAAAAACAAAGATAGTTTAGAGGTTTTAAATATACTTGTAATTTACATTCACATTTTTCACAAGACCTTTTCACATATATAGAAGTTCTTAAAGGTCTGCTGATAATGTATTCACAGCTACAGTCCCCCATTCTCAGAGGTCAAATAAGTTGACAAACAATCATAATTTTAAATATAAGTATTCTTTCAATACTTAAATGAAAATCCTTTCCTCTCAGTGAGTGCCTGAAGTTTAGACATCACCAGAGAGGGTTCTTCATTTGCTGCTTTTCAGTGGGTGTCTCTGCATTCATTTTCATAAACTGACAATTTAGAATGTACAATTGAAAAGTTGCTCTATTGGCTCGGTGAATACTTCAGGCAGCAAAAACCCAAGAAAGAGGAGCCAAAATGGAAGGACAGGCCCCTGTACAGTATGTACCTCTGGCAGATAGAGGAGGTTGTTGACATGCACAAATCCTGCCATTCTACTAGTGGCTGGACTGAAAGACAGGATAGAAACAAACTTTAAATGCAAGATCCATAGAGACAGGGGTCTACCACTCCAGGAAAGACCCCAGGTGCAGACTGTGTAAAGATGCCCCTGAGACAATCCAGCACATAACAGCAGGGTGCAAGATGCTAGGAGGCAGGGGAAACATGGAACGCTATAATCAAGTGGCTGGCACCGTATACAGAAACATCTGTGCCGAATATGGACCAGAAGTCCCGAGGTCATAATGGGAGACACGCTCTAGGGTGGTCGAGAATGACCAAGCTAAGATCCTGTGGGACTTCCTGATACAGGCGGACAAAATGGTGATGTGGTGGTGGACAAGCAGAGGAAAATGACTGTAGTGATAGACATGGCTTTATCGAATGACAGCAACATCAGGAAGGAGGAACAAGAAAAGTTGGAGAAGTACCAGGGGCTAAGAGACAAGCTTGAGAAGATGTGGAGAATGATGGTAACAGTGGGTGGTCCCAGAGGTAATCTGGGCGCTAGGTGCAGTGACTCCCAAGCTAGGCAAGTAGCTCCAGCGGATCCCAGGAAAAACATCTGAGATCTCTGCCCAGAAGACCGTAGTCCTAGGAACAGCTAAGATACTGCGCAGCTCCCAGGCTGTTAGGATGCCTGGGTTGTTGACCCAGAGTTTTGAGTTTATTATATTATTTATCATTTCTAGTCTTTGGTTTCTTTGTTAGAGTTCTGTCTTATGGTTTACGTCTCTGTTGTAGTGCCTGCCTGTAAGTCTGTGTCTTTAAGTTCAGTCTGTGTTATGTTTCCTGTTTCCTGGTTTTGCTTCCCCTGTTTCGTTAGGCCTGATTTGCCCCAGCTGTGTTTCCCTCCTGTTGCCCATTCCCTGATTGCTCCCTCTATGTATTTAAGCCCTGTGTTTCAGTTTGTCGGTGTCGTGTTCTACCCTTATCTTGCTGTGTGGTCTGTCTGCGTAAGTTTACCTTGGAGTCTCACGTTTGTTACTTCTTTGGATTTAATTGCCTTGAGAAATTCTTGGGATGCTTTCGCAGTATGATTTGTGTCATTACCCATTTGCACTGTGAAGCACTGTGTGATCAGTTTTGGAGTTTCAAGCAGACGAGCAGATTCATGGCCAAGTGAGATCCGTTTTCTTGCTATTTTATGACAAATCGGGCATGTATAATATCTGTAGCTGATTTAAAATACAGATAGCTTTTCACATTCAATTTAAATATGATGCTCAAAGAGATGCCAATGAGGAAGCCCATCATTAAACTGCAAAAACAAAATAAACCTATTAGAGAAAAAGGAAAAACTTCAGGAGTGGCCAAATCCACAATCTGCTGCATTCTTGAAAGGAATGAATGTTATGACAAACTATGACACAACACCAAAAAGCCTGAAAGAGCACAGTAGACAAATTAAGTGGATGATGACAGAATTATTTCCATGGTTAAGAAAATCAACTTCACAACATTTAACCAACTCATAAATACTATCAAGGAGGCAAAAGATGCCTTTGTGAATGGAGATACAAAGGGTAGAAAAGAGAGTTTATGATCTGATGCATACCACAATCATTGAATGACAGAACATCATCAGTATGTTTACCTCTGGTGTGACTGCTGATAACAGGATGAAGTATACAGGACTGTACGCTCTGTTCAGATTCTGCTAAATGCTGCGAAACTGATCAGACAGCGCGTCACAGTGAAAATGGATAATGACCCAAAGCATGAGCAACCCAAGAGCTCTCAAGGCAAAGAAATGGATTGTTCCAAAAGCGGCCAAGACTGTCTCCTGATCTCAACCCAACAGAGTGTGCTTTTCAGTTATTAAATACAAGACTGAATTCAGAGAGACCCACAAACAAGAAGTAACTCACGTTTGCTCCAGTAAAGGCAAGGAGAGAATATCAAAGCAGGAAACAGCATTTGGTAAAGTTCATGGGTTCCAGATGTCAGGCCGTCAAAACAATCTTTATTTTTTAAATTATGTTACTTTGTCCAGTCATGATTGAGCTTCTAAAAATTGTGAACTATGTATAAAAATGTCTGTAAATAGTTTCTGCAAAAGTTTTGTTAAACCCCCTAAATTAAAGCTGAAAGTCTGCACTTCAATCACATATTGATTAATACAGTTGTTTTTTTTAAAACTTATGGACCAAATTATAATGAACAATTCTTTCCCGAGAAAGAGAGAAATAGATTCCAGCTTCTTTCATTGTACAAAACCTGCCATCCTTGACTGGGACTGCAAGTTCTTAAGCCAATGTGTTGACAATGGTCCACGCATTGCTCTGCAGAGACACCAACAATACTCACAGGTGTCTCTGCAGAGACACTTTAAGCATGAAGTATGCGTGCAAAATTCTCATCAGCCCATTAGCCCACATTTTGTTAATTCTGTCCAGACAAATGTAGGGGTTCCTTCGATTGTATCAAAGATAGCACCAATATATGTCTCCTTTTTTAACACATAGACAGAGCCATCTTAGAAGGTCTGTTTTGGACTGAGGAGTGTATAATCTGGGTGTAGAATGATTGGAATCACTGCCTGCACGTACAAGATATATCTGTATATTTGTGACTTTGTTCTGCATAAACAATCATTTAGTAATCTCTATGTGGGCAGCATTTACTGGACTATATTGCGCATGTCAGTGCAATCGAGATTGTGTTATTAAGTATGTGGGGCTTACTTGTACAGCAAGCGTAGAGTTCGTTTATCTTGGAAAAAGTTGGAAAAGTGACTACCTAATTCACAGCTTTTGCCATATTTTTTAAGATTTTTTTTTTATTAATCAGTCAATAAAAATTGTAGGCTGCAAATTATGATTTTTTTCACTGCTTTCACATTAAGTACTAAAGTCTGTACAAAGCTACAGAGAACTCGGTTTTATGAGTTGCTATATTTCAGTTGTCACAGTTGCCTGATGGTCATAATGACATATCAGAATTTAATGACAGGAGGCACAGAATGACGGAGATCCATCACTGGCCAAATTATCGGTGATTTACATAGCACTAAAAATAGTTGTATAAGAGTCACTTAACACAAGGGCCATTTCCTTTGCCAAGGCAGACATTTGGTATTGGGCCCATCCATCAAGACAAGCATTAGTTTTTAATTTTATATTGCTGTCACTAATGTGTTACACGAGCTCAGTTTACAGTACATTCATAACACTCACTTGATTATGTCACATGGGGTTGGGGGGGGGGTGTTCACCGGTTACTTAACTTATTATAAATTTCCAAGCAAATGTAATATCATTTGGGGAAATCAAACCCACATTGCCAGATAAAGCCAGTTACACTTCTAAGCCAATAAAACAGTACAGTAAATCACAATAAAGTGAATTTAAATAGCCAAATAAAGATTAAATCAACGGCTGATTTACAGCAGGGTTTTAAGATGATCGACTGTTTACAGTTACAGACAATTTTTTAGCTCATAGACAATCAACAAATTGAAAAAAATATAATTTTTGCAAGTTTTCTATAAGTGCTATCTATTGTTCTGTTGCAGTGTACCATAGTGCTGAAAAATCCTAGCCTAGTCAGTATACTGTATGATAGATGTATACACAGTAGGAGGATTGATATAAAGACTTTGTTGTCTCGCTCTCTTTTGCAGCACTCCATGCAGTCTAAACCAGAAAAATCAGTGGACGCATTCATCAGAACCAGCAAAGAGCTGGAGGAAATATTCGTGAGAGAGAGACTTTTTCTTTGGTCCTAAATCTTTAGAACAGGCGGAAATGGCTCAGCTTCCATCATATCTTCAGATTGAGAGATGATGCTTTTTATTACTTACTGAATATTCACTCCTGACATGGCTTTTCCTTTCAGAATCGCCGCTTGCGTGGTGGGCCGCGCGGTATTTCTTTGCTCATTCACTTCCAGTGGGGGCTTTTCCTCCTTTATCTGCTATCTGTGTTTGTGTTGTTTGTGTTGTTTTCTGTGTTTTAATTAGTCAGCAGAGGGCAGCAATGAACAATGCTCATTTGAAGGCTTTACTCAAGAGAAATATAGAAAGTCGAGTAAGGACACAAAGAGTTTTGTTTTCAGAAAGTCACTGACCCAACTTAATGTGAAATAGCTTGAAATACTTGGTTTATATCTATAATATAGCCAGAAGCTGCATAAAATAAGAGTAAAGATTTTACGTCCCGTGTTTGAAGTCATACTCATGACATTTTATTCCCATTTACGTAGTGCAACAATAATTAAACGGAACACTCTGTATTAGATCAAAAAGCTTTTTACTGCTTAGCATTCGTGTGCAATTAGGCTTTTAAGCCATCAATTACTGTATATCACTGGAGTTTTGTAACGCTATTTATCAAAAAGGCTTTATGGCCACGTGGTAATCAAGGCAAAAGGTTAAATAATATCACAAGATTTACTGGAGATTAAATCTGTCACATGTTTAAAGATAAATATAGAAAGCAACACTTATTTTCTTAAAGGCAACATTTAGTTTGAACTGTTTGACAACTTGTATATTTATTACTTTCTTGGTTCTTCCTGACCCAAAAAGCTCTGTGCAGTTTATATACTTTGTCAGAACAACTGATCAAAGTATAACTGAAGTACTTTACTGTTATATTTTCTAGTGACCGCTTTGGCCAAATGCCTCCATTCAGATTGTTTTGATTGTATCTTTTGGTCTTTAAATGACTCAAAGAAAACATTTTTGCTCCAATTGTTTGGTTGACTTTGCAATGATAAGGAAAACAAACATAGTCACAAGGCTGTTTGATTCCCAAGGTCATGCCCATACTGGGTACTTCACTATTTGATTTGCTCCCCCTGGATCTTCTTTGCTGTTCAACATTAACGGCATCAATTGATCCTTGTTTGAGATGCTCAGACAATTGTGTGCTCTGTGACCTTTGGAGAAAAACAACATTTTGTTATGGTTACACAAACGAGTCAATAAGCAGCTTTCCGAGGGAAAGAATTAATTTGATTATTTTAGGCACATATTGTGCCTGTAGCAGAGCAATTCTTGTGATTCAATCGCACAATGAGCATTTGTGGAAAATGAATAGCAGGCATTGTCAGGAAGCGAGCTTGTTTTCCGATAAGGTTGTTAGAAATTATTTTAATTAGTTCCGGTGAGCGAGCTGAACATACATGATACATTGTGGATCCACACCTCAGGAATGTCACATTTTTTGTCACATGGTGGTGCCGTGAAATTTATCAGCTTTGCATAAACCTCCTTACAACAACAGACTTCACAATGTCAAGGCAGATAGCTGTGGGAGAGAATTGGCCCTCTATGTGCACTGAGACACACATTTTTAAGCAAACAAACTGTTATTCAAAGATACTAAAAAGCTTCGTCTACATCTGCTGGGAGCATGAAATCCAGACAGATGATGCTGACGGTATCTCGAGCATGATTCAGCTCTGGTGTAAAATGTTTGTTCAGATACACTGATATGACATTTACATCCTATTGGCTCCTGTGCTGAATACAAAGGTGCAAAGTGTCCCACACACACTGTAAAAGGCTGAGTGCTTAGCAGATGTAGGATTATTATGTAGGATTATCTAGCCTATACATTTTTATTTGCCCTGTTGTGCATTATTATGTAAGTATTTATTAGCACGTAGTCGGCATGTGGAGTAAATACTGGTTCAGGGACAGTTGAAATAGACTGTTTTCCACTAACAGACTCAGTACCTATTGTATCCAGATACAGATTTTAAATTGGACTGCACTATCATCACTGGAAAATAATTTGACTTAAGTGAACGATCATTAGTTCATTCATTGTACGTGCTTCACTCAAGTCTTTAGACAACAGAGATTGGAGATTTTTTCTGTCTGTAAAGATGAAAGCTCAAAAAGTTTTGCATGAAATCTGATTAAACTTTGCAGGGGTGTAGAGTGGGGTCATGTTAGCAATCCATTAATTTTGGCTTAAATTCATTAAAGTCTTCAAGGTCAGCTCAATGATTTATTATTCAAAAATGGGCAAAAAGCCTTATAATTCAATAAATTAATCTATTGAATTATAAGAGCAATTCAAAACTCTATTTTAACTGCTGTTGTTTGTATTGAAAACATATAAGCATATAGGGAATGATATATGGGGAGTCTAAATATCACTTTACTTTGGACCTCTGACCTCTTCTTTGAGGTGAAATCAGGTCAAACTTTAATAAAATCTTCTTTGTCTTTAAAACTTTCGCCACACGTGATCACATTTGACCTCTGACATTTACATTTCATATCTGATTTTCTTTCAAGTCGACCCAAAACTGCATTTTATCTTTAAAGAAAGTGCCGTCAAGAGAAAGAGAATGAGCTGCCTAGTCAGTATAATGTTATATAATAAGCTTAAGATACTCATGGTGAGTTATTTACAAATCATTACTTATTATTCATTATCTGCTTTTACAGAATGTTTGTGTAATAAAAGTAAACAGGGACAAAGGAAACAAAATGACTATATACTATTCAGTTAATACAGTCCAGAGAGTGAGCTGCCTTGGTGGAGGTTTTACTTTGGTTCTTGTCTTTGCCTTTTTGAAAGCACACTTTTTTTCCTTTGCCAGTTAAGAGTTTGTTGTTTCAGTGTTTCACAATTTCAGAAAACTGGAGAAAGCTACTATATTATTAGAAAGAAAAGATGTCGTCTTGCTGCATTTGTTGCAACACTTGTTGTTGGAAAAAATTGACTGTTTTAAGCTAAACTTTGCTAATTTTGCTAAAGTATAGGCACTGTAGCTATAAGAGTTATGGGATAATGGTACACAAAACACAAGCAAAGGAGAGTCAGAAAGCCTGCAGCTATCTTGGTAAGGTCAGGAACACAGTGAGGTCTGACTTAGTAAAGGTAGTAAAGATATGCATGGACTTTTCTTATCTATTTCTTAAAAGTTACAAATTCCTACTTTTACAACTGCCTGTTAGTAGCTTTGTATAATGTCTGCATGTCAGAGTATTGCATGGCATAGCAAACACATTAAAACCAGCCCTTTCTTCATGGTTAGACTCTGCACCCATGCACACTTACCTTGTTCCCAGCTCAATCCCGTAGCACCTCCACCACCTATATTTAAACCTTTGTTTCTTCCCTTCCTTTGGCTACTTGTTTCTTTCTTTTGGCCCTTTTGTCATTTCCTGCCTGACTGCAGTGATAAACTACTTTGTTCCTCACACAAAAAGTACAGCACTAAGAAGCGCTTACGACTGTCCTTTAAGGTTAACAAAAGTTTCAGTAAGCATTCTAAAGAAGTCACATTCGGTAAGCAATCAGGCTTGAGGCGGGCATAAATCCTCTGGGCCCAGTCGTGGCATTACAAATACCCGCAGCGCCTGTATGTGCTGATGACTACAAAATTGAAAAAGAAAGGCCCTAATAATTCTGAGGCAAGTTTCCCTCTGCAGTAGGTATTGATTATTTGTGTGTGGTGAGAGATTTGGAAAATTCAATTAAAGGAGTTGTGCAAAGGATTCATAAATTCAGCCCCTCCAACCCGCATCGAGACACGGTTATGTTCTAAATCAATGCTGCACTTCACAATATATTTTCTTAGCCACATAAAAATAAATAACATTTAAACAGTTCTGCTTACTGCAGAAACAAATTTTATTTTCTCCCAAGATTTTCAGTAACAGTCAGGTACTGACTTGTGCACATCTTCGGTGTGGTGACGTATTTTTATTGCACTTTTCCCCATAAGGAAGTCCTATATAATATGAATTTTGAGATGACAAAATGAGGGGGAAAGGGTGCAGCTCAGCAGTGTAAAAATTGATCAGACTGTAGATGGGGCCACACCGGGTGGGGGGTAGGGGGAGGGGAAAGATTTGTATGTCGGCAGTAATGGGCTGTATTAAAAAGAAGATTCCTTAAGATGTCATAAAAGCGATGGGGGCTGTGTCGCAGGTCCAGCGGCTCCCAAGCAGTGGCACATCAGTCAGCTCATGGACAGATGCCACCTACCCACCAGGAGTTTTATGCTTTCTGATTGAACACATGCTTGCAATCAAAGAGGGAGAGTTGTATATTAGACTGTTTTGGCCCAACCGAAGCCGGTGGTCTTCGATCGACACCTTGGATTGCAGAGTATGCAATTTTATCCGATGCGATTCCTGATTTAGTAAGTGCCATTGCCATTTTATCTCAGGAAGCAAAAAGCAAAAATACACTTCCATGCTTCTGTGAAATATATAAAGGCCGAGTAAGCGGTCCTTTTCATCATCATAGATGAGTATAATGCTCAGGGGATGGTGAGTTACCATCAATTAGCGACTTCCAGTTATGGTTTTCTTGAGGTTATTTTTGTGTTTGCTCCTTCAGATCTTCACACCAGTTGTATAGTCTCAGTTACAGCTCAGATTACTGAAAAATTGCCATCTAATTGTAAACTTTTACCCATCTGTAAATGTTTGATTTCAGATTTAATCACTTCTCCTTTCAGTTTTATGACAAGATGAGAGATTGCTCCTACATTTTTAGGAAATCAGCTATGTCCCAGCATACACTAATCCCCCTTCAACTCTAATTTTGGATGTAATGTAAAAACTGACAGAACCACGGCCATGTGTACATCTTGGTTTGTTAACCGATAGCATTGGGAATGCAAAACACACCACCTGGTAAACTCTCTTCTTTGTGAACATTCAGTTTTGACAGCGACTGTTACATTGTGTGCAATATCACTGAGTGCCAGAGGGGTTACAATCATGTTTTCCTCTCCCATACTCCCCAGGTTTTTGTTAGCGAGGCATCTCGGCTGTTGACAGCTAATGGAATTGCTCTTCACCTCTTGTGCGTATGATCCCACGGAGATAAGGCAGGAGATGAATGTGGAATCTGCGCTGTCAGTTGTGTGGCTGAGATGTCTTGGAAGCCGTCATTCATTTGTGGGAGAGTGTCTGGAACGGTAGGAGCGAATCCTTTGACATGTTAGACCCCCCCCCCCCCCCAACCCCCAACCCCCCCCCCCGTCTCTCCTCCGGAGCCTCTGTCTGGCAGCTGACAAATGTTGATCCTACATTAACCACAATGCTGCAACGCTGTGCAAATAATGTTCTTCAGATGGCAACCCTCATCCCCTTTATGGGTAAAACTATGTATGCAATCCTCCACACCTGCGCAGTTTAACACCTTTGAAAAGTAAATGTGGTGAGGGGGGGTAGAGGGTGGAGGAGGGCAAACTGTCTTACACAGCACAGTAGTCTCTTTATTTGGCAGTGCCTGGGAAGGCCGAGGCCTCTCGCTGCCCGAGCCGACCTAAGCAACAGCTGGTGCTCGCAGCAACATTTCCTATTTCTGCCTAAGGTGGATCGTGTAACTCTCACTTTATCACCCATAGAGGCCACGTGAAGGACAAAGCCAGCACGCCCATAAACAAAACTAATGTTTTCATACAGGCCCCTTTGGAGATTGGTAGAAGGATCTGTGGTGCTTTGAATACCCCCCCACCAGTCCTGACACATTACAAACAATCTCATACCTGTACTATTTCTCACTGAAGGTGGGGGACTTGAAACTGTGAGCTCCTCTTTTGACAAGGTTAAAAAATTGATGTTAGATCTAAAGGGAGATATTTTTTTAAATTTCACAACACAAAGCTTGACATCTATTGCATGCCACACTAAAAGTCAAAGCCACACTAAAAGTCAAAGCCACAGTAAAAGGGTAAAGAGTATTCTGGATGCGTATTCAATAACATGATGATGATAGAGCCTTATTTTTTTACTGTGGCTTGAAAATACTTACTACTGTGTATTTGAACTTTTTGAAACGCTGGGAGAACATGAACTTAAATCCCGTCTCACAGTCTGAAATTGTCGAATGCGATATTTGTGCGTGACTTTACAAGCGCAAACTAAATCTGTCTCAAAGGAGTTGCAAGAGTCGCACAAGACAGCCGGTTGATGCAGTGAGAGTTATATTTCATTATTACCGCTTGTTACTGGGAATACGATCACCCATAGTGCAGTGTGTTTACAAGAGCAAATCTGCGAATGATAGATGGCTGGATCTCCAAAACAGAAAGTACTGTGTGGTCTTCTCGGCATGCAGCGGTCAGTACTGCTGAACTGGACCATGAAACAATGTGAGAAGATGTATTTCATTTTACAGCATGTGGACAGCTCTGTGTGTGTCATCTACCTGGGTAAGACTGCAATATCGAGCTGGGACATTTTAGGTCCTGGCATGTATGACAGTGGCCCCTCTCAGCTCGTTACACTGCAAAATCTGAAAAGGAATCGTCTGAGGAACATATCAAAGAAGCTCAGAGTGTTGCTTTGGCCTCTGCTTCCCCTTTATCACAGTCCAAGTAAGCATCTACGGGATGATCTGTAAAAGAAAGTGCAACCCAATCTTTCAGTAATTAAAATATCTGGGTAACCACAGGACACCCAAAGACAATTTGTGGAGACTTTCCGGGCTAGAGCTCTTTAAACATGAGGTGGACAATATTCAGCAGATGGTTTTAGTGTTGTCTTTTTTTCCACAAAGAAGCAAAAATTTTAGGTTTAGCTTTTTGCTTGGTGAATGAGCTAATCATTTAAATGAAGTATCAGAGTTATCACAACAAAATGAAGTCGCTCTATTTGATTACACTCATTTTAATAAATGAAACTGAAACGGTTCTGAATGAGCCGTTTTCTTGAAATGTATTTTACTGTTTTATCTTACTTACAATTCTGTTTATCTGCTACGATAATATTAACTTACTTATTCAATATTCTTCGTATCTACTTTGCCAGACTGTATCAATACCAGAATACTTTTTTTGTGCCAAGCTTTTATTTGGTTTTCTTTGTCTTGTTGTTATTGTGATTGTTTGAATATTTGTTTCTTTGTTTCTTATTCTTTGGGCTTTGGGGGAAAGAAGAATGATTTTTTTTTAAATAATTAAGAAAAAAATAAGCAAATGTTATAAAAAAGAGCAAGCCAACACCTTTCACACCACCACTAATTGGCCCCTTGTGTTCACGCCCCATTGTAGTAACTATTAACTCAGATCTTGGGCTCCTATTTGTCCCTGCAGCCCTTTATTGGCCGCCAGCCCGGAGCCTCAGATGCACAGGCAACCCTGGCTGACCTGATAACATTTATAGTTGTAATGGATTTTTTTATGCCCGTCATTAACTGGCAGAGAGATTGGATATAGAAATTGCTTGTACCTTTTTCTGTGGTATTTCAACTTTATAGCATTATGTTCAGATATGTCACCTTCCATCATCCTTATTTTAAGGCCTCTCCCGTCACTGGTTTTGTTTTAAATGTACGGGTCTTTTGTGCAGGACACTTGTAGTATCAAGGGCTCGTAATGAATATTTAATGATGTTGAGTAAAGGCTCGGAAAGATATAATTTCTGACCAATAATTGGTTCTCTCTCTGCCAGACCTTTAGGGGTGATTTAGCACGCAACATGCTTAATGTAGACAGTTTATACGAAGCTGCTTTGAATCAAGTCATTGAACAATGTGGCAATAAAGCGGATGTTCATTTTTAGGATGCTGGTAAATTTGATTTATTTTTGCAAAAAATACATTTGTACAAAACAGCTTTAATGTTAGGCAAAAATGTACAGTGAAAAAACAGTTCGATGAACTTCAATAAAAAGTTCACATGAATGGGTGGATATCAGCATTGGCAGGCCTGAGTGCAGCACATCAGGTGCATCTTTACCACCACCTCAAGGACATAATGTGGATAAAATAACAGAAACTGTTCATAATATGATTACACATGACCACAAACTTTGGTGTCAATAGTTGCCATAAAATTAGACCAACACTTCTGGTCCCCATGAAAAGGAAACATTACAGCAGGTGTTTATGTTATTGTGTCTACCTCCTGTGGCCAAGGCATACAGGCCTATAAGTCAGTATAGGCCATACAATGCCAGGTTAGCCAGGAATTGTGTAATTTTGGTAATTTATGAGTAGTCTGAGCAAATAATTCAACAAGGTAGGTTAATTTCACATGAACCTACATCATTTTTAGCCAAAATACATTTCGTGACCTTGACAACATGGAAGATTTGTCTTTGAATTGCACTAAATTCATTGGTCCACATTGAAAAATACCACAATTTCCTTTCATTTCATGTCACAATTCTTCTGAAATGCCATTTATCCAACTCTTTAATAAGCACTTGTATTATTTTGTATTTTGTACACAAAGGCATGGGTAAAAGGCCTCATGCACTTTAAAAGCAGATATACCTCAGTGGGTAAGGTTGACTTCACTGGTGTAAAATCAGATCAACACCTTCACCTGTGGTGTGACTTAGTTGCTCTTCTTCTGGCTCTTTCTGCTGGGAGGCTCACTGAACTGAACCACGTTGAAATGTATAAAAGTTCCCAAAAAATGCAGGAAAGCTGTAGTAGATACTAAGACTGGGAACAAGTCGGGCAGATGGAGCGGAGCGATCAGAACTGCGGCCGCGATGCTCAGGCCAACCATGGCTGCAATGCTGATGTAGAACTGTAAGAGATAAAGGCAGTGTGATTGTTGGCTCATTGAAATGAGACTGGGAGTTACAAGACCATGCAAAATGCTGATATCATAATAAACAGCACGAGGCTCAGAAAAAACTGTGGATTATGTACTGCTTTACAACATAAAAAGAAGCATCTCATGCTAGTCTAACAAAACAAGTTCACCTACTAAGTTAGTTACTTAGCCAGTGCCTTCATTTACACTGAAAACCTCTTTCAAGGTCCTTTATATTGTAAGGTAAAGACCCTACAATATTAGAGTAAAAGATGAGTCTCAGTGAGCAAGCATTTGGAGGCATTGGAAGGAAAAACTCCCTTTTAACAGGAAGAAACCTCCAGCAGAACCAAGCAGGGGGAGCCACGTGTTGGGACCAGTTGGGGGGCCGGGGAAGGGAAACAGGACAAAAGACACTTATGTAAGGAAACAAGCGTAACTTTGTGCCTTTGGTCAAAGATGGGATCTCCGTGACAGATAAGCAAAAATTTAAGAACTGATCAAAATGTTTGGAAAACATTTGTGGAGCTTGGCTTAAAAATATATTGCTGTGACACAAATATCTTTTACAACTGTATTCATAAAAATAACAGCCTTTAGTCAAAATCTTTCATGAAGAACTCTTAAAATAAATTTAATAGTTATTAAAAGAATTTTTTCATTTAGAAACTTGTAAAAACTGATTACCCCGGGCTATAAACAAACTGTTGACTTTACCCTTAACACTAACTATGCACATAACATCAAACTAGTAATTTAATTTAAAATAGAGCTCATATGACATTGAATATTTATAACTAAGTGACAGACATCAAATTAGTCACTTGAGAGGTGCTATAAAGAAACGAGGCCTGCAATATCATATTACAGCAAATTAGACTTTTTTTCTTCAAGGTATGGTCACTGCTTTTTATCTCGTTACAGATTTGCAAACAGATGTGATGGTGAGCGTCACATCATTCATCTATCTGCTTGCGGTTTATGACCCAAAGATCAGTCTGTGAGGTGCAGGAAGCACCTCGGGCCTGCCAACCGCCCAGCCGCCCAAAACCCATGAAACCTTATCCCCATCATTGGGGCTCGCTATTTATGCTGCTTGTGTAAATAAATATATCTAGGCAAACCTGTGTTAATGACACGTGCTATAAAAATACACCTTCTCCTAATCTCTGACACCCCACCAGTGCCCCTGTCGCTAAGGGGTCGGCAGAGAAGCCACTTCAGACGCTATGGAAACTTAAATAAGCGATAAATAATTCTTTGGTTGGCAGCAGCGTTCATCCCTGGACAGCTTACACAGCTTACACCAGCACATGATATTTATTTATACAGTCGGGCATGTCTTCTCACACAGTTGCAATTTAGGTCTAGTGCCACTGGGACCCTGATATCAGCACTCTTCTTACTACAAATGTATCATCTGTACATCCTCCACCCCCTATGTAACAGAGAAAACATGTCTTTGTCTTTGTTTGCCAACTGCAAAGCCGACCGAGCCCTTATTATAAGCAAGCACACAACATGAACGAAACCACACTTAAAAGATAAAGCGTTAAATCCAGCTAATGAAAAATTGTTCATATTGGGTTGTGCTGGAGTTTTACCTGCTTTTTCTTGTGCGAAATCTGTATTTAGGTCAAAGTCTAATTTAATCTGAATGACCTTTAATAACCTTTATTAGCAACAAACTAAAACAGCAACCGTAATTATAAACATTAACCCCATCTGTGGGACAGCACCACACACAGCCAAAATCAATGCTCTTTGACTTAACAAACTGTCATTTACTAACTTTGATTTAATGTCTGGATTTTAATTCTTCACACTACTATTTAGTGCAACTGGTAACAGTGAATCATATTTTAATGAAATAAGTGCATTCAAGCGATTTGTAACTATAACTGAAATGTGTGAGTGTGAAATATGTAGTGAACTAGAAGGTTGAAGAATCTTATTGGGATTTATGCTTCAGTGAGAAATCTGCACTGTAGCTACGTTACTGCAAACCGCTCTGAAACCCTCAGTGTAACCTGACATGCACCTGATATGGAAATGTAACTACACGTCACGTCGATGGAGCAGGCAACTATTTTGATTGACCTGTTCAGTATGATCAATTCCTCCAGTGCATTTTCGCATACGCAGTTTTTTTATAAAATTAGCGAAAGCATAACAATCATCGTCTCAATATAAGGAATAAGGACTGTCGCCATAGATGTGAGGGAATGTAGAAAGAAATGGAAAAACCTGAAAGAAAAATATGTCTACCTATGAAAAAAAATGGCCATAACAAAAAGTCAGGACCCAGGAGGGGAAAAAGCTCCAGCAGTTCATTTCTTTCTATTGAAACAAATGGACTGGACACGCTCACATGCTAATTAACACGTCACATTGCACAAACATAAATGCTGGCAACGATGTCAGTTACATTGTAGACTGCTTCGCAGGCTTTACAAAGATTCCCTACAGGGGCCATCTAAATCAGGCCTTACACTTGAAGAACCCCTAAGTAGGGATGGGTACCGGTTCTGACATAAACGGTAGTAACCAGACTGAAAAGCAGCGCACATTTCGGTGCTTTATTTCGGTGCTTTTTTTTCCTGAGCTGTGATACACTTCTAGCCAATAATTTTACGTTTCCGAGGATAGTAGGCGGGTCCAGGTACGTGCCTTCTTTTAGAGCAGAGCTACAGATTAAAAATGCCCAAGGCAAAGCGGTCAAAAGTCTGGCTGTACTTCACAGCAAAAGATGCAAACTCAGCAGCCTGCAACAAGTGCTTTAAGCTGATACTGTGATACTGTCAAAGGAGGTAACACCTCAAATCCGATGAAACACCTGGCGACGCATAGCGTTTTTTTTTAAAAAGCCCAGAAATGCGCCGTATGATAGCTTGCTGCAAGACCTCACACCGAGCACATCTACTGTGCGTGGGTTGCCTGTTATCGGACCCGGAGTTAGCAATATCCCCCAAAAACACGAAGAGGAGAGTCCTGGCCCCTAGCCTTGTCAGTGTAGCAGAAATGATGACTGATGATGATGCAGCAGCAGCCGTTCTTCTCTGCGTGAGTAGCTTAATGTTGTTCGTGTGTAATTTACGTTGAGTAGGCTAACCACGTTATTAAATTAATGCATGTAAGGTGAACTAGCAAACATCATCATAGCTACATGCGGCTGTCTTCTTGTTTGATGGCAGATACTCCCTTCACCCTGGCCAAAAAGGCTAAAATGACCAAAGAAAAAGTGGAAAACAGTTAAACATGAGAGGTTTTGGACAAAGTTTGTGTTTTTTCCATTGATTAAGCACTGCTTCCAGCCAAGAGTGATACCATATATGCCCCATAGCTGCAGAAAAGGCTAACATTGTTATCTTTTTACAAAAAACCAGCTGAACATGAGAGGTTTTTGGACCAATTTTGTGTTCTCCAGTCTTTAAGCACCGGTTTGAGCACCGGCACCGTTTCAAAAGTACCGATTTGGCACCGGTATCGGATAAAACCTAAACGATACCCATCCCTACCCCTAAGTGTACTCAAGTACAGTTCTTGAGTAAATGTGAAACAGTTACAAGATTTCATATATGCATGGTTTCTTTTGATGTGCAAACAAACAAATCAGTGAATATTTGGAACTATAATGTAAATTATTATAACAGCACTTCAATACTGACCTTCCATCTCACTATAAAGGCCAGGTCCATCTTCAGTACCCAATAAAACAGCTTGTTGTAAGCTCCCAGTCTCAGTTTATCCTCTGAACAGTGATCCAGTGCAGACAGTAAATAAATGCTGAAGAAGAGGAAGCCCAAAGAGGTCACAATGTAGGGCACCAGCAGGCCGTCCTTCAGGAACAAAGGAAGCATGCTGCACACAGAGACAGGAAAAGGACAAGCAGAGCAGATTTTATTACATTTTAAGCCTGTCTGTGTGTTGTCATGGCAGAATCAGTTTCAACTACTGTAGCAGGACTGCACACATAGCAATAGCAAAATATAGCTATGAAAATTCACAGGTGTGTAGTTCAGACCAAAATGAGCATCATGTCTCTCGATGGTCCTGTTCCAATACACGAATACAAAGTGAAGAGCACCAAAAGCACCCCCCAGTCTCACATTCTTTTTCATTCTTGGCATCTTTGTATCTCTACAAACAAAAATATTTGCACCTGTATGAAGACAGAAAAGTTCTGAGGATGGGCATGAACTCACGCTGGTGTCTTTGGTTAGTTCAATGTAATATAGCCCCAAAAGCAAGAATCACACGTGATTCTTATATCATGAAGATATTATTGCTATTGCCTTTACATGCAAGGTACAGCTGGACATTTATACACATTGGTATAGTGTGTCTTTTGTCCCGTCTTCCTCCTCTCACCCCGAACCAGTCGTGGCAGATGCTTGGCCCTCCCTGAGCCTGGTTCTGCTGGAGGTTTCTTCCTGTTAAAAGGGAGTTTTTCCTTCCCACAGTCACCAAGCGCTTGCTCGTAGCGTTCATCTGAGTCTTGGGGTTTTCTCTGTATTATGGTGACCTTACAATTCAAAGCAACTGTTCTCGTAAATTTGGTGCTATAGAAATAAAATGCAATTAAATTAAAGTAAATTAAATTAAACTGAAATGAAATGAAAAGGGACAACATCAGATTTTTAAATGATTGTTGGAAATAAATCAAGTTTGATCGTACAGCTGATGGAGAGCACGATAGAGTTTCATACCCATCAACATCATTAAGTCGAGTGCAAAGTTTGTTAAATGCAGCAGTAAGCCAAACAGTTTTTATCCTGCAGGCCTGTATGTGCATGCATCTCCCAGGGAGAGATGGCTCTGTAATTCACGAGGAGCTTATCTTAGTTTAGTAGAGGAGCATGGGCAAGAACAACAGTTGACTCACAGTGAATCACACAACGCCCCAGCTTATAAAAACCTTTCCCCAGACAAAAAACGACTTATTCAGATTTGGACTCAAACAAAAAAACTTCTATTCAGTAGATAAATGTTTAACACTTCCTCCATTTACACTGACTGGCTGCATTCAGTGGCCGTAAAGTGGTCATGCTTGACCATCCATTCAGCCAGTTCTGCTAACAAAAGATGTATTTTTTTTCTTTTTTAAATTAGTCTGGAGAGGATGCAGATAATGTGAAAGTCCAAGGCAGACTGTACAGGGGAGCAGCTACAGAATGACCTCCTGTCCCTACACAACACACACTTAGACAGCAGGCATGCAGACTATGCAGTGTAATCCCCAGATATCCTTATACTAAACCACACGCACAACAATTAGTGCTGCCGGAAGAATTTAACAACAGCTGGTGAAAGTTAGATGGAGCATTTGCAGCACTACTTGTGTTTTCCATTCATGGTGCTTAGCTCCAACCCACACAGCACACCATTTAACTTTTCAGGTTAATTTTTTTATGTTTCTCATTAAATAAGAGATAGAAAACAAAGTAAAAGAAATGACAAGAAACAGCACCCAACAGCGGGACACCAGATTTATACGCAAGCAAATCAAACGGGACATTTTAAAGCAATTATAATTGCTGAACTTTTTCCCATCATAAAAATAACTATAATTGCATAAGTCTATTATTCTATTATCCAAGTTGCAGTAAATAAGATTTAGAAACAAATCTAACAACAGATAGCCTGTTTTTATTTGTTAATCTTCCAACCTTTGTGTGTTGTCAGTGATTTCAAAAGACTTTCCTTCTTACCTGAATGTCGAGGCCTGTAGGAACCAAAGGGCCATCAAGGGGAGGTCATTCAGCAGGAGACAGGCAGGCCTAGAAAAAGAAATTCAGATGAACTCAATATTAAATAGACTGCCGTGACTTTTGCGATTAGACAAGACTAGAGTGAAAAGAATATTAAAGCTACTGAGCTGATCAAACATCCACTTACAAGTATTTACAAATCAGTCAGTATTTGCTGTACCACATTATTTCATTCAAGAATACATCTTTTACACTTTAGCTAAGTTATCTATTTTCATTTGAAGAACTGCCAATGTTTTGCCAAGAAGTTGCAATGATACATTTATGACCGCATGCGTCACATGCACATGCATCTGTGTTCATATGCGTTTAAGCCTGTTGCTAATTGAACTTGCTAGCTCGCTTCAGTGCAAGTTGTACACTCTGCTCAAAGGGGGGCACTTTCCATCAGTCCCCGATCCCATAATTACAGTCAGTGCTCTTCGGTGATCCTGTTACAGCCCAATAATTGATCCTGCGCAAACAACACCCCGAGCTGCCGCCTACCATTCTTTCCTAATCCCTGGACATGTATTACTGATTGATTCAGGAGGACAGGTGGGAGATATAACTCAATAGTTAATAAAGCAACAATCTACCCTAATCTAGATTAATAGATGAGCCCAGATCTAGGAACCAAATCCCCCGCTGTCAAATCTATCCCAGGCTTTTCACCCCACCTACAGCTTTCTACATATGGAGGTAAATGATAATGAAGCACGCACACACACATCTCACTTCTTTTAGTGCTGCTTTCACCCTGTTAAATATGACCCAGCTCTGACACAGCACAAATCATGGCAGTGGAAGCAGGGTTCCTATCTGTGATGACAGAGGTGAATAACTTCTCGGTACTTAAAAAGAAATCTGGGGGTACAGCAGGAGGATGACGTCATTTTTACAAAGCGAACATGATTTGAAACCATTAGAATTCTGTACGACATAATCTGAGATTTGACAAGGCGAATGGCTCCTTTGTGAGTAGAAATTAAATCTATACTCATGAATATTTCAGATATCGCTACAAGACAGAGAAAGTACCATTTACATTTGTCACCCAATGAGACAAACCTCAAGAAGTTACAATTATCTTCTTTGTACTCACAAGGCAGCCAAAAGGATGGACTTCTCATGGACTTGAAAGGAGAAGAGGAAGAACGCCAGGGATGAATTGACCTTAAAGTGACATTGGAGCTATCAGTAAAACTGCTATATTTAATATTACACTTTTTATTACAAAGGGAAGGAAGAGAAACATATTCGAGATCGTCTTCTCAAAAAAGAAACTGGGTTTGTTAAATTAAATATGATACTTATGTATGATAAATCTCACTGGCTTAAAAATGCTGAATGCCAAAAACACTCACCAAAGCCAGTTTAAAGTGCCAGAAGGTTGGTTTTGTTAATAGCCTGATACAGGAAGGTAGAACCGCCAGGAGAGTGCAGGCAAGACTGAAAAACAAATGAAGATGGAAGATGAAGTTACTGAAGGAAAAAACAAAACAGTATGTTATTCTCAATTGCATTTGCATGACATTTCAAGGTTTGTATGCAAGTCTTATGAACTGAGTGGACGTGGATGCATGGAAAAGTTTTTCATGAAGACTTTCCTAATACAGTATTTTACCAAGGCAACAAAATACATAAAAACAGCACGATTTGTTTTCATTAATTGGCACTGTATGAATATCAACATTTAACTCTCAGTTCATGCCACAGTTCTTTTTAGACAG
Source organism: Simochromis diagramma (assembly GCF_900408965.1). Classification (NCBI taxonomy): domain Eukaryota; kingdom Metazoa; phylum Chordata; class Actinopteri; order Cichliformes; family Cichlidae; genus Simochromis; species Simochromis diagramma. Next base: position 355,595 of record NW_024387444.1, on the reverse strand, counting down.
CCCTCTGATCTGTAACCAAGTTGTGTGCAGTGCCGTAATGGACCAAAATAATGGCCCCTGCTGAGGGTTACCAGGCAGTAACCCTCAATTGTCACCTTCTGGGGATAGAAGCGTGAGAAAAAAACGTGTTGGAGTCAGTGTGTATAAATGTGCTGAAAGGTCAGGCTGCGAGTTAGTTTGAGGTGTCAACTAACTAAACTACAAATCATAGAAGACAGAAAGAAGTGTACATGTACAATATACACAAGAGTAATGGCAGACCTGTAAGTGGATATTTATTGTGTATGAAAGCAAGTGTGCTACTCGTGTGCTATGTGTAGGGCATTTGCTGTCTGGATGGAGCTGTATGACTTTACACAGCTGATTCATTTTATGTACGCTGTACACCCACAGCAGAGCATTTAGCAATCCACCCTGTGCGCCATAAAGACAGCAGTGTTTTTCATTTGTTTCAAATGCACGACAGTAAAAGAAGTCTAACTTGATCCCCAGACTTAGCAGTCTGGCAGAAACGTGTCCGTGCTGCGAACGCAGGACTCCTAAATTTAGCGTGCTGGGTTATTTAAGCAGGCTCCACCACGACGCAACTGTTGCAAAAAGTTTTTCTAAGCGTGGCTGCACAGGACCCCAACTTTTGGTCAAGATAACTTCTAATGTATGCGGAGAATCAGCTTCTCTTTCATACCTACATTAGAATTACATTTGCACACAAGATCCATAATTATGCTAAAACAAACAAAAAATAAAACCTCGCCGTCACATCGATTGAGTCTTTTCAATATTTCTCGGGTGTTTTAAAATGTTGTCACCACATTTTCAAAGAGATCAATGACTTTATGTTCAAAAGTTCCTCATGAGATGTAAGTGATGACCTTACTTCCAACTACTGGATCACTGTCTTTAAGCTTGGTTTTTTCAGGAAATGAAAGGAGTGAGGAAAAAAATCAAACAAAGGGAGAGAGAGAGAGAGGAACTGTGTGTGTGTGTGTGTGGGGGGGGGGGGGGTATAGCACAGTACAACAGAGAAAAGAAAACATAAAGTGAAACTTGTTAAACAGATAGAGGGATCACCTGAGGTAGAGCTGAGAGTCACCTGACAAAATGGATCTGATCTTTATCAGGGTGTTCAGGCTGCACCATGTGTTGGCCACTTTATCCTGTATACACACACACACAAACACACACACACCTTGGTCAAATAGAAAATAAAATGGCAGGAAACACAAAGAATTAATTGTTCTAAGAAATTATTCCTTCTCAGAAAGTGTAACAAAATTCCTCTGTGGGATGACATTTATTCATAACCCTCCATCATTCCTGTCAGGAAAAGCATGGGGCTTATTTGTAACCTTGGGGTTTTGGGATCAAGTTTGATGAAGTCGATATATTAAGCCAATAACTTTCTTTGAATTCTATTTTCTGACAATAGCTGTTATCTTTTTGATGTGTTGCTTTGCTGATAAATGTCAGGCATCGGTAAAGTGAAGACATAATTTCGAGCACGAATGGATGTTTTTAAACTATAATCCAAAATATGGCTATCAAATGTAAAATATATATATATCTGAAACAAAAAAGAAGTAGCAAATTCTCATTGTTGGGAGGCTGAATCCATGTTATGGAAAAAATAAGCATGTAAACATTTATATTATTTACTATTATCGTTATTAATCAAAAGTCGTACAATTTCTCATATTAGTGTCACTTTTGTATTGTTAATAATGTGCCTCATTTCTAAGATGACTGAAATTATATATACGATACAGTACACGGTATGTGTGAAGCTTCCTCTTTAATACCAGCTGAAAAGTACTTGCGGTTTAAAGCTGATATCAGATGAGGAGCTCATTGTGTGTGCTTCAGCTGATTTAAGTGCTTAAGCAGTTGTGCAGGGATATCGAGGCCAAAGCCACCAGTGTGCGCCATGATATCACACATCACAGAGGCTGTGGATGTTTTCACTGTGTGATTCTATCTAGAAAATCTATTTCTGGCCTCTTCCCTCTCTTCTGTTCTACAGCTGCTGGCTGCACAGCTGTGCCGATCTTAATGGCAAAGTAGTCAGCAGCACAGGGCCGTCCAGTGCTGTGTTTTCTCAGCCCAATCCCTCTGTCCTTCCTTTCTGGCTCATTGCTCCAAATAACTGTTACAGCAGTGCAGCAGGCAACACATGGATGTCAGGGTGGGCTGAGCGAGAGCGGTGCAGCCCCCTTCACCTATAAACTAGCATGGAATTTCACAGGGAGAAGCATTTGGTGCCATTTTTGTGTGCAGGCAGCAATGTGAGACGCCAGAATGCAGCTCAGTGGGTAAACTTACAACTGCTCCCTCACAGAAGCCACCGGGACCACCAGTCACCAGCCCTCTTCTTCCCCACCGCCCCTTCTCGCCCCGTCCCCTTGTCCGAGGCGTCTGCTTACGTGCACAATTTCCCAATTAGTTCAGGACAACTTGCCCCCAGCAGCCCCCTTCGTGCTGTCGTCACAGGCGAGCATAGTGTCTCTCACACCCTGTGTATTATGTTTGAACCATTTCGTTGAACAAATACTGCCGCGGTGCTCGATGCCAGCCGCTCCCCCGGCAGAATTTTCAATTACTTCTCACATCCGTGACACCTTATGGTGGGTTCCACCTCGGGAACCGGGACAAGAGGGGGTTACAGGGTTTCAGAAACGAGAGCTGCAAAGCTTGGCCTCCGAGCTGTCAGTCACACGCACGCAGTTACTTCAACTCAGCCGCTTTCATCACTCTGACTGCGGAGGTGTTTCAAGTATTCTTGTTCGCCATCATCACTTTACTTTTTAAATTAATATCATATTCCAGTGACCAGGCTATAAGTGGGTGACCACGGTATATCAAACATGTACGTTTGTTCTTGCAAAACAGTCAAACATACGCTTATGTGTCTGTTTTCTGAAGATGTAGTCAGTAGGTGAAAGCAGCTGTCCGACGTGCTCTGATATGCCTTCAAGTGTTGCGTCCACCAGACTCCTTGGTTCGTATGGCTAGAACATGGCTGTGCTACGAGGTGGCGAAAACAACCTGGTCATAAATTAGTGAGATTTATCTCTATCCTCCTACTGTACACCCCAAACCCCAACACCTCCCGGAGATAGAGTGAAACTGATCTCCTGACCTTTCACAGTTTTATTCCACTGTTTTCTTTGATCCTGCAGGGTATCTGTTTCCAAGCAGCTAAGCGCTAGTGGATGGAAGGGTATTTCGCCATGCTGTGAGTACGGAACCAGTGCAATAGCGGAGTAGTGCCGTGTGTGTTGTTTCTAACATTGGTAACAGCTTAATGCTCGAAACGGTAGAACAGTAAATCCTTTAATAGGAAACAGCATTTCACAGTAATTCTCAGCCCAAAGAGAAGTCGTTTACCAGTGATCATAAGATGTGAAGTTGCTGATATTGATCACAGTAATTTGCTTTGATAAAACAGAAACATAACTGCATCCACGCTGGCTTAACCCACAATGGAAATTTTTAAAGTCCAAATACATCCCTTTTATTACATGTCACTGGTTGTACTTGGAATTGTATTATACTTGATTAAAATAATTGCTGTCTTCCCATTTTCAGTTAAAAAACTCAATTCAAGATTAACACGGCTAGTATTAGTTTCAGCTCTATATTATTTATATAGTGCAAAATCACAACAACAGTAACCTCCCTACAATAATACTATTTTGGATAATTTTTTTTTTTTTTAGAACAAACCATTAATAAATGCATAAAGTAGGTTTTCAGCATCACTCTGTGACAGGATGTTTCGAATTTTAGAGATATTTTTGGAAAAATGCAAGAAAGCAGTCCTAAATATTTTTTAGTATGCACATTGAAGGACATATCCTGGTTAAAAACAGCTCCAAGATTCAGACCAAGGTAATACCGTCCACACTAGTTAGAAACCAAGTCTCTAAGATTTTTAGTAAAATAACCTCAGTTTTATCTGAATTTATAAAGAGAAATCTTTATGGATTTAAGATGTTCCTGCAGTTTAACGAATTAATGTGTGAGTTCTGGCTTGGATAGATAAAGTCAGGTATCATCTGCATAGCAATGAAAATGTATGCTATCATTTCTAATAACACTGCTTAAGAGAAGCAGGTATAGTGTAAATAGAATGCAGATGTTGTTATGACAAAAGCATACATGTTTTCTTTTTAATATTATGCTTGTCAGATGTGGTTTTTTGGTAAACCTTTGATTTAAGGAACTACACGTTACCTCAAACAGACCCCGAGCCACAGGGAAAAATCCTCCTGACCACCTGCATGGCCTGGCTGGGTTCAGCCAGGAAGGGCAACCAGCAGAGGGCAAAAGTCGCCAACACTGTTACACCAACCCTCACCAGCAAGAAAAGCCTACATGAAAAGACAACCAGGAGAGTAAATAATCATATGTCATAAATAATGAACTAATGAAAACAAGCAATTACTAATACTTTCCCCACTTCCTATAATCACTTTCCCCCAAATGCTTTAGTATTTACTTTAAAATTGTCTGTGAAAACAGTTCACACATACTGTGTGCAAGTCCTAAATTTGGGCTTTGACCCTTGTGTTAAGGAATGCAGTGAAAGCCATGCATCAGCTGAAAGTGTTCAGTGTAGGTCAGGATATCTTGTCAGCTGTAACTGTGAAGCTGCTGGTTAAGTTGCACACACAGGCATAGCTGAGGAGTTTGGGCATGGCCAGAGTGTCATCTGGACATATCTTCCCCCCGGGCCTTCTAATCCAGCTCTCCATTTGCTACTAAATGCCCTTGGTACATTGTTACTAGATAAACAGACACTGGACACACTAGTAACAGCATCCAATCTGATTACCTCAGTCATTCTGTGACACTCCTGAGGACACTGCTATCTTATACACTGACATTACATATCTAGTGTGGGTATTCTGTTGAAACATATGTGCACAGTGATCACAGAGTACAAGCAAAAAATGTAGACTTGAACATTCAGGATTTCACAGTCATCACTATAAGTCCTCCTGAGACATTTTGCGTTCGGCTCTAGTGAAGGGCATCACTGATCGCAGCGTGTGGGGGAAAGGCAAGTATGCACACATATATATGAACGCGATCCACCTGTAAACTGGAAAGCCAAAGAGTCTTCTGTGTTACACTATTTGATTGCTTTTTAAGTTTAATGAACAAAAGTACAGTGCTCAACAAATTTATTAAATCACCTGTTTAAAACTAAAAGAAATATATTGTTACTTATTAGGAAAACAACAAACTACATACAGGTTTTTATACCCAAATTTGAGCCGGCACTTTGAACTTCTCTAAGAATTTAGAAATTAATCAAGTGTAACATTCAAAAACTGAAACTTATCTTTCTCGTGAGTAATGTCAATGAGTAAGTGTAATTTTATTAATCAAAAAACAATAATGTGCTTTTTCTGCTTTTTTGTTAAACAGTAAATTAAAAAAATTCATGGATAAAAACACTAATTATAGCATAATATAGCATTTAAAATATAATTTCGTTTAAAGGGGGGCGATCGTGGCTCAAGAGTTGGGAGTTCGCCTTGTAATCGGAAGGTTGTCAGTTCGAGCCCCGGCTCCGACAGTCTCGATTGTTGTGTCCTTGGGCAAGACACTTCACCCGTTGCCTACTGGTGGTGGTCAGAGGGCCCGGTGGCGCCAGTGTCTGGCAGCCTCGCCTCTGTCAGTAGGCCCCAGGGTGGCTAATGTGTGTGTGAATGGGTGGATGACTGGATGTGTAAAGCGCTTTGGGGTCCTTAGGGACTAGTAAAGCGCTATATAAATACAGGCCATTTACCAAAGGGCTTGCACATGTTCTAGAGAAAAAAATGTTTTGGTAATTACCAATACTGTTAATTTTGGGCAGCTATGACATAAACCTTACATCTAAAAAAATTGTTAAGCACCGTAAATACAATCCCAGTAAACAATATTGGGGTTTTTTGTTTGTTTGTTTTTAAATGCTGTTGCTTTTCTTCCACATAGTAGCACTGTGAACTTTATGTTACCACCAGCACGCTAAAATGCTTACCAGTGTTGTGCTTAAAATTGATTGTCTTCCAAAAAGTAATTTACGATATTTGACATAAAACAATTCCCCATAACTGCTGTAAATAACTTGTTGGGCTATGATCTGTCAAACATATCACTTATTAATGATATCAAGCCATTTTGAGCCAGAAAGAACAGTCTCGTTACAAGATAGAAGCTAAAACCAGTTTCACCCTTAAATATTTTTTAAGAGAGATCTGGCCAAGAGGGCAGCAGATACTGCAACAAAAATAACATCACAGCTCTACCGAGACATTTTAAGTGGCCCAAAAAGACTGGACTGATTATAATGCAGGTACAAAAATTAAAAGTCATAAGTATACCCGTACAAAACAGGACATTTCTTTATTTTATATGTAACCCTTTCAGAAAATCCTGTTGATAACAGGCTGTTTACCAACATAAGGAAATGTATTACACATAGAAAACACCTAAAAATATTGGAAATTGCTTTAATGCACAACACTGGGATTTGTTAAGTAACAATTCTCATCATTTTAGCTCACAGTATTTGAATCATACTATTATCTTTTTTTTTTTGCCTGTCCTGTCTGGCACTGTAGCAATCAGAATTATTGTCTGAAGGCCAAGAAAAATGGACCCCAAGTGGACCCTTGAATCATACTAAGAATCATACTATTATCTAATCAGTGCTAAAATTGTGGGTGAGGTTGGAGATGAACATCTGGACTATGCGTCAATGCAAAAAACAATCATCTTCATTATGGAAGGAAATAATAAGACTCACCCTCGGCCCATCAGGCCCGTTTTGATGCACTTTCCCAGAAGGTAACAGAAGAAAGGCAAAGCATGGTACAGCTCCATCTGTTTGTAGTTGAGAGCCAGAGAGAAAGCCATGGAGCCCAACACATCCCAGCCCAGACCCAAAGCCAGAATCCCCCACAGGGCAAACCCCAGGCTCACTCCGTTGTACCTGATACCGTTAAGGTTAATTTTAGTCTGGAAGGGCAAGTTTTCTGGAGCTAAACAACTTAATGTTGCAGATGTATAACAAGCGATCCAGAAAATAGCTGCTGATCCTAAGGTCAGTTCTGCTGCATAGTGTGCACATCGTCATTGTTGTATTTAGCGGTGGCTGAATACCAATAATAACAGCCTGGTTAGCTGGTGCGCTCTTCATCTCTTCAAACTGTTTTTGTAAATCTATTGTTTTAAGACAGAACAACAAATGTTTTTAATCCTATTGAACCTACTGTAGGAAATCTGAATAATAAAGAATGCAGAAATTCCACATCCATCCTAGGATCAGCTGTTCAGCGTTTCCATAGATATGCTGTGGTGCTAAATCTGCCCCATGGGACAAGCTGTGTTTTTTTTTTTTTTTGTCTTTTTTTTTTAGTTGTGTTACGTAAGTCAGTAAAATAAATGTATATTTTTATGTTGTTAAAATATTTTAAATGCTTAAATCTCTGTTTCTCAGTGAACTAAACTCAAAAGATGCTGCAAATATATACAGTGCTAAAAAAAAATGAAAGAAACACTTTTTAATCAGAGTACAGCATCAAATCAGTTAAACGTCTGGGATATTGATCTGGTCAGTTAAGTAGAAGAGGGGTTGTTAATTCAGCTGCTTTAGTGTTAATGAAATTAACAACAGGTGCACTAGAGGGGCAACAATGAGACAACCCCCAAAATAGGAAAGGTTTTACAGGTCACTAAGATTATTTTTTCCCCTAGTTTTGTATGTGCCTAGGGACAGTATCACTACTTGCAGCCTGAGGTGATACCTGGACCCTACAGAGGTTGCGCAAGTAGTCCAAGTCCTGCAGGACAGCACATCAATATGACATAAGGTTTGCTGTCTCCCAGCACAGTCTCAAGAGCATGGAGGAGATTCCAGGAGACAGGCAGTTACTCTAGGAGAGCTGGACAGCACCGTAGGTCCTTAACCGACCAGCAGGGCCAGTGTCTGCTCCTTTGTGCAAGGAGCACAAATTTCACTCCTAACACATGACCCAGTCCATATCAGTTATAGATATCCAGCATGATTTTTTCCCATTGAGATTTGATCTGTTTTAGAGCAGTGCATTTAAATATAACTCACTACACTTTATTATGATTGGAGCTTTCAAGTGTGATACCTTTGTAGGTCATTATTTCATATTACATTCAATTTAATTACATTCAGGACAACCTTAATGGTACATATAATATACAAGAATACAATTTATAATAGGAATGCACGTGTGTATAAAGGATACTGGAAATGTCCGTAGTCAATGAGAATTAATCCTGGGTACAGTAGAAAGCAGAACATAACGGAAACCTAAAAAGGGAAAAGGGCAGACATTTTAATTCAACGCAGCAGTAAAAACACAACCTTTTAAAATCAAATCCTGTGAGAAGCTTGTTTAACTACTATTCCTCTTTCACTGTTTGATAATATAAGACACCGTCAAAACATTAGAAATGATCCCTTCAAATTGACTGCACTGTTAATGTATGAAGACCAGCTGAACTGTAATAACTTCTTGGAAATGTAATAACATCATATAACCAGATTAACTTACAATAATGACGCCATAATTTCCCAATTTGGAGGTCTAGTGCTGTAATCTGTTTTAATAAGGGTGGGTTCCCAGACTGAGAGAAAATGGGCTGGTCTGGGTCTTTAACTGAAAACTAATCATTTCATGCTCAGCTCATCTCTGACCTTTTTCTTAGAGGATCCATCAGTCAGGTATAAACAGTATAAAACCACCGCAGGGATGTATATCAACAAATCTGCAACTAACACTGAAACAAAAAGAAAAAAATACAGACTGCATGATCTCAAATTTACGTTATACAAAGTAACAGAAAAGGTCCATGGGTATACAATGATGTGAATGATTACAGTGATTTGGGCATAATATCTAAGCAGGTATAACCACAAACATTGCTGTAAATATGAAGTAGACATGGATTATGAATGCTTTTCTTTTTCTTTCACCTCTCATAGTTACAGTACCTGTAGTTCTCATGAATAGCTTGTGCTGTGTACTTTCATAACCTCTGGACTTGTGGAGTTCCACCCATTCAGGGTTTATTGTTTTGGCTCTGCAGAAACAACAAAGCATATATTTTGATTTTTTTTTCTTTTTCCTTACAGAAAATGTACAAATACTTAACTTTATTAGCTCCTAAAAGTGGGCAGCTGTGTTATTACATCACTATACCTTAACATTTCTCCCATGGTATGCTCACTCTTGTTCTGTCTCTCTCCTAAATTAACATTCAAATATTATGTGAAAGATCCTTTTTAAATAATCCAAATGGCTTACATATAAGCACAGATCCAGCTGTGGTAAGCAGTGAGGGGAGGATAGTCAAGACCCCAGTAGTTCAAGTCATTGTTTGTAGTATTGAAGTACCTAGGGGAGCAGAAAGGTCACATAGTTTCATCAACAAAACTGTTTCATACTACATAAGCAATGTAGCGTGTACTGTATATAGGAAAAACTGTTGTTGATGTTATCGCACATCAATCCATCTCAAACTTGTAAGCTGGACACAAGAGCAGGAACAGCACATGCCAGTAATGTGCGTCTTGAGTGTCACAGTACATTTCTCAAATCCATGACCTGTAATAAGACCCAGTTACTACAAACAGGTCCTGTGAATAAACACCGGGAGGTGCTAGACTGACCATTCCTGAATGGGGAGGTTGTAGGTCACTTCTTGCCAGTGCCTCTGAGCTTCATAATCGCCGAACATGGGAGGTTTCCCCGCCCCTGGTGGAAAATCATTGAGCCGTCAGTGTGAATACTATGAAGCTTGCATCATGAACGAATGGCCACCACACAACACACCCGCGCTAACACGTTTTTAAATCACTGAGTGGACGCTAACTACCGAAAGAGTCACTCTGATACGGTTAAAACAATTTGAAAGCATTGTTTTGACTAGTATAAACAGCACTGTACCAAGGGAAAGTAGTGTTTAAACGCCGACCTCCACAATTTTCCTACCTGAATATGAATTTAGCGAAACTCCCCATCTCGCAATAATGGAAAGCAACACGCAAATTGATACGAGACTCCACGTCTGCATAGCTTTACTCGGTAAAATGAGGATTTGTGGAAGAAATAAACAATAAAAATCGGTACATTGAAACACTTTTGAAATCTGTTTCGCTTCCTGTATACGTCACTCACCAAGTCTTCGTTTCAACTACTCATTGGTCGCTGGATTTCTGACGTTGCGACCGACAGTTATGATGCGTTCATGAATACTATGGAAATAATTGACATCTTCACTTTTGTCGATCATTCGTTCAGTTGTTGCAGTAATCAAACGCGTTTTAATAATCCAGTTGCAAATCATCCAAGACCTTTTTTAACATGTGACAGGAAGTTTTTTTGGTATATTACTCTCACAGTTTGTGCTCACTTGTTAGAAGTTACAAGTCGAATAATGTATTCTAAATTTCCCAGGCACAGTGAAGGCATCTCTGAAATAAGATTTATGATGGGTATTATGCATTATTAAAGATTTATTTCTTCCGTTTTTTCGCATTTTTTTTGCAGCTGATGCTGAATTTGGAGGTTAGAGGCCGCCTGGTAATAAATGAACATTCCTAAGATTGCTTAATAACATGGGTTGGGGGGGGTAGGCTGACTGCATAGGCATTAGGCAACTCCAGGCCTCCAGTGCTGGTGTCCTGCAGGTTTTAGATGTGTCCATTATCCAATACAGCTGATTCATAACAATCATAATCAGGAATATGAATTTGTCAATTCCAATAGTCTACAATATCCACATAACATGATTACATTTATAATGAAAAACATTTTAAAATTTCTTATCAATATAAATATGACTATGAAACATTTTTGAAATCTCAAATTATATCCAAGAAAGTAAAAACATAATAATACTATACAGTTTATAATATATTTAGTTGTTTTCTGCAAATTTGGAGGTACGTGGAAGCAGAACAAACAAATTGGCAGATAAAATGGATGCACATGGAATCAATAAGTTTGGACATTAAAGAAGCAAGCATCCATGCCAAACTGGAAATTGTTGCTGTCATAACAAATGCTTAATTCTAAGTCTTTGCAAATAGCTCAGGAACAGCTGATTTCACAAAATTTATATCAAAGTGACAGAGAAAAATCCACTATATAATCAGCAGCAGAGGGGCGACAGTCTAACTAGTGTATTAGTTTGTGTTAATCTTCTGTACACAGATGTAGATATGGGTATCACATCCTTACCTTGTCTTCCCTGCACACTGTAGGCTAAATCCAAGCCAGAGGGCGTCTTTCTCTTTGTGACCTTTTCTTTTGTTGACACCATCATCTTTGTTCTCAAGGTGTTAGGGTTTGTTGGATGAGACATGTTCCTTGTGGTTCTGGCATCAATTATGCATAAATAATAATAACCTCGGACAACTGCTGATTTGCAATGACACTTTCATTACAACAGCAGCAGCCTATAACTCACTGGTACCCATTAGTTATTAATGCCCAGCCACGCCAGCTTTACTTTGTCATTTATTGCTTCATCTCTATGCCTTTTTAAATATTCAGCAACTGCTGTACCTACATTTACTGTCTGTAATCTCCGCCCAGGAGAAGGCTATAGCTTGTGGTGCAGGATGACCTAGTTATTATTAAAGGCCTAGGCCTTGCTTCCCAATGTCACTAAAGTCTATCATGTCAACAGTCATGTTTGCTACAGCAAGTCAAGCCGGATCAACAAATCCAGAACTTCATAGAGATTTCTCCTTTTATGTCTTATTTGGGAACTGTGATGATAAAGAAGTCCTGCACCTTTTCAGATTCATTCTTGAGTGCATAATTAATTGCCATTTGGAAAAATCCTGCGCTATTTGTGTGCACTCAATAGCATTTCAATTCTGTGCTAGGCTTTGAAAGCCTACGTCCAGAGGGGTGTTGTATCAGTCTGGTTCAGTCTTTCAGTTATACTTGGCATCCACTCTCTGAAACAAAGGTCATGGTTTGCACTTTAACAGCTTACTTTGAACAATATCATCACCCAGATGTTTAATGTTCTGCATGGATCAGAGACTTCTCTGGTATGTTAAAGACACACTATCCACCCTCATAGGGTCCTGCAAAATGTGGAATTTTGGCTTCTGATATTGCAGCATCATTACACTCTTAAACACTAAATTTGTGTACTTGGACAAGACAGATAAAAACTAAATGCAAATGAAGTTCAACAGCCATTTTTGCCTTTCGATGGGACAAAAAGGAGGATTTAAATGGGCTCATGAGCTTTACCAAGCCTCACTGCAAGTGGACAAATCACTATTATATATTCCTGTGCAACTGTTTACTTGGGTTTCAGTGAATGGACAAATTGAGATATTTTTCATGCATCATTGTTTGCAGTGATGTCATTTCCCAACCTGCTACAGGATGTTTTTGTTTTACTTTAGCAGGCCACAGTTTGTGCATGGGCTTGAGTCCCAAACCTGAAAGCTAAAACTCATACAGAGTTACAGATACAGTTACAGCATAGTGCAACATCAGTCATTGTAAGTTTTTGGTTTTAAAGGTTGTACTGTGAAAAATAAAGTGCATTATGTTGGATATTAATTCAATTTCTCTATAAAATATTCCTTCTTAACCTACCTCACGCAACTTAAGAGTTGTAGCAACTTCAACGGGCAGCGATAATTTCTCCCTTTCAGTTTTCTGTGTATAGCTCTTCAGATTCCCCCCCCCCCCACCACCACCACCTTTTACGTTTTTTTTCTTCACACAGGACTGCACAAACGTATGTCTAACACAAAAGAGATCCAAGTAAAAATAAAAAAAATGTTATGTTTTGTTTTTTGTTTTTCCCAATAATCTAATTTTAGGTTCAAAAAGAGCTGTGACCTCTTTTTATATCACGAATGCTGACTGGACACATTTATGCATTGATAATATACTAAAAAAGGATTTGTTACCTATCATAGCCACAAGCACAATCAGCACTAAAAAACAAAACAAAACAAAAATACAGAAAAAAAAAAAACTTTACATAAACTCTTTCCGCTCAGGAGGTTATATGGAGGTAAAACAAGTCAGGAATCACAGAGAGAGGGGGGGGAGCGAGCTGTATTTACAGATTGTGCTTGGAGACTAATATAGCCCGTCTGGTGGAGCTGTGGGAACTACAACCCAGGCTTTTCTCCACCTGTGCACAAGCACGTGCAGCTGCATGGCTCGTTATCGTGTGCGCCCGTGCGGGCGGGCGCGCGAGCGTCTATAAATGAGCGTCTTCGTTCGTTTAGCAAACTGTGCGCCATAATTTGCACCATAATTACACGAAACTGCGCTTGGTTTTGATGAAACAACAAGTAAGAAATAACTTTAAGCTAACGTAGCATAGTTTTAATAATAGTAATAATAATATTAATAATATTCATTAACTCTGTTATTGTTATTATTGCACTAGCTTACCCTTTAAGTAGGCCCGTGCTGTTAAAGCAGCTGTTTTAGCCCATGTTAAAATCTTGTTCATGCCTGTATTTTCAGCACTGCAGCTTCGGTTCAGGAATTTAGTGCTCTGTCGTTAATAGAAGCTTTGCTTTCGGTGTTTCCTCTCTGTGTTGTATCTTAAATATGAACACAATTAACGTTACCAATTTTAGCTTAAAGGAAAAAAACACTTGCAGATACTCTCCTACAATGTTACTACAAACTTAAAAAAATAATGGTAAAACATCACTTATGATCTAAAATCAAAATTGCAGTTAGATTACTCGGATAAATTTGTTCAGCATGAAGTGTGTGTGCAAAGAAGAAAGAAAATTAGGTGGGAAATGTTGATGTATTATTTCAGGTTTTCACAAATATTTATTTTATTTATGATCACCCTAATTAAGAGCCGCAGGTGTATGTTGACGCCCCCTAGCGGCATGGATGTCACGGCCTCAAGGTGTTGTCAGCCTGCAACATCGCTCCTGTTGCAAGATCTCACACCGGGGCTTCACACTGCAACACTGCAAGTGTAATTATAGATGCTCGCATCCTATAAGACAGACGCGCGAGGCTGGTTTAATGTTGCTTTGTGGAGTCTGAATCCCCGCTCGTAGCCATGTACACACCTCACACAAGAAATAAATTAGAGGTTTAAATAAACAGGTTCAACAAGTGCAAGTTTGAGTCTTTTTGGTATTTAAAATTTGATGCTTTTTCTGAGTACTTGTGCATCCCCCAAAATTTCACTCACCTTTCTCTAACTGTACTCTTTAGCCATCACTTCATTGTAGAGCCTGCTATATTTAATGCCTTGTCATTTTATAATCGTATGATCGAATGACAAGGAATAAAAATGGCAGAAATGATCAGAAATCTATTACGGGCAGTGCAATGCAGACAATGTCTCACATTTTAATTTATATATTATTTTTATGTTTCAGTAGACAAATAATCAAAGGCTGGTTTTTAAAATAATAACACCACAGTCACTGCTGTAGGTAATTTGAATAATATCAATAGTCTGAATAATAATGAATTTAGTAAGTAGAAATGTCACGGTGACATTGGAGAAGACTTTTGCATCATCAGCACCTTCTTCGGTGTCTGAAAGTGAATTGGAGCGGAGAGAGAGGCCTCTTTCTCTTTCCCATGGGGATCAGATAAATATAGCCCCTAAAACCCCTCGCGCTCACCCTCTTTCTCTCTGTCTCTCTCTCACACACACACATATTTACACATTCACACTCTCGCTTTCATATGCACACACGCACACCACTTGCTGTTTGTGTAAAAGTGATTAGCCAGACACAACTGCGAAATTGTTACCTTTATAGGAGCCAAGCCGCAGAATATCGCGCAAAAGCGTACAGCGTGTGATGTGATGGTGAACCTGTGGTCTAAACTGTAACCTCCTGTCAGGGAGCATTGTCAGGAAATTCCAGGGTAAATACTTTAATAAACAGCTACACTGATTTGTGCTCAATATTCACCTCTTTATGCCACATCCCATCATCTGAAATATGATACAAATTACATTTATGCCTTCCTGCAAAAAGCATAAATATAAGGTAGGCTATACGCGCAAATTTTCAGGATTGAATTTACTCTATAGCAAGCTAATCTCAAAGCTTTTACAAGTTTTTTTATTTTTATTTTAAAATTTACGATTACATATTATTCATACACCTTTGTCGGTATTTTTAGTTATTCTTATTAGCATACTATTGTTAAATTGTAACTTTAAATATGGTTTTAAACGCTACCACGTCAATCGCAACAGCAGTACAAAATATTTTTTAAATAATTCTAATCCTTAGTAAGTGTTGCCCTAAAGTATAACTCATTTTTTCTATTTCAATTTCTAAATAATGAAATACTTTGAATTATGCTGTTAAAATGAAAAATTGAAAGTAATGTTAAAAACATATATGTTATATATTATTATTATTATTATTATTAATATTTCATATATTCGATATTTTTAAGCCTGAAAACAGACAACAAAATAAGACAGCTTCGATTTTTTTTATGTAGGAATATTAATAATGTATGCTTTACACGAACTGTAAAGTTATTCAAATTAAATGTATTTTTTTTTAACCGTGAAAAATGTTCCCTTGAAATAATGCGATTTTTTTTTCTCAAATCACGTGTCAAAAATGTTAAGAATGTTAATAATGAAAATTGATTTTTAATTCTTTCTTAGATTTATTTACAAATAAATTCAGTTTACAACACAATATAGCTACATAGAATTACATATATTTGTATTTTTTTAAAATTATTATTATAAACAGTCTCTTTTTTTCCAGAGGTTTTGTGTCTTGTATGAAAAAGAAGCCAAAGTAACTATGTCCAGTTGAGCTTCTGTTACAAAAAGAAAGGAGAAAAAAAAACGTAAAATAATTACCACAGATCTCAAACAGGAACAAAGGGGAGAAAGGAACAGGTAAAAGTCAAACTGGCAAAATCATTTGTCTTTTTTTATACAAATATTTACAAATATTACCTGTACAGAAAAAAATCTTCTTTTTCGTTTTTTGTTCTCTGTTTTTCAACAGTCTTTACATAGCTTTACAGTCCAGTGCTGCCTATAAATTTGTGCTTTTCACACTTCCCAGTAATAATGTCTCTATATAAAAATAAGAGTTTGCTTTCTCTTCGGTTTGAAGTCATTGTGAAGGCCATTTGGACACTGCCGCCGCCGTCGCTGAGGGTAAAACGTGTCCAGAAATAATATTTGAAGGTACACTGAGGATGGGCGCGATAGCGGCTGAGGTCCGTGTCAGAGAGAGGGACTGCGCGCTCAGCAGGGCCGACTGGACGGTCACAGGAGGCCGCAGGAAAGCCTGAGCTGCGCCCGGCGAGGAAGAGGAGGCACTGGACACCCCGATTATATTTTCTATACTGAATGAAGGTCTGTTTGAAGGCTCTGATTTGATCATAGACGCCGTGCTGAGACTACTGAGTTGAAGCTGAAGGCTCGGGCTGAGCTGAGAGTTGAACGCTTTTCTGTTTAGCTCCGCCGAGGGCAGGAGAGGGACGCCCGGGGGCAGCATGGGACCTACAGGGGGGATGTACGGGTACTGCAAAGCAGCCGGATGGGAATACGCCGCCGGGTGGATACCGTAGTGTCTCCCGTAGGGCCCTCCAAGACTGTACGCCCCGAAACTTTGCATCATGAGAGCAGTCTGGTCCCTGAGCACATCTGGCTGAACTCTCTTGAACCTTTTCCTCCTCCTGAGGAAGCTGCCGTTGTCGAACATGTCCTCTGAAGCGGGGTCCATGGTCCAGTAGTTGCCCTTGCCGGGGTTACCAGGTTCCCGGGGGATTTTTATGAAGCAGTCGTTGAGAGACAAGTTGTGACGGATGGAGTTTTGCCACGCCGGGAACTTCTCACGGTAATAAGGGAAGCGGTTGCTGATGAACTCGCAGATCCCGCTGAGGGTGAGCTTTTTCTGCGGGCTCTGCAGGATAGCCATGGTGATGAGTGCGATGTAGGAGTAAGGCGGCTTTACCAGGCTACTCTTGGGCTTCTGGATCGCACCTGGCGCTGCGCTCTGGTCGTGACCCTCTCCTTTTCCGGTGCCCGATTCTGCCTCCCCGGCGCTCTCGCAGCACGGACTCCCTACCCCGGACCTCATCTCCTCTTTCTCCACCTCGATCTCGTCTTCCACCTCCTCGTCTCCTGTTTCCCCCCGGAGGTCGTGCAAGATGCCGTCTCCTGGGCTGTCGCAGTCGCTGTCCACCCTCTCCATGCCCTCCTCATCTCCCTCGCCCACTACGTCAATATCCACGTCCTCGGCTGTGAGCACAGTTTGGCCGGACATGTCGCTGGCTCGTTCGCTGCCTCCAGACAGGGTCATCTCACGTCTTACTGACACCGTTTTATTTTTTTTTATTATTAAAAAAGTCTCACTGCAGCCGAAAAAGACAGAGCAGCCGCGCGATCAGTGCGCTCGCGCTGCTGGTTGTCAACAGATCGGATGCTTTCCCCTCCCCAAAAATCTAAATGTGATCGAACCGGACGCCTGCCAGTCCAGCCGACAAGGAACTTCAAACTTCTACAAATATTTCTCCACTCGGTCAGTGAGCAGGCCCGCGGAGCAGCGTGTCTCGCCTCGAAGTTGTTTTGCAGACAGCGCGACTTTTGCGCTCCGACGTCCCTTCTCGGTGCTTAGATTTCCTGGACGAGCGATATTTGGAGAACCGAGCCGAGATGACACATGCTGCTCTTAAAAAGGCCGGGGCTTTTAACAAGACTGTCTGATAGATTACTTTCCCTCCCCACTATAAGATATACTATCACCGCTGGACACGTGGTTTGGTGACGACAGACGCCCCCCTGTCCTCTCTCCACTCTCCTCTCCTCCCTCCACCCACCTCTCCTCTCCTCTCTGTTAAACCATGCAAACTGGAGTTGTTTCATGGATTTGTCAACAATGGGACATCAGCAGTGCTGCTTTCCGCTTATTTTTGTGTTCGTCCGTCATAGACCATTTAACGGTGGCAGAGGGAGGAGGAAGAGGAGGAGGGGGAGAAAATTGGCTCGCGTGATTGAAAGATCTGACGCGCAATAATGTGACCGCGTTAAAAAACAAACCAAAGCTTTAACTTTGCTAACGCGAACTCTGCTGACAGCTGCAGAATGAAAACGACAACAGCTAAGTTAACGGAATCTTCCTTCAAGTTCATGAATGCATTGACTTCTATATATATTTATAGAAACTGTTTAATTGTGCATGCGTAGTTTATTTTTAATCCCCACACTTTATTTTAGCGTAGAGTCCGTGCATGTAACTCTCCGTGAATGGATACCTTAGACATGTTTTTTATTATTGATATTTTTGCTTGCTCTGTTCATTCGGTGCTGGAATTGCATGCCTCGGTGCTCCCAGCTTTAAAGCCCGGTCGCGTAAATCCAAGCAGCGAATGCAAAGCATGAATTCCAGTCTATTTATTCCCGCAGGATTTAGCCGAGGTGGGAAGAATATTGAAGAAGCGGCACCAGCGACGATGAATGGGACGAATGCAGAATTTCCTTCAGAGTTTGGAAGAGGTGCTAACGACCCCCCCCCCCCCCCCCCCCCCCCCCCCCCGTGTCCGAGTAACCCCGAGTTTTTGCATTTGAAAAAAAAAGTAGGAAATGCGGGCAGCGGGTGAGTGCAAAGAGAACGTTTATTCACAAAAGCGTGAAGGTGAGCGGTGCAGGCTGAGCTCTGACAGAGGGGGCACGTCAGGTCCTTTACACAAGGCTTCCTGCGTCGCGTGCGAAAATCTGGGAGGACTGATTGGAAAGCACGAGCTGCTGTATTTAAGCCGTTAGTCAAACGTTTGTGTGTTAAAATAAAAACAGCAATTTAGACATTTTCGAGCTTGACATAGGCGCCTTGAACGTACACCCGGTTTCTGGAACCTCTCAGGAGGAAATACCTAAAAATCAGCACGAGCCAGGTACTTAATGTCAGGACTTTATTCAAATAAAATTAACGATACAACACTGAATTATTATTATTATTATTATTATTATTATTATTATTATTATTATTATTATTATTATTATTATTATTATTGTACTTAATTTGTATAATTTGGGGGAAAATTTGATCCCTTAAGTGCCTTCTGCAGTTCACAGCGCCTCTTCACCGGCACCTGAGCTGGCGAAGCTAAAAGTGGGATTAAATTAAAACACTATCATTAATAATGCGTGTGTGTTCGGGTCAAAAGGACGGAATCGTGGATTCCGATCGGACTGGCTCCGCGTTAATCTCTCGATGACCCGCGCGATCTCGAGGTCCGTCAATACCGGGGCTACTTAGGAGATGAATCCAGAGGCTCGCGTCAACTTTCATCCTGTTCATCCGCGCGGCGAGAGTGTATTTAAGGAATCGCTTATTTGCTTTGTGGATTTGTCAGATTAAAAACAATTTTTTAAAAGATATATGGTTGCGTTTTAATTGACAGATTTTTTTCAATATATTTTTTGTCTTTTTAAAAGGAAAACTTTCTCCATCAAAGTTCGTTCTTTTCTTTCTTTCTTTACATTCGGGCGTTTAACAGCAGAATAACTCATGTTGGGCCCAATCAAGAATCCTCCTTTTCTTTGTCTTCTTACGGAAGAAATCTTTTACAGGAGCAAAATAAGAGACACGTGGGTATAGCAGATGTTTGATTTTATTTATTTATTTATTTTTACAGTTTTCTTATATTTTTTGTTTTACTTTAAAGAATCAGATGATCGCAGAACAGCTTTCCCAACCCCCCTCTTTTAGGAAAGGCAGGTGCAGCAAGCCTTTATTAGAAATAAAAAATCCCGGAGTTGCAGTGTTGTGTGAAAGGCGGCGTAACTGCTGATATAACCTGACTGCAAAAGCACCGAGAGGGGGTTTCAAACCCGTCCTTCCTGTGATCTTTTGAAGCCTCATAAATCCGCTTTTATACCTCCGCAGTTTGTTAATGAAAAGTACGTTTTAAGCACGCATGCACGGCTTAGCGCGACAAAACCTTTTAGTGTAATAAGCCATCTCGTTCCTGCATGAAACCAACGAGTGCAAGCAGGAGTGTGGGGGTGGCTGGGTGGAGGTGGGAAGAGGAGATGGCGGTGGAGCAGCAGAAGCAGAAGAGGCGGCGGTTGAGGCAGCACAGGTGATGGAGAGGAAAGAGCCAGCACATGTGATGAGTGCACGCTGTACCAGCAAGGTCACCGAACAAATAATTGTCATCATAATAAGGCATTATGCTCCCGCGATTTCTGCTTTCTGCCCCGTCCTCGTGCGTCTGTCCCTGGGTTCAGAGGTCACCTGCAGAAGCTGGGAGGTTGGACGAGTGCGTTGCTCAGAGACACTCTGGCGAGGCTAATGCCTCAGACTGCTACAGAGCTGATTTTGTCTGAATGAATAAAGGTGACAGGAGACGCTTATTATCAAAATTTGGTGGCGAGGGAAAAGAAAAGGTGAAGATATGTGACTTATAATTTATTTTTATTTAGTCTACCAGATTGGACAGCATGCGTATTTTGTGATAATACTAATACTACTACTACTACTAATAATAATAATGAAGGGGTGAATTATTTTTAAAATAGTTGTAATTTTCTGGTATACAAAGTATTTGTAAGTTGTATAAATATATACAAATTATATGTTTTTATAAATGTATTAATATAAATATTTAAAAGTATGGCCGTATTATATTTTTAATTTTCGATCATTTCCTGACACAGGCGTCAGGGCTTTTTAGAGTAGAAAACTACTGGAGGTTTTTTGGAAGTGCTGTCCTAATAACATCCCAATTGGCACACAAAAACATTTGGAGTACAAACAGCTTTTCCTGTAAAACTCTCAAAAGTAACTTTGGCGTAAAACCTCGCGTGCCCACTGGTGAAACCAGGATCTTTATTTCCCTGCAAAATATGCTCAAGACATCTATACATTTGTAAAATGTTATTTTATATAATTATTCATTTGCATGTCTTGAGGGAGTCTTTGGAAGAATAAAACGTTGTGCATGATGCAAACATGACAATATTAATGCTCAAAAATGCAACTTTACATTGAAGCGGGCTAAATAATTCACATTCTTGCACGGATTTACCGCAAAACCAGATCTTGAAAGGCAGCTCACTGATCAGGTGACAGAGTGCATCTCTAGGGGCAGCATGCGACCCCCAATGTGACGATAAACTGATACATTCTTATTGCGACCATTATGTTAATTATTTCACAGCAGTCAGTCAGATCTTTGGATTGTCACATTAAATAAAAAACGAAATAGCTCAATATTAGAATATCACAACAAAACTTTACACATTCTTCTTCCCCAGAACTGGATTTTTTTCACATTTTACTCGTAAAATCCAGAAGGCAGGTATGACAGCTTTTCACCTCCCCTCCTCTTTTTTGTGTTCGTTTCTTCCTCTTCTCTTTTGGAAATCACCATTTTCAGCCCTTCTCAGAATCCACTCTATCAACCTGCGAGTTTCTGTCAAACAATATGATGGAGCTCATTTTTTAACCCTCCCTCCTGCTGGATCGGCCGCAGCCAAATCTCTCACATGTCACGTCAAAAGCAAGAAAAAAGGACCTAGAATGGAAGCCAAAGATCCGAGCGTGTATGCTGTCTCTCTCTCACTGTGTGTGTGTTTGTGTTTTGTTGGACGTCCCATCTGTTTGAGGCGTCTGTATAAAGACACATTTCAACAGGTCAGGCTGCGCAGTTGCAGCAGGTGATCCATGAAACGTCGTGCCTTTACTCACTTTACCATTTACAGCTCATTCACGGGCCGTTTTTGGATGCTAATGCGGTTTTATATTTTTAATGGGGATCGATTGAGCGATAATATCACGTTTAAGGGGACACACCCCACGCCTTTCTATTGATTTCCCAGTCTCAAGTTTAGGTCTCCTTCTTACAGCCACTGTTTTCCATCTTCCCTTTAATAGTTTCCCCCCAGATCAGCTGCTTGTGTTTCAGGTAGGAAAAGAAAAAAAATGAATCAACTAATTTCTTTCATTCTTTGAAAAAAAAATTGGGGGGATTGCACTCTTAGTGGACACTGGGGCGATATCTGGGTCAAGCGGAGAGCAGAAATAAACTCATGCACAGCTTAAACAGCGGTCTGTCACTAGAATAAGTCCAAGACCTTTTTTTCTAGCCTGATGATTTTCGTGTTGTGACGTAAAAGATAATTTGAAATAAATTAAGCAAACATGAGAAACAACAAGAGAACGTAATATATGAAAATTCGGAAACGTGGAAAAAAAATCAAAAGATTTTATTCCCGTAAGAGATGTATCTGGTTACAAAGAAGCACACGTTACTTTATTGTCGCTTTGAATTAATATTGACTGATCATTTTCACGTCCTTTAATGTACACAAACCACATTTTTTCATTTGTTTTTACATAAATTTGTATTACAATCTAATATCAAATATTTTAACTCGTAAACACGCCGGCCTGTGCCCCTGCCCCACCCCTACGGCTGCCCGTGAGTGAGAAGCCCCCAGGAGAAGGCTGGTTGCGTGGAAACTCGCAGGTGCTGGTGGGAAAGTGACACCTTCAGTTAAATGCAGCCGGATTACCATGCCATTGTGTGCTTGTTAAATACGCGCGGTGTCACCCTATTTGTAGGTTCATTGTCATTCAGATTAAGGACTGAATCGGAATATCACTGTGTTGCGAGAGCGCAGCGATTCAAGCCGTAAACAGTGCAAATTGGCCCAATTGCGGGCATTTAGCGCGGTGCCAAAACACGCGCACCTCGTCTTTGAACTGAATCACTGAAAGAACAGTAAACGATGTGCTAATAGTCACAGCCAAAGATGTCAAATGATAAAGAAAGCATCTCAGAAATACCTATAATAGCGCTCACAGGTTCATCTCCACGTTTTTAACCAGTGTGTAAGTTTCAGAATAAAAAGTGAGGAAATCAGTGCATTTAATAAACGTCTCACTGGATATTGATTGTATTGGCCCTTTGTTTTCAGGAGTACACTTGATTTGAGGTTATTTGCCATTGCAAAAATTCTTGAAATGCAGAACAATAAAAAAAAAACCCTTATCTCACATTTCTTTGATTTCACAATGAAAATCTTCACGCGCCAGTATTAATGTTTGCAGGCAAAGCACCTTTTCCCCATAAGCATAAAAGAGAACTCTCATTCAGCTCGACCCCTGAACTCAATATCCTCCTGCTTATTGATGCATATATATAAATAAATGTAACATCACAGTAAATTACCTCCTACATCCCGCCTGCCCTACACATAATAATACACCTTCACATAATCTGTCAAGTTCTTCACAGAGACACTTTACCTCTTCACGAACCCAATTATTGTGGGAGAAAAAAAATGAGATAATGAGACAAAAGCTTTCGGTCGGAGAGGAATGGTGTTTTCATTGTATGATTGACCGAAATGTGTGTTTGTGTTTAAAACGTATGTGTGGTGTGACTTACAAAGAAGCTTAAAATGATGTATAAATGATGTATAAAAAGGTCTAAGATCACATTAGTATCACTTGTCTATAACGTGCTTGTTCTCTTGCAGGCCTAATATTATTCCTTTAATCTCCAAACATAATATGTTACATTTAATGTATGGCTTCCCCTATTTGCTTTATTTAAAAAAAATGTCCTTGCCTGTTATTCCTGCGGGGAAGTGCATATCACACATCCTAATCAAAGTCCTGGTTCTGTCCGTTGAAATTAAGGACTGCACCTTTAAATTGTCAATTACTCTGAGGTTAAGTGGACTGAATAGACCCAGTGATTCAAATCAGGTGTTCCACCTGATCGCACATTGCTATCTGACTTCATTTCATTTTTACCCCAGATGGCGAAGTGCATTTCACACACAAAGAAAACATAAACGTACTTCGTTTCAGCAAACCTATTTTTACCCCCCTCCCAGTATCCATTTAAATACATTTAAACTGGTCATGAACACCTAAAGAGTGCCTGAGTAGATGTTGCAGCCTTTAAGCTATGCTTCAGTTCTCTTTCACACTAAATGCAGCAACAGAACTATAGCAGTAAAAATACACAAAAGCTTTATATAAAACACAAGATAAAACCATCTAAAATTATTGCAACAGTGTTGCATTACAATATTTGCTTTTAGGTAGAAGATTAAACGTCTGCAGATAATAAAGCAAACAGCATAGCGGGGTTAACGACAAAGTTATCTCCCTTGCATCCATGCAGGGAGTCCAAAGTAAGCATCAATATTTTACAATCCCTCCAGAATCCTCTTCAAAGATGTAATCAATGCCTCCTATTCATTATCCATGTGTATGTCTTCTAGGTATGGCCTTTGTCATTAAGCAATAATTCTCTTCGCCACAGTCCCACATTACTCTGCAGCTCCATACTTTTACAAATGCCTCGGGGCTATAAATACTAATGAAATCTCTTTGCTTAATTTGATTTTGCTGGTACACTTGCAGTTATGGCTGAACTTTCCCACGAGAGAGGCTGATTGAACACTTTCAAGTCCTTATGGAAGCAGGAAAACATTCCAAAGAGCTGGGGAGATCATTTCCATAATTACCCCGATTGGCAGCCTAATGACCTTCTGTGACAATAAAAAGATCTCTTGTTAATTCCATTTCTGTCGCTGACATTCAAGAGATTCCTATCTTACATGTTTGAGGGTTCACAAGATAACAAGTGTACTTTTTTTTCTCCCTGTCGTTTTTCAGCGAGCAAAAGAGCAGCCCCATTCAGTTTGGCTCCCCCCAACACACTGCAGCGATGTGCCTCCGCCTAGCTCTGAAAGGGATCTGCTTGTGCCTGCATGGCTCGTCCACCCTGCCCAAAAGTTGGATAATTTATGGGCCTGAGGGAGATTATAAAGATGGATCTTTGAGGCAATCAATTCTCATGTTGCGTTTTGAATGGTGGGATAGAAATGAAGTGCAGAATAATTAAAAAGATCACAAGTCCCCCTTCGCATGTAATAATGAGTAGCTCCAGAGGCAGTGGGCTCTGCCACAGTGCCGGAGGAAGCGCCTTTGATTTGACTAAGAGGACACCCGGCCTGGTCCAACACTCTGCTGCACAAAAGGGGGGATTTCACCCACCGCCACACACTGAGGCAGCCTTGAGGACTGTGTGCTTGTCCACCAGCGAGATCATAAGCAGATACTGTTGTCACAGGAAGCGGGGGGGGGATTGTTGCTTGGATGTCAGAGTTGGCATGAAAAGTGATGGAGGCGGCTGTTTGGAATATGTTTCACAATGCTCACTGTTATGGGATTTTAAAATAAAATCCATGCGCCCTTTGCATATGAATTCGTGTCAAAATGTACCATCAGCCCTCTGCATGCACAACTGTGAGTTGTTGTGTCCTGATGTAGTCAAATACAGCCTTTTTTATACTTCTGAATGCATTAGGCCAAATGTGAGACTTGTGTTTGTTGGTTGGCTTTTGGAAAATAACAAGTTTCTGAGGAAATGTCTCGGTCCAGTCAGGCTTTGTTGCATGAGTACACTCAAAGATTGATAGAGGTTTTAGAACTTTTACATGCACACACCACAGCTTCTCAATATGATCACAAAATAAGGCAAAAAGGACACTGTTATGAGCTTGGGAGGGTATCTCAGAAACAGATGTCTGCGTGTGTGGCTGCTTTTCTCTGCTGGATAGGGGGAAATGTAATGACACCTGGCAGCAGGCTCACACTGAATATCATTTTTCTGGTCACTTGGTCAACTCAATGTTGGCGAACTGCACACACTTTGAGAGTAGAACACAGCTGCAGGCAGCAGTTAGAGTAGATTTTCCTTGTAAAAAGGTGTTAACATGTGTTAAGTGATAACCTTGCATAGTTCTTTTATGTAGTCGAGATCAAGTGTACGTGCAGGACTCGTGATTCATCCTCCTGATGGTTCTGAAAAATGCATTTTTGGTGTGGAGTTTTCTAATGCACTGAACAAATAGAATACCAGTGTGGCAAATCTCAACGAATGAGCTAGGGCATGATGATAAATTTGCAATGTTAATATCTGGAAGCATTGGGGATGATTGAGTGTTGCTGGGCAGCTACAGTTGTTTACTTAAAAAGATCAATGGACACAGTTTTGTTCTTGAGCCAATATAAAAAGTGACAGAATGTAACAGAAAATGTGAAAAATTCCGACAACGTTCAGGAGATGTGGGTCAAAACTGCTTTTTTTTTACATTTCTTTTTGACACATTGAGAGTCCAGATTCAAGATTTTAAACCTTTTGATCAGTACTTGTGTAGTATTGGTGGTATTACCATAATGATAAATGATGTACGTAGCTTCAAAATCATGTGTTTGAGTGTTTGTGCAATTTGTGCATGTAACAGGGCGGCCCTTAGCGGCTGGAAACACAGTGAGATGGACCAAGGCAAGTGTAGTGGAACAAAGTATTTATTTGCGATACAGCTCTCCTTACAACAATTAATTTGTCGAGCTTCTTCACAGCACAAAAATCCATCCTCTAATGACAACTGGCAGCCTTAAATATGTTCATCTGTCACAGACTTAACCATTATTCCACTCTCAGGTAAATTCTTAAATCCCAACCTTCCACCACAGTATACAATATATCAATAAGAATAAATAAATACATAAATACATTTTCACATTTACATATTAATAAATATTTCACACTTTAATGTTACACCAAACCCAATATTATAAAAACCCAGAAACCCAAGCACAAAAAGATTCACCACACTCTCTTTACCAATGGTCTCTCCCGGAACCTTTAAATGGTGTCTGGACCCCCAGTGAAACACCTTGAAGAGGACACAGGCAAGAAAGGTGAGTAATCATTTCACACACACACTTGCATTAGTTTTCCTTACTGGTAAACCTTAATCACAATCTCAATCACCATTCTTCTCTCCTGACAGACAACCACCACATTCCTTGATGAGGAGCAGCTGTGCAGGATCTGAAATAAGGCTACTGATTTTAAAATTCCCAATAAATAGTCAATAAATATTTAAACTTGTGTGCAAATCCATGCTTAAAGTGCCATGCTAAATAAAGTGCTTGATAAGGTGCTTTTAATAAAGTGAAAGGTGTGCTCTAAAGTGCTATACAGATAATATAAATAAATGCAGTAAGGGAGTCCTCTTCCTTACAGTTAGCTTAATGCTGAGATTTGATGTTTTTGTGTCATGTGAAACCAAAATCTGTGCGCTTTTGAAATTGAAAGGATGATTTAAAAAACAGTGAAGAAGGACCTAAGATTCAGCACATTATATGATTCTCTTTGAGAGGCAGCTTTTGCTCTAAATATGACTTTACATAGTCCTTTTATTCAGTTGGGACCATATGCAATGGCAGCCTCTGAAGAAAACAACTTTATGCCTGTTACTCTGTGCACATACCATCGTCCTGTTGAGGGCACAGTTTCATGCCATCTGTTGGCTAGAACAGGTAATAAGAGCAGTTGTGAGTTTATGCACAGGATGTGTGCCTTGGTGTAAACTGTACTCTACCCACTAACTTAATGGATGTGATAAGCTGTGTTAAGTTGCTTCAAAAAGAGAAAAAAACAGCCGAGTGAAGCTTTTGTACCTCTTAATCTGCTTGTTAATAATCCAGGCATTCATTTTTATGTTTTTCCTCTAATTCTAAACAAAAACAACTGGTTTCTCACTATTCTTTATTCCCCCTCAAGCCGTTTCTGGTTCAGGAACTTTTGGAAAATCAGATCAACCAGGTCATTTAAACATGTTACAGAATCATCAAAGATCTGCAGTTAATAGTGATTTGGCTGGCTTCTTCTTGGCCTGCAATGTTACAACTCAAGAACCAAAGGAGAAGCTAAATGGCTAATGGGGCCATGTGACTGGACTTGAGAAAGCAACTCAGAACAGAAAATCCAATTATCATGTTAGAATTCTGCATGAAAACAGTCTATACTAGAAATTAGAGGTATTCCAGTCAGATGACTCCTGTTAGTGTGGCTAATGTCATTTGAAAGCGCCTTACGCCTTCTTTGAATGTTATTAAATGTTTACAAATGAGTATAATGTGCTAAAATGCAATCAGAAAATGGTCTGGTTATTCAGTGTAGGCATTCAGTTTGAGCAGTCACTTCCTAAGATGGTTTAGTGATGCATTATGGGTAACAAACATTGAGTTAAAGCCCCACAGAAACACGAGAAATATAAATGAAATATTAAACAGAATTTTAGGGATCCAGCAGTGTCCTTTTATGTTTATTGGAGAGCAAGCATGTCAGTTAGGACTGGGGACCGAGAGAAATGAGCAGTCCCCAGCTGGACTTGAAACTTAACCACCAGGCCTAAATGATTCTGCAGCGTGCATACTGAAACATTGCTAAAACAGTGTTTTGCAAACTTACTTGAAATTATGGGCTCCAAAGAGGATGCTTTGTGCTTAAAAAAATTGCTTCTCCATCCCAGATGTTTGATTAGATGGAAGATCATGAAACATCTCTTTGTTTTATTTCACCCAGATGGAATCTCTGCAGCAGACTTCATTGTGCTGCTACAGCAGAAATGACAAATGACCTTCATTTCTCTATTCAGCTGTAAAAGATAATATCATGGACATTAAATAATAATGATGATATATATGTAAAATCCCAAACACATATATGTGTTCCGATAAGAATCACCTTGCTGAGAAAGTGACCCGAGTCACTCAGAGCTCGAGCGTATGTACATTCTACCAGTTGCACTTTAGTTTGCACTTCTTTTGTTCCCTAGATATTAACAGTTTGTGGCACTTATGTAATGATTACCCATTTTATTTCCCCTACAGGGACTTGTCGTCTTGGGTCAGGTTTTGCTGCATCCTGCAAGGGGCTTTCAAACTTTCTCACAAAGGCCCCATTCTCCTCTGTGTTGCTCTTCTTCATCACCCAGCTCCAGGGCATGGCAGAGCTGCTCAAACCCCTGTATTGTCTGGGCAAAACCACATATTAAATTTGCCCTGCATAAGCCATTTCATTGAGCTGCTGCAGGAATTCCTTTGCTGGGTCATCTATCTGTGTACATGGTTTGGACACACATTTGAAACAAAGCGAGCCAGTCAAGGATAATATTGAGGAAGCTACATACATTTCAAGTTTTGCAGCATATGTCATTTCTGTTTCATGCTCTTTTGGCATTAGAGCGGTTGGTGCAGATCCATGCAACGGGAACACTGCAAAGCTGTAGCTGCGAGCGATCCAAAATTTCTCCTGGGCATATGTAATGTTTTGAACTTCATTATGAATTCTGGATTTTCCCCCCATCAGGAATGTCAACTGAATAGAAAAAGAAAGACGCTAAGAGAGCTCTCTATGCACAGCTAACAATTCACAATGAATAATAAAGAGAAGGAAATCTGATTCAACGCGACCATTTGCACTGTGGATAAATTATCCACTCTGTTTTGGAACCATACATGAACGTATCCTGCCTTTTCTTTCTCATTTGTGTTGAGAAGTTGCAGATTCCATATTTGTAGCGTCATCTCCAGAGCAGCACAGCAAGTATTAGCTTAATACTTTATGACCACATTAATGATTTATTTTGGACTGCTTATCGTTAACATAATCACGAGTATAGATTTATTAGTCATGAAAAACGCAATGTTATCAAGCACAAAATGGAAAGCCTATCTCGGTAAAAACACAGAAAGCAAACAAACTTGTGATGGTGATAAGATATAGGTCTAAGAGCCTGATATGTAGTGGATTTCAGTTTTATGATTTTGTGGTCTTACGGGACATTACTCTGTATTACTCTGTTTAAAAGAGAAAAAAAAAGCAGAACAAGAAAGTCTCTTTTTGTTTTTCCGTGCACACAAACCAACAATGGTTCAATTCTGGATCAACCATTAATCTCTGTGTATGTGCAGCTTTTAATGCCTATCTTGAGAGCCATTAATCTGATGTAGTAGAAACTCAGTGGGTGTTCTGCAGGTGATCTGAGTGACTGCGTTATTATATTGGGGCCAATTCAGATGACTGGTAATCTCATTTTTGGGTTCTTTTCTGTGAATGTTCCTTAGCAAATTAAAAAAATCAACCAGATGTTTTTGTTAGCCATAAAAAAATCTCCTGGCATAATTCTGGCTGGATATTTGACCACGCTTCTTTTCAGAACTTGTAGAATTCATCAAAATTGGTTGGTTTCCTGGCAGGGATCGGCTCCACAAGTTTTCAATGGGGTTGCGGTCAGGAAAGATCACTGCAGAAACTTGATGTCAGCCTGCTTTATCTCTTCCACAACCTGGTAACTCAAAGAATTTGGAGGCAGTCCTCCTTTATTATTAGATCTACTTCGTAAAGTACCAGTACCACTGGTAGCAAAACTGCTGCAGAGCATGATGCTACCACCTCCATGCTTGGCAGCTGATACAGTGTTCTAAGGATTGAAAATGTATATATTATATACACTCTAAATACTATATATTCTGTCATTAAAGATGTATTCTGTACAATCATTCCACCCTGAGAAAAGAAGAGTTCAAAGAAATAATTAAACTCACCAAATTACCATGATATTCTTGCCCATATTGAGGTTAGGTAAACTTCTGAACACAACTGTGTATTACTGTAGTGATCACTGTTTAAATAAAACACACAAGAGTGAAGATTTAGAAGATTCTCATCAATGTTGTAACCAAGTAAGAGTGATTGTGGTGCAGCTGAAACAACTTTAAGAATGTTAAATCAGACAAAATATAGTTTAAAACTATTAAAAAACAAAACAAAGGCTGCAAATCGTCAGACAGACTTAAAACTGAGGTTCTGATCCTTACTTTTTGGTTACACTGGTGAATTTTGGAGCTGGAGCCCATTGCACGTGCTTAACTCAACTGGGGGTGGGGGTGGAGCAAACCAGTTTCCCATCTCAAGGTTAATCAGGAACAGACTCAAACTTTGTTAAAGCGTCTTTCTGGGAAAGACCTTTGTTCTCTGCCTAACTAGACTGATTAGTAGTTGGGATCACAGGTTATGCTGGCTGGCTGTTTTTGTTGTTTTCTCATTGAGGTTTTCTTGGATGGTAATTAACTGGCAATCTTCAGAGTAGAATGTGACATGGCGCACAGGAAAGGCGAGATCTGCTGGAAACATCACCCAACACTCATCAGTGTAATTCCTTCCCATATCACTTTGTGTAGTACTTTTATTTTCACTTTCTGAAAAATCGTAGCAGACTCATTTAAACCTCTTTCTGTCCTCCATATTATTGTCTTCGTCCCCTCCTCTTAGATCCTCCATGTAGAAAGTCACTCATGATAGATGGAACATACAGACTTTCCTTAGATCTAAATAATAAAGGAAGGAGTCTGTATTTTCACCCCGTTTTAACTTCGATACTGGATCACTAAAATAGTAATCCACAAAGCATATAATGCATGGACCATGTTGGTGTGAGTCATGAAATGCGTGTAGATTACACACACAACTGTCCTAGCAACTCGTCTCTGTGTATATGTATTACCACAGGTAGATATAGCATTGGCACTGAGCTTTGCTGCCTGTATGCTCCATTGGATCCACACGGTACTGCAAAAATAAACAAACCAATACACCAAAAAACAAAAAATCAAGATCTCTAAAACTCTAAAACCAATTTTTCTTCACACTGGTAATATAAAAATATGATATAAAATATGACAGGATCTCTTAAGTGTAGCATCATTTTTGATTATTTACTTTTCCATACTGACTTTTATTTGCATGCCATCGCTATCATACTGTACAATCTACAGCCTGTCAGGTAAGGGGCGGTTGTTGCCAGCAGGAAAAACACTATTGTATATGTGGAGTGGAACACAAACTTGGAAGTTAGAAAACTATGTGTTTGGCTAAAGCCAGATTCACGATCCTAAATTTGTGTCTGTCGGAGTAACCCTTTGGCTACACAAGGAGAAGGTTTATGGGAATTCAACTAAGAAGTCATCCCTCAACAGCAGTGGTGCTATGCGTAGGTCAATGGAGAATTGTGCAAACATAAATAACAATAGTCAACACTGCAAGTTGTTCCACATATTTTTGACAACATGTATGTGTGTCTGACAAATCAGAGCTTTGCAGAACTTGGAGTACCATTATTGTACTACAGGGTGCACTTCGTTAGTTCAGTTGGCAATTTAGAGGTCAAATATCCAGTTCTTACAGTGTATAGACACACATTTGCATGTACTCATCAAGTGTTGGCGTAAATCTTGCCTAATCGCTAAGTTTCTAAAACAAATTGATGTAGATGGTGCACAGATAACACCCCAAATTAAGATAAGATAAAACTTTATTAATCCCTCGGGTGGGTTCCTCTGGGAAATTCCTCAGACAACGAGTAAAAGTGCAAGACTTCAATGTTGTTAATTTATCTGTCCAAATGAAAATAGTGGTATAAAACATCACCAGGCTAAATCAAAAACCTTTGCTGTGCTGCTCACAGCGAACCCAGTGTGCTAACACTTACATGACCCTTTGTTATTGTCCCAAGATTCCCTCAATTTAGCAGATGAATTGCTCTGTAAACATCTGATTTATTTCAAAGACGCTTCCAGTTACCTTAAATTGTGTTTGTCGGAAACTTAAGTCATCTGACAGGAATTCCTCTATATGCTACTGCTGCAGTCCAAGCACAACTCCGGTACAATCTAATTATCTTAGCAGCATAACATCTGAGAGGTGAGCTGCTGTGGTGGATCATTATCATCTCAAATGATGGGCAACCTGTTGTGTT
Source organism: Simochromis diagramma (assembly GCF_900408965.1). Taxonomy (NCBI): domain Eukaryota; kingdom Metazoa; phylum Chordata; class Actinopteri; order Cichliformes; family Cichlidae; genus Simochromis; species Simochromis diagramma. The sequence continues at coordinate 322,895 of NW_024387444.1, read as the reverse complement.
TGTAGATCAGTAGCATGTTACAATAATGCATTAATAAATTCAAGACCCAATTTATTTATAACTGTCCAAGAAGTAAAGGAAATGCAATTACACTGGCTGAGGCTAAACTTAGAGAAATCAAATAAGAGCTGTTACAGGCTACAAAAACCCTACAGTTTCAGGGGCCAGCTTTATTTCTCTGTGCTGTGTTGACAGACTATTTTTGACCAAAGCATTTTAAGTTAAATTAAATCTAAAGAAGTCTTTTCCAGACCAAAATTTACAGACCAGCTGCTAAATTTACCAGTAAAGAGATAAGAAACCTACCCTAACACAAACTGCTACTTAATAGTGTGTGTTACACACATTGTGAAATTAGCAGAGTGTATGTCTAATTCCTGGTTAAAGTGCCAAGTGTTGATAAACCGGCTGTGTGGACGTCTGACAGGAACCAAGGAGCATACACGGTCTACGTGCACTCACAATCTTACACGCTAATATGGCAACCACATCTGTAGCTTTCATTTGAGTGTTCAGGTAAAAACTTTAGACTTTCTGAATGAAAGTTCTTTGTTGATGCCTGATATCAAAGGAGAATGGCCAGAGTGCTTCATGCTAACAGGAAGGTAACAGTAGATCAAACCAACCACCAAGATATGCAACGAAACATCTCTGAATGCACGTGTTTAACCTTAAAGAAGATGTTCATTAGCAGCAGAGAACAGGAAACAGGCTACAATTCATACCTGTGGCTCACCAAAACCGGATAGCGGAAGATCGGGAAATCATTGCCTGTTCCAGATGAGTCTCAACTTCTGCTGCGACATTTGGAGTGCGGTGTAAATAACAGGCAAGCATAGGTTCATTGTACCTGGTTTAGGCTACTGCTGGTGGTGGTGTAATGGTGGGGAAGATATTTTATTGGCACAGCGTGGGTCCCTTAGTGCCTGCGTATCATTTAAAAACCACAGCTACCTGAATATTGCTGTTAATCATGGCTATATTTTTATCGGTACACTGTGCCTCAAAACTCAAATCATCTCACAATAATTGTTTGAACATGTCAGTGAGTTCGCTGTACTCAAATGACCTGATCTCAACAGTCACCAGAGTTCAATCCAATAGAGCAGCTTTGGGATGTGGTGGAACGGTAGATTCTTATTGTCGGTGTGTAGCCGGCATGTCTGTCATATGCCATCAAGTCAATATGAACTAAAATCTCTGAGGAATGTTTCCTGCACTTTGTTGAATTTGAGCCACGAAGAATTAAACCACTTCTCAAGGCAAAGGGACCCAAGCCAGTATTAGCATAGTGTACCAAATAAAGTGGCCAGTGAGTGGGTTTTTTTGTAGTGTGTGCCACATTTTACAGGCAGCTAGTTGTATAGATTTTTAAACAGTGGACCAATGAAGCACATGTTGTACATTTCTGTCGGCTTCTATCTAGGGCATAATTTCCAGGGTTAAGTTAGGGTGGTTATGACCCCCCCAATAATCAGACCCAGCCAGTATACCCCCACCCCCCCGATAAAATTATGAATTATCTTGCATAAATAGGCTGTTGATTTTCTTTACTCATTTCAGGTATTACCAACAAAATAGTTGCATGTTTAACCATCTGGGAATTAACCCAGATTTATTTACTTATTTAGACAGAGATCTTGACCCCACAATGTTCAACACAAAGTTACGCCGATGGCTTCTATAGTCCCTTAAAAAATACTGAGAGTGATATCTTATTTGAGCAACACTTCTAAAGAACAGAGCTGGAGCTAGTGACCAGTAGCTATCTGCCACCTTGTGTCAATGCCCTGTTCTCTTGTATCCACTGGGGACTCATATGTCCTCCCACTAGTCACACCAACACGGTCCATTCAGTTGGCATCTGCCCCATGATCCCTCAGAGCCACTAAGTTCAGCCTCTGCTTGTGTCTGTCAGGTGTATGCCATCATCCACACCACTATTATACATTTATAAATACCTGTCACTGTGTGTGTTTGTACACATGTAGTTATCGTTCCATTTACACGCACAAATTTCAGTGTTTTTTTCATTTTCCTTTTTGCATGTGTGCGTATGTGCGTGCGTGTGTTGTGTGTGTGCGGTATCATCTCCCCAGTGTATTCTAGGCCTCTTACTCAACTCTCACATGAGGATGACACGGGGCTTCTGGTTTCACAGTAAAATTAGGTTGACATCGATAGAGTCACAAATGTCACCATGTGGCTACTCTGCTCTTCACTACAATACACTGAAGTTACTGCAAAAAGACTTGACTGAAGCCTTTCTCCTCTCTTCTTTTTGTCTGTCAGCCTGTGTCATCTGCCAAAATATGTGAGGTTTACCACATTAAATCCTCCTTTCATATTAATCATAAATTTGAATGATTTACTTGAACTTTATTTGACAGTTAAAGCTGCCATTCAAAGATTTCTGTCGCTGCTCCAACCTGAGGTCATATGTCACTAAGGGAAAACTCAGTTTTTGGTCACAGAAGTCTAAAAGATGTTCTACACATGAACATCTTTTAGATGTTTTCTTAGGGCTTGCTTTAAGACACGTAAAGTTATGTTTATAAATTTGTCTGGGTCATGTGAACGCATAAATGTTTCACAGTTTCTCTCAGTGGTCAGTTTATAGTGTCTATCCTACTTTATCTGGTAAATAATTTCATTTTCATAATTCCACTAATTTGAGGTGTCTGGTACTGGTGACCGGGGTATTTAGCACTGACTTCTGCCTCGTATACTGTTAAGTTACGTTGAGTATGACACATGAAACAAATGGTAATGGAGAATGTAATGTCTCATTCGCAGAGGGAAGATTAATATAAAAATCAAGAGTTTCATTCTGATTGGGCAAATGTTAAGGGGGGAGATAGGGTGCATACACATATATCCTACAAAATTTACCGTGAGAAGACTTTTACTCCTAACTTAAAGAATGTATTTGATGGCCTTGCCTGTATGTTTGCTTGGCCATGACACAGTTATACATCTGCAGGTGTTGGAAATCTTTATCATCTTCTGATGAGATTTTGAATTAATTGCTTTCTTAATCTTAATGCATTGCATCAGATTTTGCTACTAGCTAATTTTCATCCACAATCCCTGGGCAGGTAAACCCAGTCCTGCACATTTATTTCTACTAGATAGTTTATTGGCATCAGGTACCTACACAAGACTCAGCAGGTCAACTGGAAAGTTGATTCAGTAGCCTGTCTGAATGCTAGCTTGCTTAGCGTATATGCTAGTCACAACTTTTAATTTATCTTTCGAAACTGGCAGTTGCCAGCTACATGTTTATCTCAGTCATAATAGTGATTTCTGTGATTTAAAGCATTTCAGTGTAAGGCTGGGCCAACCTTTGACAATAATATGATCGTAAAGCGCACTTGGGTGTTGAGCTAATCTTTTTTTTGACCTGCAAGTCTTCTAGTGTAGTCCTAGTCATGGATTAGCAGATGGACTTCTAAAAACTGGGATACTAACAGGTTTCAAATCCACTCCAATGCAAAGTAAACCCCAGCAGCTGAGTAGTTTTGCAGTGCTGGCTGTGAGTTGTTGCCCCTCCCCAGCCAGACCATTTGTTTCCAATGGCTGAAGGTCTCTGTTGCCCAGTCTGTGGCAGGACCAAATTAAGAGGTGCATCCAGGATGGATGAGAGCAGAGCGAATGAAAGATTGGCGGGCAGACTGAGATTTCTTCTATTTTCTCTCCCTTTTCTTCTTTTTCTTTTGCTGCCTTCTGTCAGATAGATGATGTGAGAGGGAAATATTATTTGTTCTGTTTTCACTGTTGATTCTCTTGTCCTCCTCAGTATCGCTATCTCAATTTTGATGACAGAACTGAGAGATGAAGCCAAAATAAAAGACCTGCTTAAATGCTTGCTGTACTCCTACGGCCTTACGCTCCAGAGGAAATATTTACAGTTTCATTTTAGGGTGATGACATTATTCCCCTTAATGTATGTCTGACCAAGTCTATTTCTATACTACTTGCTTTATTCATGAGTGCATGAATTACATAGTTTCCTTAGGGATTAATAAAGTATTCTGATTCTAAGTGAGTGACCTATGCATGAATGATCTGCCTAATTTATCCTTATTTGATTTGTTGAATATCCAGTGTTTGACTGCTGTTGCACATCCACAACAAGTCTGATATACTTCAAGCTACAAAGCTAACACTTCAGCAATTAAGCTGAAAGTCTGCTTCTTTATACTTTGTCAAAAAAAAAAAAGGAAAGAAAAAAATCTCCTGAAATTCCCAAATTACCTGCAAGTTCCAGCCTCCGGCAACATACACACTGTTTGAACTCTACCACTGCAAAAGGCAAAGAACAACAGAGAAAAGCAGTAGGCGTCAGCTCCCAGCAACCTTGTGACAAGTGCAACAACTTCCAGTTAGTGTTTACTGCTCTGGAGCTCTGGGCACTGTGGAGTGAAGATGCCTTTGCCGCACTCAAGGTCAGAGGTTACACTTCGGTCCAGATGAGCTGCTTCATAGCTTTTAGATTTCCTGCTTGGACAGGCAGAGAGGTTAGGTCAGCAAACATATATCGATCTGACTGTTGTGCGCTACGAAGAAAAAAAAAAAATTCAGACATACTTTTTAGGATCCCTGTGAAGATTTTTTTTTGTGTTTTAGACTATTTTGAGTGCTGTCCTGATATAAGACTCATAATTTCACATTTATTGAAAGTACACAGACTTTAAACCTGAGAAACAAAACACCTTGACGATAACTGCTGTGGTACTGCAGGGAACAGTTTTACATTATTAAATCCTTAAAATGTTCTGCACCAATTAAAAGGCTGTTGTTAATTGTAAATATGTAATGAAAACTACTCACCCCACAAGCAAGTAGATTATCTGCAGGTTTTAACCACAATACATGATCTTTCTGTCATGGGAAGTTCAAGAAGTGTGTCCCCAAATGCCAACATGAACCCAAAATGAGGCAGCAAAGCAGGGAGCTATCACAGACAAACTGACAAAGAAGAAGAGGAGGACAGGACCGGATTTACTTTAGCTGGGGATCAGAAACAGGAGGGGGAGGAGACACAGGTACACAGACAGGAGGTAAACACTATCAAATTAAAACAGGAAATTACAAACAAACAAATTCTAAACATTCTTAATTCTTACACTAAACATGGCATAAAAAGTAACCCTGCAAATTCAATAATATGGTTTTTCTGAACAGCTCTTTCAAAAGTAAAGAAAGTAAAAATGAATCCAAAATTTAAGCAAATACAGAAAAAGGTCTTTGGGCACCCGAAATATGAACATGAATGTTGGAAAAACCACAATCAGTTTGGGAGAATTGTGTGAAATGCATGAATGAAAACTGCAGAACAGCTAATAAATGGACCTGGATGTGATTATTTGGTCAGTCAATCCAAATGACTGATAACGTCTGTCATGAATCCAAACATTTTATAGTTATAGCTAAAATAATTAAAATGTGGTATATAAAATTTACCGTTCTTGTTAACAACGGAAAATATTGAAGATGAATGGGAATGAAATCATCTCAAATTTCCCAGAAGGTGTGAGCTGTATATAAAGCCTGGCATGTTCTTCTGAGAAATAGTGACAGAAACAGTCACTTGACTGTGTTGTTGATGGTGGACTGAGTCAGTTGCTGACTATGAGATCATCCTATAGTGAACGACGACTGTACCATGAATGGGATATGTGTTGTATTTACTGCTATACAGCCACTGAATTTGTGTTTTTCTTCTCAGTGTGTAGTCTACTTTTTCAATCATCTACTACTATCATTATCCTCCCCTCTACCACTAACCTTAACAGTGAGAAGCATACCTCTTAACGACCAATTAAATGCCTCGATTTTAGCCAAAATGGCATGGCGAGGAATTACTTAACAGGGCTGGCTGGGTTACTTATCTGTAAATGGGGGTTTCTTAGCATTTGGTGGCATTTGGGGGGCCTAATAACAGGATAACTGCAGGTCATTTGTATGTTAATGATAATGTAGTTAGTTAAGTTACGTGTTTAGCTGAATGCCTGGCTCGAGCAGAGAGTAGCAGTGATACAGTCAGAGCAATAGAATAGAATAGAATACTGGTTGATAAAATAATCTCTCTTTAAGGTTCATTTAGCGAGTCTTCTGGATCTTTCAGCCATATCCTACGGACATCATCAGCTGATGGATTTAACATTTGGTGCTAATTCAACACTGATGAAACAAATTCTACCCACTGAGAATTGTGTGACATCGCCAGAGCTCCTAAAAAACATTCTACATAGAGAAAACTTAATCTGAGACATTAAAGAATTGCTTGTTGATATGTTGTTTCATGGCTGGGCAACATGTTTGTCTTTGGATTTCTCCACAACCAAAGCTATTTAATTATTTAACAATGTAGGGCAACATTAGAGGACACGCAAAGGTCATGCATTTCGCAAGTATAAATCCACGGTACTTTCAATTGCATATGTTGAAAGAAAAGGAGAAATATTAATTGTGGGATATTTTAATATTCTTTAATAAACATGTGATTTTAGCAGCAGTATAGATTTCCTACTACTAACCACAAAGGTCGTGGTGGAGGTCAGAAGGTCAAATGGGGAGAGTAAGATCTGAATTTTAACAACTGTATTTCATATTTGATTCAATTCCAATACAAACCTGATTTCATCAAAACTGGATGAATGGTTTAGAAAGAATGGCCATCTGAAAATTCGGACCTAGCCCCTTCAGAATGCATTTCAGCCATTTTGAGTTTCAGTGAAGAGATTTATGTCTCATGAAAACTGGAGCCAACGGACACTTTTAACATTATTTTCAGTGAACTGAAATGATTAAAGTTTGACTACATTCATTACCAAAGCATTACAGATGTAGGATGGTGGCTACCCAGATTGTTTTTGTCCTTTTGTTTTTAGTCTCTTGTTAGTTTTAGGCACCTTCTTTGTAGTATATTCTTCAAGTTTCTCTGTTATGGGTTCAGGAAAGTATCACGGTTTGGATTGAATTATTTCCTTTTAGGACATTAACTTTCATCTGCTCCCTTTTTTCCTAAAGGGTCGCCTCAGCGGATAGATCCACATTTTGATTTCGGCACAGGTTTTAAGCCGGATGCTCCTCCTGAGGTGACCCTTCCGTTATCCGGGCTTGCGACTCCCAGTTCTTGTGAACTGGGAATCTTTAAAATGTAAGTTGAATGGGTTAACAACTACTCCCTGGAGCCTCTCATGATATTAACACCATGTTAAAAATACCAAGTCTACACTAAACTTTTTCCCCCATTGTCGCCCAATACTAGCAAGAAAAACTTAATATCCCCTTTAAAATTAAATATGTTCAAAATCTCCTAAAAAAAAACAGGTTCTGTTTGGGATGCTATACCTCTTCATTTCTGTACCTTTTCGCTTTAATACGATGTAACTTCAGTTTATCTAGCTTTACAAGTTTATCTATCTTTTCCATTCTCTTTTTCACAAACAATTAAGCTAAGTAACATTTCTACAAACACAATCTATCACCCTATAAATTTTATACAGCAATGATAACAAATATAAAAATAAGTCACTTTTTTATCCAAAACTGTCTCAATAAAGAAATATACCTTGTTAGCCAACTCCTTAATTCAGATGAGTTGTTACTGTCAAAGAGTTTATATCTGCTCCCAGACTGCACACCATTGTTCGATTCAAACACCTTTTATATTGAGTCTGACAAAAAGCACCTAACAGAATGATCAGAAACATCATTCTCAGAAACTCTATCACCTCTCCATTCTCTGTCTGCTTGTAGAACAATACTTTTGAAAACAATAACTGGAAATGGTCACCTGGAAAGTTCCTACAGATCAACAAAGTAAGACGTTGGTCTGTAGCTGTTACTTTACTATTATGATACTATTTTGCAATTAAAGTTTTAGGGCATATGACTTAAACTGTCATATTTGTATGTTTCCTGTTTTTTTCCTCTGCATATTAATTGTGAACAAATAAAGGCAGCAGAGAACATCTGACTAATAGCAGCTATTTCTGCCAAGCAGACTTTAACTGGATGTTGCAGAGCGACACTAAAGGGTTAATTACGGCTTTAAAACGTGACACCATCCAGGAAACTGCAATTATGTGTTTGTTTGTTTTTCACGAGGCAGACTAGTGTCATCCCGCCGCAGAAATGTTTTAATGCAGGGAGAATAATTTGTGAAAACATCATCACACACATTTGTCAAGAGCGTTTTAAAATTGTTTTTATTACTGCAAAATGCAATACAGTGTTTTCCGCTTAAGAAATAAATTGACACCTAATTTTGTAATCAGTCCGACTTTGTTTGCTGTTATCTAACAATATAAGATAAACAGTTTGTCAGGGAGAACTGTGGCACTGTTTTTTATTCCAAACAATTCCCATACGTAATTTAACACAGTGCGGGCCTCTTTCAATAAGCGCCGCTACTTTTGCTCTCTCCTTGCTTCTGCAGCGCTCGCTCGCTCCCGAACAGAAAGCAGAAAGTTGTGTGAATGTTCTATGCAAATGTTTAGTGTATTAGCATACACAGTTGTAATTAAAGCATAATTAGAGAAACAAATGGTGCTGTGAAGCTCTGCGCCTTGGCTCCAGAGTCTGTTTATCAGCAACCTCTTGTTCAGTCGGCTAAAACAGGTTTATATGAAACAAGCGCCGCCAACTGCTGCATTAATTGTTATCATTGCCTTGGAAAGCAAATAGGTGCCATAGCGCTGCGGACTGTGAGAGCAGAGAGCTGGAGAGGGACCGGGACAAATTAGTGTGGAAAATGAGAGTGTCGAAATTGGAGAGGGATTAGCACAGACGATAATGAAGCAATTAAAGAGTAAGCGCTCAGCACTCAGGTGCCTTTACTGAGCTGGTTCACTCCAGCTGCTTTCAGACGCTCCAATGCAAATATATCCCCAACGGTGAGGGGAGGTAACACTCTGTCCTAATACATCACAGATATAGACTGAGACGAGAGAGCACAACACGACATGCTGTAGTATAATGCTGCGCGACAAAGTGCAACCCAGTCTGACACAATAGGACACGACATGATAGACAACGGGAAATTACATTATACACCTCATACAAAGCAGCACACGAACATGTGACAGGGCCACATCGCGAGGTAATGAAAAACTACTCATGTTGTTATGCAGCGTCGTAATGAATTACACATGTTTAATACGACTGTGCACCCAAAGATCTTCTTGTAGGGTGGCTTCTTGTATTTATTGTGTGAGAACTTTGGTTTTAGCTCTAAAATTGCAAAGATATGTCATTTTGCAGTTTTGTGTAGTCAATTAATGACATGACGATAGAAACCATTGTTGCTATGTTGCAGCACATTAGCCATATTCACACACAACAAAACAAATGTCTTAAAGCTTTCCAGAGAACTGAAGGTTACTTTAGCCCTACATTTCCAAGACTAAAGGCTGACAAATGTTTGGCAAAAGGGGGCATTCACTTGTTTTAAAAAGCAACAGCTAAATTATTACTATATGCAGTCACTTGATTGTTAGGATTTTTCTGTAATACTGTAGTGTCTTTGCCTTACAGTATAAATTGTAACTGTTGTTGTGAATTGTTGCTATATAAATAAAGTTTAATTGAATTGGATTGAAACATAACATAAGAAATCTAATGAAATTTTGTGGTAGGTCTCATTGTAAATGGTAAATGGTAAATGGCCTGTATTTATATAGCGCTTTACTAGTCCCTAAGGACCCCAAAGCGCTTTACATATCCAGTCATCCACCCATTCACACACACATTCACACACTGGTGATGGCAAGCTACATTGTAGCCACAGCCGCCCTGGGGCGCACTGACAGAGGCGAGGCTGCCGGACACTGGCGCCACCGGTAGTTTTACCATCTTAAATTACCCTGGATTTCCTTTTCTCTGGAAGGCTGAGGTTTCAGCTATAGCTTTACACATGACCTCTGAACAATTACAGGACACTGTCCCCTTTTCACATGTACACACAACATGAGTTGTCCTGACTACTGGTTGAAAAAGGCCTCCTTGATCTGTAGAACAGTGGTGGTGCTTGGATGGTGTAGTACATACAGTGTCCACAATTGTCCCTACATTTACCTGTAAGTTACATAGATTTTGTTTATGCTACACCTTGTAATGCCATTTAACAATATGAATGTGCGTGTGTAATTTTTATACCTATCATGTACATGTTCATACTGTGATGCTTTGATTTCAGGGTCTTACCCAGAGTCACTCTGGCACGCGGACTGGAGGAGCTGGAGTTTGTGAACCAACAATCTGCCAAGTGGTAGCCATACACAAAGAGAGTAGAGTAAGTAAGTAAAGAGTCTTAGAGATGAGAACATATAACTGAGAACATCTGCAGGGCATTGTATGAAGCACAATGAAGGAAAACAAGAGAAAATAGTGTCAGGTTTTTCTTTAATAGCAAAACAAGGAGTCACAGCTAGCTAGCTAGCTAGCATACCTGACATACCTATAAATACACCCTGCCTCAAAAGTTCAGAAAAAAGACCTTCCAGGTATGGACTTTTTCTTTTCTTTTTCTTTCTTTCTTTTTTCTTTTTTACAATAAAATAATCTCCATGAACCTTCAGTTATATGCTGAGAAATTCCGTACAACTAAAAAGGCTGTTAAAGTCCAGGCAAGGTTTCTGCAATAGACACTGTCTTTTGATAGTTTACTTGTATGACCAAATGTCTGTGCATTCTCATAACAATTCAGAGGGGTTTTAAACACACTGGATGAGAAAACATCCTCAAAGAATGGAACAAAAACCTATCATATGAAAGAGAAACAGGACACACCAGAGGGTGACTGAAGACTGCATCGTGGTAGCCATGAGCTGTTATTTTACGTCAGGATAAAAAATCTTGCTAATATACGGACAGTCAACTCACTGCCGGCTAACCACTGGAGGAAAAAGCAGCAGCAGCCATAGGAAGAAGAAAAAAGTGAGCGAAGAGAAGAAGGGAAGGGGCTGTCTATAGCAATGCTAGACATCCATGGTTAGAGGTTATAAAGCCCCTCTCAAAGTCAACAGTTCAGAAACTCCTTTGTCCTCCTAAAAGAGCGTTTAATTTTTAACGTAAACTTGCACTTAGGTATGCATGAACTTTGGTAAAATCCTGAGACATGTGTATAAAAGGGTTTAATAGATGACGGTCATGTGCTCTGCTGCCGGGTAATGATGTCAGCCCCTCGATCTCATTCCCTCTCTGCTTCTCTTTTAGCTTCTTTGATAGAGGAGGGCCTAATGTAAATTTAATTTGGAGTGATGTATGGCAAGGATGGGTGAGTGAGTGAGAGTGGGGTTTTGGGTGGTGCGAGGGGGTGGCGGGCGGTGGCGGAGGGGAGTGATGGAAAATTAAGCCTGCGAGCAAAGGTGGAGAAGGCTGAACTGATGGTTACGGAGGGGTGAGGAGGTGGGTTGAATGAGCGGGTGACTAGCAGGAAGGGAGGGAGCGTGCTCGGGTGGGGGTCATATAGGGTGTCTGATGTGTCTCTGCGGGGGGAGCAGCTGGATTGGGGTGCTGCCACTCTGCCAACACTGTCTTCTTTAAGCAGGATTAATGACGGTGTACGCATCCATGAATGTGCCGGCCTCCTCATAGTGCACACACACATGCACACGCTCCCATCGCCTCACACAATCTCCATGTCTGATTTATACAGACATGCTCAGCCCCTGCTATGCCACATTTACCCTCAACAATGTGGAGGGGAGGGACGGTTGCTTTTGGTTTCCAACAAGAGGGTGACATCTGAATGGGAGAAGGCTAAACACTCCCTGATCTCGCCTCTTCAAAGACCCCTCTGGTCCTTGTCGCCCCCTTGTCTCACTTTAAATGAAGTGGACAAATGCTAAATCAATGTTTTTAGTGTTTCTCATCACCATCTTTACCCCCCTTTCTTTCACTGTTTCCCGGCAGATTGAGAGGGTATTGATGACCATGACTGTCACGACTGTGGCTATCAAGGTTTTTCGCCTCTTCCCTTAATGTCCCCTGGGAGTTTTCCACACTCACGCCAACAAGGACTCACATTTAAATACAAGGGATCCTTGAAGGTGTAGTGTTTGCAGAAATGCCCCCACCCTCCATCTATACTGTGTTAATGTTGCAGGAATTTTTCCTAAACATTTTCCTCATGTGCAGCCATCGTGAAGATGAAATCCAGATACTTTCTGTGGACTTAATGAGTTTCTGCAAACGATTGCATAGGAAATTGTCACAGGGTTATTAAACAAAACATGGAAATTGCAATAATTGCATGTTGAGCACAGGTATCGCTTCAGCAATGAAATCCTTGTTCATTAAGTTAAAATTCATTTGGGAATACTCAGAGTGGGGAAAAAAAGTCTATCTACTCCGTTTCTCAGTTTTACCAGATCACTTGCGATGTCATTTTCACATCTGACCTATATTTCCACATTGACCGAAACAATGAAAAAAGCACAACTTGTCCAGAAACCCCCAAATTATTATTATTATTTTTTAAATATACTTTTCATTTAATCATTCAAACATTCAAAGAACACACAGATAATTTCAATTTCCCACTGTTGACAGCATGATGATGATGATGATCACCATCATCATCTACAGCTCCACAGACTGCTGTAATGGAGGCAGAGTTGAGGAGGATACGCAGGGGCTGAATGAATAGTGAGTAGTATTCATCAGACCAGAGGGAAGCGGCGGCCAAGATCCAATTATATATATTCATTAAGTGATAATGATATCATGGTCTTTTAACTGAGAAGAAAAGGGAGCGTAATTGAATAATAACAGTTGTACAATCCCAGAGGATTGTAGCCCCCTTCCCTCCCTCCTCACACTCTCACCGCAGCCACACAGACATGGTGACCCCCCTCTAAGGGTTGGGGAGCAGGAGGGAGGGCAGAAAGACTGAGGAGCAAGGATTGATGGAATTCTATTACTCCCTGATAGATTTATTATGAAGGCCCAAGTGGACTCTCTGCACCACTTTGTCACTCACACTAATCAGCTGAAGGGAGGGGCAGTGGCAACTCATGCCCCCCACCTTTTTGTGTGTCTCCACCCTAACGCGCCCCCTCCTTCCCCTCTCCTGCCCTTCTGCCCGTCACCAAAGACAAGGTTAGCAGCCGTCTGACAGGCAGACACGGCGGGTGGCCATTCTGGATCCCAGTGAGCCGAGAGAGATCTGTGGCAAATGGGCCAGCTGAGCTCCTCTGACCTCCAGAGTGAGCCCCTCATTTGTTTATTAATGGACGGCCATGTGCAACACCATAAGGTTGGCGTGTCATGCAGAGATCAACAGCGTTTGCATGGCAGCCCATTCTGACCGCTTGCTACCTCCCTGCAGCCCCCCACAAGTAGACCCAGAACAATTTGTAAACACTTAGCATGGTGATGAGCCACTAGGTCACGTTCCCTTCCTATTTACCCTCATATGAGACGACAGAAGGCAGGTGAAGGAGCTTTGGTGCGTGTTGGTCATCGTGATTAAATGCTCTTGTAGTAAAAACCTAAACAATTAAAGGATACATACTGTTCTTTTGTTTGTTTGTTTTTTACCCCAGACTCCAAATTATTTTGGACCTGTAAATAATTTTGTAAGGATTTTTTATTGCAAGGACTTTAACAGGGTGACTGCACAATTTCTTAATCCCAGTATGGGACAAACTAGAGAAAGTCGCTATCAGTAGACCTTCAGTATGCTTCTTCTGCATTCTGTTTACTCTCCTTTTGTCCTAAACCACTTACTTCAAATGCTTAAGTCCATGTTTGTGTTCCCAGGAGAGTCCTGTGTGACATATTAAGTCCTTCAGAGACTTGGAGAGTACCTCGTGTGTGTGTGTAAAGTTTGCACATTAGCATGGAGGACGTGAAGCAGAGGGTGTTAAGAACACAGCTGATGTTGTGTTGAAAAAATCAAAGGATACACGTGTTTAATATGAAAGAGTGTGTCACATGACATATTTTTACTGTGACTGGCTTTTTAGCATGACTCTTGCCCTCTTACTCTCTATCAAGGTGCATTCCTCAGATAGAGTCATTAATACATTTAATAGCTATTAATGTACTCTCTCTCTCTCTCTCTCTCTCTCTTCATATATATATATATATATATATATATATATATATATATATATATATATATATATATATATATAGTTGCAAACTATATATAGTTTGTTTTCATGTACTGTTACTCTAGATGAGGAGGTGTAGCAATGCTGCAGTATAAGCAGTGAAATGATTTTATGTACCGTGAAAATGTCTAATGATATGTATGATAATCATTAAAAAGCCGTATTTTATATTTTATACTTTTAAATACTGGCAGCAAACAGCAGTGGTTTCCAGTCTTTCTCATACAAGGACGTCAGGGGGATTTATGAACTCCCTTCATCAACCCCACCTGTCATGTTCACCTGTGTTCCCTTGTATTTGTTTTAAGCCAGACCTGAACTTCTCAGATTGGCATTTACCTGTAATTATAATATTAATCTGAACCATTTATATTATTTTATCGCTATTTCAACCCTTTATTCACTGCTTTAAATAGTTGCTACACCAATCAGTAGGGAATCATTAGGGTTGGGGGCCAACTGTTATCTAAAAAAAACACATATGTGCACAAAAAGACACAAAAACACCACCAACAACAGAAAATAGTAAATCTATGTTTTAGTTAGGGTTATTCATTCAGCCACTTCAATTTATTATTATGATAAATGATCATTACTTCTCTGTTTTACCATTTTCTATTCCCTTTGGCTATATTTCTATTGTTTGTCCATAACTTTTATTGAACTTGTGACTTTACACCAGTTACTTTCAGTTAAAGTTGTGGAAGGAGCAGTTGGTGGTAACTGGTGGGATTTACCAGGTGGGGAAAGCCCAAGATGGGGTATAGTGATGCTGCGTGGGGAAAATAATCACTTAGAAATAAGTCACAATAATTTTCATTGTGCACGGCAGGAGGTTTTTTTCTTTGTGTACAGGCTGTAATCAGCTGGAATGTGCTGCTACTCTGAGAGTCACTGCTTTCTGATTTAGCGAACTGAATTTAGCAAGATATAAGCAGATGCTAAAATGCTGTAAATCTAGTATAAAAGATTTGTCGAGTGAATCTAATCAGCATCTTAATTGATGTCTGCTACACTTGTTGTAACCTTACATTGACAATGAACACCACAGCTTGCTCCAGCACAGCACAGTACATTACTGTAAACTTCACCCAAAAGCTGCAAACTAACCTCTGCTAAACGGCACTAAACTATGTAGTATTTTCATACAGCCTTTCAATAATAAAGGATTAGTATAATTTAATTTAATTTGCAAGACATTTCACATCATGAAAAAAAAACATATAACTTCTAAATATAAATGTATAGTTTGTTAGAAATTGGGACATTTTTATATAAGATTATAACTTACTGTTTACCACATGTGACTTTCTGACTAGTCCTCACTTTTGAAATAATCTCTCATCTCATCTCATCTCTTCCTTTCTGTTCTTCTAATATTTGTTGAGATGTTTGAAAAGCTGTATTACAAATTACTCAATTTATGCTTGGTCCTCTTTAGTAGGAGTACCTAGACGCTTAAGTACAGAGACCGCGACTTCATCGACATCTGCACGATGAACACATCACAGTGATGAGAAGGAAAAAGGATTTGCTCAGGGTGGAAAAAGGATTTGCTGAGGATGTAAGTGTGCCCTGGGATGCCAGTACTTCCTAAGCAAGTATCTTGATGCTGCCAGCTGGAAGCAACACCGAATCACTGCACACAGAAAAATTAACTCCCTCAACAGCATTATGCATATCAGATTCAATGATTAACTAAAGGTGCCGAAGGCAGTTCCAGATCCTTTCTTACCACTTTAACCCCTGGTGCTAACAGGTTAATTCACAACTGAAACTTTGCAATTCCATCTTCTTAAGATAGTGTTCATTTACAGCTCAAAAGACTGCGTGTGA
Source organism: Simochromis diagramma (assembly GCF_900408965.1). Taxonomy (NCBI): domain Eukaryota; kingdom Metazoa; phylum Chordata; class Actinopteri; order Cichliformes; family Cichlidae; genus Simochromis; species Simochromis diagramma. The sequence continues at coordinate 306,927 of NW_024387444.1, read as the reverse complement.
AGGCAGCGATATGGCATGACTGGGGAGCTTTAAATCTCCCATGCAGCAAATGTTTTTTTCACCCCTTTTTAGCCACACGGTTTGTCTGCTTCACCTGAATCACGCAATCAGGCAAAGAGAAAAAAATATTTCCATTCTCAAATTTTTTCCCCAGATGTATTTCGAATCTATTTTGCAGCTTGCAAACAGTTTGATTTGTGTGTGTTTTCCATAACTGAATATTTACAAAGAATTATTACTGTTTACATAGTTGATCCATATGGGCTTGAGACATTTCTCATCTATCATTTGTATTAATGTAACCATGTGTGTTTCAGACCACCCCAGTCCTGTACTGGGTGATCATAGCTTGTTTACGCTTCCACTTTATGTGTTTTTGTCTTGCGTAATTATAACCTGACCACAATAGTAGGATCTCCCATGTAATATCAACATTTAACCATCATCTATGTTTAATATCAGTGCTAAAAACATTTTTTTTTACGAGCCTATACGAACTTTGTTAATGTGCCGTTTGTTTGATGTGCATTTGTCAGTTAGCGACAGGCTTTTCCCGAACTTCTCTCGCCGAGCGTCACCGCCTCCCTCGGGTGGTCGTACATTGTCTTTCCACTCGGCTGTTTACACCCGTGTGCCTTTGATATAAACGTCTATTTGTTTTCAGAGGCCTCAGCCTTGTATACCGTGAGGCAAGATAAATATTTTGGAGCTTCATAGGCATAAATAATTGATTTGTGTCACACAGCAAAGCACGGCATCCCCACTTCACACAGCTTATGCAAGGCTTTGTTTTGGGCTGGAATATAACTCATAGGACAATAATGTTTACCCTGGTGGTATTGCAATTAACAGAAGAAAACAGCTGCATACATGCATCTGAGGCTGTGTCAAATTAAAGAGCTATTGCGAACAAGTACAACTCTGGCTTTTGTTTACTTGTGGCGAGAGAGAGTAAACAGAACTGTGGGTGAGGTGGGTGAATGATAAGAGCCCTCTGATGGGAAAGCTGCAAATTGATTCGCACACACGCCAGGATGACTCAGTAACGTCTTTTCTTCTAAATCAGCTCATTATTACTATTATTATTATTTTGTACAGATTTTTAATCTGTTAATGTCTGTCTTTTGTCTTAGTGCCTTTTTCGCTCTTTCACCGTCTCTCTCTCTCACACACACACACACACACACACACACACACACACACACACACACACACACACACACACACACACACACACACACTCACATAGAAATTCTCATTACCTCATTAGCAAAGGCAGCTCTCATTTAGCTCTTTAATGACGGTTCTAGATGAATGGGCCTGGTGCTGATCCCAGCGCTGTGACTGGATTAGTGATAATGACTGATCTATAGGAAGTGTGACAGCCTCATCTCAACTCTCCCCAGGTTCTCATCCTCTAGCCCGGGGCCAGCCAAAGTGAGATCCACAGGCCAAGTCTGGACCTTCACACAGATCAGGCCTTCAAGAAATTACCCCTGCTGGCTATGTTTCAGAAAAGATTAGTCTGTGGTTCGCTCCTTTTGATGTGCTTTTGTATAGAAATGATTTTCAGATCCAGAGTTGGAACTCACATGTTGTCATCAAGCATGGAATTAATTCCAATTTAAAACTTTAAAGATGGCATTATGGATTAAGTTTGTTACTTTTATTGCAACACAGTGTTTGGAGCATTATACCCTCTGTTTTGAAGGTTTAACCTTAGGTAAAAAAATGCTATGACATCTGGTACTGGTTCCTAATATATATAATTTTTTAAAACTCAAAAAACGCCTAAAAACTTTGTGTCAAATTTGAACTGAAACGATTGCAGTTATTTGCAAATCATTAGGGATAGGGAACATATTAACTGTTGAAACTAATAAATGTTATTGTTTTTCATCATGAGCGCTTTTAAATTTGACATCAACAAAATGTTATATTAAATAAATCGAGATGTTTAACAAAAAATGTAAAGTTTGTTTAACGCTTACATTACCTGGTGGTACGCATCACACATAATTATCTTAGTAACATGTAAAAATATAAGCTGAGAGAGGCTGAGACTTTCACAGAGTAAAGATGTGGAGGGGCTTACCTCTTTATGAAAGACCGTGTGCGCAGACAAACAATTTAAGAATGTAATGTTTCTCAGTGCAGAATTGCAAAGAATCTGGGGATTTCAGCTGCAGCCCATAATATCATTAAAGGATTAGTGAATCTACAGAAGTCTCTTTGCAAAAGGATGAGGCTAAAAAATAATATTAAATGGCCATGATCTTCAGGCCCTCAGGCAACACTGCATTAAAAACAGACGTGATTCTGCATGAAAATCCTTGCATGAACTCAGACACACTCACAGGAAGTGGGTGAATAAGTATAATCGCTGGATTCACGAATACAAGTTAAAGCTCCATGCAAAGAAAAATAAATATAAACAACATCTAGACACACCACCGACTGCTCTGGGCACAAAGTTGTTTGTGAGGTGGGAAGGAAAACTGTCTTTTGGGGGTAAAGAGGAGAAAGACCATTTGGCTTTTTATCAGTTTACCAATCAAAAGCCAGCATCCATGATGGCCTTGAAGTGCATTAGGGCACATGGCAAAGTAAGCCAGAAACACTAAACAGTACATACAGAAACATATATTTAGTCGATACCCTTCCTTTTCTTTTTTCGATACCCTGTTAAAATGTAATGGCATTTTTAATTTAAAGAAATCTATTTCTGGCTAATTTAAATGTTTTTTTTATGTAAAGTAACAGTTCAAGACACAAGGGAAACTGAAAGGAAATACATATTAATACAGGCATGAATTAGTCTTGTTAGTCATCATATGCCCACATACCCACTCCAGTTGGCTTCCTACATATGCATGTTTGAGACAACCAGGTGAACAGTCTGGACCACCAGGCCTTGTTCTTTACGCATTTATAATATGTCTGCATGTTGCCCTTCATAGTACTGTGTGCTGAATAAAACACAGTGAGTATGAGTCCATCTTAACTGAGTCTTATCTGAGCTTAGTGTCAATCCCACCAACATGATGCATTTTCAACCCTGAGGCCCCATCTCAGTGTCAGCTGATCCATCAGGGCTGCTGGTCAGCTCCTGGCCTTTGCAAACCCTGGGCGTTCAGTTTGAAACCACAGGGGACTGAGATCTCTGTCTGGAATACCCAGCAAGACCACTAAGCTCTACTAAGGCTGAATTAGTTAGGCCTATTACATTCTTTAAGGCAAGTATTAAGACATTATTGAGTCTGACTTGTTAGGTACCACTTTATTTTAGCTGCACTGATTTACTTAGATTGCTCATAATAACCCCTTTGTCTGGAAGCCTTTGCTTTTATTTGTTTTGCCGTTTAACAATATGTCAAAATACAATTTTAGAACAGGTGATTCAAAAGAGCATTGTGCCATTTCATCCGCAAAACATTTTAAGAGCTCAGATGACATGAAGTCAAAATGTAAAAACAGTGCCAGCAGGTCTGAATTACAGCTTTATGAAATTCTATGTTTTAAAGATTTTTCAGTTTTATCATTAAGCGCAGCAACTGCTGTAGCACAACACTATCAAGTATACGTAACAGGAGACTGTCAGCGTGGATGGAAGAATTCATGAAATGATGGACTTTGGACTAGCTGTGGCAGTGACCTCTACTTCTGATGTAACTCCTTGTTTCCCTGCGCCACTCATCACTACCACCTCTTTTACTTGCTACCTCACCCAGCTCCACAATTCCCCTGCCTAAAGCAGCCGTGTAGCCTGTTGCATTTTCAGATTCGCACCATCAGCTCTTCTGACCAAACTGGAAAACATGAGTCACCTGGAACCAGCTCTGGTCTTTAGTTAGCAACAGCTCTGCAGTACACAGACTCTCAGGCAAAAATCATAATAAATTTACACTTTCTGGTAAAACCATCAGTGGCAATTCTCTCTCTCTCTCTCTCTCTCTCTATATATATATATATATAGAGAGAGAGAGAGAAATAAGCTACCTTTTGTATTCATGCTAATTTCCAGTCATGCACCTTTCACAAATGATCTCTCTTCATCTGCATAGGAATATTGCATTAGTGAAGGATGGTCCTAACTGTCTCGGTGTCTGTATCCGTGTGGGGTGAAATCTTGAGAACTAGATAATGTGATACCCCCCTACTCCCCTCCCTCTTCCTCCTCCTCCTCCTCCTCCTTCTCCCCTCCACGTTACCCCACGGTGTGTGTGCCCAAGGCAGTGGGCGCCCTGGCTCCTGTGACTAGTGGGTTTGCTCCCTTCAGCGGCACCACTCATCTCTCTCTTTAATGTCATTTAGCTGCGGGGTGGCCAGCGCCTTGCTCGCCCATTAATCCCATTCCAAATGCCATAACATTTCCCAAAAAGCCCCTGCTTCTTAAAGCCGATAATTAGAATGTCTATTTAAAGTTCACCACTCTCCCTTGCCGTTATCAATTAAAAGCCGTTTAAAGGAGATTGGTGGCAATAGTCAACAAATTAAATCTCGTCTTCGCTCTTTGACGTTCAGTCTGGAATGCATAATAGGGGTCAAAAACGGCCCTCTGAACATAGAGCAAAATTTGAAATTTCCAAACAGTTCTTGGTGAAGAAGGGTAAAAGCTGCTGTAAGTCACTGTTACTGGCTATAGATGCACTGTTTTGTGAGATTTTTTGGAGTGGCTCTAACATCATGTGGTATAATTTGATAAATGGAAAAACAGATGCGTAACAGAGCCAAGCAACGTTATGATTGAGATTATCAAAGCTTGGGCAAGAAGGACACTGAGGTCAACGAACAATAACGCAGTACACAGACAGGACAACTTTTGTAATGGGATCAAATGCTTTGCATTCTTCTCCCTTCTCATTTCCTCCAACAATTGGTACAGAAAAAAACATTATATTTGAGCCAAATAACCCTGTATTCAGTGATCACGTATACTACATTTATTACATTTATGTAATTGAGTATGTGCCCATTTTGCTTCTGTTCCACTACTTATTTCTTCATCCCACTTCGTCAAAGTCTTGAGAAAAATCTTTAACAATCACGCGGTTTGTCACACAGTTCACACGACAGCAAAGGCGAAATATTGCTTTTAATCCAAACCAAGATAAAGAAACACCGGCGGCAGACTCTCAGAAATGCATTTCATTGAGACTTTCATCCGCGGCCGTCACCTCATTACCGTCTGACGATGACACATTAGCGTTTCGCACACGCAGGAAAAGGATCATTTTCCAGTGGAAGCCCAAACCTTATTGTTGGGAATGTACCATCTGGAGCTCAAAGGGCTTCGCTCCCACATCTATCTTCTCTGGGATATAGCAGGAGTCGGCACGGGGGAGACAAGACTGATTGTTGATGAATTATGTATACGTTTAGCAAATTTTGTTGTTTGTCTGGCATTGCAATGCAGCGTAATCATCAGCGTCAGCATGAAGCAAGTGATCAATTTTAGGCACGCTCTTATTACTAGCGGATTTGACTTTTAGCATTTTGTATTAATAGACTTATTTTGACATTAAGCCTGCATTTTGCGTCTCCCTTCAATTAACCCTGCAAGATATTTGTTAGAAAAATAAGTTCCCTGTTCATGTGGTAGAATCACAGTCCAGATGAACAGGTGTAAAAAAGCCAAAACATATTATAGTATTTAATAAATAACATTTTCTTGGCTGTGTGCAGGGATGCAAAGACCATTATGTTTAATGCTGCTCTCTGGGGCACACAGTGTCCCCTTGTTCCTCCTACCTCCGACAGTGATGTGTTGAGCCTGAGGAGGTGTATCCTCTAATAAAACATTTATATCCAGGGGAAACAGCATGTTCAGCTTCAGTCACAACACAGGCATTGACACCAGGGGCTCTTTTGAAGTGAGCCACCAAGATCTGGAAGCTTTACTAAGGGGGGCCCATTGTTCAAAGGCTTTCCTCCCTACCCATTCCCTCCCCTTGATGCCTAAGTCTCACAATAGTCTGTGGACACTTCAAAAGATGCCCTGCAAATAAAGAGCTCAGTTTGACCCCCTGCCCACCAAGTGGCAGCTAAATTGAGTGGATCAAAATTTGGGGGTAATTTGTATCATCACAGTAAGTTACTACGCAGCCAAACAGGAAGGTCATGCCTTTATGCTGTGACCTCAGCTCCAGCCCCATAGCAACAAGACATCACTGTAACATCAGTTTCCTCCCAAACATCATTTTGCACTTTCTCAAAATGTTGCCTGGCTGCGACAAAACGATGAGCCTCCGATTGTAGCACGTGGGCGTGCAAAAGGAAGCAAAGTGAGTAAAAGAAGTGTGTGTATTGCTCGTTTTTTTCCCCCCAAGTCGGCTATCCTGCTTAGCCTCAGAGATAATGTCTGATAATGGTGGTCTAATGATGCTGGGCTGATTGAATTAGGCCAGAGGTCCAGTGGGTCAGAGCCCTGGAGCCTACGAGTGACTCACCTTCCCCCCGCAGCTCCGCACACACACACACCCTCCTGGGAATGGCAGAGATCGGTGTTTCCCCCCCGGTCCCAGTTTTTACAGCTCAACCAAAATTCTCATGGCGCTAAAATCAATGTTGCCATTGTTGGGGCCAAACGGCACATCCTGACCATGGCCAATGCAAAGAATTCCAAGTGGCAGGGCCTGCTGGCCTGTTGGGCCCTGCAGATTTGATTAGAAGGAGGGCTAACGTTGTTTTTCAAGCCTGTCACATAAAGGGGGTCTTGTTCAGCATCAGGACAATGGAACCTCTAAGTGGCATGTGAAACTGACCCGACTATGTGCAATAATTCAAGCCTTTGATTTGACAAATGTTGTTGTGCCTTCCTCCACATCTGCAAATACCTCCACTTTTCTCTAAATGCTCCTTCCCCCCCGTCTCTTTCTCTCTCTCGTCTCTTTCTCAGCAACAACTGGCTTACACAAGATTTACCTCACCCAATGAAGGGGCAGAAAATCAAAAGAGCAAAAAAAAAAGGACTTTGGTGGAAAAAAGGACTCATTGTGTTGAAGGCAAAATGTTGGGAACGCAGATAAGTTTGGCTGTTTGGCTTTTGTTGTTTGAATTAAAATAAAGGTTTCCTTCTCCGCTGTCACATTGCATTAGCGGCAGCTGCGATGGCTGCTATCAGCCCCGCTTCTGGCTGCAGCTCTGTGTGGAGCGAAGCTGACGGTGTGTGGAAACTAACACAGGCACTGTGCTGTGACCGCGTCACCTGCAATCAGGCCCAGCAGCCAGCTAGATTAATCATGACAGTAGGCAATATTTCCAACATTATTAGAAGAGAAACCTAATATTTTGGGACATCAGGGATCCCGGTGCCGGTGTCCATCAAAGTGAGAGCCTTCATTTAATGCTCCTTGGATGGGTAACCCTGGCACTTAACCCCTTTTAGATATTCCATCTCTCTCCTCTCTTCCTCTGCACACACACACAGACACACACACATGCACAGGCACACACACAAACACATATACAGGCTTATGGCTTATGATGAGGCATCCCTCCCAAACAGAAGTGATGCATTTATTCCCAACACAATTTCTCACTGCCATTACACCATGTTTTTACAAAGCCAAACAAGAAACTGTACACCTATATCTGCCCCGTAACATCAGTCCTATTTGCTGGGGATTGTGCAAAGGGTATGGGGGTTAGTGAAAACAAAATGGACCTGCCACACCTGTGTACATGTGTTATTGTGTTTGCAAGCGAGGGTGTTCGTGCGGCGTGTGCATGTGTGTTTCAGTATCCACTCTGTATTCTTTTCAGGTGTGTGTGTTGTAAGGATTTTTTTTTTTTTTTAGCGGTGTGTCTAGAGGTCCTTATTGCACTTTTTTGTACACCCTTATTCTTTTGTGTGCGTGTGTGTGCGTCCAATTGAGTTTGATTTGATGTGATTGCGTGTGGCATGTAGTGTGTGCAGGTGCTGTGAATCGTAGAGTTCCTAATCGTGACTCATCACTGCTCTTTTCCCCCATTCCCGGGATGTTTCACCCCTCAGAAGGTCTGTCGATGGACAAGGTGTTTGCATATGGATTAACAAATGCTCGGACTCAGATACAAACACATGCGCACATACTTGTGTGAGATACAAACAAGTCGAAGCGCGATGTGTATCTATATGATGTGGCGTATACACTCGTGTGAGTGTAAGATGTGCTCATACATACTTACATCTGGACCTTTTTGGATTTCTTCTTAGAGAACTAAAAACATCACTGAATTAAAGAATAGTGTTTTTCTAAAAGTTGGTACACAAAATGCATACACCCCTCCACCCTCACCACCTCCACCACCCATCTTATTAGATGCTTCAATCACATTACACGCTTATGTACTCCCGTTGAGCAGACGGGGGTTTCTAAGCTGTCATGGGTTTGTAGATGTTCAAATCTAATTTTTCTGAGCACTTTAAAGTCTTCTTATGTGTGTCTGCTTTAAAACTCATTGATAACCTTGGAAGCAGCAGTTAACATGTAGAATCTGCCCTGATTTGTTTTGTTTTTTTTCACAATGGTCCTGGTCCTCTACATTGGTGCTTCAGTCCCGAGGTCCTTTAGTTTGCATTTCTAGTTGTCTTTGGGCAACTTAATAAACCCCATTAACTGTGTCCATTGGTGCATAAGTGTGTGTGTGTGTGTGTGTGCTTGTGTGATAAGAAAAAATAGCATTAGAAAGTCCTGTGTGAATGTGTGGATCAATGGGTTAATGCACTCAAAACATAACGCCGCGTCCTCATCCATAATTACTGTATATAACAGTAAATATGACTTATATAATAATACTCAGTTTAGATGTATTGAGCAGGTATTATGACTTTTATTACATCTATTTTTATCATTAAACGCACTACATTGCATTCAGGGCTGGATATGTTTTCTTCCAGCTTGGCGATGCCTGAACATTTGACCCAAAATAACTTTTCTGTGGTTTCAGTGCACCGGCCAAAACATTCATTCTGGCTAGTTAGGCAAATTGTCCAATTTCATTTCATCCATACCCAAACGCCAACTGCTGGCAGCGTGAAGATAACATTATTTTCCCAAGCAAAAATTGGCACTCATGAATATCCCTACATTGATGAATCATATTTCAATCGTACTTTGTTTGCCTCTAAATATCTTTGCAATAGTTAGGATTAGTTTAAAAATAATAAAAACACAAGTTTTTCATCGATATGAGCAATGCTGCTGAGCCCTTCTACTGGCAGCAGTGCTCACTCACTGACATCCATCCTTTGACCTGCTGTGCTTTCACGGTCTGTATACATACAGTACAGCGAGATGCCGCATCAACAACTGAATGACATATCAATCACATTGATCCAGAGAATCGGTGCTGTTTATTTGCTTGTCAAAGGACTTAATTGGCAATCAATGCATGGTTAGTTTCATTTTCTTCATTGACTGACCACAGCATGTATTTGTGTGTGTGTGTGTGTGCATCACACATGGCATTGTCCCCCTCATTTTCAGAGCCTTGTTTAGGGGAGAAGAGGAGAGGGACACAATGTTGTCCTGCTGGCGTGTGCCTGGGCTGTGTTCATCAGGGGGTTTGGGGTGCCTAATACACCATGGCGGTCCTCCATTTGTTTAATTTGTAAGGCTCTGACATCAATTGTTGAGCTTCATTTGCCCTGTCGAAACGTCACACGTCACAGCTAATGGGCCAAGCTGTGCATGTGCAACGTACACATGTGAAGAGTGTGGCTGCATGTGTGTGTGTGTGCATAAACACAGCAGGATGAAAATGTGTGCGAGGGCTGCTGGAGGTGGTTTTTAAATTTATGTGTTAGTTTAGAGCTGCAAATTTCCTTTCAACCTGTGCTCATTTACTGTAAGAGGGCATTCAGTCTACTACACAATTTTCAGTTCTAAGGTTTTACGTACATAATCTGATGCTCAACAGGTCTTAAAATCAGGTAACTACAACTTCACATAAACTGCAAATTCTATATTACACCATGTCACTTTATATTTATTTAACAAAAAGTAAGATAAAAAAATGGAGTAGCACTGTATGAAATGTGCACCCCACAATTCAATAGTCGTAAACCATTTTCAGCAGCACTAACTCGAGGTAATCATTTTCTGTATGGCTTTATAAGTCTCTTGCATTGTTGTGGAGGAATTTTGGCCCACTTTTCTTTACAATGTTGCTTCACTTCATTGAGGTTTGCAGGCATTCGTTTACTGCTCTCTTAAGCTCCCACCACAGCATTTCAATCAGTTTGAGGTCAAGACAACGACTGAGCCCCTGCAACACTTTGATTCTTGCCTTTTTAAGACATTCTGTTGTAGATTTGCTGCTGTTGCTTGGAATCTTTGTCCTTTTGCGTGGTTCAATTTTGACCGAGCTTTAGCTGTCAGACAGATGGCCTCACATTTGGATCTAAAAAACACTTTGGTATACAGAGGAGCTCATGGTCAACTCAATATCTGCAAGGTGCCCAGGTCCGACAGCCCAAACAAGCCCACAGCATCAACTCTCAGGGTGGCGTGAGGTGCCGATATGCTTTGTTTGGTTTCCCCTAAGTTTGTTCAGATGCAGCACTGCAAATCTAAGCCATGCTCCCATGTTTTTTTAGAGAGATTTTTTTTTTTTTAAGTTTCTCTGAGCATTGTTTGCGCTGACATTGGGGTAAATTTCCTGGGGCATCCACTTCTGGGAAGATTGGCATCTGTGTTGAATGTTTTCCATTTGTGAATAATTGTTCTCACTGTAGAATGAAGCACAGTGTGTGGAAATGCCCTTACCAGAAACAATTTCTTCTTTAAGATCATTGTTGATGTCTTTCCTCCTAAATGTTCAAGACCTGCAAAACTGATCTGAAGAAGGAATTTGTGCTTTTTGAAGACGATGTGGCATCACGGACACAATTTTTGGACAGCTGCTTCTACAAACAAGCATGTTAGCTAAACCTTTAAAGACTGTGGTTATGGCAAAAATTACAGTAACTCCATCATACTGTAAATCTGTCTGGTAATGATACAAAAGTCCAGTTTTGATTGTGATGACTATGATGCACTTACATGGATTTCACAGGGAAATCTTCTATCAGTCTTTACATTGACAGCATCCCTACACAGAATACATCCTCCACAGTAAATTCCTTTGATTAAAACATTATGCCCAGGTTGGCAAATACAAGAATTTTCCTTTGAAAAGCGTGTATCGACATGATTTGAACAATGCAGATTTATTTTGTATATGACTTACAGGGATTCTGGGTTATATTGGCCAAAAGAACAGATTGTTTGGTCCTGCTCGCTGTTCTGGATGAATTAATTGTGTTTAGCAGGGTACTCAATGGACCTTCATGAGAACTCACATTTGCACAGATGCTGCGTGTGTGTGCTAATGACCAGTGGACTGCTTGTTGTTGGAAAAGATGACTTCAGAGTGGTCTGCCACTGTGTGAGTGTTCGTCTGCTGGTCCATTCCTCTCCCCAGGCTGCGGTGACACACACACAAACACACAAACACACACAGACTCTATATTGTCACAAATGAGCATATGCATGCCAGTATTAACACCCACACATACATATACACGCTCACACACAGGCACACACATATAAATCCATTAGTCAGACAGTTAAAAGGAAAGCGCAGAGATGGACAAACAGTGCCCACGCACCATGGCGATAACCCTGTCGCATGACTCAATTCAGGGAATATGCTCAGTCACATCAAAACACGCTCTTTGTCACCAGACTCCGAAAAACATGTTTGTCATGTTGCCCTCTGAGGGTTATGTGTTCCCCAACTTGCAGGTCCAAGTATAATTATTCGGGACTGAATGATCACCATTCATCCTTCTCTTATGGCACAGCATCGCCCGGAAGTGATCTAAACATGACCGCGGGAACCTATCGCAGAATATTTGAAAGCAAAGCGGGGGAGTTCAGGGGCATAATTCTGTTGAGAACGGCTAATGCATTCACACCCACACAGATTGACTCACCCCGACAATAGAGGCTGTGTTGTCTATTCTAGGCAGCTGGGCAGGATGGTCAAACTTGGAATCCTTTGTAGGACGGAAGAAAAGTCAGTCTTTGTCGCATTTTTACAGAGTGTATTTTACCATACGCCTTTGCATGGCTGGTCAGGCATTCAGCGTTGCAACAAGGCTAAAGAAAGTTTGCATAGATTAGCAGTGTTATTGCAAATGTTGAGCCCACTTACGTGTTAATCAAGCCTTTTTGAACTGAAGGCCCTGTCTGTTTGAAGCAACCTTTTGAGAACTGCGAACAGGCAAACTGCACAAATAACAGTGATGATAGAACCATAATCAAAGAATGACCAATTTGCTTTAAAGGTAGCTTTTACTTCTAGAAATTCAGATCACCCAAACATTACATACATATGCATTTTGAGCTTCTGCAAAGTTTTCAACAGCATTTTGAAACACAGCTGTCACCCAGGAATACCAGGTGCTCAGATCTTATTTGCAGTCATCTTTTCAGTTTTTCTCAAAGGTGTTGGAACAACTAAAGGCCTATCAACTTTTTGCACACTATGCTGGGAAAATAACTTCTTGATGGTCTTGGGTTTGTGCAATGTAATGTTAAAAGTATTATCGTACAGCCTGAATCACACAGTTGGCTGTAGCATTAAGATTCTGTGTAATTAAAACCTGCCCAACTCATTAAAAACCACCCCAAACCATAAACATGGAACGCTTTCATGTGAGTGAACATAAACTCGTGGCCATATATTATGTAACATTCAGCAGATGTGAGTACCTGAAAATCCCAGATGTGCTATCATCCCACAAAATGTTAAGTGTTTGCAAAGGGACGTATGAGAAGCTTCTGACCTAAGGAGAGGACAAGGTCATGGGAGCCAGTAGTGCAGCTCACTGCAAGTGTTTAGCTTCTTCTTTACAACACTGTTCTGTCTGTGCTGTTACTTATTCCTTGTAGGTCAGAAACTCGCCATTTCCTGCTTGTCTTCAATGCAGTAATAGATAGGGAGTATCCTCGCTGCCAATCAAAATGAGCCTTTTGCCCTCGGCTGGGTGGAGATTGTTGCAGTAGCACTGAAGCATCCTGTTTAGTTATTCAATTACCATAAAGGCCTGTTACCTCAAAACAAGTTTATTGAGTTGTAAAAAAAAAAGAAAAAAAGAAAAGAACGACCTATTTTACACAAAGAATGCAAAGATTTGTAAAAGTTGAAACCCTGCTTGGTTTGTGACCTTTGAAATATCTTTTTGAACTGTACTGTAGATGTGCTGTTTGTCTGCTTTTGTTTCTTAGTACGCAGGGAAACAGCTTGAACAGTACAACATGGCCTTCGGTGAGAAGACAGAGATGAAGAGGAAAAAGGGAAAATGAAAGAAAAGCAGAGAGTAAAGGCTCAGATAAATTAAATGCTAATATGTCTCTGTAATAGATATGTTTTTCCATGATGTTCATGCTACAATTTTTCTTCAAATTCGATTAACTTAATCTAATCTTACTCTGAATACCTTACATTTTTCATTGTCTTCTCTGTAATTTCTCCCCACACAAGAAAAGGCCCATGAGGAATGTGTGATTTGAGACTATCTGCACAGGTGTGTGTGAGCGTGGACCACAGGTGTCTATGCACGCGTTGCAGCATGCGTCTTGATTATGTGTGCATCTGTTTTCTTCTGTGTGCTTTGTGTTTTGTAAGAGACACAACTGGCTGTCACAATACATTTAGAAGCTCTCATCCAGTAGGAAATGTTTAGTTACTCTGTCAAACCTCTTTGGCACAGGGCCCAAGTTTCAAATTAATGTATAGCTCCTATGCACCTTGGTGATTTGTTTTCCAATGGGCTGTTTAAATAAGGACTTAACCAGTGGTATCAATCTGCTAACCAGGCTCACCCGTTTTTAGCATTTACAGCGTCTATCAAGAGTCTCAGCTCGAATCGCATCCGTTCATGCCTAACTTAGCAACATCATTTTCCACTTCTTGCCCCCCGCACGTACAGAGAAACAACAGTTTGACTTTTCTGAAACATGATAATTGTGAAGACTTTATGTGAGTTTGGATTTGGAATAACAGTCTTGAATTAAGTTCGACAAAATGTGTAAGAGAAAGTTGTGTGTGGTCTGCTGCATAGTGTGTACCCGAATAACCCACAAAATATATACACTGACTTCATTCTATAATTATTTCTCTGCCTGCTTACAGATGAGAAGCACATGGCTTTTCCCTGATGTTCTGAAATATTCCTTGCTCCCTTTCAGCATTATTAAGTTAGAAGTATATGATTTACTATAATATTTTTGGTGCGAAACTTCACTGCTCTTGTGACTTTTATTTATGTGACAGAGTGTGGTGCTCCTGATTTTACAGTTAGACATTTTCATGAATAAAGTCGATGCTGTAGTTACCGTTCAAATGGATTGCATTACTCATAACGTTGGTGATGCAACTCGAAAACGTTGGTGTACAGTACTGTTCAAAGGTCTTGAGCTGCACCTCATTTCTTTACTTTTTTTTTTTAGGAAAATGCAAAATAAGTACAGTGATACATTGAAACATGAATGGAAATGGAGTATATAAGGGGAAAAACAGTTTTTACAGTTCTAACAAGCTTGTTGAGGCCCAGACTTTGGAGACGCCAGTCCGTGGCTGATAGCGTTCCACTGTGTTTTTCTCTTTTGAAATTCTTTTACTGCACTGGCAGTGTGTTTAAGATCACTGTCATTGCCAATCAGATGTTTTCTGGATGCTATTTCATGGTGGACTTAAATCTGATGGTACTTTTCTGTGTTTATAATTTCATAATTTTGAGAAGATTGAAACGCCCCAAACTATAACAGAGTCTTATTGTCAATCATTGTCAATTAGCCTTTGTTCAATCCTTTCTTTAAGCACCTTTAGCAAGAAATATAGCCTCAAGTCTTTTTGGGAATGAATCAAACCTATTTTTTTATTTTTTTTTGCTCCCACTTTTCTTTGCAGAACCTCTCAAGCTTCATCATATTGGATGGGTAGCATCAGTGAAAGGCCATTTTCTGGTCAAGTTCAATCAGGTCCAAGTCTGGGCTCTGGCTGGTCCACTCAAGGACCACTCCTTTGTTGGCTAGGTTCTTAGGGTCATTTTCCTTTTAGAAGATGAACTTTTGCACCAGTCAGAGGTCCAGAGTGTCTCCTGTTCCTGCTGCTAAAACATATTCCCACAGCATGATGCTGCCACCACCATGCTCACCATAGATGGCATTGGCCAGCTGATGAGCGGTGTTTCACCCAGACACGATGTTTGACATTCAGGCTAAATAGTTCATCTTTGTTTCATTAGCTCATTGTGACCTTTAATGCTGCAGAAGTTTTTCCATATCCTTTCCGGATCTGTGCTTCGATAAAATCCTGTAAAAGAGTCCTTCAGACTTAATGGCTTGGTTTGCTCTCTGATGTGCACTGTCAACTCTGGGACCTTTGCCTTTCCAAATCATGTCCAATCATGAATTTACCACAGATGAATTTCACTTAAGTTGCAGAAGCATTTCACAGATGCTCACTGGGAAAAGGATGCAACTGAGCTCAACTCTGAATAGCAGGAGCTGTGAATATTTGTGTAGATGTAATATTTCTGTTTTAATTAACTGCAAGAACTTCAAACTTTTTTTCACTTTGTCACTGTGTGTAGAATTTGATGTGAAAAATGAACTGAATCCAATTTCGAATAAGGTTGTAACATGATAAAATGTTGAACAAGTGCTGTGAATACTGATCATTTGCAGTAGTTTTCAGGACCAGGCACTTCATCTTTGGTGTAAAAGAAAAGCAGCTAATATCCAAAGACCTTCAGAAAACCTACAGAATTATTACTCAAGACGTCTTTAAAAAATAACAAGAAAGATGGGAAGCAAAATATGAAGAAATTGAGTTGGCTTAAGACTTTTGCACAGTACTAGAGTTTGGTCAAACATTTGCCGAAATAGAAAAGCTGTACATACACAAGTATAGGAAGGCATTTAATGTAATTGTAGAATAACTGTTTATCCAGCTGATTATCATTATACAACATCAGCATGTGACCACATCACATCAGCAATTGATGTGATCTTGTATCATGCTGTCATTGCTAATTCTGGTAGTATCTGAATAAAGATTTCCGACTTGACCACAGGCTCCAGTGTGACACGCAACATTTTGTGACATTCAGAAAGTGAAATGCTGGAAAATTATGATTTACTGAAATGCCACACCCACTTTAATTAAATCATCATCCTTCACCTCCAATTTTTATTAATCAGCTGAGCCACGACCCTTGATCATGCAAAGCAAACGTAATTGAAAACCATGCAGTCGTTTACAAGCCTTTTCTTGTCTGTGGCATCCCCTAGAGATGAAGCACAAGGGCTTTTGTGAAGGTACCCAGAAATGAGAAAATAATACCTTTACACGTTCAAGAGGTAGGGAAAATTACATTGATTTACCCCTTCTCCTTGTATAATTTAAACAGACTTACTTTCCAAAACAGTTAAGTTGGTGAATGACACTTGAAGAACAAGTTTCCCGGAAGGATGAATCTGTGGCGATGAAAAAATATGAAACTTCTTTTTTTTTTTTTTTTAATGGATGAACTAAGCTGCCCAAACAGATGCTAATAACAAATGCAACTTTTTGTGTTGCTCAAAGCGATTGCCTTGCCTGATCTGACATCAGCATGCTTCATGTTCTCCGGAAATTTCTCCCTAAAATGACTTTTGGCTGCTCATCAGCTCCCCTTTGCCTAAAATTGGCCAGCATGAGACTGCAAGCCTCTCTGTCTTCTCCAGAGATTTCTGCTTCCTGAATTGGTAGCACTTAAAGATGTGATTTCACTTTGAACAGACTTATTTCTTGAGAAAATACCACATATATTGAATTTAATCTTGTATTAAATTTGGCCACATGGGCTGTATAATGATAATCAATTGGATTAGTGTTTGCCTTGTCTCTGATGCTAAAGAAACTGAGAGAAATAGGCCTGATTTGATGCGAGCCTGAAACCCTTGCGGGTTTGTCACATGTCCTACAAAGTATTTGAATCAACTTAAATAATTAAATAAGTTCAAGATTAAATTAGTGCTTAGAAATTGAAGAGAAAAGCCTCAATTGTGACACTGCATTTCAGAGCTGGTACACTCAGACTGGAGCCACAAAGACAAATTTAACATCTGAAGCCATTCACATTTGTATCTTTAGAAGTTTTTGCAATGTGCAACTTTTAAACTGCGCACACAGTATTTTCACCATGCAGCTCCCATGTATCCCAGTACTCTCTCTTTGTGCTAATGAAATTGGCTTTTTGCTCTTGAAACCTTCCTCAACTGCGCTTTAGTTATATACTTTTTTCCATTCCTGGGCATGCAGCAAATCACCAGCCACCTGTTGCAATCACAGTATAGTCCCATCTGGTTGTATTCCAGTCCTCATGTTAACTAATGATGTTTCCACTCCGTTTCCCCATCTAAGTGATTAAGGCTGTCGCCTTTTTAACGCGTGATAATGCTTTGTGTTTTACTTTATTTAATAAAAACATGTCCCACAGAAATAATCATTGGCCATTGTTTGGCCAGCTTTTGATTAGGAGTATTAATGTGGCACGCGTCTTTAAGCAAAGTTTTTAAAAAGTCACTCTGTTCACTACATCCCATCTTGGTGACCCAGACACCAAATATTTGAAGAGTTTTCAGAAAAGAATCACCCTCGGGCTGACTAAGATTTCAGTGTGGACATTAAGCTTAGGATCAGGCTTTTTTTATAACGAGTAATCCAAACCACGCAGCAGCGTATTAATGACTAACCTCATGTTGTAGATGGTCTCAGCTCAGACATTGTCTTGGATAAAGTTTGGTTTGCTTTCAGTGTTTCTTCGTGCAATGTGATGGTGTTTGTCTCTGTTCATCTGGGACCCTCAAAATGACCTTTTGTTGAGAACAATTTAAACCTCATCCTATGGCTTCAATATGCTAATACATTATTATTAGTCTAACCACTGTTCTGTAGCTAACCACCAGATAGCACATCATTATCTGTCAGCTAGCAGTAACCCTCCAACCATCACTGCTATTTAGTTTTCTGTCTTTGCCTATGTAAGTATGCAGCTGTATATTTACTTTATTAGAAATATTTAAGTCAGAACATAGTATTTTATATTTAAGAAGAAACAAGCTAGCTAGCTTCCTGCTAACTTCTAACCTAACCGCTAAACCTTGCAAACCCTCTTTGCATGGATGCTTTGATGTTAAACTTTATTGTCACACCCGGGAAAACAGCCGCGGTCCTCATTGTACTAATGCAGAAGGATTCTGGGCCGTTTCACATTTTGTTTGCAGAGTGTTTGGATAAGGAAATTGCTAATGAAGTCAGACTTGAAAAGAGGATTAGAATAGATTCTTTCACATTTTCTCTTACCAACAAGTTATTAATATCAGTTTTATCACATCAGGTTAAAAATATTGAGAAATGTTGATTTTAGTGTTTGATCAGGCTTGATAAATGGGTTTGGAAACAAGCATGTGGTAAACTGACTTTTGAAACGACCTTTGTTAGCAAACCACAATTTTACCCACTGAGATATTGAATGAATAAAAATTAACGTGCATTTAAATTACTAGAATTATATTGGCAGTCGAGATAAAAATCAGCATTTTTGTTGTTTTCCTGCTATAATAGGTTAGATTTTTCATATT
The DNA here is from genome assembly GCF_900408965.1 of Simochromis diagramma. Classification (NCBI taxonomy): domain Eukaryota; kingdom Metazoa; phylum Chordata; class Actinopteri; order Cichliformes; family Cichlidae; genus Simochromis; species Simochromis diagramma. The sequence continues at coordinate 288,265 of NW_024387444.1, read as the reverse complement.
TCTATAAACTGTTTTGTATATTATATATTTAAGAAAAACTGATTGAAAAATTGATCTAAGAACTCCACATATCTTAGTTTCAGAGAGAAGAGAACATTCAGGTTACCTCTTTACCCCCTTTGTAACAAACCCTACCCATCCAGCTGTGCAGAAAAGTTCAAAAAAAGACCCTAACCTAACCTCAAAACAATAAAGGATGTGTGTCTTGTACACCATTGCCATCTTGGTGTGGGTCAAAGTGCTAGCCATCTTTGCTCCCTCTCCTGCAAACAGTTGACACATCATGATGAGTGAAAGGTGTGCAGAGAACCAGGGAGCGGGGGCGGCATGGTGTGAGTGAGGGTACGTGACAGAGAGGTGAAGAGAGAGCTTTGTTTGGGCCTGAGTGTGTTTCGGGGCAGCTTAATTGAAGGATGTTTTAATGCTGTCGCAGGATGGCAGGTTGGAATAATCATAGCTATTTGTTTACGCAGCAGACACCCCAATTGACTTTTAATGGCTGCAGCCTGTGTAGTGTTTCCAAGTGCCCTGGTGGATTTGACTTTCATTATGGGGTGGAACATTCACTCGTCTCTTCTGCTTTTCTCTTTTGGTTTACATGAAGATGTTGGATTCTGCATAACTGATGAGGGAACTTTGAGGTTTGCTGGTTTGAGAGTTTTCCTTTCACACTGCAAGGATGCACAGCAAATGCTGTACGCCTTTCCAAATTCCTACCTTCTGTACATTTTAGAAACTTAAAGATCGCCTTTGTCCTGAGTTTCAGAAGCACTGATCACAGAACGGGTGTTAGCATAATTTAAAAAAGGTTTTCTGAGCTTTGTTTTAGGCTTACTTTCTTTTAATAGATTTTAAACTTCAAAAGGATTTTGCTAAAACAAAATTCTATTACCTGGAAGATCTTCTCTCCATATGTCTACCACCAGTGTTTCCTCCGGTAATTAAAAAATCAAGACATGTACCACTTTGCTAGAGAATGCCGAAGCGCTGACTGTAGGCGATTATTAACATAGCGACTTTAAAAGGGGCCAGTTTGTTCATTGAGGGATAAGTTTTGTCTGACCTTCTCTGTGGCAGGGTCAGGGGTCACATCACTAAATAGGATTTAAAGATGGCCGCTGCTCCTGCTGCTGTCCGTCTTCACTTTAGCCCCCAGGGCAGAAGCTTCCTGTTAGCCAAATTAACAACAAAAGCATCCTTGTTGTCATGCATTATTACTACAAAGCACATTTTAGGACATTCTGAAGTCACTGTGACTAGGGCAGGTCCTGTAATCTGTGGGGAGTCAGTTTAGCTGGAATTTACCCTCTTTTTTTAATCTTACCAATCTCATCCTCAGTTTCTAATGGAGCATTGATCAGCTGTTGGGCGTGAGAGGTGTAAAACAGTACTGTTATCTACTTAATGACCTTATATAGAGGATGCACTTTAAGGCTTTTAATGTACACAACACTGACGGGAGTGTAGATGGGAACAAGACACAATGAGTGTGCGTATTTCTGCAAATTTATCAGCACCCTATGAAACATGCATGCATTGATTGTTGGTTGATTGCAATGAAAACAATAGCCATAATATATGTATATTGTCTAAATTCAACTACAACTATCGCCACACACAACAGCGACCGTTCAGACACAGTCATGCACACACACACACACACACACACACAAAGAGAGAGAGAGAGAGAGTACTGGATGTTTAATTACATTAATATGCAATATCAGCCATTAGTAGCTCTTTAATTATGAATGGAGATGGAATGACACTACCATTAATATTTAATTAAAGGGCAATAAAGTGTTATTTGGCAGCATTACAAAACTAGACACTAATAAAGGAATCTCTTTAGCCAGTAATCACTGGAGACAGAAGAGCCCCGTCCCTCTTAAAAATTGACTGTGTGAAACAGTAAAAAACACAAAGGGCACGTCAAGGTCAAACGTGTGGCACTTGATCCAAAACAAAGAAGCGTGTCACTGGTTCTTCACATCTTTCCACTGACAAAACACATCAAACAGACATAAATAGCAGAAGGAAAAAGGAAGCAAATTAGGCACCATAGTAATGCTAACATCTCCCACCGCAACCCCAAGAATATTCAGACACCCCCCTCTCATCCACAGCTAAAGCCAGGTCAATAAAGTCATTGACAGCTTCCTTGGACAACACGAGGTCAGTACACTTTGCTGTTGCATTTTTGCTTTGAACAAGAGCAAGTTTTAATATGTAGGCTACAGAATAATTCTGACAATATAATTATAAATCCTCACAAGAAGTCCCACTGCAGGCAGATTTGTGTCCAAAGTTTGCCCAGGCAGGAATGTGTGATGCCAGCAGGAACAACGCATTACTTAGCAGCAGACTCCCATGCAGTGACATTGAGATGCTAAAGCTGTAGCTTGTTTACACAAGTTTCCCCCTTTTCTCCTTTGAGAAGCCACCATTTAGCCAGACAATAGGCACAATGTGGCCCTCATCTGTGAGTGGGCCGGTCTGACAAGGCAAACAGTCAGCTGGGGCACTCTGGTTTGCTCTGGAGTGGATGTTTAGATCAGTGGGACGAAGCATTGTTTTAACCTAGAGGGCCATGATACACATACAAATTTCTGAGGCAATAAAGTGCTAAATCTTGTTTGCCACCATAAAGAACAATGTTGTCATCTGTGTCATCATTTAAAGCTTCTGTTATAGTTTTTAATTTCTCAAATTTGCACACGTATATTTGCAAATTTGAATCGAAATAAAAAGCAAACTTCATCATTTGGATTTCACATGCACATGTGATGTGACAATAAAAGTGATTTGATTTGATTTGATTTGATTTGATTTGATTTGATTTGTTTTCTTTGTGATTTCTAGCTTCACTTTGTCACAGTAAAAGAAACCCACAAGAATTTGAACAGCACTGTAAAACCTTTTGCTGTCGTAGTCTGGGCAGGTTTTATCTTCTGTTTTTTTCATGTCTCTCTTTTGTTCTCTCTCTGAGTCTCAGGTGGAGGGCTGGGCAGGCTTGTCCATTGGGCGGAGTCATCACTATTGAGTGATCGGTCAAATTTGGTGGTCACTGAAAAATTGTTTATTTTGCTACCATATACAGGTAAATGTCAAGGAAGATTGACTAGCAAAGAAGAGCAGGATATACATCAGTTCAACTGGAATAAGTTTTATTTATAATATAAAAGAAGATAATGTAAAATGAAATCTGCGGATGCTATCATATAATATTTCCCTTGCTCGTTAGTGCACCTATAAGAGGCTGTGTACATCTCTGAGCTAACTTCTTACAGAGTGCGAGACTGACAAGCAGGCCTCAGCACTCCCTCGGCATATATTAAGTCCAGCTAATGAGCTGGTCAATGTGACAAGAGGCGGCTGTGATCGATGTCCCCTCTAAATTGATGGGCTCTGCCAACGAAGGACACTGACCCACCGAGAAATGTTGATGAAGTAACCGACTGGAAACTCACACTTCCTCTCGGGCTGCGAGAAGCCTGTGCACAGAATTAGCAGGACATGCGGTTATTTTCACTGCACATGTGCAACATATCATCATCGCTTGCACTTTCATTAACAATTTCCAAAACCTAATGAAAGAGTTAACTATGACATGCAGTGACCACATGATAGAAAAAAATCTTTTTAAATGGGTTTGATGTGCATTGGAGAATGATGTAAAATGTTATTACATGTCACATCCAAAAATCTGCTGACGTCTGATGTGTATTGCAGATTTCACTGTGTTAGCATTCTTTAAATTTTAATGAGTAATTTGAACGCTGATGTCATGTGAAATTTCACATTTAGGGGTATTAAAATTTGCACTCATAAGCTTATGCTACAAAGCAGATATATTTATTCTTTTGTGACTATCAAATAAAGGTTAGATTATGTTTCTTTAATGGTGTGACACCTGATATGCACTTCAGCTTCTTTCAGCGTCATCTAATTGTGAGCAATGTATGGGTATCTCTGTTTTTGCCCATTTCAGGCCCAGTGAAAGAGACCGGGACCTGAATCTGCATATAGTAATCATCAGAACATTTCCCAGCAGAATATATTTGCATAAGATTATTACTCATTGGCAGTGACCCCGATTAAGGATGAGCCACATTACTAATAGGCTTCTCTTAATGCTAAAATATAAATCCTGGGATATATATCCGCTTTGACATTAATGACTAAATGTTACTTCTCAGCCTTGTCGCAGCGATGATCAAAAGTACTTCACTTCGCTTTTTTTTTAACCCCTCCTCTCTTTAAAATTTCAGTTCTGTCTTCCTTTTCCGACTAATATTGTGGATAAAAGATTTCTGTGTGTCAGGCTTAAAGAGGGGAGATTTTTCAGCTATTCTGGCAGAGAAAGTTTTGATGGCATGAGAGGGAAAGTTGTGCATGAACTTGGAGGAAATGCGATGAATCAAGTATAAAGTATAAAAGCTTCTCTAAAGCTTCTCAGCACATGCAGGACAACAAGATATTGCAATTGTTAGCTGCATGTACATTTATACATGTGTACATTAATGCCTGAGGAGTCTATCGCTTTCTTCCTGTCTCTGTCTTCTGGCACATTCTCTGTCCCGACGTTAACCAATAAAGATGAAATGTCTTCAAAAAAACAGCCAGTGTCCCAACAGACTTTTTCAGCCGTCCGCAGGTCCTGTTCAGTATGCAGCACGGGCAACAACTCAATTAACCAAAAGCCCCTAGCCATCACAGCAGCAGGCTGCCTCATAATATTTCCTATAATGTTTCATCCAATTTGGTGAGTTTGACGTTTACCCCCTGCAGGACTGCAGCAAGAGACAGTGACTGAAGGCAAGGGGGCACTGAGGTGGTGGTGTGTGCGAATGGTAATGTGGCCTGGAAATCATTGCCCGGGCCTGCAGGTGAGAATGCATCATCACCATTTTTTTAAAATCAACTCTTTCAAAACTTTGCAAGCACTAGAATCTATTTTTCAATTTTTTCGGCATAAACTTAACAGTCCTCAAAAGAAAAAAAAGAAAAAGTAGAAACAGTGTGGATAGTGTATGCATGAGAGAGTGTGTAAAAAATTATTTTGTGAAATATTGCACACGCTGCAGAAGTAATAGACTGCTGAGAATGGGTGAGGGGGGGTGTTTATAGCACTGTGCCATTGGATAAAGATAATGTTTTAGGAGAGTTTCGCAGGGCTAGCAGCCGTAAGATCGTCTGCTCTAAAGCGAGATTATTTTTTTTGAGAAGCCTGTGAGCCACTTTAAGACGTCCTATCATTGGCATGACCCTGCTTTTACCTCTCTACCCTCTCCAACAGCCCTCCCCATCTTTCCATCTCTCCTTCTCTCGGACAGAAGAGGACTCTGCGGCTCCTAAGTGACGACAGGAGAGTCACCCCGGTGGAACTGATGCCCCCGATCAGTGATGGGCTGGAAAAGCATAAAGGCAGAAAAGGAAGGTGAAGGAGGGTTTGGTGGGGGGGGGGGGGAGGGGGGAGAACGAGGATAACGCTGATACAGCAATTTCCCTTACCCACAGAGGGAGAGAGAGAGGGCAGTGGGGTAGAGTGAGGGAGGTTGATAGAGAGAGGTGAGGATGGAGAGAAAGACAAGGAAGGGGAGGGGTGGGGAGGGGTCTCATTTATGATTAAAAGATAGGCCAGATAACCCTGCGAGCCTGGCCCATCACTCTCCTTTAAAATGAGGTTCTAATGGCACCTGGGGAGGAAAGGGAGGCTTGGGCATCATTAACCAGAATCTCTGAATCCTTATACCAGGGTGGGATATCTCTTGGAAAAAAAGCGCACCTAGCTTGGAGCACTGGGTATGTGAGAAGCATTTGCACTGCATGCACACTGTCGAGTGTTCAAATTGTGTACATGGTTCACATTGACAAAATCAGCAAAATGCCTCAGAGCCATCAAGATAAGAGGAGGATATATGTGTGTATGCAACTGGTTAGATGTATATATGTGACACTGCATGTCTGATCTTACTGTCTCTCTGGAACATGTCGCTCCTAATGAGAAGGTGATTAACGGTAATGTGTCTCATTACTTAAAACAGGTTTCATCACGGCACAAAGTGCTGCTAAAGTCGCCACTCTGTTCAAATATGGTTTCTTACAGCTGGCGGGCTCAAGTCTGGTCTGCGATTTTCATCCACAAATCGAAAGATTGATTTGAGCCTATGTTCTTCTTTTTTTCTTTCTTCTTTTTTTATTCACAAAATGTGTGAATTAATAGTCTCAAGATGAAATACATCACACAGCTTTTGTTAGTTTTCCATTCTTAATGAAAAAAAAGAAAAAAAGATTTCCTCTTGGACTTCTGCTGCAACAGCATGTTTGGATCTTCTAAGGCACGGGTGTCAAATATAAGGCCCAGGAGCCAAAATCGGCTTGGCAAAGAGACCAGTCTGGCCCACTGGATGGCTTTGTAAAATGTGGAGGACAGGATACATTTTCGGACTTTTGGACTTGGAGTTTTTCTTTTTTTTTTCCCCTGCTGATATGACATCTACAGCTGTTCATATAAGGGCAGAGTCATGAAGTACAGCAACGGATTTACTATACCGTGTGGAAAATCTGGAACAGACTGTTGGAATTGCACATCTTTTTTTTTTTTTTACATCAGGGATTAAATGTGTAGTTAAACTTCTATAGATGGATAGAAAGAGGAGTTTTACTGGTCCAGCCTGCTTAAGGAAAGTGCTAAAAAATGGGTTTGACTTCCCGTTCTAATGTTACAGCAAGCAAAGCCCGCTTTTAGCCATTGAAGGTGATGATAATATTGAGGACACAAACACCGCCGATTTTTTTTATGTCTTCTGAATTCTCAATTGAATTTAACTCTTTTTATAAAGTTCCAGTTTGCAGAAACATTCACCTCAAGATGCTTGACATTGTAAGGTAAACACAATATTAGAAAGAAACCCAACAATCACACAACCCTCTATGAGCAAGCATTTGGTGACATTGGGAAGGAAAAACCCTGCATTCTCTACATTTTTCAACCCATCTTCTCCAGCATTAGGGTCTACCCTGCGTTCTCCACCCTGGTCTAATTATCTTTGGTCCCTCTCCTGCCTGTTAAAAGACAAAAGTGCAGTAGACAGCCCATCTTATGGTCTCTCTTCATAGGAATGCTAACAGTTTGCAACCTGACCCAGTGTCTCTCTGGTGCTACCCAAACAGGGCTGTCCGACTATCCTGAAACCAACACCATGTGTGTTTCCATCACTCATATTGAGATATCAGTGTCTTTATAGTTAGAAATCCTCCATATATTATCAGTGCTTCTCCAGCTGCCATCATAACTCTTGCTTTCCTGGACAACACATCTATCTTATTTTGGAGCACATATCCACAGAGTGTTTCAGTCTGAAAGAAGACACGGTGCCACAGGAGGGGGCATACTGGATAGATGATGTACAAGACTTTTCATTTCAGCAGCTTGGGAACTTACGGATAAGTCCAATCCCTTTCAGTCCAAACCCACATAGTAATGACCCTAAGTGAAACCAAATTTGATCAACATAGTTTATTTGCCGTCTTGACATCTGTCACCAAACATTGTGCTTTTACTGGATGCCTATCATGGTACCCTGCATCTTAATATAAGACTTATAAGCCTTTTTTCTCTGAAAATGACTTTTTGCTCCTCTTTTGAAATATTTCACGTAACTATAATTCTAAACAAATTATACAGAATTATGAACGATATGAAACTGTCTGCAAACAGAAAATAGACTTTACCAACACCCCAATAACTGATTTCACAAAAGCTAAAGAACATCAGTGTTTTGTTGTTTCAGTGAAATGGCACTAAGGGTTTGGGAATACTGCAATGTGTATATACAATAGCACAGTGTGGTTAGGTGCCTTGAGAAACATTTGCCTTTGGCAATTACACCAAATTAGCATGACTGCAAAATGTCTACCTAACATCAGGCTCAGTAAACATTATGTGGCACGAGTTGTACAAAGTATATGTTAGTAAAACAAACCAGGTTTACACCTACTCTGAAGAAGCCAGTATTAAAAAACAAAAATGCTGACAGAGAATAGAAAGCTGTCAAAATGTTCAAAAATATTGTGTTTAGTGACTTCTGTGCTCAGGTTTGCATTAGAACACGATTTATAGAGCATGTTTGCCATGTTAGACAGTATTTCAAATTATCCAAATGAGGGGCAATAGACAGCTTTTTATTGTCTGCAACATTGCATGAAAAGCTGCAAGTAGCAAAAAGACACAAGCCAACCTTTTAACCTTACACTGTACTGGGAATAATCATTTCCTCAGATTACGATGAGTCCATTTTTTTGTTCATGCGAATAGTGAGATAATTTGTTCAGCAGTGGCTGGATTAAGATGTTCAGTCGAGCGTAATATTCTACGGAATCATCAAAGTAGATTTTTTTTTCCTGATATCACACAAGACCACTGTGTGTATAACTTTAGGGTGGATGAAAACAAAATTCAGAAGTGATAAATAACAGAATCTGTATTGGAAAGGACAAGGAGGACAAACAGTTGCAGAGTAGCAAGGGTTGTTTACCCCTCATTGTGTGTTTCCATAATGCCCCTCTGGACAGTCTGGTTGTGTGCCTGTTGGGAGGGGAGATGTTGACAGTGGGCAGTGGGGTTGGTGGGGTCCCTTTTAGCACATTCATAAAAGCAGCATTTAGCATTGTCACAACAACTGCTTAGGAAAAGCCAAGCCTCCATTAAACAAGGGCAATGATGCACTACAAAGTTACAGCCCCTCAGCCCCCCCACCACCCGCCCCAATCCGAGTAACTTTCTGCCTGTTGTATACAGCTTGGTACACGGCAGGATGAGAGAGTTTTTCTGAGTGATTTCCAGTGTGAAGTTATGGTGTTGATTAGCGCAGTGACAGCTGCCATGATTAAAATGGCTGATAGTAATAGTGCAGCATTCATGCATTGACAACTTTGCTCTGCATGGCTTTGTGAGTGGTGATGTATGACACCATTAGGGTAACCTCAGGGCCCTGGAGGACACTTATCTCCCTCGTCACGTCCTTCACACTTTCCATTCTCCCTCTAACAAAAGGACGCCTGCTCCCCAGTCTGCATGCTTATGAATTGTGTGTGCACACGAGCTTGTGATACGCATCTGTGTGTCTGCTCGCTGTCCATCTTTGCTAGTGAAAACGAATGCTATAGAATATTTGGGTGAGCCTGTGTATATTTTTGTTGTTTGTAAAGCTGAGTCAAGGCTTAGGCTTCTGGTACATTACAAACAAGACCTTTATACCAAGCTGTCTTTTCTGTGCTTATGCTGCTCTAAATCCTGATTTATAATCACGCACATACATAGTTTAGTTCCTACGTGTATATTTTCTGAACATAATGGCATAATTTTCTTTCTCCTTGTGAAGTGATTAAAACATTCTATCTTTACCCAGATTATTAAATAATTAAAAAAAGAAAATACCACAATTTCTAGAGAATTGTTTTCCAATTTATCTTCTCAAAAACAATACGAAAGTCTATGTTTAAATAGACAACAGAAAAAACTTTCTTCACTTCTTTGAGGTACATAGTGAGTGCTATCTCAAGGAGATTGTTGCACAGCCAGGCTCAGCTTTTGCACAATGCTAATGAAAATTACATAGCTGAGTCACTAAATATTTTTAAGCTGATGTTCTCGATTTATTATTTTGGAAGGTAACATTTTATTGTAATAATAATATATGACAAAAAATTTAATAGAGACTGTTGTGTGTGTGTTTTTTAACTATTTCTTTTCTACTGGGAGTGCTCAGATCATTGAAAGACCTGGTTGTTTCGTAGAAACAGTGGTAAGATTAACATTAGAACACACAATTTATTATCAAAAAGTACTCAGAACAGCGTCGTTTAAAAGATAAGATAAGATAAGATAAGATAAGATAAGATAAGCTTTATTAGTCCCACATGTGGGAAATTTGTTTTGTCACAGCAGTGCACAGTGGACAGTGCAAAGTTATATAGCAAAAATTAGAATATAATAAGAATAATATACTGTACACAACTGTACAGAATAGAATAGAATAAAATAAAATACTATATACAGTAGAATAAAATAGAATAAAATGTACTATAGGATAAAAATAGAATGCCAATGCAACTGAGTGAAAATACAACTTTGTCAGAAAAGTGTATTGCACTTAGTCTTATTGCACATGTGTGGGTTTGTGTGTTTGATCAGCTGCAAAAGTCTTTGTTGTGGAGTCTGACAGCAGTGGGGAGGAAAGACCTGCGAAATCTCTCCGTCCCGTTCCGTCTCCGTCACTCACCACCTCCACTGGGTCCAGAGGGCATCCTAGAACAGAGCTGGCCCTGCAGATCAGCCTGTTCAGTCTCTTCCTGTCCCCAGCAGAGAAAAAATGCTATCTAATTTCAATTTCACTGATCTCATGTTTAAGGTCATCTTACACTCTGTGGTTTCATTGTAGACTAGAAAGCAAACATCATCTTCACGTGGACATGAAACAGAACTTGTGCTGTGTCCCGTAAACATCGGAAGTTGGATTTCAGTGCTGGGAGCAAAATAGGAGCAAAATAACTCCCAAGCTGAGAAAGAGGATTTGTTTTGCTCCTTAGTTATGCACCCATCACTAGCAGCACAGTGCAGTACTTGTTGTTTTCTGTGTATAAAAAGCACATTCATGGATGGAATATAGTCAGAGCTCTACATATGGATTATTCAGCCAGTCAAAAACAGACAAACATGTATAGATGACAAGTTTGTGTTCACTGCGGCGATCATGGATTGTGAACTCGGAGATTTCCAACTGGGAATTCAGAAATTCAGTCTTCCAACTTCAGATGGATTGCACCATTGGGCCAGGGTCTTTAAGAGCATTGTGAGTGGGTGTTCGGGGCGCAGCTGGATGGATTGTGGGGTTCCCCTTCTTACTGCTCACCACTGGTCGTTGATGTCTCCCTGACTATGTGGGCACCTCATAATTCTAAGGTGTATAGCTGGATGTTTTGGTGTGGTTGTTTGGAATGACTTGGGATACTTTGGGGGAGGGCTGGAAGGGGCTCTGCTAGGTTCTCGGTTGCTGGGACTGTTGCAGTCGGCTGCTAGTTGCCTCTGGTTCTCTGCGGCTTGTACCCTTTGGCCATGTGGACTCCATCAACCTTTGCAACCTCTCCCCTGGTTTTCATCAGGATGTGTGGCTACTTGGGTGCGTTGTCGTGGTTTCTCACCCTAATTATCAAGTTAGGGTTCTTGCCCAAGGACACTTCAGATCAGCAGTCTTCCACTTCAACGATTGTGCTCACTTTAACAGATACTAGAATGTTACACAGCTCATGTCTGACAAAGGTGTTACTCCTTTAAACAGGAGCCATAACCAGAAGTCATAAGCCATAAGTTTTATCACAAGAGACAGCATGTCTTAGTGTTTTTGGTCTAAACCACTTGTGAGGCACAACAACAACTTACAAACGGCAAGATAACTATAAACACCTCTTCATGCCCATGGGGCCTGTCTGTCGCGCTGCACTAGGCAAATGTTTGTGAGAACACCTCTGTAAACATGCGCATCCTTGGAGGGGTCAGCCAAGCGGTGGCTGACACCTAACACACCCACGCCACTGATACTGCAGTCATGTCAACGGAAGTGTAAGGCAATACCCAGTTTTCCTAACAAGTTGAACCTCACTAGATTCACCCTGGCATCCCAGGACTCCAAACATATGTCCCCTCCCCACTTCAGAAATACACACACTCTTATTTTTGGCGGCATGCAACCCCTTAATTATTTCAGAGGGCTGAATTTGAGACGATTTGGTTCGTAAGGTTTTGCAGAGGGCACGGAGTCAAGATCCCAAGGAATATCAAGAAAGACGCACCGAAGGCGGCGAGATATTTAAGGCAGAGGGGTGTGGGAGTGGTCGGTAGAGATTTAGAGGATAGACACGTTCGCTCACACAAGCGCCGTCGCATGTACAAACTGCTGTCACTGTCTCTCTTGAGCCCTTCTCTCCTGTCCTCTAGCTGCTACCCTTACCACTGCTGATGAGAAAAACAGACACGAGTGCTAAGCTCTGTCTTTGCCTGGGATTGATAACATTTGTAATTGAGGTGCTTGCTATGGAGTGCCAGCTTCCTCGCTTCTTGGACGGTAGTTTCCAGGTTGTCTCAAGCGCAGAGACGAGGAGGCGATGGGGGCGACGGGAGGAATTTGAATGTGTTAAGAGTGTGCGGTGTCCACACGGCCGTTAGCAAACAAACTCGTGTGGGGAAAGCTAAGATCAAATTCAGTGCCATCTAAAGGCCTGTTCTGTGATTTATGCCAGCCCTTTTTATTTGGGCGAAATTATCCACATTGTTACCGAAGCGGAGAGGGAGAAAAAGACTGTTTGATGAAAGCTGATTACAACAGAGACTTGGACAAACACGGATCCTGTCATAATTAAGCCCACTTATGAAATTATTATGTTTATCAGCGTATAAACAGTACCCTTAGATGTGTTGACATTAGTGTCAGCATTTGCAAAGGAATGAGTGCATTGCAGCACAAGCCATGCTGACACTGGACTCCAGATCGAGCCATTTTCCGAATGCTTTCAGATACTGTTTTCTCTAAATTGCTTTTACTGATTTCAAAATTTAAATGAAATACATTTATATAAAAAAATTAAAGTGCTTAATGCTTGTAGCATATAAAGAAAATATCGATATTTCTCGATATTATAGATATGTGAAAATGTAGAAGATGTGAAACCTTAATGTTCCCTGTCATGTCACAGTGTGATGGAAGGAAGCTGTGTGTTTCTTATATAATAAGAAAGAGTTATTTCTTTAAAGTGGACACTGAAATAGGTAGCTGGACCAGTTATGATAAACATCGCCATAATAAAAAATACTTATGTTTACATTTTAATAAGCTAGATAAATGCAGACTAAATTAAAAAAGTAAAACAAACTCTGAGATTTTGGAAATAATGAGAATTTAAAAAAAGGACCAGAATAATCTGCATTCAAATTTCGTGTTCATGTCACGCGTGTTATTCGATTGCAAACACCTGTTGTTTGCCTATGAGGATAGTTGTGCGGTGGTCGAGTGATGTAATGGAACAGCACGAATATAATTAGAGTAATGATGCATGGATATGTAGTCCGATGCCCAAAATTGTGCAATGAAGCTAAACCGTGTTCAGTTGATCTGCCCTGTAAAACAAATTTCTATTATAAACGTAAATCAGTGATATGTTGGCAAGCACGTAGTAAATTTAGTCAATTTAGTTTTTAAGTTCTCTAAACACATTTTCTATCATAAACATTTTAAACCACTCCAACCTGCAATATAACAACACAGTGAACAAGACCATTTTTGTTATTAAATAATCATGTTTAGCAGGGAAAATAGCCATCATGTCTTAATAAGTTCCCCTCAGTCTAATAAACACCGGGAGAATCTCATCAGGGCTAAAACTTCAGATCAATACAGACTGAGTGAGAGTAATAGCTTTCACCTTACAAGACACATATTTCAATTAAGCGCAGTTTTCAAGCAGACGTGACATTTTGTTAGTGGTTAAATAACTTCTTCTATGATGAATCACTGATTATTTAAGACAAATTTTGCATAGAGAAGGAAATAGGATAAAATGATATGCATCTGATTTCATCTTGGTTATGTCCAAGTATCTTTTTACCTACATTTATTCCTTACCCAGGATCAAAGTTTAGAAGTAAGTTGTACAAATGACCTACAGAGATTGTGGCTTCCAAATGGCAAGTCTAAAAGGAACAACTCTGATAAATCATAGCGCGAAACATGAGTCCGTGGCTGTTGTCGGAGATTTATCGGCAGCTGTATTTTTCTAGTGTCAACTGATGTTCCATGAGACTTAGCCAGCGTCTTACATTGCTTCCACCCATGCTCACTCCCCACCAACACATACCCACACACACACATACTTGCACTGCTCTCTGAAATACACACTACACTTCTCCACTCCATCAACAGCTGCCCAGCATTTAAATTCGAGAGCTATTCCTGTGAGACTGTTAAACACGACAGATTGAGATGAGTGGCAAACCTCTAGTGCTAGCATTAGCCCACTTATCTTATTAGTGGGGCAGCTCTAATACATTTGATACCCCTCCGGCTACTGCTGGTGTGGCCTCAGGGAACCGGCAGCGTCTTCAAAGACCAGATCTGGCGTCCTGGAGCCTCAGCATGCTGAGAGGCATACCACAACCATGTCGGTTTGAATTCAGTCTGCAGTTGCTGCACATCTTACTCTCACTGTATTTTTCCATTGACCAGTCAATGCAAACTATTTGAAGAACAAGAATATGCTAAAAATAGACATGTTCTAAGTATTATTATTTTTGGTTCACTTTTAACTTTATATGGCCTAGGTATATCCTCAACATGGCACTTTAACAGAATTTTATTTTTAAGTAATGCTTGTACTGTACTGACAGTTAAGATTGAACCTAGACTAAAGAAATTGAGCTATCACACTATCCCTGGTGGGAAACAGTTGTTTATTTCTCAGTGTGGTGTATTAAGATTTTCACTTGAACCACTTGAAAGACTAATTTCTTCTTTACAATTGCTTTATTCCAGCGCACTATCTTGTGCAATGCCCAAATGCACCCATATTAGTATTGCATTAGTCTTAAATCAATACAAAGCGTACACAGAGTTATTACACTACAAAAAGCAAATTATCTTCGGCTGAGCTGTACAACGAGGTACTTGTATGATAATGTTGCAATAGTTCCTAATAAGATGTTGGACAGATTAGGCCAGAAGGATCATCCTGTAATTAATTTACATTACTTCACTGAGAGGATGCAGTGTTCATACTGGAGCCTTCTGCTGCATGAATGAGAGCTTAGGCTCACTGACAGCATTTCTCAAACCTTGGCTGGTGACCTCGCCTAATTCTGGTCAGAACACACATAGCAAGAGTGCAGATTGTTTGCACGAGTGTAGGCTGCAAGTTGAGAACTTGTTTCTTTGAGTTAGGTTTATTTACCATTAACTGGTTGATTGTTTTTTAGTCTTGTTATTATGATTAAATTGATGTTATTTTGTTAGAAAGGCATTGTTAATCTATAAATTAGCTAAATTTAGCATTTAGAAGTTAGGCTAAAGTTACTGTACAGTGCTTAACACATTTATTACACTACCAGTCAAATTGGATGACACAGCTGCCTTAAATTATAATATTGGTTGTGTTGCTTCCGTAGTTGTTAACCCACCAGTATTCACAAGCTCTTTAATCAAAAAAAAAAATTGTAATATTAAAATATAATAATTGGTGTTATCCATGAATTTTCAAATCTACTGTTTTACAACAAGCACAATAATAATAATAATAATAATAATAATAAAGCACATTATTATTAATATTATTTAATTTAATTTAATTACAGTTATTTAAACTGCTTTCCCAAACAGGAAAAGCAGTTTAAATAATAAATAATATATAATATAAAGATGTGAATTCTGTTTGTTAGTGATCTAATAAATAACAAGCAGAATTCACTTTTCTTTTCTTTTCTTTTCTTTTTTTTTGAAGTTTTGAAGTTTTTAACAGATTTTTTTTGGGGGGGGGGGGGGGTCAGATGCACTGCAAAACCAGCAAAAGTTTGACATTTTCATTGGGAAATAACCAGATCAAAAAGATCAACATAGCTTTTTTTTTTATTAACTGAGGTTTGACCAGAAAATATTAAAAAGTGATCTCATAAAAGAAAAAAAAAGCTTAAGTTGTAATAAAATAGATATATTGCATAGTTAATTGTAGTCTTATTCTTTTATTTTTATTTTATAAATAATAAAGAAATATAAAAAATAGATATAAAATATTATAGCAAACAAATATTATTCACCAGCTTGATTCAAGCATATGTAGAAGAAAAAATGAGCATTGTCAAGATGTATTCAGGTGACATTTTCATATCATTTACACTCGACTGTCAGGAATCCCCTTCTGAAGTGGTGTTATTTAGTAACCTACTTCGTGGTTTTGGTGTGATTGACAAGTAAGTTCTGTAGTGGTAACGATATGGTGTAAAGAAGTCCCTGTGTGTTACTGTAAGCAGCAACACATAAGTCTAACCTTTAGCTGCTAACTGAAAACTGAGCTGAGGAGAGCTGCTTTGAAGATTTGAACCCTGTGCTTACGCATCAAGAGCGCACACGCGCAGCTACAGCACAGGCAGAGCCGCACACAAAGCCATGCAAATATGCTTCAGGTTATTTTTCAGCATCTAGTATAGTATACTACACCTTGACTGCTGCCTCCACTTTAAACCCTCACAACAACAAAAATAAATAAATAGCGATCCCTCTGAGAAAACTTCCTGTTAGTACTTCTGGTGACAGGTGAAAGATAGCCAACTGTCTTCTTTGCCTTTCTTCTGTTTAGTTACTCTGATGGCCCCATACGCACACATGCATACATAGTTACACAATCCTCTCCATCAGCACCCTGGAGTGTAGAAATTGCTTACCAAGACTCTTTGCTATTCTTAAAGGAGTCATGTCAACATGTTGGGTGGGCAGACAAGCACTTTACTGCTCACCTGCCTTTCTTTAGCTTCACTCTTTCTTTCTCACACTTTCTTTTCCCCCACTACCTCGCTCTCTCTCTCCTCACCGCACACACAGACACTTGTCACCATAAAACAGGTTGTGTTGTCAAGTTGCCTGTCACCATGCTTGTACCTCTGTGCCATATATGAGCTCTCTCAGCTGTTCCTCACACTTGAACCACAATTAACCCCTGGCATATGTATGCCCATGTGCACGCTCTTGCATGCGCATACACGCACACACACTTGCAGACATCTACACATAGTTTGCACTCTCTTTTGCTCTTTCTCACTGCGGCTGCCCTTTCACTCTCAGCTCTCAGGCTACAAGCCAATCCGTGCCAGAGGGTCATTCTCTCTGTCAGTCAGTGTGTAAAGCTGTTTTCACACATGCACCACAGCCCAGAACCTTTCCAGATCTTACCCCTCACCTAAACCAGAGTATTATATACGGTCTAAAAATTGTAGACTGTATATAAAAAGATGGATGTACCTACCATGACCTTATCATTGCCTTTTGAGACTCCCTGTTCTAAAGCCATAACTTGTTACATACATTTGGGATACTGACTGGAAATGTGAGCTAATGCTAGCTAGCTTTGTTAGCAATGTGAATGCACAACTTGTTTGGGACGACAAACAAGCAAAGATTCTTGCTAATTAATTATTAAGTATGATGCAAATAAAATCCTAGGATTGAATCCTTGGATGAACTGTTACACAGTGACATGCTGATTTAAACACTCTGACTTCATTGCATAAGGGTTAGAATTTGGAAATTAATTTAGAATTAATGTTATTAGTGTTAATACAAACCTTATGAGCATGTCTAATCACTTTTATAGAATTTGTTCAAATGTTGTTATTCATCCTCTTACAGTTTTTTCTGAATGCTTAAACCCTAACTGTGATTCCTGTAGCACAATCTCTAAAACTATTCAGACTTATAGCAAAACCACTCACTGAGTTTGCAAAACTAAAAGCACAAAAACTGCTTTGCACTCAATTTGCAATTTTGTAACACACACTTTGCAAACCTGTAGGCACAATTCACTGCACAACACTCAATTACCAAATTTCCAACACACTCCTAGCAAAAGTATACACATGTATGGCTATCATTAACACTAATTTGCCAACTGTCTGGCACACTTTCACATGTGAAAACTTTTTTAGATAATTAGTTCACTTTGCAATCAGCCTAAGCACTATAATACAGGTAAGCTGTGTGTGCGGAGTACAATGGAGGGAGTAGAAAGAGTGAGAAGTAGAGGAGGCCGAGGAAGAGGACGTGGAGGTGAAGAAGTAGGATGAAGAGGATGACAAGGACAAGGAGGAGCAAGAGGAAGATGAGGAGGGGGGAGAGGAAGATGAGGAGGGGGGAGAGGAAGATGAGGAGGGGGGAGAGGAAGGGTAGGAAGAGTAAGAAATAGAATTGCTGATGACATCAGAGCTACAATAGTGGACCATGTAATCAACCGTGGAATGACCCTGAGGGTAGCTGGCCAACGGGTCCAGCCTAACTCGAGCCGCTACACTGTAGCAAGTACCATAAGGACATCTTGAAATGAGAATCGGTTACAGTTTTTTACAGTCGCTAACAAGCGTTTGTCCAAACAGTTGTCACATTTGCAAAACTCTAAACACAATTAGCACAGGATCGGTCTGTTGTGGCCATACCATTCACACATTTCATGTCGTGTTCACCCAATATGCAGTCAGTGAACACATTTCCACAATGCTTACATTTTCTTAACAGACAAGTTATACCTCCCAACAAAACTATGGACTGTTCTTGTAGTATCTACGAATGTTAACACACAACATCCCACAATAGCAAAAACAATATTCCAAACCGTAGATACAGTATAAAAACCTCTGCCCCTGCAATGATATCAGTACAAAAACAATATCAATATCAAAAATATATCTCAGCTGTAAACAAACAAACAATTGAATAATTGACACACAGCTGATTTATGTTGGGTAAATTGGGCCAACCACACCTTCTTCCATTCTGGCTTAGACTCAGTGGGGTTCATAAGGCAAGACCTTGAGGAGTGATGTTTTTGGAAACAAAAAAAAGACAAACACTGTAATGTCTGGTCGAGGAGGAGTAAGAGCAAGGGGCCCAGAGAGAAGAGCAGGCCCAAGGAGAGGGCAAGGTATAGGTGTAAGAATGCGTGGTGGTGGCATTCCAAGGGCTGCAAGAACAGTAGTCAGTGATGAAATCCGTGCCACTATCATTGACCATGTAATCAACCATGGTCTTTCACCAAGAGAGGCTGGTGAAAGAGTGCAGCCCAATTTGAGGCGGTCAACGGTTGCCTCCATTATACGCACCTTTCAACAAACCAACAGGTAAGTATTGCATTTTACATGGATTGTTCCTATTCTCACTTGACATGTCAATATGGTCATACAGTAATGCATATGTTGAATTGTCTGTCTTTCTAAAGAATGCAACGTCTTCCACCCTCTGGGGGAAGAGGAAAGCTCCTCAGTAATGATCAGGAGCTTGCCATTGTGGAAATGGTTACTGCAAATAATGCAATAAAACTGCGGTGAAATACAAACCAGAATTGTGGCGGACCATGAGATATTCGACAATATCGATAGAATCAGCCTCACAACCATTTCGCGGACATTGTCCAAACATAGAGTGCGGATGAAGCAGCTCTACACTGTTCCCTTTGAGAGGAACAGTGAGAGGGTCAAGGAGCTACGACGACAATATGTCCAGGTACAGTGTATATTCAATCCAATGTCCAGTTCTATAAGCTTTGCACTTTGCAAGTAGGTAACCTACACAATACTAGGTTACAGTACAGTATGGTATACAGTACTAACATGACTTACATAAACTTTGTTTCAGAGAGTTATGGAATTGGAGGCCAACCAGGCCCCTCATGAATTCATATACATCGATGAGGCAGGATTCAATCTGGCCAAAAGGCGTCGACGTGGACGGAATGTGATTGGTAAAAGGGCCACAGTTGATGTGCCAGGACAGAGAGGGGCAAACATTACCATGTGTGCAGCAATTGCAAATGCAGGATTACTCCTTCACAAATGTCAGGTTGGACCCTATAATACAGAGCGCTTGCTTGCCTTTCTCAATGATCTCCACCAGCGCCTGGTTCCAGAGCAGGGTCAGGAGGGTGAAAACATGGGGACCTTTGTAATTACCTGGGACAATGTGGCTTTCCATCACTCGCAAGCAATAACAACATGGTTTGAAGTCCACCCAAGACTGGTGAGTCTCTTCCTTCCACCCTATTCACCTTTCCTCAACCCCATAGAGGAGCTCTTTTCTGCATGGCGGTGGAAGGTTTATGACCATCAGCCACATGACCAGATGTCCCTCCTTGAAGCCATGGATGCTGGCTCCAGGGACATCACAGTTGACGATTGCCAAGGGTGGATCCGACATACCAGGCGGTTTTATCCCAGGTGCATCGACTTGGCTGACATCAGATGTGATGTTGATGAAAACATGTGGCCTAACCCTGAAGATCGCAGAGATTAGATGCAACTTTTTTGCCTTTTTTTAGCCCCCCTCCCCCCTTTTTATCTTGGCTTTTTTGCTGTTGTTTTTTTGTTCAGAATGCTCTTGTGTGTTCCATGGATATTTTGTTCACTGTAAGCAATACTGTGACACTTTCTCTGTCCTATCATACCGTGTTTCTACTGTACCTCCTGTAGTAAACAGTAAAGACACAGAAACTTGTTTGCTTTTCACTGGAATGCTTTTGAATGTGAACATTACTGTACATGTGGACATGCAGTTACCAACCAAGACATTTCTGGTGTCAAAATGGTGGATTGCATGTTTCGCATGCACATACCTGTAAAACTGAAACATAAAAGTCTATGCAGTTTTTGTAATGTCAATAATAGCCAGTATTTTGACACCTGGTGTACTTTGATTGACTGCATGTACCTTGTGAAGTGAAGACAAGTGTTATTCTTTGACAGACTAATTTCATTTTGAGTCAGATTTATAGTGTTTTTGTACAGTTAGTGTGTGCAGAGAAAGATGTGTTCTAATTTTGAAATGAGGAGTTAGTATATATTTAACAGAGTGTATTTTTGGGAAGGATATTATCCATTTGGCCAATTGTGTTTTGTAGGTGTGGGTCTGTGTTAAGAGTTTAGAAAAAGTATCTGAAGTATGGGTAGGCGCTTGTTAGCGACTGTAAAAAACTGTAGTACAGTCACTTCGCACAAAGATTTGTAGCACTGCCATATGCCAATGAGAAACACACCAACACCATTGATGTAAAAATACTGAAATTGTTACTTTACAGAATTGCTAGATGACCAGATGCTGGGGGCAGAGGAAGCATGTTCACTGCAGACCAAGTAACCCATATAGTCATTATGGCGATTGCAAATAATCCTATACTTGGAAATAAACACTTGTGTTTGTTTTGATGTGTTTGAATAAACACCAGTACTTGAAGTTTGGATCCCTCTATGCTTATGGATCTATGACAGAAGTATGAGCTCAAACTGACATGGCCTACCTTGTGCACAGAGAAAGCAAAAGCCAGATGTGTTTTGTATTCATACCATCAGTGTGCAGTTGGCGCATTGTGTGCTTAGTAGATGATGGCTTGTGTGTACTGTTTGATACGGAAACACCATTTTTACGAAGGTGTGAAGAGTTAATCTAGCTGTGTTTGCTTTTGCAAGAGAACTACAATGTTTTGATGATTGGGTGACAGGTTTTCTTATTTGTGTGAAGAGTTTTGCAAAATTAGCCAATAGTTACAAAAAATGTGCTTAAGCAATCAGAAAAAACTGTAATGTTGTGTAAGTAAATTATTCTTAACCACATCAGAGTATTTGGGGTTGTTGTTTTTTTTTTTTGTTTTTTTTTTTGTTCTTCCTGTTTTCTTGGACTTTGATCCAATATATGTATTCAGCAGTTTTTCATAGTGGAATGATTTTTAGTGTTCAGGGCACTACAAATGTGGGGGTGGGGAATAGAGGTGTTAGTTGCTCGGCCTAGGCCCGATATTTTGCACCTACCATATGTTGCCTTTACATTTGCCAACCTCTTTATTAAGAAGCTTGTTAACTACTCATTAACTTAAATATCTAGTCACCCAATCACATGACAGCAACTCAATGCATCAGGCACATAGACACGGTAAAGATGAAGTTCAAACAGAATGCGGTTTAAGTGACTTTCAATGTGGCACGGTTGCTGGGTGGGGTGGTCTGAGCATTTCAGAAACTGGGATTTTCCCACACAACAAGCTATAGGGTTTACAGGAAACGGTCCAAAAAAGTGAAAATATCCATTCACCTCTATGAGGGAATACGCCAGAGGTCAGAGGAGAATGATCACACTGCTTCAAGCTGATAAGCTGGTCTGATCAGTTTCTTTTATTTCTGTTGCTACAATTGGATTGTGGGGTCAAAACATGAAAGCATGGGTCTATCCTCCCTTGATTCAGTGGTTTAAGGTGGTGATGGTGTTGTGGTCAGAACTTATGGCGTGCACCTCCATTTGTGCGTCTTCCATGTTAGGGTGACAACAGCGATGTTATGTGGGAATTACCTTAGGCTGGGGGAGTTGGCTGACAGAGAGAAACTTGGTGTTTTGAAACTCCATGACACTAAAAGAGGAATTTACTGGAAATTTGTGTATCCGCTTGAGGTAACTGATGTTACACAGCTTTTCTGGCATGAGTGAAAGCCTTGTGCAGTTAAATGGGCAGTGATGAGCGTATTTGTCAACACACACCGTCTCCTGCAGCAACACTTCGTGGCACAGCCAGAGCGCCGTCTAATTAAGCACAATACAGTCAACATTAAAACATTAAAATCCCCCTAACTCACTCCATCACCATTTCCAAAGTGATCTGATGGAGATATTACCTAAATGGCTGGCAAGCTGTGGGCTGCTAACTAAATGCTAATATGTGTCAGAGCCTGGGTGAGGATTTATGGCTCACCATCTGCTCACCAGCATACAGTACAATGTTAGCTTTAGATGTTAGCTTTGATCAAGACCACCCTGTTCATTCGTCCTAATCATTCATCTGAGCAGGAATTACACCCAAGTTC
The DNA here is from genome assembly GCF_900408965.1 of Simochromis diagramma. NCBI lineage: Eukaryota > Metazoa > Chordata > Actinopteri > Cichliformes > Cichlidae > Simochromis > Simochromis diagramma. The sequence goes on along the minus strand of NW_024387444.1, from coordinate 265,620 downwards.
TTTCTCTCCTCAACTAATCATGTTCTCAGACTTATGCTCCTCTTCTGAGTCGTAATCAATCTGCATGCCGTGGGATGTATATTTGTTTTAGGGTTTTTTTTAAGCATATGTGCAAAAATAGTGTTGTTTTTCATTTCAGGCTTTTATTAGGGGGTTTCCTCCAGGGTTCTCCTTAACTTTAGCTACTTTTAATCAGTTTCACTATTCACTACCATAAACCTACGCAAAATGTATTTGACACCAAACTTTGTCTCTGAAAACACTGTTGAAAATGTCATTTGTAAGGCGAATACTTCAGTGAGCTCTGTACTTGTAGCTCAAACACTGTGTGACATTTAATAGAAGCCACATAATGAACTAACCATTCACTAGTGATCTATATGGATCTGTGAGGGAAAATAGTGAACTTTGTGAGGAATTCTATCCAATCCATCTGTCTAAACAAGTTTATTCTAGCATTTGTCTTCCCAAAGAAACCTCCAGGCCCAGGGCATGCCTAATGCCATTTGATGAAACAGTAAAGATTCTCCATATCTTTTCCACAGTAAAAGGCTAATTGCTGGGCTGCAGTCAGATTTACGTCCTCCCCATTCTCATTTATGCACGCGGCATCTGTAAGCCCTTACGCTGCCAGTCTCCAAAGGGGTGTATGTTATGATCCCGTGTCAGCGAAATCAATCCTTATCAATTTTAAAGTTCAGATTTTTATTTCATGGCTTTCAAGGGAGCGCCTCTCAAGCGAAAATGACTATTCCAGCTCTTCTTTTTTTCTGCCCTCACCTCTCTTTCCATCTGAGTCCATATTGATTGTCTGTGTGTGCAGTTCCCCTGCGGTTTTTAGCCCGTGGCAGCCCCTGGACTGTTGTAAGCAGTTGCCTGAAGACATTGCTGAGTTAAATAATGTTAACTAGAGCCAGTAATCTGTCACAGAACTACTTCCCAGCATTAACAAGCTCTGTCATTCATGTCTGCACAGTGTTAAGGAAGAGACCAACAAAGGTCAGATGTGGCACTAGAGATTATCTTTGTTGAATAAAGTTAAATATATGGATTAATTGCATTCTTTTAAAATAGACACTCTCTGCATTCTATTTTTCCCACTGTAAATCTTGATGTCACTGATTTTTGATTCTTTTAATCAAAAGTTCAGTTAATACATGTTGTGATGGAATTAGTCTGATTATATTCTTCCAGTGAGAAAGCTAGAAAGCTCAACACAGACAGAGTTTGGGTTTTAACCTGTGCGTGAGTCAAAGTGGTGCATATCTGTGTGATTCAGATACTAAAAAAGGATCCTTACTGACAACACAGACACACAAACACAATGAACACGTAGAAAACAATTCAAACATTCTGTCTCATCCCATGCTGAATCACAAAATCCAAGCATGCGATAGACATCAAATGTAACGGCTCATACTGAAACCGCCACCTTGACCCTCCCTTTACACAATACCAGATCTTTTGGGGAAAAAATGCAAAAGAAGCTAAGTTTACTGTGCCTATAGTGTCTTGACCTGCTTCTATTACAACAATAGAGAAATGGTTTCAGATCAAATCTAAGCATTTACAGGCAGCCAACAAAGTTTACCTCCTCGGTTTCTTTGACTCTTTTCCTTTTTCAACTTGTGTCAGGTAAACACTGAAGTGCTGAAGATTAGGCAGCAGGGCTGGTGTCCACATTGTGTGTGTCAGAGTCTGTATGTGTGCGTGTATACTGTGCAGGGGAGAGCTGTAAGGCCTCCAAACAGTAAACTAATGGTTCAGCGCTAACTGCCCACTAAGTGGGTGGGACAAGGATGGCCTGACCCTACTGGCCTTCCCACCAGTCCCCTCTAACAGCTTTGGCCTCAGGGTCAGCTCAATTTCCCCACTGCTGAGTGGTCATTACGGAGCACGGCTTTGATAAATGCTCACGGCTGCTGCAGCTCCCGCTGGCTAGAGTCGCTGTTCATCTGCCAGGCGCAGAAATCTCTACTGTGCAGCCATAAAGGCAGAAAGGAGGGGAAAGAAATAGGGAAGCAGAAAGGGCTGAGGAGGAGAGGAGAAAAGAAAAAGGATCAGAAGGGGAAGTGAACCATCAGGAAGTGGATATGGAGAAGAAGACAGTAGCCAAACCCAAACAGGACCTGAATCCCAGTGTTAGGAGCCTCCACGTGTCCAGTGTTGCCTAGCAACGGGATGATCTGAGTCTGCTCCCATTTTCACTCAGCCAGAAAAGGTATAGCAGGAAAGAAAAGAGGCAGTGGGGGTAGTGGAGAAAAAAAACAAATCAGATGAAGATTGTTACAGACCCTAGTGACAGCGGCTATCTCTCTCCCTCTCTCTCTTTTTTCTCTCTTTCTTGTTCTGCCTGAGTGTTGATAAAAGAAACCTCTGAATGTAATCATTTTACATTCCCTCTAATATACTAAATGCTCCAGTGTGCCATAGTTTGACAGCTCAGGGTACCAGACAGATTTGCTCTGCTGATCTTCACAGCCAGTGTGCCATATTCACAGCACGGCTTCATCTCTGCCAGCGTGACAGTAGCAGTTGGTTCAAAACCATAACACTGGTGCAGTCTAACAATAAAGTATTTTTAAAATATCCCCCTGAAGAATAAAGCCTTTCTGATAAGAAAGACGTCACAGAGTTCACCAAATCATTAGCACATCACAGGCTGAGCACTGTTCACTCTCATTGTAATCTAAGGCAGTTTAGGTGTGTGTGAAAGCCAGTCGCTGTCTCCATCTCTTAAAGCTAAAGAGTCTATAAGTCTGTCCGGAAGGGAAAGTTGAAAAGCAGTGGAAAGGACTGCAGTCACTGTGTTTGAAGTCGAGAGGGCCTTGCTTACTCACGCAAGCTTAACTTTAACAGTCTCATTAGGAAAAAATAAAGACAAGCCAAAAAGCTTGCTAGTCACATATTGACTGTTCCACTGCTGCGCCAGCACAAAAACACCCGTCTCGTTCCCATATTGTCAGGATTCTCACCTTGCAATACCTCGTGTATGTCCTGGATTAAGGTTCTGAAGATTTAGTTGACAGCCAGACTTGTACAATGCATTGTATATATTGAAAAAGAAAAAGGAAGATAACATATTTTTTCCCCCTTTGGTTTTTGTTCCTTTTCTTTAATGAGGAATCAAGCCTGAGGGGATGCCACGTTACAGTCAGGCTACGATTGTTCGAGGTTCATTATGAAAGACAGTGCCATTCCCACTGGAAACATAAACCGCTGAGATGCAAGGCAGGGGGAGTGTTTATGGTGTTCGCTCTGTTTGCCTTTGTCAACCACAAAATAAGGTAGAGTTGATTACACGCAGACAGAAACACACACACTACCATTCACCCTCAACACAATCAGGAGGGTCCTTTCAAGGCCTCATACCACGATGACAGCGAAGCAACCAAGAGGATCTGAACATTGCATACAAACAGTTGATGGAAGGCAGACCAACGGGAAAAAATACAAATATCTTTATCTTCCTGCCCCTGTCTTTCTTTCTTTCTTTGCTGCTCAAACTCTCCTTTTTTCCTCTAACCACTTTGTTGCTTGTGTTTACGCTGGCCTTTCTATCTATTATTGGACTGAGGTGGTTTGTGTTCAGATGGCATTTACCAAAATGCTAACAAAATGTTACTTTTATGTTTTTATGTACACTCCAGTGTTTTGTTAAATCTTTATCCTCTGCTTGCTGGCAACCGTGATGCTACTGTGATTATGATAATGAGGTTAGTTTACTTACTTATATGGAATGAGTCTAAATCCCTTTATTTAAGGTACCTTAAATATGTTATATGCCACCTGCACAGTGGCTAATACCTGTTACAACATTCACAATACCATTTTTTTTGCCCAGTTTTGTTAATTTGCCCGGGGGCGGAATGTCCTGTTTAAAATGGCAAATTGAAACTCATCTGTTACATTTTAGTGCAGATCTTTAGGACATTGTTGATATTTATTTCATTATCTGCTGAATGCATGTTTCAGTGTTTGTGTTTGTGGATGTTTGGAGCCTGAAGAAGGGATTGATGTGGTGCAGCGAGCTAAAGTAGTCTCACACCTCCCCAGCTGCTGTCTCTGAGACAGAACGATGCTCAGTCTGAAATCAAGCTGGAAACACGGATAAGGTTTGGATTTTAAAAATATGCAAGTCTATATACATCCCTCATTGCTTGTTTCCCCTATAAACTGTTCAAAATAGCTGAATTAATGTGCCACCTTTTTTCAACATGACAAACGCACTATGATTATTAGCTGATGACTCTGGAACAGGGCCACTTCCATACTGCCCCCTCAGGTAATTTGCATATCTTATTTAGTCTAACCACTGCCTCAAACATCAGCCTCAAACATAAAGCAAATAAAAGATCACTCCCTGTAATGATCCTTAGATTCACTTGTGCTTAACACATTTATCAGACCACAAAACAAATGACTACAGAATTCACATTTTTACTCAAATTTGTGCCAAATCAGAAATGAATAAAGCATAACATTCAACCAGTGAAACTGTAACTACTAAAAGGACTGTTATTTTCCATCTTAATAAAAAAACAACAATGAGCATCATCATTATTAATATTATTATTGTTGTTTTTATTATTAATTGTAAATTCATGTATAACAACAATAATTAATTTTTAGCAGTAAAATTAGTGTTTTGATTGAAGTGCTTTCACATGCTGGTGGATTAACCATAACATAAAAAATAATTTGGGTAATTACCATTACTGTTAATTTAGTGCAGCTGGATGAAACCCGAATCCTTACACTTGGTGGTGGCCTAATAAATATCTTAAGCACTGTAAATGACTCAAACCTGTATCTAAATCATTAACGGTATAGTTTTAAGGGACAATTTTTTGCATGCACACATGCATCACTGCGGCGCGCGCGGGGGGTGGAAAATCCTGTGCGAAACATCAGAGTTAACTGAGCCTCTTTTTCAATGTGTTTAAAATTTGCTGAAGAAGTCTTTGATGGCATTTTGAACTGAATCTGTTTCCCCATGTCTCGCTCTCTTTCCAACATTCGAGGCATATGGGTAAATAAAAGCCACATGTTCTCTGGTGTTAACACACTTTTTGCACTGTATTTGCAGTTGTGTGTAAATTTACACTGACTCAAACACAAATTAACAACTGCATGGACTCTAAAAACAATCACAGACATGAAAACTAAACCACATGTACCTAAGCATTAGATCATCATGAACGCTGACTAGAGGTAAATTTAGTCCACATGCAACTTTTTTTGTTGTTTTTGTTGTTGTTTTTTTTAATTAAATGGATTCATATGAGCACGCTGTTGTTTTTGACCTGTTTTTCCCAGGCTGACAAGCGTCTTTCAACACAGACTTCCCTCTCCCTTCAGTAAATTCTTTCCTGTCTTGACACAAATACTTTACTAAACAAACCAGATAAAAAAAAAAATATGCCCACCGTGAGGAACACACTGAAAAGTAAAGTGAAATCTGAGCAAATAAAACACGTCACATGGTTTGTCTCGCTATGACTAAACATGTACATTTAGAATACCATAAAAACTGTGGAGAAGACAAGTTTGGTTTATATATATATATATATATATAGATATATAGATAGATAGATAGATATAGATAGATAGATAGAGAGAGAGAGAGAGAGAGAGAGAGAGATTAGTATAATAGCAAAATAATCTGTAACTGCATAAGATTAAATTGTTGTGCCATTACTTTTCCAGGTAAATTCTGACAGGTCAGCGAGCACAAGCAGATATTGTACAACATGCACTCGCACTAACTTCCAGGAAAATAGCAGTATCTCAGTGTGTGTGTGTTTGTCTGCACAGATGTGTGTTTGCAAGTGTAGTTACACTTAGTGAGAGAAACAGAGACTGGGAGGGAGGTGTATGTGTGTGTGTGGTGGTGTGTGTGTGTTTTTGAGGGGGGGCAGAGGCGGGGCTGCGAAGGTAACAGATTGGCTGTGAAATATTGTGGAGTCTGCCAGTTGCACCATGATGTATTGGGAATCACTCGCTCACTAATTACCTTAAATTAACAGTAGAGTTGGGTGTGACAGTTCATGTAACTGTTTTTTCTGCTGCTACAGATGAATGGGCTAGGGGAGTTGATGCCAGAACGCTGTTGACAATCGAATTCTCCTTCATACTCCTCCCAATCAATGCCCCCCTCGCCACTACATTCGAGCAGGGGAGAGACACAGATGGGCCCTTGAACCTGTGACGAGGTTCAAAGATTTCTGTAGCAGTGATTTAACTGTGAGATTTGCAGTTTGACGATATCTCTGTTTATGAATTACCATCGCTGTCGCTTGAACAGAAGATGGCTCTGTAATCACGTACGATCTACTAGCCAACATTATTTTGGCATGTGCCTGTTGGGAGGAATACTTGCCTCATGTTATCCAAAGCGTCAGCATGTGTGTGTCCCTTTGTGTGGGAGTTTACTCCTACTTGTGCATTAATGAGTGTATGTTGGTACTGAATGTTGTGTGAATCTTGTAAGCCTCCGCCAGCATGTTCACTTTCACACCTCCACACATACACAGAGAGAGTACATTATATCTGACTCCCCCCTCTAAGAGAGCTCAGGGAGGATTTGTCGGTCTGTGGAAAGGACCAAGAAAAATGTTTTCTGATAAATTATTCACCGTCCCACAATCCCTTTTTGGCAGAGTGTTGCATTGCACTGTGTGACGCATTACACCTTCAAGTCTCTGTCTCTCTCTCTGTCTCTCTCTCTCTCTTTCTCTGTGTTGCCCTCCTCCATCACTCAGTCACTCTTTCAATGTGCCCTTTTTCTCCCGGCGTCTTCGCTTCCTTATTTCTCTCCCTGCACTTTTTTGTATGCTGCAACGCTGGGCCTCACGCCCCCAGAGAAGGGCCCGGTTCTTGGGCAAGCTGTCGCTGATAATGGCCGCAATTAATAACATGTCATAATCCTGCAGAGAGAGAGAGAGAGCGAGAGAGGGAGACTGAGCATGTGTGTGACAAGCCAACACCAGTGGGAGTGTGTGTTTCAGGGAGAACATCCACTTGTATTTTGTGACTGGATGTCTAAGAACTAGTGAGATGCTTTGGAGACATTTATAACACATACACCATTAACATGTCTCCTGTATATGCTTTGATTTATTGGATAAGACACATGAATGTGTTTGAGTGTGTGTGTGTGTGTGTGTGTGTGTGTGTGTGTGTGTGTGTGTGTGTGTGTGTGTGTGTGTGTGTGTGTGTGTGTGTGTGCGTGTGACACAGTGAGACAGGAAAAGGGATGAGTTTCACAGCTGCAGGTCTTTAGCACATCTAATGCTTAGTGGACACAGGTGTTGTACACATCTGAGGTCAACCCAGTTCCGTACACGCAGACACATACACACACACATAAAGGCTTCAGAGCTCACTGCCAAGCCACGGGCCAAGTCGCACCATACTGGTACATAGCTGAGCATAGAGCTGGACTGAATAGAAAGTATGGTTTTGGCTTTTCCCTTTGACATTCAGAGTCTGCAGAATTTGCTGATCGAGCATCAACGTACAAAAAGTAATTCAAGAAAGCAGCTTGTAAAAAACAAACAAACAAAAAATGCTGGATTATTAAAATTTGCCAAACATCTGTATGATAGTGGTTACTGTTTTATCCAGTTAAAGGGTCCTTATATCTGAGATGCAGTTTCATACAATTATAAAGATAATGCTACTTCATGAGCAGCTGTTTATTCAGGGCACAGAAGATATTGATTTACTGGGATTAATATAAAGCTGTTGCACCGGTTTAGAGCATCACAGACTGCTCTGATGTCTCTTTTTCAAGGCACTGTGTGCAATCCAAGTCTGAACAGAAGATTATGTTCAAACAACTAAAAATACATTATGCTACCACCAGTCTGTCAGTGTTACTAGTGTAGGATTGTCCTGAAATAGTCAAAATTTATAGAAAAAAAGTGAAAGAAAATGGGTGGATGGATACAATATCATAGTTTGCAGGTAAAACATGGAGCAGTATTTAAACTTCTATATCTTGTTGTTCTATGTATGTGCGGCCATCAAGTCCAGGTGCACAGGCGTGCATAGACACTGAATGCCTGTTGTGCTTCCCCACGCCTCGGTGCAAACTGCAGCAAACAGGTGTGACTCTGAATACCCTTCTTTAGCCCATACACACTCAATCATACATATAGATATCTGCATCTGTTTCCTAATGGCACACATGCTTTGTGCCACTTGAGGCATGTAGCTACATAAGCAATTATATAATTGTGTACTCCTAATAAACATGAATACACACTTTTTTTAGCATCGTAATTAAAATTATTGCCGTGCCCATTATCACGTACTGTAACTTAAGTGTTCAAACATATAGAATAACTTTGTGGCTTTAGTGACCTCTGTCACTGTGGTGCTTTTCCAAGCTGGGCACATGTGTGTCCTCTGATGTTGTAGCGTGATAAAATAACTTGTCCAGGAGAGAGGACAAAGTGAGTGATAGGGCAGCATCAGAGAACAGGGTGTAACATTCCTTCCTCAGCCTGCACTTGCCCGTCTTGCAAGATCTCGAGACCTCTAAAAGATTAAAAGGAGTCAGCTACTCCGTTGAAAGTTAATATTGAGCATGTCTGCGTGTGGTTATGCTACTGTCTCAGTATTTATAGATCCCAACCTAAATGTGGTTTGGCTAAGGTTACGCGACTTGGTCAAACAAGGCATTTGAATGCGTTCAAGTATGGTGTGGCATTTTAAAACTCCAACTTTTACAAAAAGATAGTGGCGAGAGTGATATTGTCAGTGTGTTTGGAGCCCATTTTTCTCAAACTCCCATACAAGTCTCAATAAAGGACATCTCCCAGCTTCTAGCTATCTATTACCTGTGTTGTAGGTGGAACTCTCCTCCTCCTTGATTCAGTCCCGTCCGTCATCCCAGCGCACCGCTGTAGTGTTGATTTAGTCTCCTTACCTACGCTACTACAGAAAATCTGCCTGCAAACCCTGGCTGCACCTGCCCCAAACAGACAAAGTTTACAAACCTCCAGCAATTTGTACACTCCTATTAGTGGCCAGGGAAGGTGCATTAGTAACTGTCAGCGCGCCCTGCCCGATGCACTGCTCTCATTTGACCCAATTCATTCCAGTGGGTGTGTCTCACTGGCAGTGATATATACCCCCTGTGATTTTACTGATGTATAATCACTCAGCTTTTTCACATCCCACAGTTATCTTTACCTCAATAGGCTGAAGAAACAATGAGAGCGCCATACATAAGCTTTCCCAGAGGCTGGGGCAAAAGGGGATTTGTTGTGGTGTGTGGGTGCATACAGTAGGGGTTACTGCAGAAAAGCGAAGCTGGCTTAAAACAAACTAGCCAGTTGTACACAAAGTGATAGAGCCACTTTTAAGCAGCCAAAATTATAGTCCCATAGTTTCTTTTACCACAACACTATAACTGATTGACTTTGTCCACATTATGTACTTTTTAAAAAATAGCTTGTAAAAAACACACACGCACACACACACATCATAAAGTCCACTTTTGAAGTGACATAATTCGCCACAGGTGTCTCTGCTTCACCGTTACTGCTTTGATGTCATCACTGAAAAAAAACAGAAAAGAAGACAGATGTAGTTCTACTCCTCCACTCCTTTCAGTGGGATTTTTACTGCACTGAAATATTCAGTTTTCACATGTCGATGGTGTTGGTAACTTGTTGGTAACTTGACCTTTTGAGTATTGCACCTCTGTTTTTGTGCTTTGTGGTAATTTACATTACTGGCATTGACTATGTGTTAATAGACCTCTCTGCATTAAATCGTACTTGTTATTAATCTCCGTCTCTCTTCCACAGCATGTCTTTATCCTGTCTTCCTTCTCTCACCCCCGCAGCAGATGGCCCCGCCCCTTTCCTGAAATGAAAAAAGTTGCGCTTTGCTGATTTACTTTCATTACTGTCTTCATCAGTATCGGGTTCAAAGATATTTGGATGATATTTGGTTGGCTGTGGAGACAGAGGCATTTCTGTTTTTGCCAATGTGAAAATTTAAAGAAGAAATGATGTTTTTTTTTTTGTTTGTTTGTTTGTTTGTTTTTATTGATGGATGATGTTTCTCCAACTACCTATCCATCTATCCATTGTCTTCTGTTTGTCCAATTCAGGGTCATGGGGTCTGGAGTCTATTCCAGCTTTTAGTACACCCTGAACAGGTTGCCAGCACTGTTGCATGTCTAACGCAGAGAGACACACAACCATTTGCACTAACATTCATACCTAAGGGCAATTTAGATTTACCAGTAAATAACCTAAACCCACTTGCTATGAAGAAGCTGGAGAAAATATAAACTCCAAACAGAAAAGCAAGATGGTGGATTTAAACCCAGGACCTTCTTGCTGTTAGGTAACAGTGCTAACCACAGCTGTTTCTTAACAGAGGAAATAGGTCAAATTATACACATGTGTAACACGTGTACCTCTTAGACCGATGTCCTTTATTTTTTCATTCACTCGCTGGGCCCACGTCTTCATTTTAGGTTTGACAGCGTTTTAGTAGACAAAGTTGAATAGCTTAAACATGAATTGAGCTGCAGTTTGGGGAAAGCCTGGAAGGGGACTGGCGGAAGCTCCTGGGCCTGGCAGATCCCCGTGTAAACAGAAGGGAAGAAGTGAAAGAATTGAAAAGGGGAGGTAGAGTGGGGCACGAAAACAAGAACGAACAGCTTGTAGAACTGGGGGATCATACTGGATCAACTGGAAGGAGCGTGTTTGGAAGGTGTGGTCCCGCTCCTGAAATTCAGACACTTTATCTCCAACTATTGCTCACGCTAGTTAAAACTGGACTCTTTAACTAAACCAAAATGTTTTTATATCTAAGATTTTCTCCACATAGATGTAGAAAGAAGCTATTTAGGGTTGCAATGACATGGAAGCAGCAGTCTTAGCTATACCTGTCCCAGTATTTGTTTCTAGCCACATCTATACTTAAAAGTAATTTTAGCATGGATATGGGAGTACTGGGATAAATGTTCACCGTGCATCTTGGATAGACTTCCCAATTCTGTGGAATTCTGTGTGTTGTGGCAAAAGCGCGTCCCGTTTTCTCCCCAGTGTTCCTGAAAAGCTCCCGTTGTTCCTTTTGCAGCGTGTTTGTAATTCTTATGGCATAGTGGACAGCACCCAGTGTGAGAATTGCATGAGATTCATCTTAGCCTCCTTCCGACCCCAATGCAAAACAACAACCTCTGCCCCTCTGAGCTGTTTCATCCCACACCCTTCATCTGTGCTGCCTCTCTATTGCTCTGCATAGCATAGCATAAATCAAACTACGTGAGATCCGTTCTCTCTTCCAGCTTCCAGAGTCGCACCCCTTCTCCCCGCATTACATTTTATTCACAGATTTAGTGGCATTGTAAATAGACAAACACAAGCAACATCTATCAATAGAACTCGAAGAGAGGGGTCTGTAATCAGAATGCCGAGCCGTTGGCCGACGAGGGCTATCTCCATTTACCTTGGGATAAATCCATTGGTGTGACCAACGCAAGCGCGCAGGAGGATCCTGACAAATCACCCAAGTCAGGCCACAGGGCTCCTGGGCCTTATTGGCCTGGCCTTTAAGTGGTCTTCCCCTTCAGCGGAAAGGATGGGCCCTGTCAAGCAGAGGCAGATTAAAAAGCATACAGTGAAAGAAATGATTTGTTATTAAAGAATGCCCTATTGTGAATCTTTAACAGGGGAAACATGGAGGGTGAGCTGTGGGTCCACTGGAGGAGCTTTCGTGTGTCCCCTTTTCGCTTCCTTCCCGTGTTTTTCCGCTTTCTCTGCGTGTACAGTGTTCTTGTCTGCAAATGTGTCTTGGATAGAGGGATTTTGAGAAAAAGCGGGAGGATATTTGTGTCATGGGGGTGGGTAGTGAGGGGTGAATGGGTTGAGAAATTCTATTACAGTGGTGAGGATGGGTTTAGGAGGTTAAGCACAAGCAGGCATAATGGTTTAGAAAGCAGGAAAATGGTTTGGTATGTGTCTGAGACCATTATCAGGCACGCACTTTGTTACCAACTCTATGGGGCGTTTTAGCATTTTATTTTGACAAGACAAGTACAGTTTCTCACCGATTATTATTTAAAAGTATTGTTTAAAGGCATAAAAACGCCTTTTTTTTCTAACATTTTTTTCTTGAACATCTAGTCATGTTTTTTTGCAATGGACCCGATGAATGGAAGAATAGTCGTTACTGTGGTAGTAACAATGGAGAGCCTGTACAATTATATTAGAATTATGCAGTTTGCTTTAATGGGTCATTCAGTTAACCACAACATGTGTTGAGATAAGCGACAAAAACTAGGATTTGCACAAATTCCTTGGCCTCAAGGTGAAAAGTTATGTGTCAATGTCGGGATTTGAAAGTAATAAAGAATCAGAGGCAACGTTGTTTCCGCTCTTATTCAAAGGCAACTTGAACAGATCATGAGGGAATTTGTGAGATATATGAGGTACCGGTGTACTGACAGCATGGTTAAGAACGGGGCCAGGGCTGAGAGAAAATAAACATTATTTCTCTGTGGTTTACCTGACGTTTGACTTTGAGGGCTGAGATTTAGTGACACTTTTGCGCCAAACACTCTGTAGACACACAGCAGTAAATTATCTGAAGGTTGGGGGGCATGCACAGTCTTGCTAACAGAAAATATTAGGTGCTCTTTTTTCCCCTTGTGCGTGTTTCAGAGTGTGTGAGCATGGGACACAGACAGCAAGAGCGAGACAGCACGTGTGTGCCTGTTGTAGCCATTTCACACCTCAGCGGTGCCCTATTGAAACTCTTCCAATGGACAGGATGCCCGTTAAGTACATTTCATTTGTGTTTGCATCATTTCAGATGAGTAAAATATTTATTAGATGTGAGCAGTAAAAAATCTTTTCACTGGAAAGTTGGCCAGTGACTTTGACACTGGGGACAAAAAGGAGAAAGCCTATTTCTCCACAGAGCGTTACACCATCTGTGCTCTTCACTTGCCCAAAAATGATTCGAACTCCCCAGAAAACACAAAACTCTTAAAACAAATAGAGCTTCTCACATTTTATTATTACAGTAAAATGGCCTGAGAGGAAATACTTTGTAGTTTTTAGTCCCTGCCCCTTCCAGAAAGTTTGTCATAAAGAAAGAAAACAGACAGAAGAAACAACTGTGTAAACATTTACTTAAAAATATTCCACCTAAACAGCTTTTCAAAGCTGGACAAACATTTGCTCGTTGAATCGAACTGTTTGCAGATGGAATTCGCAGTTAGGGCCGAGGGCAGTGACGAGAGGAAGAGAGGGGCAAACTATTTGTCATCACTGGGTTACAGAGGGCTCAGCTTTTTATCGGTACCCGAGATGCAAGCGTAGAAACACATAGGTATACGCACACAGACGCACATAACTGTGATGTCTCAGGTCATTTCTGATGGTCTCATTCTCAAGCGTACCGTCACATACCTACATGCACTGAGACAACACAGCTGGAGGAAAGGCCAGAGGTTACAGAAGTACCAGAATACAAGTAAACTGAAACTCTAAGACTAGACAAGTACTTTCATTCAGAGGTTCAAAGAGGGGAAACGTGTGCTGAACATGATTATACAGCACTACACGGAAGTTATAGTAGGTGGTTTACATTCATATGGCAAAAGCCCAGACATCCAACCTTAATTGTGGAGAATGAACAGTAACGCTGTTCATGTTAAAATACATTAAATCAAAGTTACAAAATGATTTGCATGTCAATGTCAAAGCACCTGACTGTGTGCCCATGTGACACACAGACTACAATCAGTCAGTCAAATACAGATACTCCTTATGTGTAAACGGCACACCTGTTCACAAAATCAGTTGCTTCTATTCCAGTTACTCCAACACCATAAGCAAGACCAAAGAGCTGTCAAAGGACATCAGGGACAAGACTGTAGACCTGCACAAGGCTGGAATGGGCTACAAGACCATCAACAAAAAGCTTGGTGAGGGGGTGGCAACTGATGGTATGATTATTAAGAAATGGAAGAAATATGACCATCGGTCACCCTCAGTGTGGAGTTCCATGCAAGATCTTCCCTCGAGGATCAAGGATGTCCACAAGGAAGCTGTGCAGTTTTGGATCAACCCAAAACTACACAGGGAGGAGCTTGTTAATGATCTGAAGACAGTTGAGACCACAGCCTTTAAGAACATCACTGCTAACACACTACATTGTAATAAACCCCTTTGGCCATGAGTTATCGCCTGCTGGTCCAAGTCCCCTGTCCCTGCTTTGGGAACTAGTGGTCTATAGTACTGCATGTCCAGACAGCTGTTTAGCAGTTTAGCGGAATGTCTAGGACACATGTTTGCTTTGCAACAATGTTGCATAACTAATTATACGACCAAAGATGTTAAATTAGTTGTTTTGTCCAAGGTGCCCTTGAGCAAGACACATTACACCAGCCTCACACATGGCTGTAGCTGACCTCTGACCTCAATGAAAGGTGAGGACAAGTGCTTGTTTGGAGACCAATAATAACATTATTTACTATTGTGTAATGCTCTTTCTTAAAGAGATGTGATTTAAAAGTAAATTTAGTCAATATTGTAGTTTTTACTTTTATTTTCAACTTCAACAATCTGTGGTTTTGTGGTCTTATCACTATTTTTTTTTATCCTACTAAACACATATGTTTACGATAATACAGCAGCTCCTCAATAATTAAGAAAAATTAAACAACCGAAGGAACGTTTATGAGGTAAAATGGGATCTACTTCCCTAACACTCTCTTCATAAACTGAGTAAATTACTTCTAAGCAGACCACTCGCTCTCTGTTTCAGTAACCTCCGAATGGACAAGCGTACGTACTCTCCACGGTTCTGTAAAAAGGTCCATGAAGTGTGATTGAAATTTGCTTTATTACCTTGTATGCAATCCCCATTTTGTGGCCAATCCGGTTTATTTATTGTTTGGCTGAGCAGTGGTATGCCCCCGTCAAGCTCCGGAGGAGATTACCTCTGCAAAAAACTGGAAGAAATAGAAATAGCAGAGGCGAAGGATGAGAGTGGCAGACAATCTTCAGGGACTATTACCCTAATACCCTCCTTCTCCCTCTGTCTCTTGCTCTGTTTTTGCACTTTTACTTCCTTTGTTCTTTGCTGTTCGTTTTTTTTCTCTCTTTTGTACGAGCTTCATTCGAGCACCAACAGACCATGTAGCCTACAGTCTGTCTGCTTTTCCTTTGCTAATCGTACCTGTCCCCGTGACCTGTCCCTGCCTTTATTATTACACTGGAGGAAAAATCCATGTTAACAAAGTCTCTAATAATAATATTTTACATGCTCCGTTTACTCACATTTCATGAGAATTATTGTCTTTTTGATTGTTTGTTTGTTTGTTTAGTTTTGCAAATGTACACTTTGGTTCTTTTACCACGTTCTGTTTGAGAGAGCTGTGCACAGATTGAGTGATTTCCTGATTGATATAATGAACTTTGCTCCCTTTTCGCTCTTTGGGTGCACTGAGCTTGGTCACATGACTTTTCATTTATTTGTTTGTTTATTTATTTTTCGGGTCAACTGACTGATTGATTTTAAATGTGGTCGGCTTAATTGGAACAGTGTGACATATTCAAAATAAATGTGTCTTCCTCAGCGGTTATTTTGGCTTATCTCTTATCTGTAAGTAGAGAGACCAGCACCTCTGAAATTTGGTTTAGGCCTGTTGATTCCATTTGAGGTCTTTGTATGGAGTATTTTTGTTTTGTTTGAGATTTTTAAACTGAATAGAGCTGGAATATTTGGCTCCCTGTAAAGGCAACTAGTGAGACTGGCAAAGCAGCAGATCCCTATAAAGGATGGCTGTTATCACCCCTAATAAAAAAAAAATATTTATGAATTCTTAAGGTTTTTAAGTTGTCAAAGTAAATAGCCAGTTAGTTTTAGATAAATCTGGTCACCATGGCTTTGAGACCTTTCAGTTACTAACACAGTGCATCATGTGATACTAAGTCTTACCTTTAACTCTACCTACAGTAGATTTAGTAGAAAATTCCAGTAGGATAAAGACTATTTATCTGCATTTAAGCTTTCAACACTTCTCCAAACAACACACTAAAAAAAGAGAAAGGCAGTGGCATTTCCCTGTAGTGATGCCGCACTTACCTCAGACTTATTAGCCCATAAAATCATCATATTTGGTCCCTCTGTGTTTGTTTGATTACATTTTCCTCCACGTCACCGAGAATATGTGAGATGTTATGTTACACCCTATTGATTACCGGTGCTAATTAAAATTTTAATTAAAATTTTTTTTATGGTCAGCATTTCACTTGCGATAATATTACAGAGGAGAGAAAAAAAATACGGCAGCCTTCATAAATCTTGTCTTTATTTGCAGTGGCTGGCCATCAACAAATACAACTGTGTACATAAAATTTTACTAACATTGATTTTGAAAATATTAATATTACTTTAAACATGGGAGATGTATTATTCAATTTAGAACCGCAAAGCATAAAGTCCTGGTGCTATAACTCAGTTAATGAACAGGAAAAGTCCATTACAGACCTATCAGTAGACGCATCATCTGATCCACATAAGCGGCAGTGTTACAAGCAGAATCATTTACTTTAAGCTGCACAGAAGACTCCTTTAATAACAGCGGGCGAAGTATTTTGAAAGCAATATAAGGACAGATGAATGGCTGGTTTTTCTTGTGTCTTACGAATACAGAAGACATCGTAAAAACTAAATTTCATTTCTGTCTTGTGCATCTATCATGTAGATTACTGTGTATGATTGCACGGGTATCATTCAACACCCCAGAGTGAGTTAATGTAAAAACTTCTTAGGCTTTAAGCGAAGAAGAAAAATCAAAGTGTGATTTCTTTCTATTTTTTTAATACTTGCCTCTTGCACTCTAATGGAGCTAATTCTGTCCCAGTGTAATTGGTTGATATGATAAATGAATAAACATTTACCGCATCCAATTTGTTGGACAAACTGTTTCTTCAGATTCTGATGCAGCCATGTTTCCTCCTACTCTTTATTAGCTATCACAAGACCAAAAATAAAGCGAGTCTGAACTCTAATTGTGTTGGGAAAATAGTACGAAAGTATGCTCTCTTTATATTGTTGTCAACACAGATGCTTTTATTTCAAAAAGCTGTTGTCAGGAGGAAATTGCCACAAAGCAGGAAATTAAATTACAGGTGAGAGCAAAAAAGAATGAAGAGTCAAAGAAATGTGATGACAGAGACGCATAATTGAGTAAGCGGTAAAAGCAAGGGGGAGACAGGGCTCTGTACTGGCTCATCTGTACCCAGCAGTGTGTGTTAATTAGAGGAATGTGAGTTTTAAATGAAGTGCTGAGTAGCGTGGAGTGGTAATGAACAGAGACTGGCCCGGCACTGGGTAATATGCTGGAGGCCTTATGGTATTTATGACCCAGGGGGCTGTCGGTGCATCCCTGGTCTCCTCGATTCCTTTCAGCCCCAAAACATTACTCTGCTTTATTAGCTCCTTTTTGACCTCTCGGGCTAACCAGCTCTATACCTTTCTAGATAAATATAAAATAATTTGATTTTACCATCTTCCCTTAATCCTTACACTTTGTCCTTACATACAGGAGTCATGAATATTCTGTATGAAGATGCATGTTTGTTTTAATGCCTTCAAGATACAAACTCTATAAATGGTAAAAGAAAAGATATATATATTGTTTTGTGCTTCTGTTGAAGTGTGAGGAATTTAGTGTCACCAACTACACGTAAAAGTGGCTGCAAACAAATTACTTATAAGAGGTGCTTGTGTCTGCCTTATTGTAAAGCCCCTGTTATTTATAATCAGTTATATATAGAAAGACTTAACCTCCAGCACCTTGTGAAGCTGTCTTCTTCCACTTTGGGCTGTGAAAAGAGCCATTCCAATTGGAAGGCGTTCCCAATGGGACAGCACCATGGGGGAATCAATGCCCCACCCCCTCTCAGCCATCCTTCTCTTCCAAGGGTCTGACTGATGTGACCTGGCATTGTTTTCCAGGAGGATCATTGAGTTGCGTGTTGTTTTAAGGGCTAAGCTCTAACCGAATGGCTCCATTGTATGAGCCATTCTGCCTTTGGCTGCTAACAGCCCAGAGGCAGAGCCAAACAAGATGGACCCATTTTCAGGCTTTATGACAAGCTCAGTGGTGTCCAGCTTTAACGATGCCTTGAGTTACTCAATTACAAACGGTCCTCATTCTAAGATTCCTCTAACTTTTTCACTTATTTGAGTGATAATGTTCATTTTAAAATAGAAATGTTAGTTGTTTTAGCTAACATTGTGATGGTACACCACAGTTTCCTGTAATAGCATTTTTGACCCTCACCAATATAGAATATAATACTGCGACAACACAGTTCAGTCTATTTCAATACCCGCAACCAGCACTTAAAAGTGTTTCCAATGAATGATACTGTACAAAATGTAAAGCAGAATTCAAATGATAATTCAAATCCTATTTAACGATATAAAATTGCAACAAGCAAGTAACAAGATTATGTAAAATTGGGGAAACAACTGAAGGTAAACCATATGTGTACTAAAAGAATCCAGAATGCTCTCTGCACACAAAGGCCTTCAGGGGGCAAACATTCAGTGACACTTGTGAAAACTATTATAACACAGTTTGTTGGTACAGCCTCAAATGCAAGTTAAAACTTTACCAGTGCAAAGAAAGAGACACACATATACAAGGTCCTGTAATGTAGCCGCTCTCTCAGGGCCCATGGTCCTTTAAGATGGACTGAGGAAGAGTGGAAAATTGTGGGTACACTCATACAACTAGCATCTGGTCATTGATTCTGAGCCGTATATGCAAATTTACCTTTGCCATGTGCACAAATAATTTTTCAGGTATGACCTTGCTTATTCAGCAAGACAATGATGAACCACATGCTGTTTGTATCACAACAGCATGGCTCCATAGGGAGAGAAAAAAAGCCTAGGTGCTAACAGACTGCAACAAACATCAGCAAATAGAAGAATGCACGACAGAAGAAGAATAAAACTCAATGTAAGTAGAAAAATCAAAAACTCACAAACACAACTGAAGTGTTTCTAGGGAGGCTTAACGTGACAGGACAGCTGTGGAAGTGACAGAAACCGAAACATGAGACATATTGCAATGAGACAGGCTAAAAACAAGCAGTGTTGTGATGGGAGAAAAACATGCAGGTAATGTGTGTTTTAATCACATGACTCATATATACTGTAGATACATGTTTGCTATCAGCTACCTACTGTTAGCTTGTCCCTCCCGTAGCTGATCCATCACATTATTGTCTCCCTGAAAACATTTTCATTGTATTTTGTGAGCTTTTTTTAAATTAGCTTTTTCAATCACACTTTGAAAAGAGAAGGACTACAAATCTGCACTCTTTTGTAGTCTTCATAGCTAGCTTCCTCTATAAAACAAGAATGGAAAAACCTTTGGCTTCTAAAACTGCGGTACAGAGGCGACTCCTTTCCCAAAGTGAAGCGCTTGTTTGAGTTCCAACCTCTGCAACATTATCTTTGGTACAAATTTCAATCTGTTTATACACGCAGACACACACACAGGGACACGTTAGCTTTTCACACACAAGCTCATATACTGGGACACATACCATAAATTCTCCCTCACACGTACACTTTACATGAACTGTGTCTGATCAGCAATTCTACTAGAGGTGAGTATTGACAGGCTTTGTTATTCATAGCATATTCAAGCTATTATATTCTCTTCTCTGCTGCCATAATGTTGTCAGTGTTGCGGAACATATTGGTAGCTATCATTCGCCAGCTCTTTTTTAAAAATACGTCTTGAGGCGTGACATTATTACCCATGAGCAATAAGGAGCCTTTTCAATGCCCAAACAGGGTCGGTTGTTCTTTTTATGGCCGCCACGCTCTCGGTAAGCGCAGGGGTTCAAAAGGGCATGGCCTCTCTGCCCTCGCAACACGCAGACACCGTCTTTTTATACCTCCTTTAATCGAAACACTGTGTCCTACATCGCAGTTATGCTTTGGGCAAATTAAGGTCGCTATATTGATTTCATATTTGTCATTATACACCAGGCACTCGTGTGCTCACAAATCGTCCTGTTTGCCTTGTCCCTGTAGACATGTATCCCCCTTGTCCTGCAGTATATCATCTTCATAGAGCCATATTTGTACAAGAAGTGCATCGTATCTCCCTTTGTTTTGGTGTAGCAGAGCTTTCCCAGCTTGGGCTGTTGTCACTTTTCAAGGCTTCGTCCTTCCCAGGAGTCACTTAGCGCTATAAAGGAATCTAGTCAGGCGAGTGCTTTAAACATAGATTTGTTGTCTAGTATTTGTCAAAGGTCAACAGCAAACAAACCCTTCGGTGGCCATTTAACTCTGCCACCGAACTTGTTCTTTTTCTCGCAGCGATTTGTGATTAGGAAATATCTCCAACTTCACTCAGCCACTCAGCTCGGCTCAAAAACAGGTGATTCATAACGGGGCTAAAAGGTCACGTCAAGTGGCATGTTAGTATTTCACTTAAACTTTGATTAAAGATTTTTGGAAAAGATGGGAAAACGACTTAATATCGTTGCGGCCCTCCCCTCTTCTCGCTCCGTGCCCAGGGTTCTATATTTTCAGCAGAAATCAATAAGGTGGGAACTGAAGAAACTATTGCTGTGCTCTCTCTGGGAGCACTGATCATTCATTCATCCTCAGCCTCTCTAATGGATCATGGGAGCTCGCAGGGCCATACAAAATCCGACGGAGCTCTCTTATCCCTGCCTTCTTCTTCAACAACACAGAAAAGCAAGTTTCAAAGCAGAAAAACATGTTTTTTTGATTATTTTCATTACTCATTTAAGAATTCAACTAGATCATTCGCTGATTATTTTAAATTTATCCCACTGCTGGGTATAGCTGAAGTTTCAGAACTTACACGTGAAAACTTTTAACAGTGCTGTGGCTTAAAGTGAGTGCAAATTATTAACCAAGTTTATTTCAGGTTGATGCAGCCTCCTGTCCTGTGGCATGCCGTGGTTAAAATACTTTGGGAAGCCCCTGGCAGATGATCTAGCTTAAAGATGGAAAGTTCAGTCATAATCAGTTAATTATATCTATGCAGAGCTGAATAAGATTATAGGAGAAGCGAGAGAGATTGATGTTCTCAAAATCCCCCTTGTTTTTCTGACTTTCAATATTTTAGCCCTTTTATTTGTAGAAATCTGTAAAATGTGACATACTCACAACTGCAGTACATGTCGACATGTCACTTTTGGGCGACCTGCCACATCCAAGAGTGTGAGATACAGTATTTCACGATTTTGAGGTCTCGTGTAATGACGGCAATAAGGAGGCACTTAAAGGTCCTTAAGAGTGACTGCCTGTCAGTACAGATGAGGGGAAGTCTCATTTACACTTGTCTTCTATTAGCTTCTATTAGTCTCATTCATTCGTGAGACAATGGTGAGAGACCAACATACTCACCGAACGCTTGAATAAATGCATACAAATAATCGCTGCACTGTAAGCCTCTATGATTTACTGGATTATTCTGCATTCACAGTGGATATTGCACACATGCAAGTTCTCACATTTATCACGTCACATTCAGCACACAAAAGGTCCAACGCCCGAGGCCTGGATAGGCTAAATAGACTCTGTGGCCCTCTCAGGAGTAATAGAGCGATAGAAAGAGAAGAAAAGGGGGGTATTGCCTGCCACCTCCCCAGTAGACTTTCTTTTTCCTTTCACTGCTTGCTACTGTATCTGACCGCCGAGAACAAATTTCCAATGGGGCCGGGGGGAGCGGAGGTGTTACGGGACAATTTGTTAGCCGCTTGTTCATTACTGTAATATGAATGTAACTGTACGCGCACTCCAGGGACTTGGGCGCCAGCCACAATTACCGCTGACCCTGATGTAATGGGAAACAAATTTGTGGGAATATTGCCCGCCATTCGTCTTTATTTACACGTGGTAATGAGCCAGTGTGTTAAAGTGTTCTGAGACTGTTCTGGTGGGAGACTTGGCCATCAGGGGAGGAGAAAGAGCAGCAAGATGTGGGGTCAGGATATGCGGAAATGAGGGTAAACAAGTAGGACACAGTGGACTATAGACAGAGGAGACAGCAGGTGTGGACACCACTGCAACCCAGATGAGGAGACAGCTAGTCAAATATGCAAAACCCCAGAAAGTCTCTCTAACAAAGCTCTATATTTTTTTAATTCTAAACTATTTATTTGAATTAAAGCCAGCGATTCTACATTTCCAGGGAATTATATTGAATTGTACATTGAGCTGATAGAATAGTCTAAAATGAATCAATTGCTCAGCAGCCACACTGCCTATTATCGATCTCGCAGCATGAGATGGATGTGTTCTCCAGAGCGCCCACCTGCTTCCTGTGGATTTGTTTCTTTACTTTTATGATATACTTTTGAAATGTGTTTTTAAGTGTTCAGCTACAGTTACCCTTAACAAACTCAAATGGAGCTTCTTCTTTTTTTGTAGCCTGTTGTGCACTCATCAGGCTTCACGACCTTCATCTCTGTGAGGGTTATCTAAAAACATTTTTTTGGCCTCCATCAATCTGAGTAAGAGTTTTTAGATGTATATAATCATATTTTGAGGCAATCAGTGTGCTGGTATATAACACAGAGCATCTCTATAGTCTGCAATAATGAACCCACTCCACCCCACAAATGAGCAAAACTGAATGAAAGCACACATTTAAGCAAAATCTTTTCTTAATTAAAATAAAGCTCATCATCATCATCCTTACTTTATTGAAACATTCAGACATCACTGAGGACTAAGTTCCTCCTCATGAGCATAAACCTGTTTGTGAATGCGTCCCTGTAAATATACTGTATGCCCACCCCCACCCCTCTTCTGCACGCTCCAATGCTTTCTGAATAAGCGTCACTAAAGCAGCATTCAGGAGGACATGTTCCTGTCAAAGATGCTAAACCATGCAAGTCGGCGCTCGGGTTCTCTACATGAGTTCCCTTAAATGAGATGTCCGTGGGGATAATAGAACAGCTTGCTTGCAAGCTCTGTGTGGCTCTTTTCATGCCAATTAGACTCTGTGATATAGTCACAGCAAATGCACGGCTAGCACCGGGATGCCCGTCTGATCACCGGCTCTGATCGCACAACGTGGAGCTGAACAGAGAGAGAGGAGGCATTTATGCACAATTTTTTTTTTTTTTTTTGGTTGAAAAAAATTGCCAAGAAAAATTGAAATGTGAGGTGGGTTTAAGCTAAATTCTCATTGTCTTTATTTTTGCTAAAACAGCGCTCATATCACCCAGCACATCCTGCAATAAGAGCAGATTCACAGTCCTAAATTTCAGCATAAAAAAGACAAACCAGTTATCGCTGCTGTCAGTCTAAACTCCATCACCGAGCTAGATTTTAAGTGGGCGCTTCTCGCATCCTCTTTCAAATACTGCCAGTGTGACTGAAAGGTTGATGATGTTTAGTTTTAATTCTTGCCCCTTACATCTCTCTAGCTCCCTCTACTGTCCCCTCTAACTGCCCCTGAGGTGTTTAATGTGTCACTGAGAACATTAGGCCGTAGACAAAAAATAAAATGGCCTGTAATGGCCCTAATGAAGTGTGACAAGAGCACAGAACATCCCTTGCTGGCACACAGCGCCCCCGAAATTGGATTAGTGATTAACCATGTTGTCCCGCATTGAGTCAAATGGCTGTGGCGACTCAAAAGTGCTCGGCGCCTACTCTTCTGGCCCACCCTGCTGGGAAGGGATGCCCCAGGAAAAGAGAGGAGGGGAGGAGGAGGGGTGAGTGGAGAAAAAGGTTGAGCCAAAGAGAGAGAGAGAGAGAGAGAGAGAGAGGGATAGGAGACAAACAGGGAAAGGACTGAAGGAGGGAAAGGAGAGAAGTGCAGTAAGGTGGGAGGGGGGTATCCCCGGGGCACATAGTAGTGCCATGTCTGGAGGCCCCACTGTGCAGTGAAATGAGAAAGGCTCCGTGCACCTGAGAAACCCAGGAGGGGCCCGAGGCAATGGGAGAGCCTGAGCAGGATCCTCCCCTCCCTTCTCCCTCTTCCATCCTCCTCCACCAAGCCGCTCCTGACATATATCTTGCCACAAGACAAGAGCGCTAGTGCAAATCAAACCCACTACCAATAAATTACCTCTTTCATTCTCCCTTTAGCTCTCTCCCCACCTCCTCCCACCAATGTCCTCCTTTGTGCCTGTTACCCCCGCGTCTTCCTCCCTTCCTTCCTCCCTGCCCGACTCCACTCAACATGCAGCTTCCCATTGCAATATAAACTTGGCTGTCAGAGGGGCAGTTGCGATGTGGCAAACTTGCCATTGTAACGGACAGCTTGACAAATGCAGGGGGGTGGTAGAGCGTCGTGGTCCACATACTATACCTCCTCCCTGTTACCCCCGGTGCACTGAGGAGTAGGAGAGCAGGTGATGCTAGGAAAGGAAGGGCGGAAGGAGATGAGAGGAGAGAAGAGGAGCCAGGGTGAAGAGAGATGTGTAGGGGGAGGGAGGGGGGCAGAGATAGAGAGAGTGACTTTCAGAGGGATAATGAGCCTTTGAACGATGGCTGAAATGTTGCCGTCAACCTGCCCTTCTGCTGCTGGGTAATTAGGTAATCAGTAAAGGCCTAATTATGGGATCAAGGTGCAGGGAAACAATTAGCAGAAAGTATTGCCACATAAAACGGAAATTTACGTTCTGCCAAAGCATGTTTAATTCCTGGATGTGTGTGTGTGCGCGTGTGTGTGTCGTCCTTCCTAAATAACCACATAAAAAAGGACATTTCCCTCGCCTCCTACCTGCCAAGTGAAAAGGTTAATTTTAATGAGCCAGTCGGCATTTGTGAATAAATATGGAAATTTTGTGGGTATATGATTGAATTGAATTTTGAAAAGAACTGTGGAATCTTCTGCTAAATGCATTTAATCGCTGTGTTAAACATCTTGAAATTCTGCATGTGTGTGTGTGCGTGTGTGCGTGTGCGTGTGTGCCCGCCTGCATGACAATTACAGGTTTCTGTGTAAATAGATGTACTGTTAAGTAGCCTCGTTGGTTTGGTAAGTGATTGCAAGTAAATTGTGTTGCAGGGGCCCCCCTCTGACTCAGCCACCCTGTGTGTGCTAGAATTTGGTTAAAGGATGGAGGCTTTGCAAAGACAGAAGGCAGAGAGGGGGAAAAAAGGATCACTCAGTGCGCTCAACAATGCACTGGCAGCCCATACAAACATAAAAAGGGAGAGGAAGAAAGAGAGAGCGCGAGAGACAAAATTGAGCTTAACAGCCTGATTCTTAACTATTATTTATCCATTATGGGGGGAATGGAGCTGAGGCACCGTGCGGGAGAGGATTAGAGAAGATTTGTGGGCTTTGCAAGGCCCTGTCCTCCCATCCGCATCGCTCCAGCTCCCAGGGGCTCCGCAGCCAGCGCCAGCTCAGCTTGTCTGATCATTTATCCATAATTAGAAAATTAATATTTTAGATGGCGCTATGATGAACCCATTATGGTGATGGGCCCCGATATCAATTATAACTTCAATTTCAATTTCACTTACAGCCACGGCAGCAAAATGGCTCCGGGTGGCGGAGTCGAGTGATGGGCTCGGTGCCACGGAGCATGACGAATACAGATCACTGCACATTAGGATGAGCAATTATTTGAACATGTATAAAAACTATTTACAAGCAATGTAATTGACCGGGGTCAGGGGGAGATGCGGGAAAAATGGACAGGTTGACAAATTTTTGTTCCTACCAAACAGAAAAAAAGGAGGGATTTATTAATTTCTTTGCGCCTGTAATTGAATTTTTGAGAGGGGTTTCTTGTTAAGTCTCTCCTGTGGTCCAAGGGCTCATCTCCCACTGTGACCTTACATACATCTAACGCCAAAGACTGTCTGCCCACCCCCCATCCGCACGTGCACACACAGATAGCCCCACACATGAGGGCGGGGAGCAGAAGAAGAAGAATAAAGAAGAAAAACAAGGAAAAAGAGAACTGTAGTGGAAAAGCTTATTCCTACATGTGCCTTAAATACAATGGGAATGCCTGTTAAAGAGGTTGAGCTGTTTATGAAACTAGATAATGCTAAATCATATCTTAAATCTTATTATAAATTTAAAATAGACAAAAATATTTATTAAACTGTATTTATTAACCCTGAGTGACAGTGTTAGGCACCTTAACATATATTATTTCTGGCATATGAATAACCATATTATTGACTACTTCTGATTGGATTAAATCAATATAGAGTAGATTAGATTAGATTAGATTAGCATCATTATTGTTTATCTATCAATAATCTACCTTACCTGCATGCATGCGTGTATAACCCAACAAGCATTTTCCCCATATTATCACATTCTTTCATAAATTTCAGGCGTTGTTTTCAAAAACATTTGTGCAAACATGTTTTAGCAAGCCTGTGCTTCTCATAGGGTTGCAGCATAAAGCGAGATTATGATCCATCATTCAGTCCCATCCGAGCATAGCGGAGAGGGGATATTACTATCTCGCCACTGCTCCAACAAGGTGAGATGAATCCCTGTAACAGCCCTAATCATACACACACTTCATCACCGAGGCTAAACCACTGCACGTTAATTATGTAGACATCACTCAAAATACACCGCTACACTGGGCCCTGCACCTCGGAGAGCTCATTCATCAGCTCTGTGTGCGTGCATGTGTGTGTGTCTCATGGAAACGGAAAACAAAAGGTCAGTCAGGTGGACATGATTTTAGATAGCGTGCTTGTTCACTTAGTGGTCCATAAGGCATTTTGTTTTGGCTCTCGCGTCTGAAGAAAACAATGTTTTAGATAGCACAGCATAATAATAAGCCCATAAAATCTCCTCGTCTGTTTGACACTAACATTACTCACTTACACTATATCACAAATAGATTCAATTTATTTATTCCTTTAACCAAATATTATAAATATGCTAAATCTGAATGTCAGGGTATTTTTTGGTTGGGAGGTAAAATCAAATTTTGTCCATAAACCACATTATTTTTTATCTGTCATTTTTTATGTTTCCTGATAATTTAATAAGGCCAAACAGTTGTTCAGTGTAACTACTAATCCAAACATAGTTTTGTTTAAAAAAAAAAAAAGGCAACTGTTTCCTGTTATTAGTCCCGACCCAGGCTTTGAACCCTCCTCTTGCCCTATGGGCCCGGTCCTTGTATGCCTGTTCGACGCCTTGTTTTCCTCATGTCAGTTTAATTGTTCACTGTCAGGGGCAGAGCAGCGGATAACAAGCTTAGCAAATGATGTCTGCTGTTGCTACACATTGATTAATATTTTACATGTTATTATCCTCTGTCCATTACCACAGCAAATTAAACTATAAATCACCCCCTCTGCCGGTGTCACCGGATCATAAATTGTCTCTCCCCTAGCCGCGTGCTGCGCCGTGCCATGCCGTGCAAGGTCTTCTCTTTGGTGAGACAACAAAGTGGGGAAAGTGCCTGTGTTCTTTAGCCTGAGTTATGGACTAGTCACGGTCACCATATACATCAGAGCCGTGAAAAATGAGGAGTTTGTTCTGCTATAAAACAAAAAGAAAAGCAGGCACCCTGCTGTTAAAAGTTTGTACCTGCTAGAAGTGGAAGTAGTTTTTATTAAAGTAGGAAGTGTGCATGGAAGGATAACAGTTACTTTTGTTTGTGAGCGCAAAGTGTTTTAGATGTAAACATAGCAGTTCTGATCTTAGCAGTGCGACTATTGGCTCTGGTTTTGAAATTCACGCAAGCAATTTTAACATTCAAATTTATTTCCAGTATGTTACGGGTTTGTTTGCATTTATTTGTGATACCAGTTTGCAAAAAATCCGCTACAGACATGGAGCATTTTGCTTTAGACGGAGGCGCTGCTGCTGGTTTTAAATGGAAATTCAGATGGAGCTGTAGATAAATATTTTTTCCGTCACTGCTTAGACCCATTTTTCCCTGGATATCATCTAAGATATCAGATGACCTTTCCTGCCTTGTCATTTTTTTTCTCATTTTCCCCACGCCACTGGGAGAGATGCAAAGGTGCTTTACCGGCAGCTGGAAATCAATTTATACAGTCTTGCGTTGCATGTAGGGAGAGATGGAACAGAGCAGGCCCGATATAATGACACGGCCAATTGCATTGTGTTGGGCTGCGGGGGTCAAGTGGGGTCTGAGTGTGCCACGGATGCTGGCTTTGTTCGTACGAGGGGCATTAGGGAGGAATTACACCGTGGGGTCAAATGACCCACACCCGAGGAGGCAGCTAGCACCTTGGGCCCCCCAGCCCCCTCATCATCAGGCTGGGGAGATGAGAGTGACATGGGATGACACTCCAAGAGGAGGGGGTGGAGAAACACTCTCACTAAACACTTCACCTACTGATAGGTGCCATTGACCCTTCCTAAATCTCATCATCGTTGCGCCCAGTGTAGGGGGAGATGGCGTGGGATTTTCTCTGACATCCACTCCTATACCCCCTTTCCCCCCTTTCCTATTCACACTATCAGCTGCTGTCCCTGTCTCTCTTTTACAGGCTCACTCATTTGTATACAGACGCATAGCCCTCGATTTATTTATCTGTCTGGCGGATGTAGCGGCTGTCCCCTGCTGAAGATGGCAATACTCACAGACTGATCCCCTCTAAAGCCTGCTTAGCATCTCCCTGCAGATACAGTCCCTCGGCGTATTTCAATGATTTATCAATTTATAATGTTTGCTAAGATAGCATTACCGCGGTGTCCCAGCGGCTCAACAGGCAAAAATGACCACGTGTACCGGAATCGCTTGGAAGTCTAACACAGCCGATCTTGTTCTGTGCATTATCTCGTCTGTCATATTGTTTAAAGAAGTCATAAATGTATTATTAAGATGGTTAATTTGCTTTCACATCAATGAAGGGTGGGGATCTTATAGTTTCCAGGGGGCGCCTGACCCTCTTACAGTCCAATGGAGTGCATAGATCTGGGGTTAAGTCATCTGACCCGGCTGGCTGGTCAGTTTGCATGCTTTTCCTCATAATTACTGCACAGACAACCAAACTTTTCCCCCTTTCCCGCTCTTCAATAAACACCAATCCATCCCTCAGACCTGCCATAACCTCTTGGCTTTCAGGCTCTGACATAACCTCTACCTATTGGTCTTGCAGACTCCATCTGTCAGATTCTCTTTGAGTCATCAAATGAGACACTTTAGCACAAGGTCTGAGTTTGTTTGTTTTTAAAAAAAAAAAAAAACCACTATGCGCTTTTAGAAAACATCGAAATCCCGTTTGGATGTCTTGATATATGACAGCTGCTTGAAAGCATCAGAAAAGTCAAGTCAACTTTATTTGTATAGCACATTTAAACAACATAATATATGTCAATATATACACACCTATGTACAAATGCATATATATATACACACATTTAGACACATACAGACATGCCTACATCATTCAGTAAAGTTAAGCCACAATAAATATAGACAGAACTCAAAAGCCTGTGAAAAATGGCAGGTCTTCAAGAAGAGCTGTTTGATGTGTCGCACAGACCTTTCTTGACTTGTTTTGTAAAAGCTTTATTGAAAATAACTTGTGACCTCTATATCGGCCTTATATATTCAAGCAAGAGCAATTCAGAGCCAAGCAGCTTGTTCTCACTGAGTTGTTTATTCCAGCATAAAGACACACGCATATGTAACTACTGCTGTCCGCCTGATCTAAGGTGCATGCAAAGAAGCTGGGATAAGGCGAAACATGGCTGCCTCAGAGTGAAAAAAAGACACAAAAATGAAAGCTAGATTAACGAGCTAAAAGAAGATAAAACCACAGCAGAAGAGAAGGAGATGAGAGAGTGCAAGCAAATGAGAGAAACATGAAGTAAAAGAAAGAAAGAGCAGAATGGCTCCTGTCAGCTGAGGCCCGCTGCAGTGAAACACTAACTGTAGCGACAGGCTGATGAGTCAGTGTCTCTTTAAATGGCAGCTTGTCGGGCCTTCAGCTCTGAGGTGGGCTGCCGACCTGTCAGGGCCCTCACCACATTAACCAGCTGACCCTATCATCCTTAACATTGCTCCACCGCTCAGCCGTCTGTCACTAACTCTGCCATTTGGCTTTCCAGAGATTTGCCAGAGAGGGCAGGCACAGCCACCTCTTAGTGTTGTTTATTGATTTCTGACCCGCCGCTTAATAGTTTTCCCAGTCCCCCTGAATGGCTTTTGTAAGCAATAGGGTTTGTACATCTCACAGATCAATACCTTTTATATTTACAATAAAATTGAAACGGCTTCTTGGTGGGGCTCCTAGCGCTTCGGCATTTGTCATCCTTCTGCAAGGGAAAACTATGTCATTGTCTGAATTAAAACATTTATTTCTGATTAAGAGAGTGTCCTATCTCATTAATTTTCCCCTTTCCAATACAAGGGGAATGGAATCCTATTGATTTTTGTACTTTTTACACGTCTCCACTACTGGGAAGATAATTGAGAAGTTAGCCAGAATAAATGAAGTTTCTAGTCTTGCAGGGCAGCCAATACCTTGGAAATGTGAGGTGTTTTTGTGGGAGCAGGCCTTTAATTTTGTGCCAGCAGAAGACAGGGGGACTGAACAAATTGGATTAAGGCTGGGGATGGGGTGAGTTTGGGGTTCTGGCAGGTTGGTGGGTGGGTGGCCGCTGGTGTACCAACACTGTGAGTGTGTGTGTTGAGGTGGGGTAAACTTGATATTACAGCAATAATAAGACCGAGCACCCACCCCACGCGCGTGCATAAGCACATGCCGGTGTTTACGCCATGAATATGCCCCAGAAAATGCAGATTAAAGCATCTTAAGGCCATTGACGGTACGTTGCCTCCCCCAGCTTATTGTTGAGGTAGAATTGAAAGGCAGTAATCGATGTTTGAACTAGACCTTTTTAACACAGCGGGCTCATTGATTAAGCGTTATCAAATTAATGAGACTGAATTAAGTTGTGGCTGTTTTCTTGTTCAGGGCTGCAGGGAAACCTTATTGTCTGAAGACATTTGAATTTTATCATACATTTCAAGTTGTTTTCTAATTCGACCAAATATTTACCATGTCGCTCATCTTGAAAGAGTCCAAAGAATTAAGCTGATATTAGTGAATCTGTTAATAATGAAAATGCATGCATTGTTATACGAATTGTTAAGAGGCTTATAAAAATCTTTGTGGATTTGTTTGCATACTGAGAGGGAAAACCTTCTGACAGGGCTTGATGACTTCATATGTAAGCTTTGTTGTTGTTTATGATCTCATAAAACTGTTTTGCGCCCTGTGACAAAGAGAAAGAGAGAAAAGTCACAGGGCTGAAATGTGGTTAAATGTTGCCCGCTCGCTGTGGCATAGCCACTGTGCAGATTTTGAGAAGCAGGGCCGTGTGGTCAGCTCCAGTTTGCACAAGCCCCGTGCAGCTGATATGGGGGTCGTGAGAGGGGTGACTGAACACAGCAATTGGACCTCACAAACACTGAAAGAGGCCAGCGTTGGCCTGCGTCTCATACTGCCTGATCTTGCTTCAGGGACTGAGAGAAAATGTTGTCGGACTCGGAGAGGGCATCGTCCATCATGGCCCCGGTCCGCCTGTCAGCTGCCTGAGTATGGAAGAAAAGAGAAGGTGAAAAAGAGAGAAGAGAGATAGAAGCCCAGGAGTCCACCAAGAAGGCAATTGTAAGGGAAACAGGAGGAGAGCAAGAAAGTGGAAAAAAAAAAAAAAAAGAGGAAGACAAGGAGACTATAGCCTCTGCAACCACTGACTCACTTGCCTGGCTTTCGGCCACAGAGCCCCCGAGCCGATTCACTCCTTTGCTTCATCCCTCCATTCTTTAGCCACACCACTTTCTGCTCTTTCTTTCCATCAAGTGTGCCCCTCTCTCCCTTCTCCATCACCACATCTTCCCATCTTTCCATCCTTTGGCCCTCTGAAGCCTTACCTCGCTCTTTCCATCCAATGATGCTTCTGTCCTTCCATCCCTCCTTCATGGACAGCTGAATGTGAGGCTGATAGGCTGTGGAGTGAGTGGGGCAGCTGCCAGCGCCCTGCAGCAGAACCATCTCTGACAGGCCACTAATTCAACCAACAGAAGAGAAACCACAACCAAACACTAAGATTATAGGTCCAAAGAGAGGGGAAGAAAAGTTTAGAAAATGTGAAAATGAACTAGGAAAGACAGGCATGGTGGTGGGTTTAAGACCTGGAGATCTTACTGTTACTCCAATGATGGACTTTTAATGAAAGTCTGAAAGAGTACAGATGAGAAGATGGATACCTGGGAAATCTGCTGTTCAGTTAAATTCAATACAAGAAGAAGCTCAATTAAATTACAAAGTTAGTGAACAAGCTTCTTTAAAGAGGAATCTAATAATGATTAGATATCTCTACTATGACACTCAAAAATGTATCTCATCCACATCAGTGCTTCTCCTTAAAATAACCCTTTAGGTAAAACTGCCAATGATTTTAGCTGATATGTACACAAAGACATGAAACTTTATTCTCACGGATTTCCCGATGTATAAATAAAGAAACTATGAGTGACATAAAAACACAGCATGCCTCTTCTGCAATAGGCCAGGCATTAAAAAAACACCACACCACCTCTTTCCATTTGTTTATCTGTATAAACGTACTCATGGCCGGCCAGGAACAGTGTTCAATGAACAGCTTAATTTGTGGATGCATTTCTATGCCTAAAGTAATCTAAGGAGGGATGCAGAAAGGTTGGGTACATTCATCACAAACACAAGCTTAACATAAGTGAAAAATTACAGGATTCCCAATGACCTTCCAACCAATCAGGCCTGGTAATTACACTCATTCATTACAAAGGAAGGGGGAGATGGAAGAATACAGAGATGACCCTTCAGGACAACAAAAATGTTTATAGATGGGAACAAAGAGGAAAATGCTAATGGCGCAGCTATCTGGCTGGATGGCCCTGAGACGATGCAGAATAATAATTTCCTATCACAGGCCAACTATAACCTTTGAGATTTCTACACGAGAATTTCTATTTATATGTCAGCAGCCATTGTTGCTGTAGGATGGAAGCCCGGCATTATACACCTGAAACAGATGATAATATATTCTGTTGTAATAGCATATTATTCCTAATAGAAAACAACCCATGTAGGATTTTAAAATGTGATATTCTGATATATCGCCTGGGATTTTTTTCTTTCAGAGCTCCTTAACTTTTTTTATGTGGAGTTATTTATTTAGTCATTTACTACTTGGATCAGCTGATTGCTCTTTGAGGCATTCCAAACAGGTATGTTGCCAGCAGGGAAATTGCAGAGTGCCTGCTGGTGGACAAACGATGTAACGACAACACTCATAACGGGATTGAAGAGACTTTATCCTGTTTCGTCTTTACACGTTTAATTTTCATTAATCGACAGTTTTAAATGACAGTAGCAATGGATCAGCAAATAGCTAATATCAGCCCATACTAGAGCTCAACTGTGTCTGCTCACTTTTTTTAAAGGCTTTGGTTCTGGAAATAAGCTGCAAGGTGACCATAAAGGGGTTTTATTTGGATTTTGTTTTCTTTTTAATAAAGGGAAGTGGGGGGAAAAAATGCAAAGGTACAAGACTGTACACATGATTACTACTCAGCCTAAAACCCATACCCATTGACTTTATTCCTTCTTGAATTTAACTCTTTCATTATGTTAGTATTCTATAATAGATGTTTTGAAGAAGAAAAAATATATGTTGTGTTGTGTCTCTGTGTATTGTAATGCTTATCCATATAGTTCAGCTCTTGGCTTGTAACTGCAAGCACCATTCAGGGTGTTTCTGAGGTTTCCTGTTCACTAGGTGACCTGAAGTTTGCAGGTATTTCCAATGACCTCCACCAATTAGAGTTGTCACTGATTTTGTGGGTAGAGTAGTTATTTTCCCTCAACAATGCACATAAAACATGTTTTTGTTAAAACATGTCATGCTGAATTGTTGTTTCTGCCAAAGCACATACCATCATTCCACAATGTCAGCCCAAAGTAAGTCTGCTTTAGATACAACATCATGACTCATAATCAAAATTCCTATGGAGAATATGAATCTGATTTTTAATTACAGAATCATATTGTTGAGCTTTACATCAGCCAGCCAATAAACTGGCCAGGCTTTAATTATTATATTTTGTATCACTAAACTTACTACTTTGTTTCTGGATTTTTTTCTCAAATAATACCAGAGTTTGTTTTTTTCTTGGTTATTTAGGACACATTAATTAGTTTAAAGCTTTAAAACTCATTCATTAATGTGACTCATCACACATGCCAACAATTTTCTCAAAGCATGCATGTCTTTTGAACACATTTTGGTAAAAAAAAAAAAAAAAAAGGTCTGGGTTTTTTTTATATTTCTTGTAGTAGCATGAGTAAAAATGTGCAGTATCTGTAATTTTGTGATAAAATAGCCTCTTTGCATTGGTTTGAAGATTAAACATAGCGTCAGATGGAGTTCAATTTGGGAAAAATTAGGATTACAGGATTACACCATCACTGCATTCTATGTCAAAATGACACTTTATTAAGCATCAACTTCTTGCTACCTGAGGGATGGCTAGAGTATCTGCACTCGACTAAATAAAGTATGTAATCTTGAAGTAATTGCAGTGTTTCTTGCTTTAGTGGATTATGGTTATGTGTTATGTGTCACTTCCAATTCCCCTTGAACTATATATGCATCCAGCACTCAATAGGTTTTGTGAATTTTGCTTGGCTAATAGCTAAAGCGCCCACAGCATGCTTATTTCCCACGCAGTAACAACATGGAGATTCCTGGCGGACTTTAAATCGAATCACCGTCGTGCATAAATAGCACGACGCTCCGGCGCTGAACTTTTTGATTCATTCCATTTCCCAGACGATGGTAGCTGACTGCTTTTTCTCTGATTATGCAGATGATATTACTTTCTTTTTTCTTTTTCTTTTTTTCCTTTGTTGATATGTGTTTAGGTGTCATTTGCGCCCGATGATGTTCTCATTGCTCAGTTTACCGCGCCCATAATAAGATCACCTGTGGTATGAATACATTTCCCCTACTCTGCTGGTGTATTTGGATTTGCAGGATAAATGAGTTTCTCTCAGCCTCAAAGAGTGAGAGAGACAGAAAGAGCGGGAGCGGGAGAGAGAGAACACATCAAGCACGTTCTTAGATTCACTTTAGAGCTTGACACTTCGGCGCTCGGTCAGTAAATGGCTTTTCTACAGGAGGAGGTGGGATAGGGGTTTGGGTTTGCATATGTGTGTGCGTGTGTGTGTTTTTTTGCATCAACATCTGTGGACTCTTTGAGTCTTTTGGTGTGACTGCAAGACTGTATGTGTATTTTCTCATGTATCAATGTGTGTGTGTGCCAGAGAGAAGCTGAATTTCGCAGCCACATCTACATCCATTCGCCCTCTTTGTATTCCACCCTGCTGCCAAAGCACAGGCCTCAGCTGTCATTATTCCCTGTCCATCCACAGAGAAGTTATAGTTGGCAAAAAACCCATCAGGTGGGCAGGACAACGGATAATTGAGGTGATGATCGGAGCTGTTCAAAGACAATTGATAGTGATGGAACCAGTGGGAGCGGGGGAGCTGAGCCGGCTGCCCGGGCTCTCAGGGGGCTCGGGGAGAGCTAGAACAGAATGTGGAATAACACACAGCATAGACGCTGCTGTTTATTATTTTCCTTCTTCCCATATAATGAAATATTACACCTTACACCAAATATATTTGTAATTTATTCACTGAGAAATCATGATGGGGTGTTTTTTTTCTTGACAACAGCAGAGGAGTATGTAGAGGCCCCCGAACCACCTTGTGCTTTATTAATATACCAAATCCCCCTTTTGCCAAGCCTACCTCCATCGCACAGCAACATATTGAACTAGCAGAGAAAGGCATGACCTGAACATCATATTTCCACCTGCTCCAATCCTAGTGACAAGTTGCCAAACTTCAAAATCCCCCAGAAAACCCAGTTAAGGCAAAGCAAGTTGTAAAGGCGTTTTTCATAAGCCGAGGGACAAGGGGGAACAAATGGAGGTTATTACTTTCCTCCTCCATTCCAAATAGCCCCCTACTGTCTGGCTGAAATAGGCCTGGCAGAAAAAATGTCTTAATATCTCACATCCATACCTGACATCATACTCTGGATTTTTCTATTACCCACTGGCATCTTTTTTATTCTTTTTTTTCCTCCATTTTTCTTTGCCCACACGCAAATGTTATCACCCAAATGTCATCAATTGTGTACATATAAAACCAGCCCCATAACGTTAACACATCTACAGATTGGCTAGTTTCAGGAACATGTATCTTTGAAGTCCTTGGATGTCTTTGCTGAAAACTTTAGTCTCTAAACCTGAAGCATGCCGGCTTTACCTGACTTGCATGCAGGTGTCGTGTTTCTAGGAATCGATAGGTGGTTTGACTCCAAGTGTGCAATATCAATAACTCCATCGCACGTATGGTGACACTTCACACACTTAGAAAAAAAAAGTCATAGACGCACACATAAATGCACACAACGCTCTTACGTTAAGCAGGCATTGTATCAATAGCTCACTCGGTTGTACGAGGAGGTGCACACGCTGTCACACACTCACGCTGTCACGCAGAGACACTGTATCGATAACTCAATATTTCAGGTGTCAGTCTTGTGTGGCGTGCCATGCCCCCTGAGTGGCGGGAGGAGAAAGGAGGTTGGCAGCAGAGGACAGGGAGGGACACTCCCTGATAAGGCCGTCACGCCTTTCAATACCTCCACTCGGCCTGTCATTAGCTTCTCTGTGAGTGTGTGTGAACTTCTGATTTGAGCTGGCATCGTCAGCAACTATCACTTGTACCTCCCTCCCCCTAATATTTACCACATACACACACCAGAATGAATACATGCGTATACGCCTTGTCTTTTCAACATTCTGCAGACTCCACCTTAAAGCTGGCGTATCTAGGAGGACTACCTACACTAAAACCCAACTGCACAATCCTCCACCGGTTCCCGAGTATTGACCCAAGCTGTCACCCTGTCCGGCACCCCTGACCCCACTCAGCGACAGGGGATCTATGATGGGGACGTAGGTTCAAATGATTTTCCTATTGCTTCAGCTGTCCTGTTTTCCCAGTGAGCTGATTGCTAATGGCAACATTAGAAAGGGGCATAATGGAGATTCCAAAAACAATTTGCTCCTTGGATTTGCAAACCCCAACTGTCTGCAGAAGTTACAAAAGGGCGATGAATGATTGATTTGTTTGTCTATCCACATACAGTAATGTTAAAACAAGGGCAAGAAAGTATCAGTTGCTCGAGGACTGTGGGATTCTGTAGACGTTAAAGCTTGGAGCATCTTATTTTGTCTGTATTTTGTTTTGGAGCTGTCCATCTATCCTTCCATTAATCTCAGGATTCCCCTGATAAATTTGGCCTAAAGGTTCACTTGGATTGAGTATTACACAACAAGGATTTACAAGTCAAACATCAAGTTCACTCTGACCTCACAAAACATGTTTTGGCCTCAACTTAAGAACACATAGGCTTATTATAACAACTGCTTAACAGGATAAAGAACAAAGTGATAGTATTTTATATCTAAAAAGTCAAAAATTCTAATTTCCTGACCATTATTAGATTTTAAAACTCAGGAACAAAAGAGGACATGAATGTGTATTACAACCTGAGTATTTGGTGGTCAGCAAAGACAAACAAATACTATTGTGATGTAATTACTGGACATTGTGATTCATTCACAATAGAAATGCTTTTATGATCCCAAAGGCATCAAGGTCCCAGGAATCTGGACTGTCTTTTGTCATGCTGTGTCTGCTGTTTACAATCAGAGAAAACACGGAAAACATTTTTTTTAAAAGCACTTTAACTGCTGCAATGAAAAATAAAAAGCTGGAACTCTGAAACGGGGTCAAAAATACACCCGAAGAACAATTTTTGCTTTAAAACTCCACCGAAAACAAATGGAACACGCAGAGGCTGAAGCACAAAGCCTGTCTGATGATAATAAAACAGCCTCTGCGGTCTTTTATCTTGCACCTTGAGGATTAATGCTAATGTAAGTTTCTCTCTCGGCGCAACCAATAACATCCTGCCAAATATCCTAAAAAAGGATCCCCAGAGCACCCCTGATGCACCTCCATTACAGGCCTTATAATACCTGCCTGAGATATATGTATTTATGTGGCAGGAAATAACATTAGAGTGAATTGCCATAACAACTTTATAAATCAGGCAGGCAGAGGGATGGCAGGTGCAGGAGAGAGAGGGGGAGAGGCAGTGCCAAGGTGGCAGTAATGCTGATGAGAGGAATCTGAGATGGCATTCATCACCTCTGTGGCGCTTGACATAACACTGTCAAGAAAATGGGTTAAACCCTGCTTTGCTGAACTGAAGGCAACACCCTTCCCCAGAACATGGCATTTTCACCACCTGAACAGTGATTGTAAAGACACCAGCATAACCTTTGCTGAACTTACTGGTCCTGCAGGTCGTCCCACTTCCCCATTCATCCAGTCAAACAACGACGTGTTCCCCATTAATCAAAAGTTACAAACAGACTTCTCTGTGTCATAACTCTCACGATGGGCTTTTCTGTTGATTGATTCCTATACACACATACCGTCTGATTACCATAATGTGTTCTTGTGGTAAAAATTCTGGCAGCGGCGGCGGGGAGTGAGGGTGGGGGCTGATGAGGTGGTGATGTTGGTGAGGGGTTTTGGGGGGGGGGGGGGCTGTTTCGAAGCGAGCGAGAAGTAAATAACAAATGGCCCGGACCCCACCTCATCCGGGGTGATTTCAATCCAATGTTCCATCATTGCTAGTGGAGAGAGGCGAGTGTTTGGGGTTTGGGCTATCAATTACAGATATGTGTAGGCAGGCAGACACTATCATTTCACTGATTGTCACCAGTCCACCGCCGTGACATCAGGAAGTGATTCATCAGTCTATTTTCTGTGACATTAGGAGAAAGATGACATGCTAGGGTCTGTGAAATTATGGGGCATCCTGAAAGAAGGGCTCTTTAACATGCTTGGGGGGCAAACACATTCTAATGCAGACATTTAACCTCTCTTCAGCTGCAATTGCTCTTAAATGACTCGGACCATTCATTCGTTTTAGCCAAAGAGACTGGCTGCAGATGAAACTATGAGTATTATTTGTTCACCAGCATGTCAGAAAGTTGACAACAGACTGAATCAGTGACACTGAAAACTCTGAAATATATTTCATAGTTTTTCATATTTCATATATTAGTATTAGAGCCAGACTGATATATTGGGTGGGTCGATATATCGGCTGGAATGAGATATTGGACGACATATCTGCATCGGAATCTATAATAAATGGAAATTAATTAAATGAACACAGGAGAAACACCCTTAAATCATTTTATGAGTGTTAACGCAGCATAGTTTATTCAACTGAGGGAACAACTTCAACAACTTCTCTGTGGGCAAACATGTTGAAACATCACAAAAACAAAAAGCCAAATTGAACACAGCTTGTGACAGTTAAATTATTATTATTGGGTTTTTTAACTACATTGTCATATTATCTTAGTGACGACTCATAAATAACTACACATTAAAAATGTGAGCAGAATTTACGTTTCACAAACAGATTTGTTTCATGTTTCAAAAAATATCGGCAGGTGTTATTAGAGATTTTTAAATCACCAAATATCGGCCTTAAAAAATCCTCCTCCTATGGAGTTATCGTCATCATCATCATTATTATTATTAATATAATTATTATTAATAGTTGTAGTAGTAGTAGTAGTATCATTATTGCAATAATAGTCATTATGATTAGAGCTACTACTAAATGGAACTGTTTTTGTGCAATACAAGCAAAAGTAAGGCACATGCAAAGTAATACTAAAGTTGACAACATATACTGTAATTACAGGTTAATTATAAAAATTATAGGGTATGAATTCAAAGTAATTCCATGGTAATACTGACCAATAATTTTTTTGAAAAGTCAAATTTAATAAATAAGATGGGACGCACAGGTTTTTATTGACTTTATATTCCCTCCAAAAATGCATAGCTGGCTGAAATTATTTGTCAGCCC
Source organism: Simochromis diagramma (assembly GCF_900408965.1). Lineage (NCBI taxonomy): Eukaryota > Metazoa > Chordata > Actinopteri > Cichliformes > Cichlidae > Simochromis > Simochromis diagramma. The sequence goes on along the minus strand of NW_024387444.1, from coordinate 225,541 downwards.
GATATTATGAAAAGCAAGGATATCATTTTAATATCCATATTTGCAGATGTTTAAACCTCTGATTTCCACCACCTTGTCATTTACACTTTTAAGTTGCTTTACACAAATGATAGAATAGAATGAACAAGAACAAGGACAGACAGGAGCTACAAATAACATAATCAGTTTTCCTTATCTGCCACGCTGTCAGTTTTTTTTCTTGATAAATCCACAAAAATGTATGAAAAAATGTAAAATAAATTCCAGAGTGCAAATAGTTAGTTTTTATCCAACCTAAAGCTATCCCCTTTAATATTTATATTGAATAGTCTAATAACCAAGTGGATAAGAACAATGTGATTTGTTCTTTGGCAGACACAGTAATCTTTTCACTGTGGTGAGCCACACAGCTGCACAGACACAAAGGAAACTGAGGAATATGTCCCATGCCTCACCCCTCACAGGTCATCCTTCCTCAGAGATTCATACCAAGTTGGTGGTAAGCACAGATGATACCAGCAGGCCAAACTTTAGTCCTCCCTATTGCAATTGTGTCTGTGAGCAGTGACTCTATCAATCTGCTGGCGGCTGGGAAGATTGCCTAATCCGGTAGCCAAGGGACTCTCATCATCAGTCTGCCTCTTCATTGTATGTGTGTGTGTGTGTGTGTGTTTATGTGAGTTTGTATGTGTGTGACCATCCAGAGCTTCATTGGTGGGAAATGTATGTAGTGCAGTTCTGCTTAACATTATCACCCTCATTTGTAAACACAGTCATCCATCAGGCGCCGGCCCCCCACTTATCCAAACAGATGAAGAAGGTGTATGTTCTTATAATTTGCTCTCATCTCAGAGAGAGACAGAATAATAATAATCTCTCCCTGATGTACAGTTGCCCCCTTTTCCTCCTCCTCCTTTCTTTTTTTCCATCGACTTTCATTCTCTCCTCTTTCTCTCTGGCTTGTGGATGGTGTATTAATGAAGCGGCCTAATTTGACACCCTGCCGCAGTGTAATGGATTAAAATGCAACAGTGCCATCCGTCTGCCAGCCACAAATAAAGCATGCAGTATAAATATTGTAATTCGTACCTATGATAGGAATCATGGTGCCACCTCTCGCCTATGCCATAATAATCTTAACTTGCTGATGTATTGCAGATTAGAAAACTCTGACTATGTGCATGTTTATGTGTGTGTTAGAATTTATGCTTGTTCTGCAAATAATGTCCATAAGTGAATGAACATCCACCTCTTATGGAAATATGGAACTTTTTTGTTTTCTAATCTTCTTCTGCATATCATTTATATTGAGTCATAAAAAATAAACACGTGCAGCAAAGTGTTTATTTGTCATTAATATTTTATTTACATGATTATAGAATTCTTTATCAACATTTTTTAAACAATATTCTCAGTATTACTTGAAATAGGGCTCTCACAGTCTCAGTGTTGTGTGAGATTGTGTATGTTGATGCACAATTTTAATTATTTCACCTTTTTGTGTAGGACACAAGATTTTGATGATTAGTTTGGCACAGAGTCCTGTTCTAAACACTAAAATAGCCACAAGCACATGCAATGAAATCACACTCGTTGTTGAACGGAAGAGGAAAGCAACATATAAATCTAAAATGAACCCAGAGTGTTTAGAGTGAATTAATTTTTCCACATGGAACAATGTACTTTATGTACATGGGGTTACATTTTTTTAACCAAAGAATACGATGCTTTGTACCACAGTTGTTCATCTTTTGAGTCACTCATTTAACTTGGGGATTTTTCCACGCCTGTTTACTTAGGCAAGTCTTTTCTTTTCTTTTCTTTTCATCCATCATCTTCATGTTCATCATCATCACCATCCACCCTTTCTCTTTAACAGCAGGTGCCTTGACTTTAACAACTCATCTTTATAAGCCTCTCAGCCTGTCAGCACTTTAGTCACGCTCTTGCAAGGAGCTTTAGTCCTCGCTCCTGATAAGAGCCGAGCCATTGTGCTCCCCAGCTTTGTCTGCTGCCAAACATGGGTGACGCACTGAGATAGTCATCTGTAACAACTTCATGAATGGACATGACACGTGGCGAGCTGCATGGGAAAAAGATCAGGCTGGCAGTTGTGGTTAGAGATGTTGTTGCCATCTGTTCAGATTCCTAGAGACCCTCGGATATTTAGACTACCTTTTTTTTTTCAAATTTCAACTTAGAAGCAATTGTAAAATAATTAAAATAATTAAAATGTGCGGCATTGCTCTTTCAAAATCCTCAGGTCTTACAGGCTGGGTTTTTTTATTGCAGTGTAGTTTGCCTTATTATCTCATAATATTCAATTCTTCTCTCATCATTAATGAATTACTGTTTATTGGACTTATTGAATGGAGTCCTTCACCAGATCTATGGTATTGGTTATGCATGGTGACCTAAAATCAGTCAGCCTCTCAGCAGTATCGTGTCAGACTGTTGTATTCAGGAGTGAACCTCTTGTATAAGCACTCTTGCAAAGAGGGCCTATCCCAACCGATGCTTTCTGAATAGCAAACATCCCAGTTTCTCCATTTGCAATGTAGATGCGCGTGTGTGTTCTCACTCTCTATTGAATTGTTTTCTTAATCGTTTCCTTTGTGCCAAGAAGTAAAGAAAACAGATTGTGTTTGAAGAGCATTGGAAGTGCCAATGACCCCCGGTCACGACAGCAACACTAGGACTGCCAGAACAGCAGATAAAGAGCCAGATGGGTCAGCTGCTCTGTCCTTCCATGATTGCTAGCACCAACATTTTCTTAAAGGAGACAAATTCTGTTTTGTTTCTTGCCTTTTAAAGAATAAGAACCATTAATCTAGATAAAGAAAGTAGCCCAGTGTTTTGATATAATCTTATTTATCAAAGGATTTGAATTCATTAAAGCAGTCTGACATCCTCTGACTGAAGTTTAAATGCATTAATAACTCTTCTTTTAATACAACCACTGAGCTTCCCACCCTGTGAGCACGAGATGTTATTCAAATAGGATCAAGTAGCTTAGTATGCGCTTCTCTTCTCTTAAAAAAATAGTCAAATTCTCAACTTATAAATGCACCAAGTTCTAGACCAATCTAAAGGCCAAAACAGTGTGTGATTGGAAAGTAATCTAATTGCCTTTCAAACCTCCGTGGCACTTTCTATTTATTAAATCTCTTTTATAAATATGTATGCAGTGAAGTCACAACATAATAGGGGCCCTGGTGAAAAACAGGAGGCAGCAATGCAGCTGAAGGATGAGGCACAGGCCCTGCAGAAAAGAATGTTCCCCCAGCAGAAATTGGTTTAATTAATAGGACATTTTACATAATGATTACAGTGTAATTGCACCGACTAGCAGAGTGTCATTAAATATATCCTTGCTCCTTTACAACACCCTCCAGCTAAAAATAATGAGTTACATTGAAAATCACTGTGCAACAGGTTCATAAATAACATTTAAGCCCATACAAGGCAAGTACTTATAAATAATAAATATTTGCCTTTTGTAATTGAAGAAAAAATGACTGCCTTTTTTTTTTTTACACCGCTGCACACTGCTTTGTCCTGTTGCAGCTGTGGAAAGGAGATTTTTCCCATTTTTCCCCCTCTTGTAAGTGCTGAATAATTTATTTGCTGGCTAATAGTCAACACTGTCAACACCCAGTGGTTAAAATATACCTGTGTCCAGATAAATGCGGCAGCAGGCTACAAAGCGATTATTCCCTGCTTCCAGATATTTTGTTGGATGCAATCCCTGTATACACTGCAGTAAATCACCGACTTCCAATTACCTTCCTCCATAAAATAAGGCACATATTCAAATCAGGCCCCCGAAGAGAGACAGGGACGAGGATAACTGAACCCGTGCCTGGGGGTGCTGACTGAATGTGTGCATTTATAAGGGTGTGTGTATGCGTGGAGGGGGCCCAATTTGTTTCACTGTGTAATGCTAATTCCATTTAACTACAGAATGACACTGCTCACGATCCCCTTTAATGGCTCTTTTATTCTGGCTGGGTTTTTATGGGTTTAAAAAGTTGGCTACTGAAATATTTTCATTAGTTTTTCTTCAACAGAAGGGAAAGACAAAAGTTTCTCCTGAATATTGCCCAAACCAGAATGAATGAGTTATGATCAAGTGCCATGATTGCAGAATTATTAAAGAGGTGGTAATTGTTCTCAGGGGGTTGTTGCGCTGGAAGTGGATCTATCAATCATTTTATCTTGGAGCTTGGTGGATGTTGGCCCTGTTTAAGTCCTTGATGCTGTTAGATAATTATTTTTCATCATCAAAAGTCAGCCTTTTTGGAATAAGTGAAAAAAACACGAGTCACTTTTGAGTTTTTTTCAAGTTTACCAAATTTAGGCTCAAATGGAAACAAAAGTTATAACTAGTAGATTTTGTCTTATGATTAGAGCTGTGAGATTAGCAACAAAATCCAATTTGTTTTCTCTGTATCCTCTATGTGAATGATATACTGTAGGTATTTTTAAAAATGAAAAAACAAAAACAAAGATGTGCAGTTTAATTGGTGTGTTCTTGTAGGGTTATGCTTAGGCTTTATGAAGTGTTCAGTAACTCGCTTTCCATCAGAAAAGCTTTCAGGAATGGTGGTGGCTCAGGAATTTTATATAGCACCCACAGTAACACATGTAATATAGAGGGAAGAGTGGGACCGAGCAGGTATATCCGTCGTTCTCTGTACAGACATGCTGTTGCTGATGAGAGAAGAAAGAAAGAGGCACACAAAAGCATGTGTTTATTTTCATCTTCCAGCAAAAAGAAGAGGTTTCCCAGTAATTTAGCCTACCCCTGTTTTCTAATCTTTTAAAGTTAGGTATAAAAGTGCATACTGTTGTGCTTACAAAACACATTAGCTTACTTAATAACTACAGCTTATGTCTAAAAAAGAAATAATAACACATAAAAATGAATGAAAAAGTCACTGACTTTGAACACTTAAAATATGGTACACTACTTAGAACTTGGGACACATATTGAAAGTTTTATTTAGCTATGTTAAATAACATACATTTAAAATGTAATATGTAAGGTGTAAGACCATTATTCCCAATGCACTGAAAAGAACCATTTCCCAGGCTTCTCACTTCCAGATATAAACTTCCTGATATGAAGGGTTGTCAGCTGACATTAGCTTGTTTTGAGTGGTCACTGACCAGATATCTTTACCCAGTTTATGTCATTTGATTTCTGCTCTTATAGATAATTATCTCTCACATGGGTGCTTCTCCCTGGGCCTGGTTCTGCTGGAGGGATTTTCTATCAAAAAGGGGTTCTTCCTTCCCACAGCTGCCAAGTGCTTGCTTGAGATGAGTGTTGCTGTGAATTGGTGCTGTATAAATAAAACTGAGTTGAATGAAATGAACTCAATTATGTAAAATTACAGCTGTAGTTATGTAGTAAAAACTAGAATTTTTAATTTGGAACAAGACTGCAGTTGCCTGACTGAATGTGCTTAGTTAGATTAAACATTGACATTAAAGCTTCTGGGAATTTATGTAAGTCAACGCAGTGTTTTTTACAGAACCACTTTTCTGTATACGTGAACCTTTTATTTCAACGACCTCCCGCGCGTCTTTTCATTACCAATCACTCTTGTCTCGGTTTCTCACCTCCACATCATGCTATCCTTCTTGTTCCTATTGAACTAGCGCAGGGACTCTGATAAATGCCTGCCCAGGTATCATCATCGTACATGCAGATTCCCCTCCGACGTGATTCACTTTTGATCAGCTCCTCTCTACGCTGCTGGATAAAGAACATTTAGGATGCTTTCCTCGCTGCTCGCCTCCTTGCCTCTGACTCTAATAAATATCCCGCTTTCACTCCACTCACACACACATACATACACACAACTAAATGTTACAGTTTCTTACCTATATTCTGCAGGAGACGCTATCAATGGATTGTATTTATGCAGAATGCATCAATAACTGGGGAAACTAAGAGGCCTTGTCAGGGATGGGGAGTTGTCACAGGCGCAGGGAAAATGGCGCGCGGTGCTCGTCTGAGCGGCAATCAGCCCATAATCTGAGTATACATCAGGCCTCTGTGACATGGAAATTTCCTGCTCCTCTGATCTCATTTTCAGATGCAGTAATCACAGGGAGAGGCACTCAACCTCACCGAAATGTATAAATAATTTTCATTCAAACATATTAACAGTCAAAATACCAGAATCCATCACAGCATGGGGAGAGCTTCTTAAGAAGCAATCAGGGCCTCTGCATGTGTTCTTTGTCTTTGGCAGCTTAGAGACAGGGCACAGATTACTTGAGCGAGCCCTGTTTTACATAATGGCCTACCCCCTTGGTGCTTTTAAACTTTCCTGCCGATCCATTACGTTTACCGAACCCAGTTCCCTGCCCCTCTTTAATATCATGCTTCCTTGGGAAGAAGATCTGGACAAGGGTTTAAAGACCTTTTTATTAAGGCAGGCATGTGGGCCTCCATCCATCTTCCCCAACCAGCAGACACGTTTATGTTCCATGGACAGGTTATGTACCGCCATCTTAAAGAGCAAAAACTTGCCCTTTTTACTTCATTGAGGGAAAAGGGAATTTTGGAGACAAGCTGGTAGTTTTCAAGGTTATAAGGCCAGATTTGTCTTAAGGAGCCGACTAAAATGCTTCTTGTTGTGTGCCACCTAACCGTGTTGTCTTTTTTTCCCAGCAAATTTAAATGAAAGACAACCGTGAACCTGAATAGAGACCCCCTTTTTCTACCCAACATAGTGTCATAGGTTCAACACATTTATGTCTAAAGCTGTAAAATGGCATAAACCAGGCATAACACCATCTCATTAAAGCAGAGCAAAATATCCCCTTTTTCATGCTAGAGGAGAAAGAGGATGTTAGCGCTATTCACAGGAGGTGAAAATTAAGGCAGTTTGAGCTTGGAAGCCACCCGAGCTTGACAGGACATGGGCTGCAGTTTTATGTCACATCGTTTATCTGCAGTTTATATTTTCTATGACCGCATTGTCTCTTTCAAGAACCTTTGGAAAATACACAAGCTGTAAAAACGGCCACCTTTTTTGTCTGCATTGTACCTCACAAATGCTAATGTTTTTGTAACAGTTGCAGCCTCCTAATGATCCACACGCACTTTTGTGCAAGATATTTCTCTCCAATATTGGTTTAAATGCTTTTTCCTGAGCAGCAGATGTTGGGTCAGTGAAGGTGGAAAAAAGGAAAATAGGAGAGTAATGAAACATTCTGAAAATGGCATAAAGCTAGTGAGGGATGCCCTCATCATCAGCGATAAAGCATACTGAACCGCGGCAAACACCCATGGATCACAACCCTTTTCATTACAACAGTAAGAGGATCCATACTTTCCATTTCTCACCATCGGCTTTAAACGTTAAAACCAAAACTTTGATGTAAAGTTCTATAATAAAAAGAATAATAATGGTTCTCTGTGTACTTACTGATTAATGGGTTGGATCTTAGCAGTGTGCAGACAGACAAGAGAATATATTTTCAGAATTCTTTCAGGTAGAATTAAACTGAAAGAGAAACACATTTCCTGAGCCTAGTTTTTTGGTAGATAAACGCTAGAGACCAAAATCTTCCAATTGCACATTTTTAATCATTTGATTATAATTGAATCTAACACACATCATCTGAAGTTATCTAAAGCTTACTAAATATATTTTAAAATTGACCTAATACTTATATATATGTGAATATGATATAGAAAATAATGGTTTCCCTACGTGTGCAAGTAAAATAGAATAACAGTGACAGTATTAACATATAGTTTTTTGCTATAAATGCTCCTATGCTTGGATGTTTATGATGTCAGAGATGTAAGAGGATATCCTAATATGGTCATTACAGGCACAGTTTTCCTTGTGAGAACAGCCCACCTATTGTTCAAGTCCTACGGCAGCCAATGGGAAGAATATTGGAGAGGGAAAGGTGCTAGAAATGCTTGTTTCATAAGGGGAAGAACTGAGGTGCTGAATCAAGGTCTGACATGAGATAAATGAAATTATGAGAAGTGAATCTATTAGAATCCGAGAATTAAAAATATAGAGCTTGTCATGAGTGCAAAAGATGCTTCTTTAAGTAGTAAGAAACAGGGACTGTGATGGGTGACAATCATTGAAGCCAGAGGCAGAAATTAGTGTAGGCCAACTTTTGCTATTTCTATGTAATACGTTTGATTTCTGGAGCTCAGCACTGAATGGAGCACTCCGCCAACAGCAACCCCTAACTGGGCAGAAGGCCCTTATATGCTGATCCTGACGAACCACACTGTGTTTATAACATGTTTCATAAAAGGAAATAAAGCCATGAAACAATTTTCCATATTATAAATCATAATAAAAACTGCCATCAACACCACCTACATGTACTGCATTGACATTAACACAATATAGCCCTTAAAAAAAGAGCTAAAAACACCTTAAAACACCAAGCAGCTCCTCCACACTATTTCATCTTCAGTCTTTCCTGGAACTTTGAATTTGTGTTCAAAATCCCAGGGACACATTTGCCTCGATGCTTTGGAAAGGACAACGATGAAAAATGGGTGTGTGAGTACCTCACCGTGATTAGTACTCGTATTTGCAAAAGATTTACCCACATTTTTTTTGCCTCACTAATTCCATTTGTGTGTCTAATATTGTCTTTGTCTTACAGACATTGTCCACCTGCTCATGCATCTGTTTGACAGAATCACAAACAAAATGTTCAACAAATAACCAGTAATACCAAAGAGTTCTCATGTCCAAGTTTGTGCCTCTTAATGTGCAAATGTTTTTGTTTTTGTTTTTTTGTTAAAGTGCACAGTGTTAACTAAACATTGCAGAATTGGTAGTCACATTTAAAATGCTAAAATGGTACAAGCCGCTTATTCTCACAAAGTGAACAAGGCTGGCTGTCATATCTGTTTTTCCTTTTCTTTTTCTTCTCTTCCTCTCCTCTCTCTGGCCCTCTAGACTTTAAGGGCAACAAGGAATTATGACTCAGTGGAGTGCAGTGGCAAAGCCCGAGAGATTCATAGACAGTCTCAATGATAAAGTCCAGTTCAGGAAAATCGCTACTAGTGCAATAACAGCAAGAGAGGGTCACAATAAAGTTTAGTTTAATGACAAGAACAAATAACTTTAACATTTGGCTGGGGCGCTGAACTCCTTCTCTAGGATCGCATCTGATATATCAGCAAGCAACTGGCCGTGACTGCTGGGCGATTGTGCTCGCCACTCTGGCACTAGTGATGCATGCGGGGTCTCGTGGCAGGTGTCCATTTTATAAAGTTATTCAGTTGGAAATGTTGGACTCTGGCTGAGGCGTAGGATGGGGCGGAGAGGCCTGGCTAGATTATTGTTACAGCACAGCTGACATCTCCCAGTATCCTCTCTGTGCTGCTACCTGGCCCTGGGACCCTACATAGCTGTTAGCCTCAGAGCATCCCACAGCCAGAGGTGATATCAAGGCTATTTCTGCAGAGCTTGGAGCGACAGGGCCACTTAGACACTAATCGCTGCACAAACGACACAGAGCAAAAGAGGAATTACAGGTGACCAGCTGTTGGTCAGTTTATTCGTCTGTAACTGTCAGCCATTAGAATTATATTAGTTCAATTCATGTTTCACATTAAATGAATTTACAGCTGAAAGTTGTTTTCTTGATTTCCTGATTAATTGTTTAGTCTATAAAATGTACTACTAGGTACTAGTTAAAATCCAGATTACAAAATCTGAAAGGTTTATGTGGCCTGTTTTATCCAGCCAACGGTCCTAAGACAACAAAATATTCAGATTTTGGGAACACGTACTTGCTACGTGCAGAAACTAGGCTAAGTTATTGAAATGTTGTGATGCGATTATGAAAACAATTTGCTAATTGTTTCATCTGTTAATAAGCCAACTCTTTTACTTTTAAAATTTAGTTACTTGAGGTAGTAACAAATTAACTAGACATGAGCAGTTTTCTACCATTAATGGGTTTTCAAATTTTTGCTTTGCAAGCTGTTCTGTCTTCTATCAGCTTGTTAACAACAAGTGTATGCATGGGTGCAATGATGAGAAAATTCTATGGATGATAACAATATTTAATTTGCAGTCACAGCAACCTTTGACAGGCTACTTAGCCCCAGTGAGTGATGAGCACTGATGGCCCCGAGGTGTTGCAGCGTGGGTCTGCGGGGCAGCTGCTGGCCTGTGGCTGAATCAGGGGTCCAGGCTGGCTGCAATATTGTCAAAACCAGCAGGAGAGGCCATGCATGGACACTGCTTCGCATACTTTAAGTAATATGGCTGGTTGCTAGAAAACATGTCTATGATAAATTTAATCCAAGTATTGGAATGGACAGCAAGCTCTCAAAAGTCTTTTTAAGGAACTTTTACCTGAACTCCCTCAGAGGCTATCTCTCTGTGTTTGCCCTCTGAAAACAACCCCTGTGTGCGATATGTTGTCACATTTTTAGTTTACATGGCCTGAAAAGACCCATTTGTGACAGCTATTGTTGAACGCAGGCCTCATATGCAGATCTGCTTGAAGGGCCATTATCCAAAGAGAATGTGGGAGACAAAGTGAAGACAGGCTAGTGACAAATGATCAACCTGATAATAGGCTGTAAGACACACTTACCATGCTAGCAACACGGTGCACAGAACGGACGCGCCCCCTGTCGAAAACAAACAATGTGCTTCCAATCTATCATCGTTGATCCGTGTCATCACTATCCCTCTATGGCCATGCGGGCATCAACATGACAATGCAACATGCAGGGGCGGCATTAGCACGATAGATTATTATCACAGAGAATGTGGCACAAATCTCTTATGAAGCATTATAGCTGGTGTGGAGAGTAGCAAACAAACAGATTGATGTTGTGCTCCCTCTAAGGAGGCAACTTGGCTGAGCAGAGACTGTGTGTGCACGTGTGCCTTTGCATGCATGTGCGCGTGTGTGTTCGTGTGTTAGACGGCATCGCAGGTGAAGTGTTGTGCGAATTATGTACAGGTTGGGCTAATGTCGAGCCCCCGGGTCCTGTTCTGTTGGCAAGCTGATTGGTGATTAGAGATATAATTAAGAGCAGCTTTGACACAGACACAGTCCTCCACCTCCTCAAGCTCCTTTGTCACCCCCCACCCCGAACACACACATACACACTCTGACTAGCCCCAGCCACCCAACCCGCAAAGCCCCCCGGGCCACTTCCCATCGCTGTTTATGGTGCTTCGTCCATTATCCGACAACAAAAGGAGCCCTCAGCACACAAAAACCCCAGCCAGCTGTGTGCCTGACATGGTGGGGAATACACAGCCGCTCTCTGGCGACAATAAAAAGAAACTTGAGTTTAAACAAAAAAAGTTACACCATATTTGCTCAGACTAACTATGATGAAAGGCAATGAAGACAAGGGATCCTCATGTAGGTATCAATATAAATATTACTGGAAGGTCAATTAATATGTAAATTAACTCCTCCATTTAATTAGCTATTTAACTATTTTCCAAGGCATGGACATATTAAATCATGCTTAAAGACCCCTCTAACTAGCCTCCTGACAATAGTGCCAGGGAGTCGTGGGCTCATAAACTACCGGCTTGACCTATAAAGAGCCCCGAGTCTGCTAATTCCATCTCAGCCTAATTTTATGACTTGCATAAAATAACCATAGTGCAGCTTTGTAGCTGTAAAGAGGATATGGGTAATAAAACGGAGCTGGGGAAAGCATCAGAAATCTCCTCTTCACTAGTGTCCTCATTTATTATTCTATTATTCTTTGCAGGGTACCGGGCTCATGTGAAAGACAAATGACCTTATTATATTAAATAATTTGTGAGGATATTAACCGTTAATCACACATAAACAGCATTTAAAAGGTATTGATTTTCCAGTGCTCTCAACAGCTTGTTAAATTTACGTCCAATAACATGATAATAGATAATCAGGTGAGCGATACTCATTTAGGGGACAGAGGAAGGGTGATGGGTACTGGTGACCCTGACTCTACCATATTTCTTTATTTTGTTCTTTCATGACCTTGCAAAAGGTGTTTGACCTTGAGCTTGTCTCAGCACAGGCCTACGGTAAATGATTGACAGTCAGCAGGGGAGTTCAATTCTCGACCTCGAATGCTTTAACTTATAGTGTGTATAAGTTTACTGCTAGATGTCAGAACATATTTGAGTCAGCCAAGAAAAAAACAATAACATTAAATCTAGACCGTAGCCTCTAACAGCTGGGCCGGTAAGCACGTTTCTACAACTGTTTGTATGAGAAAGAACATTTTTGTAAACATTACATTTTAACATATTTTAATAATATTAACACTTAGCAATAAATTAGGAAATAAAAAAGGAATATGTGTATAAATATTTTGCAGTATTCTACATTTTTAACCCTGAGAGCAGAGTAACTCTATGTTTTCTTTTTACTGTTTACTTCAGCTGTCAATGCCGGGTGAGAAGTGTGCTTGTCTGTGTACTCTCGAGGAAACTTTAAAATTTAGTGAGAAATTGATGAATTAGTGACATTCGCGTCTGTTCGATGTAAGTGATACGGAGGCGAGTTTTTAAAGATATGCTGAACTTTTCTGAGGGTAAATGCTGGTGTTGTGCCCTGTTAGCCTCTGTTAGCTGCTGTTTATTAGTGAAACTTTCTTTCAAGTTTTGCTAGAAGACATGATAACACACGATTTATGTATTTATGTTTTTATATATGTATTCTTGAGCAAAATATTAAATAAAATTTTAAAAAATTACCTTTAATCAGTTCATTGTAAAATCTGTTGTTACAGCTATTTTGCTAGCCCAATAATTTTCTCAAGTAATTTCAGTTAAAAGATGCCCAAAAAAAAATTTCCACTGTGAGGATTTGCTCTTTTTTATGGAAGCCCGTTTCCGCCACTAAATAAAAACAAAAAAGCTAGTATACATAACTCGAAATTTCGAGTTATTTTCTCGAAATTTCGAGTTAGCTCTGCCAATCAAAAATATACGTGAATGAGGTCGCTTTCTTGTTACCCGGAAGCATATGGCGCAGAGGAACGCGCACTCAAAAACGGATCCCAACAAATTGGCGCTTTCGCGAGTACGTTTGCTGATAGTAACACCATGTGATTCAGCTAATAACACAGGGATTTCATCATTTTTGAAGCCAGGCTGAAAACACTCAGCAATCTGTGCATTCACGACTGGATGTAATACCGGTAGAAATGACGTCATTCACGTAGATTACTGATTGGCAGCGCTAACTCGAAATTTCGAGTTACTTTTCTCAAAATGTTGAGTTAATAAATCGAAATTTCGAGTTAATATGTCGAAATTTCAAGTTACTTTCTCGAAATTTCGAGAAAATAACTTGGAATTTCGAGAAAATAACTCAAAATTTTGAGTTATGGGTCCTTCTTTTTTGTTTAGTGGCGGAAACGGGCTTCCATAGTTTTTTACTGTCTTAGTTTTACATGACTGTGAATTTTATTTGAATGCCCCTATCCCTCCTGTGTTGACATAATCACAGAGTAGGAGTAAAGGGACAAAAAAATGCAGACGACACGAAACATGTCTAAGGGTGAGTTAAAGCACAAAATTACGCATACTGTATGTAACATGTTTTGTCCTGCTGAGCCACAGTGATGACCCTTCTGTACAGACGTATGAGAGGCAACAAACTTGGTCCTAAAAGTTGATAGCTGCTTCTAAAACAGCCCAACACTTCATCAGAGGCATCACTTTGAGTTTGCCACCGTTGACAGCTGTATTCTGATTTCCATGATTACTTTCTGATGTAGCTTTTCCATTCCCCTGCGTCTGTGTGTGTCACAGAGAGAGAGAGAGAGACAGACAGTGTGTGTATGTGATTTCTTTGTGTCTCCTGACCGCCTGCAGATACCATTTAGGTTTGAAAAGTCCTCCAAGTTGCTGTTGGGGAAGCTGACTTGCCACAATAATAAATTTGCAGCAGGTAGCAGAGAATAGCGAGTGGCATGCAAATCTGTCTTGGTGTCCCTCTGGGGCCTCGGTGCTCACTGCAGGAGAAAATGAAGCCATGCTGCTCCAAACACTGTCTCTCTTTCTCTCCTAGGCCTAAAGTTAATTTCAGTGGAGAGAGCCAAATAGGGTGTCAACTGGTCTCTTTTCTCCAGCCATATAGGCACACCGGGGCTTGTTCCAGAGATGGATATGTGAGAGGATAGACTCACACTACCTACCTGACACTGGCCCTCTTGATTCATTATGACAGGCCAATCTTTTATTAGCCTGGCCTTCGCATTCAAACCCTATCAAGAAAAAAAAGGGAAGAAGTTGAATTTTCTCTGGATGAATACAGCAGATTTATTATGCAGCGCCTCCTCCCAGCCCCCCCACATGGAGGCAGATAATTATTAGCCTCATGTTTTTGACAGATCTGGTTAGCAGGCTGTTATTTGATATCCACGTTAACTGCAGCACCTAGACTGACTGACATAACTACACGTCACAATACCACTTTGCAAATGATTATTTTAAAAGAAATATACAGTGAAGAAACTTCTTTAGTGTCCTCTCTGCCTCCCAGAAGGATGAGACTGAAAATGTACCATTTTACTATTACTAGCAGACATCAGAACAGTAAATGAATGTGAGGCTGGATGGTAGAGTAATTCAATTACTGTGTGGCAGTGCAGACCTAGTTTTATAGCTTGCTCTCTGCACTGTGAACACATCCACAGGTAAATGAACATGGCAGGCAATGGTCATCTCCCCCTGTTGTTACAAGATAGCTGTTAGGCTGCCTCAGTAATAATATAAACCAGGCCTTGGATTCCTGCAGTATTTATGAGGCATAAAACAATATTTTAATTTGGTCAAAGGATTCGATTTTTTTTTAAATGTCTGAGCACGTATGAGCTCATGAAAACTTCATCTCCTATAATTAACAGTCTTATAAAAATGTACTTTTAAAGAGTTTTTCAAGTCAGGACTACACAGTAAATACTCTCAGCCCGATAAATGCATGTAAATGTATTTATAACGTCTCTGCAAGTTTACAGTTTACCCCTTCGTCATATACACAGACAGCCTGTGTATCCACTTCAAACAGTTCCAGAAAAGAACATAATTGATCATCTAAGGGGGACAGCGCTCACAATAAATCGAACTCACCAAAAAAATTTGTGAATCAGCTTTGTGTCCCATCCCAGGCTTTCAAAAGCAATGCTCCTGTTAAATAAGCCCGCACTCTATATGACAGCGAGCTGGCTAGCCATAGAGTCTGTACTTGAAGTGCAACTGATTCTGAGGCTTGTCTGTGACGCTTCTGGTGGATGGATGGGCTCTGGTGTTGGGCAACAGGGGTAAACTGTATTGATCCTTATCCAGTCTCATTTTTGTAAGCAGACGGCTTTTCACGCTGTGTTTGGGTACCTTTTTGATGGCCCTGACAGCTTCTACAGAATGCTGTCGGAGACTATTTGACAGGCTGGACCAGGTTGGGAGGAGGGGGAATACAGGGAGAAGGACAAGAAGGAGGAGAAGGAGGAATGGAGTGAGGCAAAAAAAGGAAGGTGGAGGGTCACCTCGGTGCAGGTCGGTGACAATCGCTTTATCCTTGGAATCAATTCCCTCTGTTTACAGACCATTTCACAGTCCTTTACCTGTAACATCACTTGTGTCAGTCCCATTAATACCCCCAGATATATAATGGTTGAATTAGCATAATGGCTAAAGCTAGGCTCTGGACTGTGAGCACATAGCAAATGTCAACATCTTCTCCTTACTAACCCAATTAGAGGCCATTAAGAGGCCTGCTTGGCCGCAAACATCATTGAACTACGCTAAACTCCATCCTTCCAACCATTTTTTTAAATTTATTTTTTATTTTTACAGTCAATTACCTATTTGCACAGAGTCTTGAGACAACTGGTAAATCTTGCAAGACCAATTAAACTAATCTAAATAATGAAAGGTTTCAGAAAATGTTGTTTTCAAATGCGCAGACAAATAGTCCCAGTATTATGTAAACGCCTTCAACCTATAGTCTCAAACTCCAAAAAAGTCGATAGATAGATAGATAGATAGATAGATAGATAGATAGATAGATAGATAGATAGATAGATAGATAGATAGATAGATAGATAGATAGAATGTATTTATCTTCAAAGTAACCTGAACAGGAAGATTAAGAACTATTCAGTGGAAAATTAAGTCTATAAAAGCCTATAAAATAAAGAATCTGCTATTTGGACTCAGTATTTTTTTCTCCTTCTACAAGCTTATAATAATTCTTGGAATTGATTCTCTATTTTTTATTTTGTTCCACTCTAACGACTGCATGATAGTGTTGAGTCTTCCAAAATGACCACATAATTACACTTTAATTTGTGGACTACAGTGAAAAACGTTAGCCTATGAACAGAAGTGCACGCTGTACTTTGAGAAGTAGAAAAGTTTTGGGCGGGGCAGGGGGTGGGGGCGGGGGGGGGGGGGGGGGGGGGGTTCTCCAGAAACATAAAAATGTAAGATCATGATGTGCTGGAAAATCAATTTCACTCATAAATGCCACTTTTTTGATTACATTCATGCAGCAGATTCTCTCTAGTTCCATAAACAGTAGATTTGTATGCACTGCCTGCGTGATCCGTCCCTATCTTTCTCAAAACTACCTCATAACAAATTGATCATTGCCTGGCATGCGGGTCACTGATGCAGCCACCAGGCCAAGGCTCACGTCTGCATCAGGATGCAGCCCGCTGTCCGCAGCCCCGTTCAGTTCAGCTTCGCAACCAAGCCGCAATGATAAGTCACCCAGCCAGCCAGTATTGATTGGGGTCCTCGAGCCTTAGACAAAGGCAGGGAAGGAGGTGACTGATTGTGTTTTACAGAGAACATTATCACTCCGCTCAACGCAGGAGGGCCGACAGAATTTCCTCGCCCAAGAAATGGAGACGACCACCCAGCCTGGGAGTATATGACTTGACTCAGTGAAGCGCTAAGTCCAATTTGAAAGCCAAATTGTGAGGCTTAGAACAAAGGAGGGAAAAAAGAGAAATGGTCACAGTGCGCGTGGTGATTTTTCTCCCTTTAGCATTGACCAGTCCATACAATGGTACCCATTCTATAAAATCATAAAAGCATTTAAAAAAAATTGCATTCCCTACGTGCTCTGCATACTCTTAGTCCACAAAGAGGACTGTGAAACCAGTGTTTGTCCAATTTGTACAAATCTTTTTTTTCTTTACTTGTGTTAAGTGCTTAAAGCTTGCTCATTTAGACCTGGACTTTCAAGCATAGGCTAAAAGGAGCTTTTACAATAATTTGTTTTTACAAACAGGATTTAAATAACTCTGTTTGCAGATTAAGTGTGGCGCAGATTAGGAGCCGCTCAAAAGAAAAGTCATAGGCCTACTACACAGCAGAAGAATACTACTAAACTACTTAGAATATAACTGCTCTAAGATGATGCTGCTTCTTCTCCTCACCTCACCTCTCCTGTCCTGTCCTGTCCTGTCTTCTCCTCTCCTCTCCTCTCCTCTCCTCTCCTCTACTCTACTCTACTCTACTCTCCTCTCGATCATCTTCCGCCTAAATAAAGCTTGCACTCTCCCTGAGTAATCAAGGCAAGAGTATCAGGATCTAATTGACTCACACAAGCTCCCTTATCAGCCAGGTGCAATCTGAGGCTGCTGCCGCTTAACAAGGAATTAAACATTTTTCCATGCTGCTGCCAGCACTTTAATTGATTGATGCTAAAAGTTTGGAAAATAAAAGCCTGGTACGTTGTGAGCGGCCCCGCTTTCCAGGTTCCTGCCGGACCCCACAGAGAGACGAGCTCTGGATTAGAAGTGGCAGTTCACATTTTCACCATCAGCCGGCCCTGTCATCTCGGCCCAAGCAAGGATGCGAGTGTAGGTGTGAGCGTGCATTAGTGTGTGTGTGTGTGTGTGTGTGTGTGTGTGTGTGTGTGTGTGTGTGTGTGTGTGCGAGGCATGCGTGTCTGCCACTTCACATGGAGAGCAGCGCCTGAAAGACACATGTACTTGAAATAAGGGAATCAATAGAACACTTAATGAACAATTAGGAGAACAGCTGTAGGCCTGTCAGACACCCATCTGCACACAGATCTGCTCTGAGAGAGCAAGAGAGAGTGAGGCCTTGCTACAACTCTCAGGCTATTGCTTCAGGGCATGTGCAACCCCCTCCTCTTTAGCCTATCTACATCCATTTACACCTTGCATCGCTCCCTCTGCTCCAAGCTGTTAAAGCCAGGCCCAATTTAGCCAAGCAGACCTCCATCTCCTTCCATCCCTCACCTCACATTAGCAGGAGAAGACGCTAAAGATATGGAAATGGCACAGGACATCCTTCAGGCTCGTGTCAGGGCAGGGGGGATCGATAAATTTGACAATCCATGGCATTTAATTAAAACGGCTGCCGGAAGCTAGGCAGTTTGTTTTTCTGTGTGGGACCCAGCCCGGCGTTTATTGCTCAAATGAATACATAAGTGTATTCATAAGCACCCTGTACATTAAATCCACCTCAGTCTTTGAGATGAGTTCGTGGCGGTAGGGTGTGTGTGTGCGTGTGTGTGTGTGCTCGTGTGGGGGGCTTTTCAACTTTCAATGCTAAACGAGCACCCGGACAGATGAAATTAATATCTCCACCTTCCCCCCCAGTGACTTTTAACATATTCTTGATGCATAAAGAGATATCCTTCTCAACGAGGGCACTGACAAATGAACGGCGACCATAGTCAGCTCTCCTGATTTGCCTGTCTGTGACAGTGGCGACCTTATGTGCCAGTCAGGACGAAAAATAGTCAACAATAAGCGCGCGCTGACAGAGGTGTTGGATAGATAGGTTCAGCCTTCGTCTGGGTGTCTGACGTTTTTACGTGTAGATCAGCAAGTTATGACTGACAGCTCTTATGGTTAAGCAAGCGCAGGGATCGGAGGACAGCATCAGAGAATCGGCAAAGTCTGATAATTGACCTTGTACAGCCTCTCAGTCGTTCTTTATTAAAACTTCATTTAAAGAAGAACAACCCCGGGTGGCTGCTGCTGAAGACTCTTTATCTCCCACTCCCTCAGCAGCTATAATGGATTACATAGGAATCCATTATGCATTCCACACAAGAAAGAAGTAGGGCCCAAGACCTGCTTAAAACTATATTTTTAGTACTGAAAATTAATGTGTTCACACCAGCCACTGAATCATTTTAAATGTTCTTTTTTAGTATATTAGGTATATGTGTTGAAAAGACCTATATTTCAATGAGGCTGTGGGGCCAGCGGTGTGAGAGTAATGAGTGTGCTAATTTATTCATGATTTTAGCCGTATCATTATCTGTGTTGTTCCTTGTGGTTTTATTGTTTAATAGTATGTGTTGTGTGTTTTCGAGTCTATGAGGTTGTGGAACAAAAGCTCACATAAACTTCTAAACACTTAAAAAGAGACGATCTGTGTGTGTGTGTATTCTTTTTAAACCGCTGACTCTCTCGTGGCTTTATGCACACCTGCTCTGCACACATCATATGCTCGAGACTATATTTAGGTCAGGGTTTTTTGTTTTTTTTTTAAGACTGTGGTGCATAGAATAACTTTTACATTTATCTGCTTTCATCTGCTCAGTCATATTTCAAAAAGTTCCACAATGCATCTGTAATTTTATTAATTACAGATGCATGGTGGCTGTACTGTGCTATCTGGACCATGACGTTGTGGATGCCAATTCATAATTTTTTACAATTTTCAATAATACTTCTCCAGCTGTGACAAAAGTATTTTTATTAGTGATGTTTACCAGAAAATGTCCAAGAGAAGCCCGTTTCTGCAACTTCAAATTCTGCAAATTCTGGTCACCATCTATTTGTTCTTTCTCTACATCATTGTGTCACTTTTATTGATAGTACACTGTAAAATTTGTCCTGTGAAAGTTTGCTTTGCTGCTGATTGCAAGCCACAGCAGCCACTGAAAATGATTCAGTGGCTGCTGTGAACACATTAACTTTTTTGAACTGTTTTTGTAAGACACTGAAGGGTTTGACTGTAGACCTTTGTAATGAAATAATTAGACACATCGCAGTGAGTAAAGCACAGGTTTAATTGATATTAGCTCAGTTCTTTGTCCTGCTAAGCCTTTTCAGTAAGCTAACATGCACAACACTTAAAGTGAAGTTAAAATAATAATTATTTTTATTTATAGCCACCTCTCAAAACCCTCAGGGTTACCTTACATCAGCACAGCAATATATAAACATAGACAAATCACAGAACTATAACAACTGATCAAGGTAACAACAGACTAAAACCTTGTTACATGAAGGATATGCAAGCCCGAACAGATCGGTCTTGAGATGAGAGATCTGCTGGAAGTGCATCCAGAGTCTTGGGACAGAGCAGGTAAAGGCTGCAAGATCAGATTCATATTGGCGGAACAAGGTTCCCAAGGCCTTTGAAGGTGAGAAGGAGGATCTTGAAGGCGACGCTTGGGTGAACTGGAAGCCAATGGAGCTTTTTAAGAACAGGTGTTATTTGTTCATCTGGTTCTGGATATGATCTGGGCAGCTTCTGAACCAACTGAAGTTCATGGAGAAATTTGTGAAGAGAATTAGCTTAATCAGGTGAGTTGTGACAAGAACATTGACAAGTATGGTGGTAATATGAAGGTAAGTTAAGAACAAAGGTGCTTAATATTGCAAAGACGAAGGTAGGCCGATTGGATGTATGTTCCGTAAAGGACAGAGTACTCCTGAGGATTTTGCCCAGAATCTTAACCTGAGAGAAAGGTTTAGCAGAGTTATCAGTAGATAATGAGAAACTGTAGATTTGATGCCAGTAAGAATGAGCTCAATTTTATTACCAGTACGTTGAAGACAATTATGAATAAACCAAACTTTAATTTCATTTAAACAGTCAGAAACAAATGTGGGTGAGAGAGCAACAGGTGCTGGTTCACCGTGTCTATTTCACGCGCATGCAGAAGTGGCAGTAAGTTGCAGTAATCTGCAGTAACAGCAGAGGGAGGAATTTTATTTCAAACCAACATAAAAGTAATCACGGGAAAGTGTTTAAACAGACATTAACTCGTTTGCATGTATATACATATTAGCTGCCTAGCTTAATCGTTTTGACGATTAAGGACCGTGGAATGTACTTCAAACGCTTTTTTGCTTACTACTTTGTGGCTTTAAACATATTGTCTCCCCCTGCTGGTAATGCAATTTCTGCACGTATACTTTGCAGTAATATCAGGTTGCATCACCTGCTCGTTCGTTTTGTTAACACTTTATTACACAGCCTGCGACTAAGGGCATACTTCCCCAGTAATTAAATGGATTTGCAATGTATTTTGTATGACATTAGAATGTAATAATATTTACATACAAATGCGTAAAGGTCGGTGCACTAGAATAAGTTGGTACAAGTCAGATTTTTAAAGGAAACAAAGAAATAATTGTAAGTAAGTAAATGCTTAGTACCTAAGCATAGTACCTTTAAGTAGTGCATAAGTCATTTTAAATACTTCATAATTTCATGTAGTGAAAGTAATGTAGTGGAAAAGCTAACAATAATTTCCCATCTTGCATCTTTAGTCCAGTATACTTCCTGGGGCACAGGCTGTTATGGAGTAGCTTAAAGTTGCCAGACTTCTGGGTATTTTACTAGAAATGAGACACACATTATACTAAAAAAAAATGTTGGCTTGAATAATAGAAAATCCATAGTGCACATCAACGTAATGAATATTAAATAACAATGTGAAAGAAAATAAAAATGTAAAAGGCAAGGTAAAGTCACTTCATAATATGGCCGCGAAAATTACAGCGTACATACAAGGTTGGACAGGAAAATACGCTTCTTTTGCCACAAATTACTAGGTAATTACACACGATTTAAAATTAGCAATGCAACTTTTGAAATTAAAAAAAGCACTACTTAAATTTACTAACAGTAATTTTTTGTTTGTTATAAACTTTTTACCTCCTTCTTCTAATGAAACTACTTTGAGGTATTTGTATGTAAATATAATTCCATGGTAATTTCAAATAAAATACACTAAAATTCAATTTAATTAGAAGGAAATTACACTCTAAGTGGCCGTATTATATAGTCTTACCTTTTTCTTCTTGTGTACATTGTTGTCAGCTGTTTTACTTTATTTGTCCTTTTATCAGCCTGTAAGTCAGATGCAGCAAAACACAATGAATTTCACCAAGGTGTATCAAAGGCTAAAGACGTTAGGAAACTCACTGAGTGATGTCACCACCCTGAACTTATTGCATCTGACTCTTTCCTCTCTTTCTCGCTCTCTCACTCTCACTCACACCCACAAATGCCCACTCAGCAGACTGCAGCTTTAATATTTGCCTTGGACAATGGTCCACTCATTGTCCACTCAAGAGTTTCAAAATACAGAATGATTATCATGTGTATAATTTTTTACAATTCTAATTTCTGGGGTATTAAAAGGTTAGATTGCACCATTAGGTTGACTGTGAGCACAGGTGCTGATTAAGTTGATTCACTGAGGCAATTACAGCCAGATCCCCTTTAATTACTGTGGGTTTTATTGCAACTGCGTGATAATGGTGCACGGGGCCTGCAGGAGTTTTAGATGGAGATGAGATTGCAAAGTATCACACAAAGACACAAATCTACAGGATGGAGGATGGAGAGTCGCACACATACATGCAACACGGGTGGGGGGTGGACTGACCTATTCGCCCACAAAAAATGAAGAAAAAAAAGCCCAAAAGGTTAAAAAAAAAACCCTCATTTTGCTTTCTTTCCATTTTTCTCAGGATTCATCACTCTTAGTCATACACATTCACTCTACTGTATGTCATCAAGCAGAGGAGTTGGAGAATACTAACAGAACAAAACTTTAAGGCTACACTGTAGCAGAGACAGATGCTAGCTACAATCCAAAAATCTGGTAGAGCTAAGACAGAAGGAGTGTGTGTGTGTGTGTGTGTGTGTGTGTGTGTGTGTGTGTGTGTGTGTGTGTGTGTGCGTGTGCGCGTGTGCGTGTGCGTGTGTTATGCACTCCCCTAAATTCATAGCATGTCCTGCCACACACCTTTCACACACACAGACAGCCTGACAACCTCCTAAACTCCACTCCACCCCATTCCACTCGTACACACAACACACTTGCCACCCTGCTCGACACAAGCATGCAATAAGAAACAAGTCGACAGCTACACAGCAGGCAATATCCCCTCCCTTCAGCCTCGGTGCCTGTTTCGGATGCATCTGGTTAGTAAAAGCTGACAGAGGGCTGGCCATGCCTCAAAGGAGAGCAGAATGAGGAATTTCGGCGTTCCCCCACATCACCCCTGAGATGCAGGAAACACAGGAGCGCCCCCGCTCCTCCCACCCCGAGCAGCCGCTCACACACAAACACAACTGGTGTACTCCTAAGATGCCCTGTCACCAGGAATGGAAATGGAAAGCGGCACACACATCCGTTATCTAAATGTTAACTCCAGTGCCCTTCTTGTTGTCACAGGCGGGCAAGGTTAGCCAACACTAGGTGAGAAGCTTTGCTTTGGGCCTCTGCCACAGAAACCCTTCCCTGTTGGAAGACAGGCACAGTCTGATACAAAGCCACTGCAGCTTGCTGCAATATCATGTGTACATAGTGTTATTTTGCCTCCATCATGAACACCATGGAGGTGCAGAGAAGCACAGAGAGTATTTCTACGTAGATCTTTTGTGCCACTCACTCAAGTTCTACTTTATTTGTTAATAGTTTAAAGATTTGAAAAGAGGTAATGTGTGAGCTCCTCACCAAGCTTTGTTATTTTCAAATGTTTGAATTTATGTAGTAGATTTATGCAAGCAGATTTTTTTCCCCAAAAGTTCCCTACTGACTTTGTCGCAAAGAAAATTTATGGTGCTAAAAAGGTGTCACTTCAAGGAGTTATGTCAAAAGGATTTACATTTGATTGATTCAAAGCAGAGGACTCCTGCTGACAGAGAGCGCTAAATTTGCCTCTCTACAGTATCTTCGGATGTCATAGTTGCTAAAAGACCCATACCTAAGATTTGCAATATTTGCATTTACTGTGATTTCTATTGTCCTTTTGTTAGATCCATCCATCCATCCATCCATCCATCCATCATGTTTAAAGTGGAAGTGGGATTTATAATAGACTGAAAAATAATTACTTAGGTCCATTTAATAATCGATAACCCAGTGTTTATAAGATTAACTTTCTGGCACTGAAATAAGTCAAAATGTATGCAAAATTACATATTAATAATATCACCACTTTTTTCTTTTGTTTTGCATGCATAAAAGATGTTCTCTTTAATTCATTACTGTAAGTCAGTTTTAAATGATATAGAAAATAGCACTGTTGGTAGGTATGCTTTCACTCTTTGCACTGAGAGAAAGCTGGCTGTTTATGTTGTTTTTAATAATTGATCACTGACAATTTAAATTGATAATATGATTCCGATCTGTTTCTGCTGAACTTGCAACATCTAACTAAAATAGAGAATGAACATTTTTTAAAACCACTTTAGAGCCTCACCAATACAAAAAATATCAGTATTCATAATTACTAAAGCTCTCTACCCTATACACGGTAACCAGTTTCTGTAATTTGAACAGTATTATACTGGAATATGCATTATAGCAGAAGATAGTTTGGAATATGTTTCTTATTTATGAAAGAAAAACATTCCAAACTGGGAGAATTAAAAAAAGGTGACAAACATTTGACCTAGTATATAGTTAGGTCATGTTCACGGGGTGGAGTGCTCCTAAAACTTCTGCCCTGTGTGGTGCTGATTAATCACAGCACCATGACATCTCTTTG
This sequence comes from Simochromis diagramma, assembly GCF_900408965.1. Lineage (NCBI taxonomy): Eukaryota > Metazoa > Chordata > Actinopteri > Cichliformes > Cichlidae > Simochromis > Simochromis diagramma. Next base: position 200,772 of record NW_024387444.1, on the reverse strand, counting down.
GCTTCAGCCCAGAAGAGATGTGTTAGACATGCAGTGCTTCAGCACTTCTCCAGGAGCTCCTGTGAACAGGATAGATTAGGGGTTGAGGGTTTAAGGAGGAGAAGGGCGGAGACAAGTGGACAGTTGCAATGGACAGACTTGCGACTCTGAATACGGTCTGATGCAGCGCAGGCGGTATTTACGCTCTGACGGCTGCGGGAGCCGGGTATATTTAGCCGCCTTGAGATATCGCGCTGAGATGAGATTTCAAAGTGAAGTACCTGTTTGAAGATGCATGGCATTCCACAAGGGTGGGCAAGGGCTACTGGGTATAAATCTAGCACCCCTGCACCTGGCGTTAAGACAGGGAGGGAGTATGACACCTAAGATTTAGAATGTCTAACACACAAGCCGTACATGTGTAAACTACAGATTCATCCATATAAATTTACACACTTACGAATGAAAAGCACCAGACACATCACTTTTCATTATTAATGTCCAGACAGCTACACAGACTGTGGATATTAGAGGTTCACCTGTGTCTTTCCCTCTTTGCTAAATGTAATTCCCATGAACGCTCCCAGTGTCATTCGTCATGGCCTGATTTTGGTTGGAGGACATCCTGGGAAAAGTGAAGTTAGAAGGAAAAAAAAGAATGGTTATACATTTTGACCCTGCGAGCGAGAGACTTAAGATTGCTTACGACACCCACCCAGTACTGTGATCACATGGCCGTCTTGTAATTGGACAGGTTGAGCATTTTACTAACTTTTACGGTTTTGCCAAACTAGATCACATCCAATGAACATGAGACAATCTTCTAGTTTATTTAGTCTCGCTTTAATTTTCTTTTGAGGAAATGGTTCAAGAATTTAATGAAAATTGTTTTAACAGCTCATCTTGCAATCATGATCCAGCTTTCTGTTCTCACATCCTAATGTTGGAGTGAGTGCCAAATCTGAAAGGTTTCCTCGTCCCTTGGGTCACTGTAGGACGAGACCTAATCAGGGGTTTACTCTAAAGTCAAGCACGATCTTAAGATATGATACCAATCCCTCTTAAGAGTTTCACACCACAGGTCATTTCCTCCTGCCGATGACACCAAAATAAAATCTTCATGGGGAGTCGCCATGTCTTTGTGTTGACCCCCCAATCCCCCTGACACACACATCCATCCATCTGCGTAACAGAGGAATGACTCTCATGGACTCCCCTGTTTGTGAGGAATTTGCTCGGCTGCAGATTAGATTTTCAGGAATCTGCAATATGAGTGACACTTTAGACAGCTGTGTTAAACAGTAAGGCACAGTGTATGTGATCAGCTTGCTTTGTAAAGCCACCGCTTGCTTATTGCATTTCCCCTGAGCCTCAGGGGAATATTAATCAAATATTCATACGTCCCCTGTAAATACTTGGAGAACACAGTCAGCCCTCAGACCGCTGTGCTCTGCCACACAAATGCTCTTTCATGTCTGTGAAAAAAAAAAAAATCCCAAATGTCCCATCGTCCCTCCTGCCCATTCAACCCTTCCTCTTCATCGTACAAAGATCTTTTGCTCTTGCATATTTGATGTTCCTGCTCTGTCCAAACAGTCAGTTGCCCAGCCACTAAAAAAAAAAAAGAAACTTGCCACACAGATCAGACAGTGGATCTAAATGATGCCTTTATGCACTTTGCCATTGCTTCAGCATGGCAGAGAACAGATGGATTCTTCTTTCTGTCCCTCCATCCTAACCCTTGCCCTGTCTCCAACACAGAAGGGACAGTTTCCTCCTTAAAAAGCATGTCTCATCATGATACAAGAATTTGTATTGTACAGGAAAACAGTCCAGCATAGCTCAAACTAAAGGGGCAACAGACAGATTATCCATGGTAACAGAGCTTTGCACACAAGGATATTTTCTTTTCCTCCGCAGAGGAACACAATTGCTGCCAGTGTCACTGGGTCACATTTTTTCCGGTTCCTGGTTAATGGGCTGTAGAGATGGTTAGCACGTACGATTAGTTTTAATCTACTACATTTGACTGGGAGAGAAAGGAACTGAATACATTTCAACACACCACTGAGGTTTGCATGTAGCACTGATTTTTTTTTTTTTTGGTCCTAGGATGGCTCAGGATTCTTAAAGTGAACAAAAAACAAACTAAGCAAAAGAAAGAAAAAAAGATTTCAAGTTTATTTAACTTTTTTTTGCTTGGCAGTGGTTAAACATTGTAATTTTATAAGTTAATTTATCCAAGCAGACAAAGCATGTGTTTAACAGACGGAATACTTCCTTCATCATGTATAGTTACTATGAAACTGTGTCACACCTGGTTCTTACTCACTCAGTGCTGGAGAACAGAATGAAGAAAAGTGAAATATGGCAAGGTGCATGGCATGAAATGTTACAAAACCCCCTTTGTATGAAAAATATCTCTCAAAAATGTGGAAATAATGGAGTAAAGTAGTATAACAGTGCTTATAGTGTTGACTTGAATCTCTATTGTCAATCCCAAAAAACTTTTAGCAGCCTCTAGATTACAATTCCCTGAATCAGATTTAAAAGAGTCTTTTTTAACTCTTTGATTCATTTGCTGTTATAAACGTGTTAGCTATAAAGAGGTGATATCCTACAGAGAATCTTATTGTTAACATTACATTTATAACAGATAGTGCTTTGTGCTTTACAGAACATGGCACAGTTAACCCCTTAGCAAATCCTAGTCCCTTTCACTGTGATGCAAGCAGGCAAAAATGCACATAGGCAAGCAGATACACCACACCATGTTGCAAAGACAAAGAAGTTAATTATAAAAAAGATATTAACAGTGTTTTTAAAACACTCCTTCAAAGCATATGCTTCTGCATTCTTCTGCTGAGATGCTCTTCATTCTTGTTTTTTGGCAGAGATGTTTGAAAAAATTACTTGCTCTGCCCATCTTCATAGACTGCCTAGCTTATACTAATGAAGACTTTTACCATACCTGTTAGGCTACTGCTACCTACACTTAAGAGTTCTCTAGTTGCAACCCTATGATTTTAAAAAATAATCTAACACTGATCTTAGTTTATAATTACTACTTCGACATGGCATTCTCAGTCCTAAATTCACAAAACTGAGGTGTGAACTTGACCTGGCGATCATTGTAAGCTTCTGATTTAAGGTGCAAAATCTCAAGTCCTCTGAAATCTGATGAGTTCACAAAATCTCTATCAAAAATATGATAATGGTGTAAAATGAACAGTGCTCTCCCAAATGCTCCCCTTTGCTAAAATACCATTTCAAAACAACACCAAAAAAAAAAAGAAAAAATGTTAGGTCACTGAATTCAGTAGAGCACAAAAAGATGTTCCAAGGCTTCCTGGCATATTATTCAACATGTTCACATTACCTACAAACATAAGTCTCACCAGTTAATTACAAATTCATCAGTAAAGTGTCCGGGATGCATAAACTGTATTCGTGTAGTTCCATAAACCTTTATATCACTTACATGAGGCTCTGGACTTTAACAAATTAGATTAATCAGAAGAGGACTTGTTCTCTGTACTTTAAAAAAGGGCTGTCAAAGCAGCACAAAGTCTCCGACGGTGGTGACCGTCCTCCGTGGGTCACGGATGAAGGGCCACTCTCTCTTTTCAGGGGTCAGGCCTGCCGACAGGTTGTAATCTCTGCCGTGACCTTGCACGAAAGTGAATGCGGGGTATTTCTCCTTCGCTGATGGCTGCAGCAGCTGGAACAATAAAGCAGTGTTTCATGGCTTTGCTTTTAAAGGCTTAAGATAACAAGGCTTAGGATCTTCTTTTCGAAGATGCAAATCACATTCATTTCACTTAAACAGAAAGGTTTTTTTTTCCTAAATTTAAGGAGGACGGATTTTGGTTTACAACAACAAAACGACTGGTGTGAGAAGTAAGAATTGAGACAGATTTATGGCTAAATGGTGCCACCTGCTGTCCAACTCAGGTTACCTGACGGATATATTTGCCAGGACAGGAAACAATGAATATACAGCAGTATTACAACAACAATAACAGCATGTAAAATAAGGAAAGAAATTGTGAGGAGTCACAGTAACTATCAAGGTATCCTTTGCTGTGGTCTCACCTTAGACAGCTCCTGACTGATCCTCTCGTAGTCTTGAACACTTCTGGAATAGAAACCAACGGTACAGCTCGGGTCCATCTTGCTGAAAGGCATCTTCTTTGGCGAGGGGCAATGATACGACTAGACAAAGAGAGACAAAATACATGAAAATATTCATCAAGCTGAAGGGCCAGGTGACTGCGGGGCATACATACACACCATGACAGCATCGACACCAAATAAGATGTATTCTGCGTCACATGATGAATGCAATCCTATTTATCTGCTGTCACAGCATCTGAAATTTAACACCTTGTCACACTGTATACCACGGCGTGCAAAAAGCATAAAACAAAGTTTCGGCACAGTGCTGTGTGCCGATTTGTACGTACGGGCCCTGAAATATTAAGGCTCACGGCGCCCGAGCCCGTATTTGCCGTATTTCTCTTAAGTGGCAGCTTCAGTTATCCGAGCGGCAAATAAATCAGCAGATGGGGACTCTGTAATTGGACCGAGTGCTGCTTTAAGATTCATACCCTTAAGTACTAACAGCAACTATTAAATTCACATTACCGGGCCCCCCCAAGTCAGCTCGTCTGTGTAATTTCACATTACCTGAAGAGGGAAATCGCTGGTGCTGACATCCACAAAAGACTGACAGTAATGAGGGTCCATGTAAATCAAGCTGTCATCTGCAAGGACAAAACAAAAGACAAGTTATTCAAAAACATCCGATTATTACAAAAATGCGTTTCTCCCCCAATTTCTATGCAGAGCAGCTCAAAGTCACCACGCTTAGCCTACTGTTAGGCTTGTGGTGCGTCAAATATGCCTCCCAGAAGGTTGTTGCTTTTTAATATCCACCGGGGTGGATTAAATTCTACATAATCAGATGCGTTTGTACAAGCCCATCCTTTACACCCACAAAAAGAGGTTGTCATTTAATTTTTGTGTGGGGGAATTACTTTTACAAACACACAATTATATTCGACCATTTGCATATGATAAATGCCGCGCCGAGGTGCGCCTTGGCAGGGAGAATGTATTGCTTGTCATTTAGACATCATCCACCACTGTATTTCAAATTGGTAAAATGTAAATGCGTAAATATTGACTGCCAAGATGTACAACTGAAGGTTCCTCCTGGCTCCTGAAGGTGATGAAGAGTGGCTCACTTTGGGGCTCAGATGAAATTTAATGCATGCCTCCTATGGAAATCAATTACGGCTCACAACTTGGGAGGTTTACTTGTGATAAATGGGCAAGGCTTTGATGGGTCAGAGAGAATAAAGTAAGCCCTGCTTCACTTGCTTCCATCTCCACTCCTCTCCGTTTTCCTCGCGCAAACAGGAATACATTAACTCACTTTGTCTCTTCACATAAGAAGGGTATATTATGCAAAGTAATTTGCTATTCGCACCAACCTCTCTGTGCGTCTTCTTTCCCTCGTTTCCATTACTAACCTTGAAATCCCACGAAGTAGCAGGCCTGTTTGGGCTTCCCTCCGATGATGCCTATGCAGTACTCCAGACTCAAAATGCTCTAAATGGACACAGAAGGACAGAACGGAGATGCGCGGTCTTAAGTTTCCCACCATCCCAGTGGCAAAATCCAGTTATCTTGACTTTCTTTAATCTCCAAACATCTTCGTTCTTATTAATATGAATCTAATATTTGTTTTGTAGGGTTTTTGTTTTTTTTAACCACTCAAATCTAGATGCATTTTTCACCTTTGCAAAGTCAAAATACTCTGGGTTTGTCTTCTCCCCTCCGAGCCTAACAGGGACGAGGATGATTACAGCTCTGCTCTCCGGTGAGGTGGAAGCATGCACTGGATGGTCGTTCTGTGGCAGAGTAGGGGCGTCTGGTGTCTCATCAGAGGTCCGCTCTACTCTCGGTGCCCTGTGGCAATCGACGACATCAGCGCTGTATACTACAAAGGATCAATAACACATAAGGTCAGATCGAGGTCGTTCAGTCTGCTGTGTTTTTCACCAAAGTCCATTTGGATGAACAGTCAGCAGTAAGTAGTTGGTAAACGTTGTTTTTTGTCACATTCCTGTTTTCTTTTTTTTAATTAAAAAAAAAAAAAAAAAGTTTTTGGTTTTTTTAAATAAAAAAAACAAACAAACCCCAAAAACAAAAACAGTTTTAGCTAAGAGCTGCCACAGAATGGTGACCTTATACAGTTATGCCACTATACTGAATTTAAAAAGGAGGGTGGCTTTTGCTTTTTCTCTTATGGTAAAGTCTCTGCCTTAGAAAGATCATTTTGTTATTTGATTATGACTTTGACTATACAACTAAACAAAACTTTTTCTTTTAAAGGGTAAACCGTGTACCATCTTCTCTTGTTATGATATCGCCCCCTGCTGCTGCCGCAGTAGAGCTCATTACTTTCAAAGTAGCGTCCACGTGTTGTAGATACTTTATTTACATTCATGTAACCAGGGGAACTACATGATGGGAGAGATACTCAAAGATCACATCATCACTGTAGCTAAACTACTATCTGCGTGCCGAAAAAATTGTCTCAGTTAAACTCTTTGTGTGGTTTGGGTCATTGCCATGTAGCATCGTCTAACGATTCTGCATGTATAGATCCTGGTACCTGATAAGTTTGCTGTCATTGTTCTCTCAATGGCTGCAAGGCGTCAAGGTTCTGAGGCAGCAATAAAGCCCTAAGCCACAAAGGTCCCTCCACTGTGCTGAGGTTTTGGTAAATGCTGAAAAATTTCTATCAGTCTACAGAACTTGGAATTTAAATATTCTGAGTTTTTTTTTTCCAAACAAACTTAAGTAGCATTTGTGTTCACAGAGGAAATGTTAATTGTTGCTCACATGTTATATTTGTCCAAAGACTGGACTTGGTCAGAAGCACTGACACTCCAGCCTTTAGACACAGAGACGTGGACTACAACTGCAGCCAAACGTCTGGTGGCCTCTCTGGAGGCTTCCCTGCAAGGTGCTCCTGGACCCTCTGTACGTAGCTCATCACCACAGGCCCAAGCACTTTCCCTTGGATCTGCAGAGGAGGCAGATGCACATTTAAAGGAGATGTACCACCGCACTCTGGTGTCTTGGTTTGGAGATAGCCCTTCGACTCCACTGGGCCTCCACAGACTCGTCCGCTTAGGCCTGACAATGGGAAAACAGGCCGGGGACTGGTACGGACCAGCTGTGGTGGCACACATCCTCAAGTAGGTTTAACGTTTTGGCCTGAACTTACAATTGTTTCCATTTGATTTGATTGATTTAATCATGACTATGCATCAGTGATGGTTTAGTTTTGTTCAGGACAAAAATAACAGGGTTTTGTTACTGATTGAAGTTTATATTAGTTGCCATGTTAGCCTTTTTTTTTTTTTTTTATATATCTACGATTTAAAACATGTAACAGGAAAGAAAATGTACAAATGCATCTTTGTCTTGACATTAAAAAAAATTATCATAAAATAAAAGTAATTGAACAAAATAAACATTTTCTTGAGGTCAGTAAATCATTTTAGCCCGAGGAGGGAGACGACACCAAAACATTTGTACTGCTGAAAAATAAAAAAACAAAAGTAATAACCTGCTTAATGTATGTTTAATTGTGCATATGTAAATTGCCTGTATTAAAATCATTATAGCCATTATAAAGCCTCCGCATAGCTGTTCCACAAAATTCATTTGTGCCAAGGAAGAATCCTCTAATGCAACCATGTTTACATTAAATGATGGAGCCTTAATTTTTTATTAATCATCATGAAATAATTATAATGTATACAATCTGGTGACCATATGTGTCTATCAACAACTGTGTAATTATCTGGAAATATCTTCTTATATTTTAACTTGTTTAAAACACCCATCTCTTGCTATTTAACTTTGCAATATGATGATGAACAAAGCCTCGATGTCAGGTTAGCATAACCTCCAGATAGAAACTTCCATTTCTCATCCATTTCCTCTCTGCTTCTTCTTCTTCTTGTCTTCCTTCCCTTTCTCTTAGGAAAGCTGTCGAGGAAGCGATGGATCCTGGTTTGGCGTGTATAACTGCCTATGTCTCCCAAGACTGCACAGGTATGAAAGATGAGCCTGCTGTTGATAAAACAGGAGACTGGGCACAGCGCCCAGGCGGACCTTGCGTTTTCCGCCATCTTTTTGCTGCCGTGAGATCGGAGCTGCGTAAAGCAGTGACAGTAGTCTCGCTGTGTCTATTACCCAACAAACACATCCATTCCAAATCTATAACCTCCTACTCCGGGCTCTTCTTAACCTCAATAACTTGAGAGCTGATTCTAAAGTCAAAGACAGACAGTTATTGGTGATGTATTTATCTAAATGCAAACTTTGACTGTTTCCTGCTTTTCATACTATGAGAATTTGTGTATCCTCTCTTGTTTCACATGGACAGAAAGTGAAATCCAGGAACATTACCTTGAGCATTTTTAACTTTGCCATTTTAAAAAATATTTTCTTGAGAATGAGATATTAAACAATCAGTTTATTCCACAGATAAAACAGCTCTTTAAATTCACAGTCTCGTTAATACAGTAGATTTTTTTTCTGGTTCATAGTTTGAGTAATTTAAAAAAATAATTATTGCTACTATTTTTAGTTATTATTAAGTAAAAAAGGGATTTAAAAAATTACCATAGCACACACTAGCATGCACCAGACTTAATAAGTGCCACATGCTAACTAGCACAATTAGCAGATTAGCATTATATATATATATATATATATATATATATATATATATATAATATATATATATAAATATATATATGATATATATATATATATATATATATATATAGTATATATATATGTATATATATATGATTGTAGGTATATATGGATATTATATAGTATGTATATATGATATATATATATATATGTATAATATAGATATATATATATATATGTATATATATATATATATATATATATATATATATATATATATATTATATATATATATTATATATATATATATATGTAATATATATATATATATATGTTGTGTTGTATATATATTATATAGTATATATATATATAACATATATATATATATATATATATATATATATATATATGTGAAAGTCATGTGATAAAGAAAGCACAACCATTTTTACTTCTAAGATTGTATGTGTCATGACATAAAAATTACCTGATCCTTTGAAGATCTTAAAATTCCTTAAGCATAGTCTCAAATGAACACTTGACAAATGAAACCATACCGTGAGACCATAGTATAGAAGTCATCTGTGAAAAAGTGGAGTTATGCATGATGGTCAGACACCTTCTGTTTGGTCTCGTCTGTCAAATGGACAGAAGTCTTGTAGTTTGTTCAGGTGCGACTCTGCAAACCGGAGCCATGCTGCCTCTTTTTAGAAAAAAAAAAAAGAGGCTTTCTACCTGACAACCCTTCCAAACCAGTCATACTTGTTCAGTCTTTAGCTATACTGTCATGAATTTTAACATTTAACATGCTGCACTGAGGCCTGTAGAGTAGATTTTAAAAAGGCTAAAGAGGTGCTCGGTGTTCTTAACCACAAAATCTGACCAGCCCCTGAAGATAGG